>NC_059428.1:144102460-144702460 GCF_021028975.2 Sphaerodactylus townsendi
GGGGGGGGGGGGGGTGGGGGGGGGGGGGGGTGGGGGGGGGGGGGGGTGGGGGGGGGGGGGGGTGGGGGGGGGGGGGGGTGGGGGGGGGGGGGGGTGGGGGGGGGGGGGGGTGGGGGGGGGGGGGGGTGGGGGGGGGGGGGGGTGGGGGGGGGGGGGGGTGGGGGGGGGGGGGGGTGGGGGGGGGGGGGGGTGGGGGGGGGGGGGGGTGGGGGGGGGGGGGGGTGGGGGGGGGGGGGGGTGGGGGGGGGGGGGGGTGGGGGGGGGGGGGGGTGGGGGGGGGGGGGGGTGGGGGGGGGGGGGGGTGGGGGGGGGGGGGGGTGGGGGGGGGGGGGGGTGGGGGGGGGGGGGGGTGGGGGGGGGGGGGGGTGGGGGGGGGGGGGGGTGGGGGGGGGGGGGGGTGGGGGGGGGGGGGGGTGGGGGGGGGGGGGGGTGGGGGGGGGGGGGGGTGGGGGGGGGGGGGGGTGGGGGGGGGGGGGGGTGGGGGGGGGGGGGGGTGGGGGGGGGGGGGGGTGGGGGGGGGGGGGGGTGGGGGGGGGGGGGGGTGGGGGGGGGGGGGGGTGGGGGGGGGGGGGGGTGGGGGGGGGGGGGGGTGGGGGGGGGGGGGGGTGGGGGGGGGGGGGGGTGGGGGGGGGGGGGGGTGGGGGGGGGGGGGGGTGGGGGGGGGGGGGGGTGGGGGGGGGGGGGGGTGGGGGGGGGGGGGGGTGGGGGGGGGGGGGGGTGGGGGGGGGGGGGGGTGGGGGGGGGGGGGGGTGGGGGGGGGGGGGGGTGGGGGGGGGGGGGGGTGGGGGGGGGGGGGGGTGGGGGGGGGGGGGGGTGGGGGGGGGGGGGGGTGGGGGGGGGGGGGGGTGGGGGGGGGGGGGGGTGGGGGGGGGGGGGGGTGGGGGGGGGGGGGGGTGGGGGGGGGGGGGGGTGGGGGGGGGGGGGGGTGGGGGGGGGGGGGGGTGGGGGGGGGGGGGGGTGGGGGGGGGGGGGGGTGGGGGGGGGGGGGGGTGGGGGGGGGGGGGGGTGGGGGGGGGGGGGGGTGGGGGGGGGGGGGGGTGGGGGGGGGGGGGGGTGGGGGGGGGGGGGGGTGGGGGGGGGGGGGGGTGGGGGGGGGGGGGGGTGGGGGGGGGGGGGGGTGGGGGGGGGGGGGGGTGGGGGGGGGGGGGGGTGGGGGGGGGGGGGGGTGGGGGGGGGGGGGGGTGGGGGGGGGGGGGGGTGGGGGGGGGGGGGGGTGGGGGGGGGGGGGGGTGGGGGGGGGGGGGGGTGGGGGGGGGGGGGGGTGGGGGGGGGGGGGGGTGGGGGGGGGGGGGGGTGGGGGGGGGGGGGGGTGGGGGGGGGGGGGGGTGGGGGGGGGGGGGGGTGGGGGGGGGGGGGGGTGGGGGGGGGGGGGGGTGGGGGGGGGGGGGGGTGGGGGGGGGGGGGGGTGGGGGGGGGGGGGGGTGGGGGGGGGGGGGGGTGGGGGGGGGGGGGGGTGGGGGGGGGGGGGGGTGGGGGGGGGGGGGGGTGGGGGGGGGGGGGGGTGGGGGGGGGGGGGGGTGGGGGGGGGGGGGGGTGGGGGGGGGGGGGGGTGGGGGGGGGGGGGGGTGGGGGGGGGGGGGGGTGGGGGGGGGGGGGGGTGGGGGGGGGGGGGGGTGGGGGGGGGGGGGGGTGGGGGGGGGGGGGGGTGGGGGGGGGGGGGGGTGGGGGGGGGGGGGGGTGGGGGGGGGGGGGGGTGGGGGGGGGGGGGGGTGGGGGGGGGGGGGGGTGGGGGGGGGGGGGGGTGGGGGGGGGGGGGGGTGGGGGGGGGGGGGGGTGGGGGGGGGGGGGGGTGGGGGGGGGGGGGGGTGGGGGGGGGGGGGGGTGGGGGGGGGGGGGGGTGGGGGGGGGGGGGGGTGGGGGGGGGGGGGGGTGGGGGGGGGGGGGGGTGGGGGGGGGGGGGGGTGGGGGGGGGGGGGGGTGGGGGGGGGGGGGGGTGGGGGGGGGGGGGGGTGGGGGGGGGGGGGGGTGGGGGGGGGGGGGGGTGGGGGGGGGGGGGGGTGGGGGGGGGGGGGGGTGGGGGGGGGGGGGGGTGGGGGGGGGGGGGGGTGGGGGGGGGGGGGGGTGGGGGGGGGGGGGGGTGGGGGGGGGGGGGGGTGGGGGGGGGGGGGGGTGGGGGGGGGGGGGGGTGGGGGGGGGGGGGGGTGGGGGGGGGGGGGGGTGGGGGGGGGGGGGGGTGGGGGGGGGGGGGGGTGGGGGGGGGGGGGGGTGGGGGGGGGGGGGGGTGGGGGGGGGGGGGGGTGGGGGGGGGGGGGGGTGGGGGGGGGGGGGGGTGGGGGGGGGGGGGGGTGGGGGGGGGGGGGGGTGGGGGGGGGGGGGGGTGGGGGGGGGGGGGGGTGGGGGGGGGGGGGGGTGGGGGGGGGGGGGGGTGGGGGGGGGGGGGGGTGGGGGGGGGGGGGGGTGGGGGGGGGGGGGGGTGGGGGGGGGGGGGGGTGGGGGGGGGGGGGGGTGGGGGGGGGGGGGGGTGGGGGGGGGGGGGGGTGGGGGGGGGGGGGGGTGGGGGGGGGGGGGGGTGGGGGGGGGGGGGGGTGGGGGGGGGGGGGGGTGGGGGGGGGGGGGGGTGGGGGGGGGGGGGGGTGGGGGGGGGGGGGGGTGGGGGGGGGGGGGGGTGGGGGGGGGGGGGGGTGGGGGGGGGGGGGGGTGGGGGGGGGGGGGGGTGGGGGGGGGGGGGGGTGGGGGGGGGGGGGGGTGGGGGGGGGGGGGGGTGGGGGGGGGGGGGGGTGGGGGGGGGGGGGGGTGGGGGGGGGGGGGGGTGGGGGGGGGGGGGGGTGGGGGGGGGGGGGGGTGGGGGGGGGGGGGGGTGGGGGGGGGGGGGGGTGGGGGGGGGGGGGGGTGGGGGGGGGGGGGGGTGGGGGGGGGGGGGGGTGGGGGGGGGGGGGGGTGGGGGGGGGGGGGGGTGGGGGGGGGGGGGGGTGGGGGGGGGGGGGGGTGGGGGGGGGGGGGGGTGGGGGGGGGGGGGGGTGGGGGGGGGGGGGGGTGGGGGGGGGGGGGGGTGGGGGGGGGGGGGGGTGGGGGGGGGGGGGGGTGGGGGGGGGGGGGGGTGGGGGGGGGGGGGGGTGGGGGGGGGGGGGGGTGGGGGGGGGGGGGGGTGGGGGGGGGGGGGGGTGGGGGGGGGGGGGGGTGGGGGGGGGGGGGGGTGGGGGGGGGGGGGGGTGGGGGGGGGGGGGGGTGGGGGGGGGGGGGGGTGGGGGGGGGGGGGGGTGGGGGGGGGGGGGGGTGGGGGGGGGGGGGGGTGGGGGGGGGGGGGGGTGGGGGGGGGGGGGGGTGGGGGGGGGGGGGGGTGGGGGGGGGGGGGGGTGGGGGGGGGGGGGGGTGGGGGGGGGGGGGGGTGGGGGGGGGGGGGGGTGGGGGGGGGGGGGGGTGGGGGGGGGGGGGGGTGGGGGGGGGGGGGGGTGGGGGGGGGGGGGGGTGGGGGGGGGGGGGGGTGGGGGGGGGGGGGGGTGGGGGGGGGGGGGGGTGGGGGGGGGGGGGGGTGGGGGGGGGGGGGGGTGGGGGGGGGGGGGGGTGGGGGGGGGGGGGGGTGGGGGGGGGGGGGGGTGGGGGGGGGGGGGGGTGGGGGGGGGGGGGGGTGGGGGGGGGGGGGGGTGGGGGGGGGGGGGGGTGGGGGGGGGGGGGGGTGGGGGGGGGGGGGGGTGGGGGGGGGGGGGGGTGGGGGGGGGGGGGGGTGGGGGGGGGGGGGGGTGGGGGGGGGGGGGGGTGGGGGGGGGGGGGGGTGGGGGGGGGGGGGGGTGGGGGGGGGGGGGGGTGGGGGGGGGGGGGGGTGGGGGGGGGGGGGGGTGGGGGGGGGGGGGGGTGGGGGGGGGGGGGGGTGGGGGGGGGGGGGGGTGGGGGGGGGGGGGGGTGGGGGGGGGGGGGGGTGGGGGGGGGGGGGGGTGGGGGGGGGGGGGGGTGGGGGGGGGGGGGGGTGGGGGGGGGGGGGGGTGGGGGGGGGGGGGGGTGGGGGGGGGGGGGGGTGGGGGGGGGGGGGGGTGGGGGGGGGGGGGGGTGGGGGGGGGGGGGGGTGGGGGGGGGGGGGGGTGGGGGGGGGGGGGGGTGGGGGGGGGGGGGGGTGGGGGGGGGGGGGGGTGGGGGGGGGGGGGGGTGGGGGGGGGGGGGGGTGGGGGGGGGGGGGGGTGGGGGGGGGGGGGGGTGGGGGGGGGGGGGGGTGGGGGGGGGGGGGGGTGGGGGGGGGGGGGGGTGGGGGGGGGGGGGGGTGGGGGGGGGGGGGGGTGGGGGGGGGGGGGGGTGGGGGGGGGGGGGGGTGGGGGGGGGGGGGGGTGGGGGGGGGGGGGGGTGGGGGGGGGGGGGGGTGGGGGGGGGGGGGGGTGGGGGGGGGGGGGGGTGGGGGGGGGGGGGGGTGGGGGGGGGGGGGGGTGGGGGGGGGGGGGGGTGGGGGGGGGGGGGGGTGGGGGGGGGGGGGGGTGGGGGGGGGGGGGGGTGGGGGGGGGGGGGGGTGGGGGGGGGGGGGGGTGGGGGGGGGGGGGGGTGGGGGGGGGGGGGGGTGGGGGGGGGGGGGGGTGGGGGGGGGGGGGGGTGGGGGGGGGGGGGGGTGGGGGGGGGGGGGGGTGGGGGGGGGGGGGGGTGGGGGGGGGGGGGGGTGGGGGGGGGGGGGGGTGGGGGGGGGGGGGGGTGGGGGGGGGGGGGGGTGGGGGGGGGGGGGGGTGGGGGGGGGGGGGGGTGGGGGGGGGGGGGGGTGGGGGGGGGGGGGGGTGGGGGGGGGGGGGGGTGGGGGGGGGGGGGGGTGGGGGGGGGGGGGGGTGGGGGGGGGGGGGGGTGGGGGGGGGGGGGGGTGGGGGGGGGGGGGGGTGGGGGGGGGGGGGGGTGGGGGGGGGGGGGGGTGGGGGGGGGGGGGGGTGGGGGGGGGGGGGGGTGGGGGGGGGGGGGGGTGGGGGGGGGGGGGGGTGGGGGGGGGGGGGGGTGGGGGGGGGGGGGGGTGGGGGGGGGGGGGGGTGGGGGGGGGGGGGGGTGGGGGGGGGGGGGGGTGGGGGGGGGGGGGGGTGGGGGGGGGGGGGGGTGGGGGGGGGGGGGGGTGGGGGGGGGGGGGGGTGGGGGGGGGGGGGGGTGGGGGGGGGGGGGGGTGGGGGGGGGGGGGGGTGGGGGGGGGGGGGGGTGGGGGGGGGGGGGGGTGGGGGGGGGGGGGGGTGGGGGGGGGGGGGGGTGGGGGGGGGGGGGGGTGGGGGGGGGGGGGGGTGGGGGGGGGGGGGGGTGGGGGGGGGGGGGGGTGGGGGGGGGGGGGGGTGGGGGGGGGGGGGGGTGGGGGGGGGGGGGGGTGGGGGGGGGGGGGGGTGGGGGGGGGGGGGGGTGGGGGGGGGGGGGGGTGGGGGGGGGGGGGGGTGGGGGGGGGGGGGGGTGGGGGGGGGGGGGGGTGGGGGGGGGGGGGGGTGGGGGGGGGGGGGGGTGGGGGGGGGGGGGGGTGGGGGGGGGGGGGGGTGGGGGGGGGGGGGGGTGGGGGGGGGGGGGGGTGGGGGGGGGGGGGGGTGGGGGGGGGGGGGGGTGGGGGGGGGGGGGGGTGGGGGGGGGGGGGGGTGGGGGGGGGGGGGGGTGGGGGGGGGGGGGGGTGGGGGGGGGGGGGGGTGGGGGGGGGGGGGGGTGGGGGGGGGGGGGGGTGGGGGGGGGGGGGGGTGGGGGGGGGGGGGGGTGGGGGGGGGGGGGGGTGGGGGGGGGGGGGGGTGGGGGGGGGGGGGGGTGGGGGGGGGGGGGGGTGGGGGGGGGGGGGGGTGGGGGGGGGGGGGGGTGGGGGGGGGGGGGGGTGGGGGGGGGGGGGGGTGGGGGGGGGGGGGGGTGGGGGGGGGGGGGGGTGGGGGGGGGGGGGGGTGGGGGGGGGGGGGGGTGGGGGGGGGGGGGGGTGGGGGGGGGGGGGGGTGGGGGGGGGGGGGGGTGGGGGGGGGGGGGGGTGGGGGGGGGGGGGGGTGGGGGGGGGGGGGGGTGGGGGGGGGGGGGGGTGGGGGGGGGGGGGGGTGGGGGGGGGGGGGGGTGGGGGGGGGGGGGGGTGGGGGGGGGGGGGGGTGGGGGGGGGGGGGGGTGGGGGGGGGGGGGGGTGGGGGGGGGGGGGGGTGGGGGGGGGGGGGGGTGGGGGGGGGGGGGGGTGGGGGGGGGGGGGGGTGGGGGGGGGGGGGGGTGGGGGGGGGGGGGGGTGGGGGGGGGGGGGGGTGGGGGGGGGGGGGGGTGGGGGGGGGGGGGGGTGGGGGGGGGGGGGGGTGGGGGGGGGGGGGGGTGGGGGGGGGGGGGGGTGGGGGGGGGGGGGGGTGGGGGGGGGGGGGGGTGGGGGGGGGGGGGGGTGGGGGGGGGGGGGGGTGGGGGGGGGGGGGGGTGGGGGGGGGGGGGGGTGGGGGGGGGGGGGGGTGGGGGGGGGGGGGGGTGGGGGGGGGGGGGGGTGGGGGGGGGGGGGGGTGGGGGGGGGGGGGGGTGGGGGGGGGGGGGGGTGGGGGGGGGGGGGGGTGGGGGGGGGGGGGGGTGGGGGGGGGGGGGGGTGGGGGGGGGGGGGGGTGGGGGGGGGGGGGGGTGGGGGGGGGGGGGGGTGGGGGGGGGGGGGGGTGGGGGGGGGGGGGGGTGGGGGGGGGGGGGGGTGGGGGGGGGGGGGGGTGGGGGGGGGGGGGGGTGGGGGGGGGGGGGGGTGGGGGGGGGGGGGGGTGGGGGGGGGGGGGGGTGGGGGGGGGGGGGGGTGGGGGGGGGGGGGGGTGGGGGGGGGGGGGGGTGGGGGGGGGGGGGGGTGGGGGGGGGGGGGGGTGGGGGGGGGGGGGGGTGGGGGGGGGGGGGGGTGGGGGGGGGGGGGGGTGGGGGGGGGGGGGGGTGGGGGGGGGGGGGGGTGGGGGGGGGGGGGGGTGGGGGGGGGGGGGGGTGGGGGGGGGGGGGGGTGGGGGGGGGGGGGGGTGGGGGGGGGGGGGGGTGGGGGGGGGGGGGGGTGGGGGGGGGGGGGGGTGGGGGGGGGGGGGGGTGGGGGGGGGGGGGGGTGGGGGGGGGGGGGGGTGGGGGGGGGGGGGGGTGGGGGGGGGGGGGGGTGGGGGGGGGGGGGGGTGGGGGGGGGGGGGGGTGGGGGGGGGGGGGGGTGGGGGGGGGGGGGGGTGGGGGGGGGGGGGGGTGGGGGGGGGGGGGGGTGGGGGGGGGGGGGGGTGGGGGGGGGGGGGGGTGGGGGGGGGGGGGGGTGGGGGGGGGGGGGGGTGGGGGGGGGGGGGGGTGGGGGGGGGGGGGGGTGGGGGGGGGGGGGGGTGGGGGGGGGGGGGGGTGGGGGGGGGGGGGGGTGGGGGGGGGGGGGGGTGGGGGGGGGGGGGGGTGGGGGGGGGGGGGGGTGGGGGGGGGGGGGGGTGGGGGGGGGGGGGGGTGGGGGGGGGGGGGGGTGGGGGGGGGGGGGGGTGGGGGGGGGGGGGGGTGGGGGGGGGGGGGGGTGGGGGGGGGGGGGGGTGGGGGGGGGGGGGGGTGGGGGGGGGGGGGGGTGGGGGGGGGGGGGGGTGGGGGGGGGGGGGGGTGGGGGGGGGGGGGGGTGGGGGGGGGGGGGGGTGGGGGGGGGGGGGGGTGGGGGGGGGGGGGGGTGGGGGGGGGGGGGGGTGGGGGGGGGGGGGGGTGGGGGGGGGGGGGGGTGGGGGGGGGGGGGGGTGGGGGGGGGGGGGGGTGGGGGGGGGGGGGGGTGGGGGGGGGGGGGGGTGGGGGGGGGGGGGGGTGGGGGGGGGGGGGGGTGGGGGGGGGGGGGGGTGGGGGGGGGGGGGGGTGGGGGGGGGGGGGGGTGGGGGGGGGGGGGGGTGGGGGGGGGGGGGGGTGGGGGGGGGGGGGGGTGGGGGGGGGGGGGGGTGGGGGGGGGGGGGGGTGGGGGGGGGGGGGGGTGGGGGGGGGGGGGGGTGGGGGGGGGGGGGGGTGGGGGGGGGGGGGGGTGGGGGGGGGGGGGGGTGGGGGGGGGGGGGGGTGGGGGGGGGGGGGGGTGGGGGGGGGGGGGGGTGGGGGGGGGGGGGGGTGGGGGGGGGGGGGGGTGGGGGGGGGGGGGGGTGGGGGGGGGGGGGGGTGGGGGGGGGGGGGGGTGGGGGGGGGGGGGGGTGGGGGGGGGGGGGGGTGGGGGGGGGGGGGGGTGGGGGGGGGGGGGGGTGGGGGGGGGGGGGGGTGGGGGGGGGGGGGGGTGGGGGGGGGGGGGGGTGGGGGGGGGGGGGGGTGGGGGGGGGGGGGGGTGGGGGGGGGGGGGGGTGGGGGGGGGGGGGGGTGGGGGGGGGGGGGGGTGGGGGGGGGGGGGGGTGGGGGGGGGGGGGGGTGGGGGGGGGGGGGGGTGGGGGGGGGGGGGGGTGGGGGGGGGGGGGGGTGGGGGGGGGGGGGGGTGGGGGGGGGGGGGGGTGGGGGGGGGGGGGGGTGGGGGGGGGGGGGGGTGGGGGGGGGGGGGGGTGGGGGGGGGGGGGGGTGGGGGGGGGGGGGGGTGGGGGGGGGGGGGGGTGGGGGGGGGGGGGGGTGGGGGGGGGGGGGGGTGGGGGGGGGGGGGGGTGGGGGGGGGGGGGGGTGGGGGGGGGGGGGGGTGGGGGGGGGGGGGGGTGGGGGGGGGGGGGGGTGGGGGGGGGGGGGGGTGGGGGGGGGGGGGGGTGGGGGGGGGGGGGGGTGGGGGGGGGGGGGGGTGGGGGGGGGGGGGGGTGGGGGGGGGGGGGGGTGGGGGGGGGGGGGGGTGGGGGGGGGGGGGGGTGGGGGGGGGGGGGGGTGGGGGGGGGGGGGGGTGGGGGGGGGGGGGGGTGGGGGGGGGGGGGGGTGGGGGGGGGGGGGGGTGGGGGGGGGGGGGGGTGGGGGGGGGGGGGGGTGGGGGGGGGGGGGGGTGGGGGGGGGGGGGGGTGGGGGGGGGGGGGGGTGGGGGGGGGGGGGGGTGGGGGGGGGGGGGGGTGGGGGGGGGGGGGGGTGGGGGGGGGGGGGGGTGGGGGGGGGGGGGGGTGGGGGGGGGGGGGGGTGGGGGGGGGGGGGGGTGGGGGGGGGGGGGGGTGGGGGGGGGGGGGGGTGGGGGGGGGGGGGGGTGGGGGGGGGGGGGGGTGGGGGGGGGGGGGGGTGGGGGGGGGGGGGGGTGGGGGGGGGGGGGGGTGGGGGGGGGGGGGGGTGGGGGGGGGGGGGGGTGGGGGGGGGGGGGGGTGGGGGGGGGGGGGGGTGGGGGGGGGGGGGGGTGGGGGGGGGGGGGGGTGGGGGGGGGGGGGGGTGGGGGGGGGGGGGGGTGGGGGGGGGGGGGGGTGGGGGGGGGGGGGGGTGGGGGGGGGGGGGGGTGGGGGGGGGGGGGGGTGGGGGGGGGGGGGGGTGGGGGGGGGGGGGGGTGGGGGGGGGGGGGGGTGGGGGGGGGGGGGGGTGGGGGGGGGGGGGGGTGGGGGGGGGGGGGGGTGGGGGGGGGGGGGGGTGGGGGGGGGGGGGGGTGGGGGGGGGGGGGGGTGGGGGGGGGGGGGGGTGGGGGGGGGGGGGGGTGGGGGGGGGGGGGGGTGGGGGGGGGGGGGGGTGGGGGGGGGGGGGGGTGGGGGGGGGGGGGGGTGGGGGGGGGGGGGGGTGGGGGGGGGGGGGGGTGGGGGGGGGGGGGGGTGGGGGGGGGGGGGGGTGGGGGGGGGGGGGGGTGGGGGGGGGGGGGGGTGGGGGGGGGGGGGGGTGGGGGGGGGGGGGGGTGGGGGGGGGGGGGGGTGGGGGGGGGGGGGGGTGGGGGGGGGGGGGGGTGGGGGGGGGGGGGGGTGGGGGGGGGGGGGGGTGGGGGGGGGGGGGGGTGGGGGGGGGGGGGGGTGGGGGGGGGGGGGGGTGGGGGGGGGGGGGGGTGGGGGGGGGGGGGGGTGGGGGGGGGGGGGGGTGGGGGGGGGGGGGGGTGGGGGGGGGGGGGGGTGGGGGGGGGGGGGGGTGGGGGGGGGGGGGGGTGGGGGGGGGGGGGGGTGGGGGGGGGGGGGGGTGGGGGGGGGGGGGGGTGGGGGGGGGGGGGGGTGGGGGGGGGGGGGGGTGGGGGGGGGGGGGGGTGGGGGGGGGGGGGGGTGGGGGGGGGGGGGGGTGGGGGGGGGGGGGGGTGGGGGGGGGGGGGGGTGGGGGGGGGGGGGGGTGGGGGGGGGGGGGGGTGGGGGGGGGGGGGGGTGGGGGGGGGGGGGGGTGGGGGGGGGGGGGGGTGGGGGGGGGGGGGGGTGGGGGGGGGGGGGGGTGGGGGGGGGGGGGGGTGGGGGGGGGGGGGGGTGGGGGGGGGGGGGGGTGGGGGGGGGGGGGGGTGGGGGGGGGGGGGGGTGGGGGGGGGGGGGGGTGGGGGGGGGGGGGGGTGGGGGGGGGGGGGGGTGGGGGGGGGGGGGGGTGGGGGGGGGGGGGGGTGGGGGGGGGGGGGGGTGGGGGGGGGGGGGGGTGGGGGGGGGGGGGGGTGGGGGGGGGGGGGGGTGGGGGGGGGGGGGGGTGGGGGGGGGGGGGGGTGGGGGGGGGGGGGGGTGGGGGGGGGGGGGGGTGGGGGGGGGGGGGGGTGGGGGGGGGGGGGGGTGGGGGGGGGGGGGGGTGGGGGGGGGGGGGGGTGGGGGGGGGGGGGGGTGGGGGGGGGGGGGGGTGGGGGGGGGGGGGGGTGGGGGGGGGGGGGGGTGGGGGGGGGGGGGGGTGGGGGGGGGGGGGGGTGGGGGGGGGGGGGGGTGGGGGGGGGGGGGGGTGGGGGGGGGGGGGGGTGGGGGGGGGGGGGGGTGGGGGGGGGGGGGGGTGGGGGGGGGGGGGGGTGGGGGGGGGGGGGGGTGGGGGGGGGGGGGGGTGGGGGGGGGGGGGGGTGGGGGGGGGGGGGGGTGGGGGGGGGGGGGGGTGGGGGGGGGGGGGGGTGGGGGGGGGGGGGGGTGGGGGGGGGGGGGGGTGGGGGGGGGGGGGGGTGGGGGGGGGGGGGGGTGGGGGGGGGGGGGGGTGGGGGGGGGGGGGGGTGGGGGGGGGGGGGGGTGGGGGGGGGGGGGGGTGGGGGGGGGGGGGGGTGGGGGGGGGGGGGGGTGGGGGGGGGGGGGGGTGGGGGGGGGGGGGGGTGGGGGGGGGGGGGGGTGGGGGGGGGGGGGGGTGGGGGGGGGGGGGGGTGGGGGGGGGGGGGGGTGGGGGGGGGGGGGGGTGGGGGGGGGGGGGGGTGGGGGGGGGGGGGGGTGGGGGGGGGGGGGGGTGGGGGGGGGGGGGGGTGGGGGGGGGGGGGGGTGGGGGGGGGGGGGGGTGGGGGGGGGGGGGGGTGGGGGGGGGGGGGGGTGGGGGGGGGGGGGGGTGGGGGGGGGGGGGGGTGGGGGGGGGGGGGGGTGGGGGGGGGGGGGGGTGGGGGGGGGGGGGGGTGGGGGGGGGGGGGGGTGGGGGGGGGGGGGGGTGGGGGGGGGGGGGGGTGGGGGGGGGGGGGGGTGGGGGGGGGGGGGGGTGGGGGGGGGGGGGGGTGGGGGGGGGGGGGGGTGGGGGGGGGGGGGGGTGGGGGGGGGGGGGGGTGGGGGGGGGGGGGGGTGGGGGGGGGGGGGGGTGGGGGGGGGGGGGGGTGGGGGGGGGGGGGGGTGGGGGGGGGGGGGGGTGGGGGGGGGGGGGGGTGGGGGGGGGGGGGGGTGGGGGGGGGGGGGGGTGGGGGGGGGGGGGGGTGGGGGGGGGGGGGGGTGGGGGGGGGGGGGGGTGGGGGGGGGGGGGGGTGGGGGGGGGGGGGGGTGGGGGGGGGGGGGGGTGGGGGGGGGGGGGGGTGGGGGGGGGGGGGGGTGGGGGGGGGGGGGGGTGGGGGGGGGGGGGGGTGGGGGGGGGGGGGGGTGGGGGGGGGGGGGGGTGGGGGGGGGGGGGGGTGGGGGGGGGGGGGGGTGGGGGGGGGGGGGGGTGGGGGGGGGGGGGGGTGGGGGGGGGGGGGGGTGGGGGGGGGGGGGGGTGGGGGGGGGGGGGGGTGGGGGGGGGGGGGGGTGGGGGGGGGGGGGGGTGGGGGGGGGGGGGGGTGGGGGGGGGGGGGGGTGGGGGGGGGGGGGGGTGGGGGGGGGGGGGGGTGGGGGGGGGGGGGGGTGGGGGGGGGGGGGGGTGGGGGGGGGGGGGGGTGGGGGGGGGGGGGGGTGGGGGGGGGGGGGGGTGGGGGGGGGGGGGGGTGGGGGGGGGGGGGGGTGGGGGGGGGGGGGGGTGGGGGGGGGGGGGGGTGGGGGGGGGGGGGGGTGGGGGGGGGGGGGGGTGGGGGGGGGGGGGGGTGGGGGGGGGGGGGGGTGGGGGGGGGGGGGGGTGGGGGGGGGGGGGGGTGGGGGGGGGGGGGGGTGGGGGGGGGGGGGGGTGGGGGGGGGGGGGGGTGGGGGGGGGGGGGGGTGGGGGGGGGGGGGGGTGGGGGGGGGGGGGGGTGGGGGGGGGGGGGGGTGGGGGGGGGGGGGGGTGGGGGGGGGGGGGGGTGGGGGGGGGGGGGGGTGGGGGGGGGGGGGGGTGGGGGGGGGGGGGGGTGGGGGGGGGGGGGGGTGGGGGGGGGGGGGGGTGGGGGGGGGGGGGGGTGGGGGGGGGGGGGGGTGGGGGGGGGGGGGGGTGGGGGGGGGGGGGGGTGGGGGGGGGGGGGGGTGGGGGGGGGGGGGGGTGGGGGGGGGGGGGGGTGGGGGGGGGGGGGGGTGGGGGGGGGGGGGGGTGGGGGGGGGGGGGGGTGGGGGGGGGGGGGGGTGGGGGGGGGGGGGGGTGGGGGGGGGGGGGGGTGGGGGGGGGGGGGGGTGGGGGGGGGGGGGGGTGGGGGGGGGGGGGGGTGGGGGGGGGGGGGGGTGGGGGGGGGGGGGGGTGGGGGGGGGGGGGGGTGGGGGGGGGGGGGGGTGGGGGGGGGGGGGGGTGGGGGGGGGGGGGGGTGGGGGGGGGGGGGGGTGGGGGGGGGGGGGGGTGGGGGGGGGGGGGGGTGGGGGGGGGGGGGGGTGGGGGGGGGGGGGGGTGGGGGGGGGGGGGGGTGGGGGGGGGGGGGGGTGGGGGGGGGGGGGGGTGGGGGGGGGGGGGGGTGGGGGGGGGGGGGGGTGGGGGGGGGGGGGGGTGGGGGGGGGGGGGGGTGGGGGGGGGGGGGGGTGGGGGGGGGGGGGGGTGGGGGGGGGGGGGGGTGGGGGGGGGGGGGGGTGGGGGGGGGGGGGGGTGGGGGGGGGGGGGGGTGGGGGGGGGGGGGGGTGGGGGGGGGGGGGGGTGGGGGGGGGGGGGGGTGGGGGGGGGGGGGGGTGGGGGGGGGGGGGGGTGGGGGGGGGGGGGGGTGGGGGGGGGGGGGGGTGGGGGGGGGGGGGGGTGGGGGGGGGGGGGGGTGGGGGGGGGGGGGGGTGGGGGGGGGGGGGGGTGGGGGGGGGGGGGGGTGGGGGGGGGGGGGGGTGGGGGGGGGGGGGGGTGGGGGGGGGGGGGGGTGGGGGGGGGGGGGGGTGGGGGGGGGGGGGGGTGGGGGGGGGGGGGGGTGGGGGGGGGGGGGGGTGGGGGGGGGGGGGGGTGGGGGGGGGGGGGGGTGGGGGGGGGGGGGGGTGGGGGGGGGGGGGGGTGGGGGGGGGGGGGGGTGGGGGGGGGGGGGGGTGGGGGGGGGGGGGGGTGGGGGGGGGGGGGGGTGGGGGGGGGGGGGGGTGGGGGGGGGGGGGGGTGGGGGGGGGGGGGGGTGGGGGGGGGGGGGGGTGGGGGGGGGGGGGGGGGGGGGGGGGGGGGGGTGGGGGGGGGGGGGGGTGGGGGGGGGGGGGGGGGGGGGGGGGGGGGGAAACGAGGCTGGGGGGGGGGGGGGGCGGGGGGGGGGGGGGGGGGGGGGGGGGGAAATTTGGGGGGTACCTGCTGTCAGGGGTGAAATGGTTAAGCTAGCAGCAACTAAACTCTCTCAGAGTATCGAGTGAGTTCTTCTCTCTATCGATACTATCTAGTTTTAGGATCAAGTTTGGTTCCGGGGGTCCAAAGTTATGGACCCTCAAAGGTGTAGCCCCCATCTTCTATTAGCTCCCATTGGAAACAATGGAGGATGGGGGCACCCCCTTTGGGAGTCCATAACTTTGGACCCCCTGAACCAAATCTCACCAAACCCAGGTAGTATCATCAGGAGAGTCCCCCAAACAATCCCTGAAAGTTTGGTGCTGCTAGCCCAAACAATGTGTCCCCTGCAGGCCAAAAACCGAAAAAAGCACTAAAATGTTTTAAAAACCCACAAACGGGTGGGCAGAGCTTCGGACATGAATGCGGGGTTTCAAACCCGAGAACCCCCCCCCCCCACCTACGTCCATGATTGGCAGCCATAGATCGACTTCTCCTCCATCAATCTGTCCAAGCCCCTTTGAAAGTTATCCAGGTTAGTGGCCATCACCATCTCCTGTGGCAGCATATTCCAAACACCAATCACGCTTTGAGTGAAGAAATGTTTCCTTTGATTAGTCCTAATTCCCCCCCCCCCGCATTTTCAATGTATGCCCCCTGGTTCTAGTATTGTGAGAATCCCTACCTTAGTGCATGCATAGAGCTTCTTGTTCACATGCACACCAGGGACTTGACTGTGCCCCTAGTTTCCAGCATTTACTGATTACAATATTTATACTCCACCGTACCCCCAAACTCCAACCAGATTATAAATCAGTTAAAAACATTGCAGCATAATTGGATGCACAGTAAGGAAATTAGTCCTCTCAATCCGTTCACTTTAATTTCCTTTTCTGAAAACAAGACACCTTTTTTTCCCCAGGGAAACAAATTGGACCTTTTGCACAGTCCACAAAATGTAAGACGGGATTAGAGACTCGACGGCAGGCAGCTTGCCGACACGGGTGGCCATGATATTGCCTGATATTTGCAGTAAGCTTTTCCTGGCTGGCATTCAGCAACCTCCTTCCTTCTGATATTTAATGTGAAAAAATCACCCTAATAGGGAGAGCTATTAAAGGTAATGGATTTGTATCAGGAGCAGTGAATGCCGTCCACTGATTCAGGAAACAGATATGATTTTCTCGGAGTGAAATAAGCATTTTCGGCCTGTGTCATAATTTATAATACAAAGGCACAAACCGTTCTTTTCTTCCAGGCATTGTAAGCCTGTAACAGAATCTGCCGGCTTGATCAGAAGTCCTGGATTGCTCAAAAATAGATCCCCAGAGGATACAAGCTTGTATGACATAGAGGAGGAGTTGTGATTTGGGATGTCCTCAAATCTTCTTTGCCGCACAGGCCAAGAAGCCACACCTCAGTCCTTGGTCAGCAATGTGAGCATAGTTCTCAGACCTACCTTGCAGGGAGACTGAACAAGTAACAAAACAATGTACCTTAAGAACGTTGACCCCACAAAACGAAACATGTTTCTCCTTTGGCTCGACACGTGTTAACATCCAGTTCAACCACAGCCAAATGAACAGGGAAATCTGGGACGGCTATTTGCTGGGGTATCCTAACCATGCACACACTATGGACTGGAATACTAACTTAAGTAAATAATTATATTGGCAGCATCATCAATGCATGAAGACCTATTATAATTGGCGCTGAATCTGTTCAGAAGAAGAACAAACCAGGTGCTCGGGAGCAGCAGCAGCAGCAGCAGAAGGCCATTGCTTTCACATCCTGCCTGTGAGCTCCCCAAGGCATCTGGTGGGCCACTGCAAGTAGCAGAGTGCTGGACTAGATGGACTCTGGTCTGATCCAGCAGGCTAGTTCTTATGTTCTTATGAAGAGCATAGCAAATACAAGAGGAGAAGAACAAGAACAAAAGGAGGAGGAGGAGGAGGAGGAATGGAGTTGCAGCTTGCATTTATACCCTGCTTTTCTCAACTATAAGGAGTCTCCAAGTGGCTTACAAAACAACACCCAGGAACGGATCTGAAAACTGCAGTATAAGCTGTTGTTAATACAGAACAGCTCCAGTCAAATCTAGACTTTTTGCCATCATGGCAAGTACGGTTGGAGATGTTTACTGTCAGAATACATTTCCATCTTGTTATATTAGGCATCTTGATGTCTAAACCACAAAAGGCCTGAAATGATATGAAATAATTCTTCCATGAAAATATTATATACATAAATGCATATAGACGAAACAAAGAAACCACTGGAAAAACCCCAGGCCAAACTCTCACCCCCAAATTAATACTGGCAAATCTAGTAGCAGGCAATTACTGAAAGTTGATGCCAGTCCCGGCAAAATGCACTTAGGGCATTGTGTTCATTGCAGTCAGCATAATACGTATACAGAATACTCTAACGTTATGAATTGGATTATTTAAAAGGAAAAGGGAGCAAAAGGGAGAATATAACAGAGGTACAATTAAAAAATAAATAATATCCTTCAGAAACAAATATATTTGTGCAGCTTGGAAAAGATGGGTAGGATTTTGTGCAGTTAAGTTCAAAAGGCAACGTATGGGGTAAAATTATATTGAAAGCTTGAAATTAGAAATCAGGGTTGATATCAGGACAAGGAGACATGTAGACTCTGGTTGAAAGGACGGCAGCTGTGGGCATCTTGCACACATCGATTCCTGGAAATAAAATTCCATCACAGCATCCCCTCCAAAGAAGAAGAAGAAGAACCCTACAACTCCCAACCTAACCCCCCACCCCCCAGCAGCACTGGAACTCTCTTCCTGTCCACCAGACATAAGAACACAAGAGTTGCCTCACTGCATCAGACCAATAGTACATACTGTTGTCAACTTCAGGTCAGGGAATTCCTGAAGATTTGCCAGTGGGTCTGGGGGGGGGAGTGTTTGGGGAGAGAGCTCAACAGGAACACAAGGCAATACAGTCCATTTTCCATAGCTGCCATTTTATCTGGGGAGATCAGCTTCAGAGGGTAGCTGGGTTGGTATGCGGTAGAACAGCTGGATCTGAGTCCAACACCACTTAAAAGACCAACAAGTTTTTGGGAATGTAACTTTTGACTCCCGAAAGTTTCCAAAAAAATGTATCGGTCTCTAAGTTGTTACTAGACTTAAACCCACATGGAAATCAGTCGTCGGCATCTCTCCAGTTTTACTCTTTGCCTTAAATTCTCTCTGACAAAGAGATGGTGTAAACTCAAAATATCATTCACTGCTTTGTAAAGTTTTACTTTGTTGTGCTAACGGGAAACTGTGGGAGTCACAGTGCCAAGATGCCATCAGCTAAAACTGTCCTGCCAGGATACACAACATTGGTTCTAGGTTCTGCTCCGCTCTTGTTTAGGAACTCCAAGTTTTCCAGCAAAGTTCGTGCAGCATCTGCTGGTTTATTTAGACTGGAGAACACCATACTTTGCTTTGTAATTACAAAGGATTTAAGATCTAAAGGACCAGTTAAGTGGGAGAACGTGGCGTAATTCAGCCATTAGCAGCACACATAAACCAGAGAAGGTTTGCGTTATCGCTCTCCTAAAATGCAGAACACATGCAGAGCTTGCTGGGAAGCTAACCGAAAAATAACCCCAGAGCAGATGTTAGAAGGTATAAAGTTTCATGCTGAGAATAGTAAATGTTTTGAGCTAAGCAAAGCTGCAACAAAAAACCTCTCAGGAGAGAAGAGAAAAGGTTCGGCATTTGAACGATTCCACCCCTGAAACCACAGAGCGCTCTTAGTAGCCGTTTGGAAAGACAGAAAGGATCTGAACTAAAGAAAACCAAGAACAGCTATACCAAAAAGACTAAGATTTGACTCCAATAGCACCTTCAAGACCAATAAGGTTTCCTGGGTCTAACCTTTTGGGAGTCCAAGCTCATCAGTTCCAGGAAGGAGCGTGATTTATCAAGTCCTTCCATCAGACAAATTAGACGTCCAGATTAGGAACCGACTTTGTAGGGGATGCGGTTTTTAGTGTAGAGAGAGGAACTGTGTTCTCAACAGGGATTGAACCTAGAACCTTGTGTAAGTGAAGCGAGAACTCTATCGTTGAGCTGCAGATCTCGACGGCGCTACCTTGGGATTTCCTACCCCATTCTGTATGCTTTCTAGCTCCATCTTCCCACACCGCAGAAGACGGAGGAGATCGCATCGTCTCATGCTATAGAATAAAAACAAAAAACTCACACAGTTTTAAAAGAGGAGTAATACAGAGAAATTAGAATCCTTTTTTCCCCAAGATTTTGCTACTCAACAAGAACAGACAACCTTCCTCCCTGGTGGGATGTCTGATGGGCTATCTTCTTGCTCTGGTCAATTACGAACTTTTCCTATTTCCTATTTTCCCCTGGCTCCTGGGAGTTCATGGCTGGCCTTCTACTGGCCTTTAATTTGCTTCCTTTCAATGCCAAAACAGTCTGTAATACAGTACATCTAATAGTTCATTCTGTCAACAATGAAGGAGCTAACTTATTGTCCATTATGAAGACAAGATACCTGTAGACCACACTGAAGAATCTGCCCCAAACAACGTGGGGATTATCCAAGAGACTGGGGTGTGTTTAATTACTCCTTTCCTCTCTCATTACTGGTTTTTCTAAATGGCTCTAAAAAGAAAAGAAGACAGGAACATTTGTTCATCGCTCGTTCCAGTGCATGAAACTTTGATTCCCTCACCTCCCAAACACACCTCGTTCCATCATTCCGGCTGCCTGATTGTCATTAATGCTCTTAAAATTCCTCATTATCCAAAATTATTACTCTAAGTAGTATTTAATGAGTTGATTAACAGTCCTGTTTCCAGCATCGATTCCAAGAGCATTGAGGAGGATTGCTGTAAAGAACAGCCTTACAATGGCCGGAGGGGCCAGCTAGATGGCGGCTTGGGTCATTTCACATTGCATTTGCTTGATAAAACAAACTGGGATCTCCTCCCGACCTGATGAATGGGATTCTGTGAAGATCCCTCTTCTTCCTTGTCTGTTCCCATTGGCAGATGTTTATTGCATGCACCCTTCTGTGTGTGTGTCTGTCTGTGAAATCCAATTCTGCTTATGAGGTGAAACACCATGGCTAATGCTTCCACATTTACACTGAGGAAGAGAGTGGAAACCAGCTTTCGGCAATGATTTTGGTCCCCTTTGCTCTTCAGAGACAGCTGGAAGGATGGTGGAAGGAAGAAGCAAAAAGACTGCAGGGGTTTACACAAGACCGTTTGTGCGTGTTTGGCCACGTCGGGTCAAGCATAGACTACTTTCGGGTCAGATTCTCAATTGCACATGTTCCCCTCTGTTCGGAACATGGTGAACCACAGATCAGAGAAGCCCCACAGTTTCCAAGAGCAGGCACGGTGCAATTTTTTTCTCTGCTTGAGCAGGGAAAACAGAGCAGAGCGGTATGCATTATGCTTCCTCCAGCTTTTCCGCTCCTTGCCACCTTTCGCCACCCATTCAGGTGCCGTTCTACTAGCATTTCTGGGGAATCCATGGGACCTCCCTCTTTTAATTTAAGCACTTTCAATCTATCCTAGGAGTGGTAGATCAAAGAGATCGCCTTTTAAAATAAAAACAAAAAAAATTAAGAAACAGGCACCAAACAACCACCCGAACCTGGAAGCATTCTTTTTAGGGGGCAGGAAAAATGGCAGCCAGTCTCGGGGAAAGCAGACAGGCACCTCTTCATATGTAAATGAGGAAATGTGGGGCGACCCCACTGCAAAGCACACAGTTGGGCTGAAAACTGCAAATGCACAAAGGCCCAGGGTTCTGGTTCATGCAGACATAGTCCCAACACAGTCCAGGGTCAAAACAGAAGTAGCCAGAAGTCTAAGCAACAAACCAGAAGGTCAATTCCAAAAGCACAAACCAAGTCACACACACTGAGGTCAACCGCAAGTCATAGAACAACAGCAGGTGCACAATGGCTTTGCATGTAACCACTTCAAGCAACTTGTTATTTAAATGGTGAGATTTCTCCAGCAAAGGAGAAGAGCAGAAAACCCAGTAAGAGTTCATTTCCAACCCCAAAGGAAGAAGATATTTCACCCAGACTTCTCCCCTCATTATTTCAAGAGACAGAGGGGGGTTTGGGCTTTAAAAGAGTCAGATGGCAATGAATTAAAATGGAGACAAGGCTGAATATTGCAGCATCGCTAAATTATTTATCGCCGGCTCCTCACTACATACCGTCTTATTAAAAGTTTGAATTCTCCTCATCCCTACTTAACACCACTGTAGCTTCTCAGATTTCTTTTGCCCTCATTTATTCTTCACAGCAAGAGACAATGCACATGAAAGCACCCATGAAGCTGTCTTATAGAGAAAAACAATATTGCTCTATCAAAGCCGGTATTGCCTGCTCTGATCAGCAGCGGCTTTAGATTAGGGGTGGCTTTTTGCCACGTATTGCGTGGCCCGTGGCCAGTGAGGCTGGCTGGACGTGGAAAAGGTCTCCCCCACTCCTACATTCCTGCTGGGTGACCTTGGGCTAGTCACAATTCTCTCTGAACTTTCTCAGCCTGTCAGACCTGCACCACGCTCGGCCTGGCAGCCTGCACGTCCACACCAAGGTCACAGATGACTCTGCCATTATCATCACTCGAGGCAAAGGAGGACTCCCCCTGCTTGCATGTAACTAGTGAAGAGAGCTTGAACGTTCATTCCTATCTGCCTTTCTCCAAAGGAGTGAACTGCCTGTCCTAAACAGTGCTTCTGTTCCCACTGTCCTTCCAAATGCTGATATTATGGGAATACGAGGGTGGGGGGGGGGATTATGGGCTGAACCTTTCTGTAACTTACAGGTACATACCGAGGCCAGAAAGCCAAACTTCAGTTTCTGCTATCTGAGCCTTGGGCTGACACGGTTCCAATAAACCTCTTGAAACCTTCTTGAGTCTCATTTGATGACCGGAGTAACAGACCCTTACACAGCCCCACCTACCTCACAAGGTGTCTATTGTGGGGAGAGGAAGGAAAAGGAGCTTGTAGGCCACCTTGAGTCTCCTTGCAGGAGAGAAAGGTGGGATATAAATCCAAACTACTACTACTACTACTACTACTCTTCTGCCATGTTTTGCTATGGGGCAGGAAGGCCAGAAGGGGCAGCAACCGTCTGAGCACAGGAGTCAGGGTCAGAAGTGTTCAGCTCACCTAGCAAAATGTGAGGGACCAGACCCATAGTGTCAACCCCACTGCCTACCACCACATGGGTCATCTTGAACTTCTCAAAAGATGAGCAAGAGAGAAATTTGAGAAAGAATAAGAGAAATCAGAAGTGGACAGATGACGTTCAGACACCATCAAGCTGGAAATTCTGTTCTCTCCTCCAGTGCTATTTCGATGGAAAGAGACTAAATCACATTCATTCCCAGTCAGGAAAGATCTGACAGCAGCTGCGTAGCCACCCAAACACAAACAGATTGGATCCTTTCTCCTCCTTTCCAAATAATCAGATGTCAAGAAAATATCAGGGCTCTGTTTTGAGGCGAAAGCCTTAGTGACAGAGTCATGAAAGTTTCATGCCTTCCATTTTCCCAGTGTAAATATTGGCCTTACAGCCAAATGCCATCGCTTCCACAGAGACAGAACACTCCAGTCAGGCCGGCTAAGTGCAAAAGGCTTTGACATATGCAGCCGGAGGAGTCTTCTCCTTCCAGTTCATCTAGCTGGGCAGGTCAAGGGGTGAGAAGATACATGCGGTCCCCTGTCTTTATTGTTCTGCAGATCTCTGTGCAGAATCTCACACTCTTTAATGCCAGTTTAATGAGGTGCACATATAAAACTCATCCCAGAATCAAAGTCTGTACATTTTTGCCTTAATGGCCTTAGTTCCTCTTATCTGTAGGACTGTCTCTTCCCTTATGCTTGTCCAGAACGTGTTTAACTTCTCTGCCCAGAAGAAGAAGAAGAAGAAGAAGAAGAAGAAGAAGAAGAAGAAGAAGAAGAGGAGGAGGAGGAGGAGGAGGAGGAGGAGTTGGATTTATATCCCCCTTTCTCTCCTGTCAAGACTCAAAGGGGCTTACAAACTCCTTTCCCTTCACCCCTCACAACAAACACCCTGTGAGGTAGGTGCGGCTGAGAGAGCTACAAAGAATTGTGACTAGTCCAAGGCCACCCAGCTGGCCTGTATTGGAGTGCACAGGCTAATCTGGTTCGCCAGATAAGCCTCCACAGCTAAAGTGGCAGAGCAGGGAATCAAACACGGTTCTCCAGATTAGAGTGCACCTGCTCTTAACCACCACACCATGCTGGAAGGGGGAAATATGTACACCACCACACGTTCTTTGGAGGAATCTATTAGATAGACTCCTTGGCAAAGACTCAGATGTTTGGCCCATTACCATAGTTGACATTTGGTTTTTCCGTGCTTGTTATATGCAGTTAGTCAACATCTGACAAAGCTCGCAGATAATTACCGCAGCCTAAAAAGGGAAGAACGTCTCCAATAGAGGAGTCACAATGCATTCTTAACAACACGGATCAATTAAAATGACTGCAATATACGAGGGGGATTTTGGAGAGCCCGGGCTTGCCAAGTGAATTTAAAAAACGGAAAAAAAACATATTGCTGAAGATCATCTTGCAAGTAATTGAGGCTGTTAGGCAAACAAACAGCATCGCTGTGCTTGACAGAAATGTATTCATCTACTGGGACTTCTGGGTTTGGGTGGATGGGAGGTGTTTTTTTTTTCAGAAATAGATCTCAAGACTGCAGATAATAACGACAGTGGCATATACACAACACCGTACACACTTTACTCCTTGTCACTTAATGGGGGAAAGGCAGAGTTAAAATCTCCATTTTAATGGAACTAACAATCCAGAGAGGAAGAGCTGTATCTCTCCCCCCCACCCCCCCACCCCCCCCGTATGTGGCAATTTACTGAAATATTTTCATAGGTCCCTTCCGCACATGCAGAATAGTGCACTTTCAATCCATTTCCACAATTGTTTGCAAGTGGATATTTCTATTCCGCACAGTAAAATCCAGCTGCAAAGTGCATTGAAAATGGATTGAAAGTGCATTATTCTGCATGCCTTTACCGCTGGATTCCGCTTGCTGTATTAACTAGCTCAGGAATCTCCGTTTGATGAAACTCTTTTACGCAACATTAATAGCTCTATTCCTTTCTATTTGGCTACAAACGCCTTCCCAATTGCTTTCCTCCAGCACAGTTAGAGTTTAACGGCAGATGCAATCTTCATAAACATATTAATTTATTCCTTTCCTTAAAACGCTATTCCGCGCATTATCCCCCACCCCCAAATAAAAATAAGCATCTGTGAAGTTTGCCAGACAGAGCACAAAATGCTGCTCCTCTGGAGTCATTAGATCACCGAAGCAGCATTTAGTGCATTTAAAAAATTCCCCTTATTTGCCTTTAATAGCACCAGCAGGATCATTAGAGCTAGCAGGTAAACAGGCCTTTGGAAAAAAAATCATGCACATTATCGGCTTCTAACGAGGGCAGAAAGGCAGTTTCCTTCCTCTGAGAACAGGGTTTTTCCCCCCCTAAATCAACCCCTTATAAATATACATGTATTTACCTCTCTGGATGTGATTTTTCGCCTCTGCTTTTGACATTTTACCAAAAGCCCTGTTAATGCTGCCTTTTAGAATCAAACCCGGGTAAATATTGTGCGCTGCTGGCATTCAGTTTGCACCGGAAAGCACTACAAAGGTTCCAAACCGTGGAATGAAGCAACGGAGCCTAAACGGGCTGGCACAAGCGCCAGGGAAGTCTGTCAAAACCCAGAAGCGAGAGAAGAGTAAATATTCCTTATTCCGTTTCCTTTTGTTTGATGTTTTCGTCAACAGTGTTGGTTCTCTGCTTCTCGGCGATGGTTTCGTAGATTTGTTTGAATTGCGTGCACACATTCAAAGGACTTTAGAAGAAATGTCTGTTTATATGAACTATACACACACACACATGCTTCATGCACATTGTACGGCTGCCAGCCTCCAGTTAGGACCAGGAGATTTCTCAATTACAACCAATCTCCAAACAACAGAGATCAATACTCCAGGAGAAAACGGTAGCTATGGAGGGTGGACTTTATGGCCGCATAGTGCAGTGCTTAAGAAGGGCAGACTCTAATTGGGAGAACTGGGTTTGATGCCCCACTCCTCCACATGAGGCGGACCAGATTTGTTTCCTTGCTCCTACACATGAAGCCTGCCAGATGACCTTGGGCTGGTTACAGTTCTCTCATAACTCTCTCAACCCCACCTACCTCCAAAGGTGTGGGGAGAGGAAGGGAAAGTGATGGTAAGCCACTTTAGGACTCTTTGCAGTTGAGAAAAGTGGGGTATAAATCCAAACTCTTCATCACTGGGTGTGTATATAATATACTATGGAATTATATACCACTTTCCAAAACCCACCCCATGCATGTATCATGCAGCTGATTTAGTGACTCTCAGTTGACACTGATGAAGCTCTATATCTGATGATTCTCCAAAGCTCATACCCCGAAACAGAGACTCATTGGTCTCTAAGGTGCTACTGGGCTCACATCTGCCAGTTTACACTTAAACAACAGACTCATTTTTAAGGAGAAAGAAATCAGCACCCAGGCAACAGGAAATGGTGCAAAAATAAAGACTTGCTGTTTTAAGGGAGAAGCAAAAGTGGAATGGATTTTGGGTCAGAATTACGAGAGAAAACAGAAGTCACCTCGCCAGAGAACAGGCAGACAATATTCTTCCACGTCACATTGCAGATGGGCAAAGCCAGAGAGGGTAATATTGCAAGGGCTGATTCCAGGTTACCAACAGCTGGCCAGCTGTGGTCTGGACCTCGGGTACAGCCTGTGGTTCATTGGGGGGACATCTGATTGGCATGAAGAATGCCCCTGCTTCTCCAGATAAAAAGTTCAGGGAGTTGGTGATGTGAAGAGATCTCTTCCTGAGACCCCGGAGAGCTGTCTGACTAGACAGTACTGTCTTTGGTGGATTGATGGTTCGATTCAGTATAAGGAAGTTTCATACGATCCTGAGATCATGATGATGGCGGTAGTGCATACCTGGAGCTTCTTCCAACAAGCCACCCCCACTGAGTGGCAAACTGGGAATCCGGGGTGCTGTGTTCCCTCTCCCCCTTCAACAGCATGCAGTGGAGGAGGCTAGGGTAGTCCCTGCTCCCTTTCTCTCAAACTGGCAACATATCCATAGAATCATAGAGTTGGATGAGACCCAAGGTTTAGTTGGATGAGACCCCAAGGGCCATCAGGTCCAACCCCCTGCATTGCAGGAACATCCAATCAAAGCACTCCTGGCAGATGGCCATCCAGCCTCTCTTTAAAAATCTCCCAAGAAGGAGACTCCACCACACTCCAAGGTAGTGCATTCCACTGTCAAAACCCTTACTGTCAGGAAGTTTCTCCTGATGTTTAGGTGGAATCTCTTTTTCTTCACCTTGAACTCATTACTCCTGGTTCTAGTCTCTGAGGCTTGCTCAGAAAACAAGCGTGCTCCCTCCAATATGACATCCCTTCAAGTATCTAAACATGGCTATCATGTCACCTCTTAACCTACTCTTCACCAAAGTAATGTCAGGATATTGAAAATTGCAAGGTGGTCATATGCTGGTCTAGAATGACTGGAATGTAACAGTCAGCAGAATTGTAAAGGTCGGAGCCTCTCTGTCTGGGTCTGCAGTGATTGGCATGTAACAGTCAGCAGAATTGTAAAGGTCGGAGCCTCTCTGTCTGGGTCTGCAGTGATTGGCATGTAACAGTCAGCAGAAGTGAAAAGGTCACAGGCCAGGATGATTAGATCATCTAGCTAATGATTTGCTGGACAAAACTATATAAGAAGACTGCATACCCAATTCAGTATCTCTCCTTCACCTTCAGGTTCGGGCTCAGATTGTTGTCAGAGTAGAGAGTGGATAGTTATTGTTATTTTTGTTCCTTTGAGAAACAAGAGATAAAGTATTCCTGTTGGAACTAAATCTACTGTCTGAGTGTTTTTTTTTTTATACTGCAAGCAGTTACCTCCTGTTCTAAAGTAAGTGGGTGAGTTGGCACCCAGTCCCTTCCGCTGTGCACTAGGCCAACAATTTGGTTATAAACCCAGTATCCCAAATCCACCGAAGCTAGAGAGAGTGTCGAGGCAGTGTGACACGATGACATCCACCCATGTGCAGTTTGCCTTTTGAACGGCTGACTGCAGGGAACTACTCAGCATGGAGTGTGTGAAATGCAGAGCTTCATACTTGGAAGATTTATGGGCTGTAGTCGAGACCCCACCGAACCCAGGCATTGCAGCAGCAGAGCAGAGGGCAGACGCCAGGAGCCAAGGCGGCCCATAATGTTGGCTGTGGAAAACTTCCCAGCCCATCTATATCTATCGGCTGCTGAGAAGGCTTCTGACTGGCTGGAAGGTGTTGGAAGGACTCCTGTACCAGACGCAGACCGCTGGTTCCAAGGTAATCTTGACCTCAGACGCTTTATACAATTTGAAGCTGAAAGGAGGTGAAAAATGTGGGCCAACCATGTCCAACAGCTGCGCACACTATCTGGCCGAGCTGGAAGACAGAGGCATGACTTTCACTGAACAGCATAGGGCCTATATTGTACTATCTTCCCTAGATGACAGCTGGGACAATTTTGTCTATAGTATGCAGAGCATGTAAAAGGAAGATGATTTTAACTCTAGACTATGTGACTGCACGGCTTCTGGAGCCCAGAAACAAAGAGAGTTTTGCCTTGAAGCCACAGCCAGAGAGAAGCCTGCTGTTTCCAGAGGCAAAAGTGAAACCCAGCTTCCCCTGAAATTGTCCAAGGTCATATGCAAAGTTCGCTGTTCGTGGCTCTACTAATCATCTTCTCCGAGAATGCCCAATAGAAGGGGAGAAGAAGGCCAGCTAAAGGACAACGGGAAGAGGAAAGAAGGAGCACTACTTGACGGCATTGCTGAGAACCGATGTCCAGAGAAACCAACTCATCTGGCTCTTGGACTCTGGCCTGCCTAGAGCATGTCGTAATGCTCATCACCTATTGACTGAGGAGTCCATGCGTGAAGCATGTCAGCTAATGATGGATCACCAGCTGCTGTTACGCTGCAAGGAACTGCCTACATACCATGCCTAGTAAAAAGTTGCAAAATGTGTTGTGTGTTCCTGGACTGGATTTTGTTTGTTGAGCCCCAAGTTTAGCTGAACAAGGGTACAAAACTATATTTGATAGACAGGGTTGTGCCAGTACAGAACATAGAGTGTGCAAAAGGTACACTCATGCATAAAATGTATGTTATGACTGATAAAGGGCAAAATGAAAAATGTAATGAATGTTTCAAGCTCAGCTAATGTCGCATTGTGTGCACTATCTCCACAGAGTGCTAGGACATGCAAGTTTTGCCAATTTCATCGTAAGCAGTTGGCAAAAGTATGTGATTTGGAGTGTAAGCCTGGTAAAAACATTCCAGACTGTTCTAGTCTGCTGTAGAAGGTGAAACTTCATCCAATCCCAAAAAAGAGCTAGACAAAATGGAAAGACCATTTGAACTAGTCCATGAGACTTAGCTGGTCCTTTCCAATCGCTTGGCAAGTGCACGTATATATTTCTGCTGATTGATGATTATAGCAGATATTCTTACTGCTTGCTGTTGAAATCTAAGGATGAAGCCTTTACAAGGTTTAAGGAATGGGTCTCAATGATTGAACGAGGTTCCTCACAAGGTGGCTTTGCCTGCAATCTGGACAGAGGCGGTGAGTTCATGGGGAACAAATTCCAAACATGGCTGGACACAGAAAGGTATTAGCCACAGGAGAATTAAACTGCTCAGCCCCGCTGAAATGGCGCGGAGGAGACTAGGCATTCTTCAAACAATGCGGATTGCATGATAAACGATGCCAAGGTTCCATTCCATTTCTGGGAGGTCTTAGCTGGCTACTACATGTAATAAACAGGTTGTGGAGTTCAAGTATCAATGAAACAATTACTTTTTCAGGAATGTTTGGCAAAGGCCTTCCTGAAACAATCTTTAGAATATTTGGGAGTTTTGCTAACGCCCTCATTCCCAGACAGCAACGTGAAAAAGGACAAAAGAAATGGCAGAGACCGGGCGCTTTGTAGGATATGCGAGAATACCAAAGGCTATAGATTTTCATTGGGTCATGGAAGACCATATTCACTAGTGCTAACTTTGAAAAAAAGCATACAGGTTGGGAACATGTGCATCAAAACTCTGAAGTGTTCTACCACCAGTGTCATGACACAGTACCTAGTGACAGCACACAACCCCCACTTCGTTCAAGGTCACACATCTGCCCGAGCCTTACAACAACAGAACAGTGATAGTGACTGGTAGGAAGGAAGCCAGGGAGAGGAGGGGCTGGAGCAAACTGGAGAAATAGCTATACCACGCAGATCAGAAAGAGCAAATAAAGGCATACCACCAAAAAGGTTTATGGTACAAGAAGTGAGAGTGTGCCAATTAGGGACAGAACCACAAGGTTCCATGATATGTTGAAATGTCCACCTGAGGAACAGGAAAATGGAATCAGGCTATGGACAATGAGTTTGAATCCTTGGTGAACTTAAAAGTGTTTCTAACATTGTTGATAAAACCTACTGACAGCCATCATAGGGTGCAAGATGGGTAGCGAGGGCGGTGAAACTGCCACACCATGGGGATTCTGCAAATATAAAGCAAGATTAGTCTATTAAGGCTTCTCAAACAAAGTTTGACAGTTGCGATCAGATTCTATGCACCCACTGCAAAGGGCAGAATCCATGAGATTAGAAATGATTGCTCTGGCTGAGCAAAGAGACTTTAAAAAAATGAGGCACTTTGATTTTGAAACAGCTTATTTAAAATGCAGATTTGCAAGAGACCATATACATGCAACAAGCACCAGGTTATGAGCATGAACAAGGTGGTAAAGTTTATAAGCTCAACAAAGCTTTTGAAAGTACCCGGGGCTGAAACAGTCAGCCAGATGTTGGAACTTTCAGAGTGCATACACAAAGCATTATGTGAAATGAAATGGGACCAAGGTGTGGCCGATGCCTGTAGATATACCGGAGGTACTGGTGATGAATGTATCAGTTGGATGATTTATGTTGATGAATCTCACCGTGTTGGTTGCAAAACAGACAACCAAATCAAAGCAACTTTACACTGAGTTGAAAGTAAACACTTTAAGCTGAAAAGACTCAGGGGGTATCTAAAGGCAATACGCTGGGTATTCAAGCCGCAAATCACAGAAGAAGGGGATGTGTTTCTGAACCCACAAAAACAAAAGATAGAGGGTGTCATTTTTTAAATAAAGTTCGTGTTCGCAAAGATGCCAAAAGTGGCACAAACCCCAATGGTATTGATTCTTGTAAGCAAGATAACCAGCAAAGCAACGTTTGGAGAAGGCGCGACCTATATCGCTTCCCCTTTTAATTTCTGGGCAGCTCAAGGTATATTTGCTAACTGGACAAGACCAGACATAGCTTTTTGCTGTAGGTTTATTAAGCAGAAGACAGTTGCAAAAACCTACTGAGAAAGACTGGCAGGGGCTAAAAAAGAGAATAACGTTACTTTGAGAGAGGAACTGCTAACATATGGTTTAATTTTCAACGGCAAACATACAATAAGGGAACTTAGTGGTATGCGGACAGCTCATTTTGCAGAAGGACTCAGGATGTAAGTCAGTGAGTGGTTATTATATGCACATGGCAAGCCATCCGATTTGTTGGAGATCTACGGGAAACAAACAACGGGTTGCCACTTCAACTGCTGAGGCAGAGTATGCGGCTCTTAATGAGGGCAATGCAATGAGCTACAATGGGTTATGCAGTTGCTAAAAGACCTTGGGTGAGAAATGTAGAACAACCTATAACAGTTTTTGAAGACTCACAGACATGGCATATAGCCACAGAGAAGCGTAAAACCTTAAAAGTTAAGCATCTAAACATGTAGAAGTGAAATTCCAAAATGCAAAACAACTGATACAGTCAAATATGAGTTAAGTTGCAGTACTGTGAATCATCTGCAGCCATAGTTTACATCTTAACAAAGCCCATTACCAATACAAAAGCATAATGACTTGGTGTTTGGTTTGGGTTTTAGCAGATGTACAATTTGGCAAGGACTCTGTACAAAGTGAGTGAAATAAAGTAACTCTGTGTACCGACTATGTACCAACTATGTAATGAGTGTAAATACTGTGAATGACTTTTGTTTGTAATGGTATTTTGTTTGTGAAATACATGTAGTCGAGGGCAACATTCCAACCAGATATGAGAAGAGAGTGTCAGGGATATTGAAAATTGCAAGGTGGTCATAGCTGCTGGTCTAGAAATGACTGGAATGTAACAGTCAGCAAGAATTGTGCCAGGTCGGAGCCTCTCTGTCTGGCCCGTGCAGTGATTGGCATGTAACAGTCAGCAGAATTGTAAAGGTCGGATCCTCTCTGTCTTGTTCTGTAGTGATTGTCATTTAACAGTCAACAGAAGTGAAAAGGTCACAGGTCAGGATGATTAGATCATCTAGCTAATGATTTGCTGGACAAAACTATATAAGAAGACTGCATACCCAATTCAGTATCTCTCCTTCACCTTCAGGTTCGGGCTCAGATTGTTGTCAGAGTAGAGAGTGGATAGTTATTGTTATTTTTGTTCCTTTGAGAAACAAGAGATAAAGTATTCCTGTTGGAACTAAATCTACTGTCTGAGTGTTTTTTTTTTTTATACTGCAAGCAGTTACCTCCTGTTCTAGCAAGGGTGAGTTGGCACCTAGTCCTTCCGCTGTGCACTAGGCCAACAAGTAAACATCCCCAGCTCCTTAAGTCTCTCCTCGTAGGGCATGGACTCCAGAACTTTCACCATTTTGGCTGCCCTCCTCTGGACCTGTTCCAGCTTGTCAATATCCTTCTTGAATTGCGGTGCCCAGAACTGTACACAATATTCCAGGTGAGGTCTAATCAGTGCAGAATAGAGAGGTGCAATTACATCCCTCGATCTAGACACTATACTCCTGTTGATACAGCCCAGAATCGCATTGGCTTTCTTGGCCACCACATCCCCCTCTCTACTTGGATATATGATGCAACCCAAACAGTTCCCTGCAGCAAAAGATCTGCAGCTGCTTGGGCGATCTGTATGCTCCCCTTGTAGAGAAGAGTCCTCAAGAAGACAACATAAAAGCGCTCAGAGAACTAATTAGCAATTTCATGGTCTGTCATTTGAGGTTTGTTTATAGTTCTTGCCGCTGTGTGTGCACCAGTCGAGGGAAAAGGTAGAGGGAAAGGTCAATGGGAAATGAGAAAATAATCTGCTCACCAAGAGATTTGTCTGCCCCTAAAATAAACATTGTTCAAAATAATTCCTCGGAGTCAATCATGTCCTCAACCTCGACTCAGAGTGGAGGCGTTTGCCAGTCAATCCAGGTTCTTTCCTCCAGGCAAAAGACTGTGCTTTTTGCATTGTTAGCATGCCAGGGCTAGAATAGCAGAACCCGATCCCAGAACCCATACAAAAACTTTTTTACTATGTGGGTTCAGCATATGGCCCTGCTTTCTTCAATAGGTAAAGACAGAAAGCCAAGATCCTGGCCCCAGTATCTGGTCCATGCAATCCAGAGATTTAGGAGTTCATCTTATGTATATCAGAGGAGTGAGAATTCTGCAGGTTCATGTCTGGAGAACATGTCCACTGTGAAGCTCTTCGAAGGCCTAACCAATAGCCACTTATTCAGAGGCTTAGCGTGGGCAGCAGGCCGGCATCATTGTAGGAAAAGATATCTGAATCAGGCAAAACTTTAATTTCTGATGCAGAGTTTGCTGGAAATGGATTTGCATGATCACATATTCCACATCGAGTGGAACTGCATGCTGGATTGATTAGCAGACCCGTGGACATCATATTGCGGGACTGCCGCAATGCATTGACCATTGAAACCATGAAAGTTCTGCAGCAAAATTACATCTTCTCCTTGAGATGGTCTAAATCTGTTTCCGATTGATTTTCTCTGTACAGCCGTCTCCTTTGATGAAGATCAGTAATCGCAGCATCTGCTCCAAAATGTCTCAAATTGATCAGATATAAGGATTTCCCATTAGCCAGAAATTAAGGATATATTTCTTCCGAGATCATTCTTTGCAAACGTCTCCCTTCTTCGCCAATGACTAACTTCCATTCCGGCACCCGACTCATCATTTTCGGTTAATGAAGAAGTTCAAGGCGACAACCTGACTCCAAGAGCTGATGCAGCAAAGGAGAGAAGTTCAACTTCTCTCTTCCCCACGTCGATGATGGAGCAGGGCTTCCCCCCCCCCTCTCTTTCGCTCCAAAAAGCCTAGATTGGGACTAATGGTTAGAAATGACAAAAAAGTAGATTTCCACTAAACTGAAGAAGAAGAAGAAGAAGAAGAAGAAGAAGAAGAAGAAGAAGAAGAAGAAGAAGAAGAAGAAGAAGAAGAAGAAGAAGAAGAAGAAGAAGAAGAAGAAGAAGAAAAGGAGGAGGAGGAGGAGGAGGAGGAGGAGGAGGAGGAGGAGGAGGAGGAGGAGTCGGAGTCGTTTGGATTTATATCCCCCCTTTCTCTCTTGTAAGGAGACTTAAGGGGGCTTACAATCTCCTTTCCCTTCAATGCCCCCCCACAACAAACACCCTGTGAGGTAGGTGAGGCTGAGAGAGCTTCGAAGAACTGTGACTAGCCCAAGGTCACCCAGCTAGCATGTGCTGGAGTGCACAAGCTAATCTAGTTCCCCAGGTAAGCCTCCACAGTTCAAGTGGCAGAGCAGGGAATCAAACCCGGTTCTCCAGATTAGAGTGCACCTGCTCTGAACCACGACACCACGCTGGCTCTCCTCCTTAGGGCAATGCCCTAATGGTAAGAACTGTTCAACAGAGGAAGAGATTGTCATGGGAGGTGGTGGATTCTCCTTCACTTAGGCTCATTCCGCACATGCAGAATAATGCACTTTCCAACTGCTTTCAGTGCTCTTTGAAGCTGTGCGGAATGGCAAAATCCACTTGCAAACAGTTGTGAAAGTGGTTTGAAAACGCATTATTTTTCATGTGCGGAAGGGGCCTTAGGTTTGTCAACCTATCCACTCTGGCAGGGAATCTCCCATTGTTTTTAACACCATTAAACTCTTTTTCCCTGCACAAATCAGAGTATGGATTTTTTTAAAAGAAGAAGAAATACACTTTACTGGCCCAGTTCATCCTGTCCAGAAACATCCTGCTTCTCACAAGAGACATGTCCTGCTATGATGCTGAAGCAGGACTTGAGAAAGGGGGAGCTTCGGTCCTCCTCACCTCACCTTTTATTACATAGGGTTTATTATCAATATTAAGGTTTAATTTCTCCCAAAGCAGGGCATTAATAGACCCATAAACTTTAATCCCTGCTGCTTTTTAGTGTTCCTCCAATTTGCACCGCACACAAATCCTTCAACAGCCGTTCTGCTGTTTGTCTCTACAAAGAGATTTTGGAAAAGATGTCCAGGAGGCCAGACCTTTTTGGATGCATTCCCCTCCCCCTTTTTTTCTTAATTGTGCATGTTTGCCACCCAGAATATTGCGTTTGATGGCTTTCTAAGGAGAAAAACGAAGAGATGCCTGCTTCTTGATTCGTTCTTGGGAAGCCGGCCTGCTAATCAAAGACGGCCTGGCCTGCATTCTGTCGATACAGCCTTTCCAGGAAGCTTGCTTTGCCATTCAGACCATCAGTGGTTCCTCTACCTCTGCAGCGTACAATGCCATAAAGTCCACCTTCCAAAACAGCCATTTTTCCCAGGAGAATTGATCTCCATAGCCTGGAGGTGGGCTGAGATTCCAAGGGATCCCCAGGTCTCACCTGGAAGTTGGCACCTCTAGATCAAGCTAGGCTAAGCCCAGATTCTGCGCAGGACGCCGCAAACTCAATTAACTCTCTGTTCTCTCCAAAGATTGCTGTGGCCTTCCACGTGGCGCACCTTCGTGCTGTGCAACGTGGCTTCTATCCCTTCTAATCGGCTTAGCCCCTCCCCAAAGGACCAAATCCAAAGATCTTGAGAGAAAACATAAACTAGGTCCTACAGCAGAGCCTCCGATAGATTTCTTCTCAAGGGTTTTTTTCCCTTAATATTTATTTTGTGGTCAAGATTTGCGTGTTTTTTTTATTTAGCTTCTGCTGCCATCTACAGCAGCCAGGACTTATCTGCAGAAGGAACAGGTAGAGCAATGAAGTGTCAGGGAGAGAGAGAGAGAGAGAGAGAACAGGGAGAACAGAGAAGGCAGCCAGGTGAGCGACGAGATGTGCTTTCCTCGTTCTGTTGATATTTGCTCAGTCAAAAGGGTTTCCCTCTGTCGGGGCCCTCAAAATTGTGGGCAGAACGGGCCATCCTGATGGAGCCCAATGCCTGGGAAACAGAACACGTCCCAACAATGCCTGTAAGCAAAACAAAATGAAAACCAGGCCAAAGGCTCATCACTAAGGCTACAAAGCTTCCTGACAAATGCAGAAAGGCCACTTCGCAGTTGCAGAAAAAAGCTAAGACCAAGCTGAGCTGCTGAGCTCACTGACACAAACACACACACACACACACACACACACACACACACACACAGAGGAAGGTTTGTATGTCCCGTTACCCAGATGTGGAAGCAGCCAGATATTCTCTTATCAAGACTTGCCACATGATCCCCCCCGCCCTGGCCATTGGTAAGGGACTTTGGTTGCCAGATCTAGTTTGGGAAACTCCTGGAGAGTTGAGGAGGGGATCTGGGAGGGGGTCAGGATCTCAGTGGGGTACCATGTTACAGAGCCCACGCTCCAAAGCTTTAGAATGCCTGCACTTAGGAGGAGATTGGTCAGTCTTGGTAGCCAATAAGGCCCCTTTCAGCTCTGTAATGCTATGCTCAACCTTCATCCACCCGTTGGCTTGTGTTTGCTTGTTATAACTCACAACAACTAGCAGTTTTTCCCATGCAACTAACTCAAACTATGGCACAGCTCTTCTTCTTCTCCTTCTCCTCCTTCTCCTCCTCCTCTCTCCCCACACTCACATTATGGAAAAATAGCCAGATTCTCTGGTTCAGCTTGCTGTGTTTTCATTAGTTCAGCCCCAAACCACAGAGGTTTATGCTGTTAAGAGCTAGATTTTCCAGAGTTTGGCCTGGGTAGTCCCAAAAGGCTTCCATGGCTTAAGAGATAACAAAGATTCTGGAGGCTGGCAGCAAAAGGGATTTCAGTCTGCTCTTTTGTTTAGCTCACAGGAACATCATCAAAACTTCCCCAGTCAATAATTCCAGTGGCAGGGAACTTGCAATTAGTTCCTATGACCCTTTAAGTCTCTTTGCCCCCCTGATGTTCCAAAAGTCTCCGTCCTTGAACAGGATAAAAAAAATGGCAGTTCTGATTAAAACACAGCTAGTTTTAGCCTACTTTATTAGAACATCTGAGTTCATTAAAAGCACATAACCGCGGATTATTTGAGTGATGGAGCCCAAGATATTGATTTATGGGGGTTTTCTGAATTATGACTTCTCTATTTTTAAAGCACCAACTTCCCTCTTAAAACAGTCTGGGGTCAAACATGGAAGAACTGCCTGCTCCTTGGTCAGCTCTGTTAACATTGGCACCAGAGGGCACATTCCACGTGCCTCCTGCCTTCAGAAGCTGGATGGGTAACAATAAGAAGCATGAGCTTTTCTGGGGTGGCACCTTGATTTTATGGAATTTTCTCCCCACGTCAGAGAGGCTGACATTGACATTGACTAGCCAGAGGCACCAGCTGAAGTGTTTATTGCTTTCTTAGTTGTTTTGCTGAAATTTTACATGCATTTCTGGGTTGGCTGCTGCACTATTTATATTCCAGCTCTTTAAAATCGAGTGGTTTGTCTCTGGTTGGTTTGTTTCCACGGGCTGTTTAAGTGGCATGTTAAGTGTTCTTTTGTGCTGGTTATTGTTTGAGAAGGGGGGGTTAATTTTGGGAGCTGCTTCAAGCATTTTTAATGGGAAGGGTGGCATGGGACAGTTTTAAAGTATAAATACATCAGTACCTCAATAAATAAAAGCCAACCCTGCAACCAACACAGAAACAGAGTCGTAATTGCAGGGTTATTGTGCATGAGCTGAAAAACTGGAGGCTGGGAGCCGGTTGGGAGTGTAATTCTCAAACTGGGAATCAACAACTCTCTCAGGCTCAACTAAGGGGAATAATAGAATTAATCTCTCTTGCACTTAGCACTGATATAGTATGGCCCCTTAAAATAATGCTTAGGTGGTTATTCAGCATCCATAATGTTTCACAAACATTATCTGGAGGGGCCTTGCGAATTGAGGCCCGAGCCTTTTTTATTGAGTCAACCCCACAAATGCAGGTTGGTCAGTTCCAATTGCTTTCCAGCTGGGCTGGGTTGATGGTTGTATGCTTAATGTTAGTGTTTTTGGATTATACATAACCAAAGCTAAGGAGTACTTCCCGTCTTATTTTTGCTGTTTATGATTTTTATTTATTTTGCATTTTTACAAATGACCAAGCCGAAGGGGGCGGGGGGGCAAACAGTACCGCAAAAAGTCCCTGCTAAAATCCAAGCAACATTTAGCCATTTTGAAGTAACAGCATAGAGACACACTCCTGCTATGAATTGTGGTTTCCAGTACTAATGAAGAATTACAACTGAACACAATTGGCCCATTAAATAGCACAGCCTCCAAGAAAACCTCTTGGGGTTTTTTTGATAGATATATGTTCCACCTAAGACCGCATTCCATGGAGGTGGCCATATTCTACACACACATTTATTCAGACCCAACTTTCGATTAGGCTTAAAAGGGCTGAGTGTTCACAGAATTGCAGAAAAAGTGACTTTTCAAAAAATATCCTTTTTCAATTGTATTCTGATTTCCATTTATTTCAGGGCTCTCTTCCTGTTTGGTGCAAAAAAAACCCCCAACCCCTGCCTTGTCAATCAGGGTAGTGATATTTCATGGCCAGATGTTTCCTAGAGGTCCTTCCAGATGCTAGATATCCCCGGGTGTTCCCGTCTCCTTGTCCAACACAGAGCAAAAACACAGCTGATCAGATCCGACAGGCAAGAACCAATCCCAAAATGGATTTGTTTTGCATCTGCGAGATAAGCCATGGCAAAGAGAAAGGTTCTGTTTATGACAGCTTGTTTTTCCCATTGGACGCTCACTCTTTTCCACCTATCAATTAAAATATATTTCCCTTCAGCAGGCATCCATTTCAGACAAGAGAAAAGAAAGAATGGGCTATTCATGCCAACTGCCAAATTCCAAACATTTGAGTGGTTGTTTTATCTGTCTGTATTGCTGGCACCATCTCACCTTCCCTCCGTTGTGACATCAGCCATGCTGGCACATTCAAATCTCAGAGATGGAAAACATTAGGACTCTGCAAACTGAGATGGGGCAAATTTCCAGGAGAGATTTCTCCAGCTTTTGGGGCAGATCCTGAGAGCCTATAAGGTCCCTTCCGCACCTGCAGAATAATGCCCTTTCAATCTGCTTTCGCAATGGTTTGCAAGTGGGTTTTGCTATTCCACACAGTAAAATCCCGTTTCAAAGTGCACGGAAAGTGAGTTGAAAGTGCATTATTCTGCATGTGCGGAAAGGGCCTAAGTGCTCCTGTCTTATCCATTTAGGCCACATGAGATATAGTTGAAATCTGAGAGGACAGTCTTAACCACGATTACAGCAGAACAAGGTGGAAGAGGATGTCCTCACAGAGTGCCCTTCCAAAGTCTCTTAGAAATTGCTTTTTACACCACTAAGATTAAGGACGGGACACAAAGCAGCACAGCACAGTGTCATGATGGTGCCATTGGCGGGGGATCGCTTCCACTTTTGCAGGTGCAGTTTTATCACTTCTAGCTGTGGCCTTGGCGTTCTGCGACTGGGAAGAGACTCCAGGCCGGGTAATGCGAACTGTCTGCTTCTCATGTGGGGGTGGAAATCTCACTCATCTCATCTCATCTCTATTATCAAGAGTTTGGTGCAATTTTCGCCAGAACTCTCTTTCTGTGTTCCTGACATGTCTTCAATAAAAGCCTTGAACCAATCAAGTAGTTTACTGTCTGAACGGGGAATCTGACACCAGATCTCAGAAGTGAAGGGGGGCCACTCTTTGGGTGAGAGATCACCAAGGAAGACTGTGAAGAGGAAGGCAACAGGAAACCAACTCTAATCCTCACTTGCCTTCACAGCCCCTTGCTGGGGTCACCGTGAGTTGGCTGCAACTTGATGGCATTTCCATATGTAAGAATAAGGACATGCCAGACCTCTCCCTTAATTTTTGTTGAAGCTTCCTCTTTTCCACTCCAACGTGTCAAATATTCACCGAAACTGCACAGAGGGTCCCAGATATCCATGTGGATCTTAGCTATCCACCCATCCAAGATTTCCTCTAGCTACTCCTTTGTTCTCAGTTGGATGCACACTGGGATGCGTAGCCGCTTACTGATTCTTAAGTGGTCTTAAAAATTACCCCGCGCACTCACTGATAGTTTGGTTGGGGTGGGTTTCCCGGGCTGTGTGGCTGTGGTCTGGTGGATCTTGTTCCTAATGTTTTGCCTGCATCTGCGGCTGGCATCTTCAGAGGTGCATCACAGAGGGAAGTCTGTTTCACACTGTGTCTAGTGAGAAGGGAAAGTTCAGTGGAGTATATATTGTCCATGTCCCAGGGTGGGGAACCAATCGGTAAGTGTTTGGGTGGAACTTGCTATGCTAAGGTGTGGTTGAGTGCATTGTATTGTTGGTGGGGTAATCAGTCCATTTTTTAAGGACTGTGATGTACCTCTGAAGAGGCTAGCCACAGATGCAGGCGAAACGTTAGGAACAAGATCCACCAGACCACGACCACACAGCCTGGAAAACCCTCCCCAACCAGTTGAGCCCGGCCGTGAAAGCCTTCAACAATTCACTGATAGTTTGTTCATCCCTCCCAAAAAGGGGGAGGGGGAGATACAATCAGACATTAGAAAAGTTTGGAAAAATGGTCCACACAAGTGGAATTAGGATAGCACAGGCTGGAAACCAATCCTGTTGGATGACTGAAGAGTCCATTCCTCATCTTGAAACTCATCACGATTTTTCATGCTTGCCGTTGTTTCTCAGCAATCTAGCAGCACAGAAAGAGTCTCTTTACAGTATCAGGCACCCCTTATTTAAAAATATTTGCTGTTTCAGCTGCTCTACTGTCACTTACTCTCTCTCTCTCTCTCTCAAATGCTCCTAAATAATATCACAAGGCCAAACCTGACTTGCTAGACAGCGCTGTGACCATCTCATTCCTTATGTCATCCCTGAGTGGGTGGGACTGCCCACGTGGCCAATCCGGGAAGGAGAAATCAGGAGGAGGAAAATGAAATGCAGTGCACCTAACTGTGTCAAAGTACATAGTTTTAACCTGAACGTTGACAATGGGAAAATATTCCACGCAGCGCAGGTCTAAATATCTGCTAAGTAACTATTTGCAGCTAGCTTTTTAATTAAAAGTTCCCCCAAACATGCAAGGCACACAGCATTTTTCTGCTGGGACAAAGAGAAAGCCTGTCAATTTGGCTGTTTGTTCGAACTGATTCTTGACTAGCCAAACCTAAATTCAACACACTGCAGGCCAACATTTATTTACATCTGTAATTCAGTTTAACTAGTTGGTTGCAACTCCACAGAAGGTGCCTGTGCAAAATGAATGCTATAAAACCATTCAATGGCCATCTTGGAGCACAGAAAAAGTAGGTCTCATAAATACTTTTAGAGAGCCAGTGTGGTGTAGTGGTTAAGAGCAGGAGCACTCTAATCTGGAGAACCAGGTTTGATTCCCCACTTGAGCTGTGGAGGCTGATCTGGTGAACTAGATTACTTTGTGCACTCCAACACATGCCGGCTGGGTGACCTTGGGCTAGACACAGTTCTTCGGAGCTCTCTCAGCCCCACCTACCTCACAGGGTGTTTGTTGTGAGGGGGGAAGGGAAAGGAGATTGTAAACCCCTTTGAGTCGCCTTACAGGAGAGAAAAGGGGGATATAAATCCAAACTCTTCTTCTTCTTAAAAAATACATATATAAAACAATGCGGGAATTGCAGATGACATCACAAGAGCACAAGTCTTCCTTTGCTGGATAACATCAAGACGTACCTAGTCCCAGCTCTCTGTCTACAGTGACAGCCAAACTGCTGCTGACAGCAAGGCAACACACAACATAAAAGCAAGAATCCTCCTCCTCTTTTTTGCCTCTGCCACTTAGTATTTGGAGGCATTCTTCCCATGAGCATGGCAGTTCTATTTATCAATTGCTTGAGGCCATTTATAGAGCCACCTTTCATGAGTTTTCTCATCCTTTATCAAGGAGCTGGCATGGTGCAGTGGTTAAGAGCAGGTGCACTCTAATCTGGAGAACCAGGTTTGATTCCCCACTCCTCCACATGAGTGGCAGAGTCTTATCTGTTGATCCAGGTTTGTTTCCCCACTCCTACGTTCCTGCTTGGGCTAGCCCCGGTTTGTTCAGCCTCACTTACTTCACAAGGGCCCCTTCCACACATGCAGACTAATGCCCTTTCACAATGGTTTGCAAATGGATATTGCTCCTCTGCACAGTAAAATCCAGCTGCAAAAGTCCATTGAAAGTGGATTGAAGGTGAATTATTCTGCCTGTGTGGAAGGGGCCAAGGTGTCTGTGGCAGGGAGAGGAAGAGTTTGTAAGCTGCCTTGACTCTCCTTACAGAAGAGGAAGGCAGGGTATAAATCCAAACTCCTCCTCTTCTTCTTCAACCCCCAAGTGGGGCATGAAGGTCTGCCAGAATTACAAGTGACCTCTAGGCTAAGGAGAGTTGTACCCCAGAGGAAATGCTTTGGACAGCAGATTCTTTGACATCACTTTCCTACAAAGCTCCCTCCCCTCCTCAGTCTCCAGTTGACAGAAATGAGTTCTCTTGGAGAAAATGGCTGCTTTGGAAGGTGGACTCTGTGGCATTATACCCTGCTAAGGTCCCTTCCCTCTCCAGGGCCCCTTCCGCACATGCAGAATGAGGCACTTTCAATCCACTTTCACAATTGTTTGCCAGTGGATTTTGCTCTTCTGCATAGCTGCAAAGTGCACTGAAAGTGGGTTGAAAGAGCCTCATTCTGCATGTGCGGAACCTGCCCTCCTCAGGCTCCATCTTTCAAATCTCCAGGTATCTCCGCACCCAACGCTATCCAGCACAGCCAATCTTCCCTTCCAACATGCCTGATGTCAACCTTCCGTTTAAGGGTGGCATTCAAAGGCTGCATCAAAACGCAATCGGTTGTTTCCTTGAAATTGTAGCCAGCGCACAAACAAGTGCGAACATCCGACACATGGATTATCTGCACTGGATTATGGGTGGTTAGAATAATGAGATGCATATAATATCTGGAGCCCTATCGGTGCCTGCCTGCTGTCATTTTCCTCTTTCCGGGGCTTTGCTCAGTTTTCTCTGCTCGCCATCTGGCTTGCCACACAGAGTCCCCGAGGCAGTTCTGCTCCAGCCAGCCGTCTCCCCTCTTTGACCGCCTCTCCGCTCCCTATTCACAGCTGCATGGCTTGGGCAAGCCGATCAGCCTCCCTTCCCTATTGCTAGGTTGGCTTCCCACCCGGGAGAGTCCTGGACACAACCACAGACCTGGACTCCAAAATACATTTGTTTTGCATCCAAATATCTGCTGCTGCTGCTGATTCTGTCAACCGCACTATTTTGCCCTGAAACATATTCAGAACTGCTCAGTTCTGGTACATTTTGGCAACTCTGGGTGGGGAAGGGGAGACAGCTTCTTCGGTATTATTAGACCCACCCTGTGCATACTTATATAGGCCTATAACTTTGATGCAGCATAGCACAAAGCCAGCTAACATAGTACCCATTATAACAAACTGGAAGTCCATGCAACTTATTCTCCCCAGTTAACCCTAAACAGGGGTGTATTGCCCAGGGGGACTTTTGGGGTCAAATGTCCCTGGCTGTGGCCATTTAGTCATGTGAGGGGCAGAAAATCGCTCCCCTCACCCCTCCTCCTTCCCCCTGGTCTATTGACTGACTTTAAGACCTGGTGCAAAAAAAAAAGTTGTTTGGTCATGGTGTGGGAGGGCAGCTGCCCATACAGGGGGTGGGGTGTGTGTGGAAAACTCAGATTTTGCACCGGGCTACATTTTCCCAAGAAGAAGAAGAAGAAGAAGTAGAAGAAGAAGAAGAAGGAGGAGGAGGAGGAGGAGGAGGAGGAGGAGGAGGAGGAGGAGGAGGAGGAGGAGGAGTTTGGATTTATATCCCCCTTTCTCTCCTGTAAGGAGACTCAAAGGGGTTTACAATTTCCTTTCCCTCCCTCCCCCCACAACAAACACCCTGTGAGGTAGGTGGGGCTGAAAGAGCTCAAAAGAACTGTGCCTAGCCCAGGGTCACCCAGATAATGTGTTAGAGTGCACAGGCTAATCTGAATTCCCCAGATAAGCCTCCACAGCTCAAGCGGTAGAGCGGGGAATCAAACCTGGTTCCTTCATATTAGAGTACACCTGCTCTTAACCCCAAGCCACTGCTTCTCCCCAATGTACCAGATAAGCCTCTCCCCCCAAATCTTTAGGATTTTCCACATTGAAGTTGGCAGTGCTGCTACACACTGTGGACCCCACCCCTGGATCTGGTTGCCCTTGAAATGCCCACTGGCACTACCTCTGGGTGGCTCCAGCACCCTGTCAGCCATCCAACTATTCCCATTACATACGCATATTTCCAGATGGACTCCTATCCCGAGTTAAAAATAAGGCATCCAACGGAGCCAGATTCTGGCCACAGTTTGCAAAGGAGGAGGGGGTGGAGAGTGCTGCATTAAAGCTTTGCCAACAAACCATTATGCTTCTTATCCTGAAAGGCAGTGTTTTGCTGCACCACAAGGGAGAGGCATGGATCTCTGCAACCACGATTGCCCCTCAACAAAGGAACAGCTGGAATTCCTTGTGGAAACCCCACAGACCACGACGACAAAGGCCAGTATGGTTTCTTAGGCTGCATTAGCAGAGGCACCAGACCTAGTATCTGAATGAATGCTAGGAAAGCTGGAAATACCTTATAGCCCAACTGGGAAGATAAAGCATCCAAAGTCCATGTCACATCCATACAGAGCTGAGTTTTCAGGTAGTTTTGGAATGGAATTAACCAAAGCTGCAGAGAGCACAACCCCCTTTATCCAAATGAGGACATGAAACTCATGAGCAGTGAGTGTAGACTTTCACTGTAGCCAGTCTGTTGGCACTTGGCTTTCACACTTCCCATATTTTTGGGGTTTTCCCTCTCTGCATAAGCTGCCGCTTCACCGTGTGGTCTTGCTGGTGAACGCGGCTGCAGAACTCGCCATGGGTTTTAATCTCCTCCATAAAACTTTTTTTTAAAAAAAACCCTGCTGCCTCATCTTGACAGCTCTGGGAAAAAGACCCGTAACATCTACGCATCCCATGAGATGGCTCAAACAGCTCTAATTCTGAACTCCCGGCGTGGGCCCGTTTCACCTCTGCTATTTTCTCCCTCCCTCCCCATCCCCCCCTCCCAGCAACTAACAAAGGCCGGTGATTAATTTTGGATTTTTGCGGTTGCTGCAGAAATACTATCTCAGCCAGAGAGCGGAGCGGCGGAGGGGCAGGGGAGAGAGTGGAGGGGAAGGATTTTAATCAGTCTCCAGTGTAGTTACATCTTACATTAGGAAAGATCTCAGATGGGGAGGATAAAGAAGTTTGGAAATATTAAACTTTAATGAGAAGATCAGTCAAACTTATTGCTGCATCAACAGTAAGCCGAGTCTCCAAGGGGAAAGAGGCCAGTCGCTCCATCAATCCCGCCAGATAGGAATTGTCAGTCACATTCAGCTCTTATTACGTTTACTTGTCCACTGTGGGCAAGGAAAGAAGCCCGTGCTGTTGAGACTGCCATTGAGAAAGATGCAAGCCAGGACCAGCCCCCCCCCCCCCACCTGTTCAGCGTTCCTCAGCTCTGCTTTTCAGAGATTAAGGTCCACTGGGACACCCAATCCGGGCTTACTGTCCCACCCCACGAAGACTTCAACCAGCCATGATGAACCTGTGTCTGATTTATATGCTTCAGAGCAAGGATCTTCAACATGGCACCCATGGGTGCTACCATGTCCTCCAGCACCTTTTCTGGATCCTGCCAAGTGTTTTTAGAAATGGGAAGGGCCAAATGGTTCTTTTTTTTTCCCCAGCAAGGCTTCTGACTGGCTATGCAGGGTTTTAAAAATATTGCTTTGGCAGCAGCTACCAACCAGAGCACAATCATTCTTACTGTGTGATTGAAGGTCAGGTGTGACAGCCAATTCATAGAATCATAGAATTATACAGTTGGAAGAGACTACCAAGTCCAACCTCCTGCAATGCAGGAAGACACAATCAAAGCACTCCCGACATATGTTCATCCACCCTCTGTTTAAAAACCTCCAAAGAAGGAGGCTCCACCACTCTCTGAGGCAGTGAATTCCACTGTCCAACAGCCCTGACAGTCAGAAAGTTCTTCCTGATGTTTAGGTGGAATCTCTTTTTCTGCACCTTGAATCCATGACTCCTGGTCTTAGTCTCTGAGGCAGCAGAAAACAAGCTTGCTCCCTCTTCAACATGGCATCCCTTCAAATATTTAAACATGGAATCATGTCCCCCTCTTTTGTGGCTCGCTTGTTCCACCTCCTGTGGCTGCCATTTTGTGACTGCACCTACCATGCTATGTCAGAATGCCAAAAGTGCCCACAAGCTCAAAAAGGCTGGGAACCTCCCCTTTAGAGAATAAAGGACAAAGATAAAGGGGGACAGGCACAGAGTGGGGAGCCAGCATGACGTAGAGGTTGGATAGCTTCAGGATGGTGGCAGTGTTGGCCTTCAGGAGAAGGGCTATATTCTAGTCCAGTAGTCAAGGCTCCTTTCACAGAAACTGCAATGTCTGACCTAGGATCCACGACACCTGTGAGTTCAAATCTGCACTGTCCTCTTGGCCTCGCCAACATTGATGCAATAAAAATTTCTTACTCTACCCATAAAAAAAAGACATTGTAATAAAACATCTAGGATTGCACTGTTACAGTGAAACCCTAAGCAGAGTTGCCCTTCTCATTGAAGTCAGGGAGTTTAGAAGGGAATAACTCTTTTTAGGATTGCACTTAGGAGCATCCCTTAGACTGAGTAGAAGGAGAAGAAGAGTTTGGATTTATATCCCCCCTTTCTCCCCTGTAAGGAGACTCAAAGGGGCTGACAATCTCCTTTCCTTCCTCCTCCCCCCCAAACAAACACCCTGTGAGTGGGTGGGGCTGAGAAGGCTCCAAAGAATTGTGACTAGCCCAAGGTCACCCAGCTGGCATGTGCTGGAGTGCACAAGCTAATCTGGTTCCACAGATAAGTCTCCGCCACTTAGGTGGAGGAGTGGGGAATCAAACCCGGTTCTTCAGATTAGAGTGCACCTGGTCTTAACCACGACACCATGCTGGCTCTCAGTGGGTCCTGTACTTGTGGGCCTCGTTGTAGGCACAAAACCAGAATAGCTCTGCCCAAATTTGCAAGAGATCTTCCCTTCCCATGGAAGGAAGAACGCGTATCCATTTCTTTCTCCTCGCAACAGGGAGTGGGGATGGGAGATCTGGCAGGGAGCTTCGAGGCATTCGTGGTGGCAAGCTCCCAAGTCCTGCAACCGTTCCATGTTGTACCAATTAATTGAAGAGGATTTTAACCTCCAATTAAAGCTTTAGTTTATTAGCCACACCAATGAATCAATTAAAGCTTGCAGGTTTAATTAGCAGGCATCCCTGTAGTGTTCTGCCGAAGGGCCGTTGATAATAGGTATTTTCCGGGAAGATTCTCCTGTTTTAAAAGATGAGGGTTTATGAAGCAAGGGCAGTGAAAACCTCCTCCCATTTGTGCAAATTCCCAGACATTAAAAAAAATCCTATTTATTATGCAGAAGCCCTAAAAGACCAGTTGTGAGTCAAACTACTGTTGTTGTTTTTTTCACTAAAGAATGAGCATTTCTTATCTGCTCAGCAGCTTGTGGATATAAACTGTAACCAACTCTTCATGTCTCAAGGAGTTCTCCTAGGGCTAGATTGTGATCGGCACCCTGTAATAATCATATCTCTCTCTCTCTCTCTCTCTCTCTCTGTGTGTGTGTGTGTGTGTGTGTGTGTGTGTGTGTGTGTGTGTGTGTGTGTGTGTGTGAGAGAGAGAGAGAGAGAGAGAGAGAGAGAGAGAGAGAGAGAGAGAGAGATTTAAAAGGCCCTGTGGAATCCTATGGCACCCTTCTGGCAATTACAATATTGCCTGTTGACCCTGGCTCCATAGAACAAGCCCTTCTGGCAAACCATCTCTCCACTGCAGAGACAAAGGGGCTTAAATGTAGGTGCAAGAGTTTTTATGCTGGAAGCTCCTTGTGCCTCATACTGCTGTTTCAGCTGAGCTGCGAACCTGTGAGGCACTCAGCAAGATTTATGTAGATCAATGGTTTCCAGCTGGGGTAAATGTACCCCCCAGGGGTACGCGCCAGAGTGTTTGGGGGTACACAGAAAAATTACATAATGGGTTTGCTAACATGGGGTACACTCTTAGGAAAATGGGTTGCCAAGGGGTACGTGAGTGAAAAAAGGGTTTGAACTAGTGGGGTTTGGGGGAACCCAGACAGCAGACAGCCTTGAGTGCCAGACAGCTGGTTAAAGGCCATCAGGACCGTGGACAGTTCCCTTAACCAACAGGATGGGTTCCTGATGGCACCTCAAGCCAATTCTATCCTTATACCCTCCAGCAGGTTGGGGCGTGGGGTGGTCCAAGATTTCCCTCACATTTGGCACTTGGTTGCAAGGAATTCAAAGAACTATCTGACCTGGTAGCACTCCAGCTTGGACTTACACAGAGTGGCATAGCTAAATGACTTCAAACTGGGACTCCTCAAGGACGAGCTCCTCCCATACGACCCTGCCCAAGCATTATGATCCACTTCAGAGGCCCTGTTATGCCTGTCCCCATTCACATAGGTGAGGCACGTATCTACAAAAGACAGGGCCATTTCTGCAGTGGCTCGGATTCTGTAGAACATTTCTCCTCCTTGCTGGTATTCAAATGGTGCCTTCATTTCTAAATTTTAAGTACTAGATTAGAATGTTTTTACTTTCTGCGGAATTCAGTTATTATTTCCACCTCCCCCAAGTGTGTGTACATGCGTGTGTGTGTGTGACCTCTAAAACATTAATAATAATAGAAGAAGAAGAAGAAGAAGAAGAAGAAGAAGAAGAAGAAGAACAAGAACAAGAACAAGAACAAGAACAAGAACAAGAACAAGAGGAGGAGGAGGAGGAGGAGGAGGAGGAGTTTGGATTCATACCCCCCTTTCTCTCCTGTAGGAGACTCAAAGGGGCTTACAATCTCCTTTCCTTTCCCCCCTCACAACGAACACCCTGTGAGGTAGGTGGGGCTGAGAGAGCTCTGAAAAACTGACTAGTCCAAGGTCATCCAGCTGACATGTGTTGGAGTACACAGGCTAATCTGAATTTCCCAGATAAGCCTCCACAGCCCAAGCGGCAGAGCGGGGAAACAAACCCGGTTCCTCCAGATTCGAATGCACCTACTCTTAACCACTATGCCAAGATTACTTGGATCTTGCAAACCGTGGGCCATGGCTTCCTTGATGGAGTCGATCCACCTCATGTTGGGTTTTCCTCTTTTCCCGCTGCCTTTAGCTTTCCTGCATTATTGTCTTTCTCCCCTAGTCGGCCTTGAGCATTTTTGGTTTTAATTGCTGCCCCGTTTCCTACTCTTCGCGACCTTATTTCATTTCTATATATTTTCAAACCTTTTCAATAATTTGATTCTCCTCTCTCTGCTGCTAAACTAAATCCACAGTCTCTTTTATGATAGATTGCCCTGAGAACTTTTAGCTGAGAAAACCTATTCAAATTCATCAATAAGAAAGTACCTAGTTCCCTTTCTAGCCTACTCCATTGAACTCTTCCCACAATCTCCTGGCTAAAGAAACTCGTTCCTCGACATCTCATCCTTGACATTTTAAATCACTTATTAATTGACTGTTTAAGGAATTACATGTCCCTATTGTGAGAGCTCTTCACAGGGATGGAAGCAATTATCAGCTTGGATTTAAAGACAAATCTATACCAACACAAGGTGGCTGGAAAATTAGCCAAGATTTGCTTGGTTCACAAACGCAGCCATCTATCAAGAAGGGAAATGACTAGTTTTCTGTTGGAAGCCCTGCCTGAGCCTTTTCTCATTTCAAATGAGCTCGCTGGTAACACAGCCCGAAAAGATCTATTACGCTTTCGGTGCTATAAGGGTTTTGCATGAAAGAAGAAATTCAAAAACTGAGCCTGGGCAATTTATATGCCAAGAAATGAGAAGTAGAAATCTGTGATCTACATAAATTATATGCAGAGTTTGAACAGGTATGTTTAATTTTTATTACTTAATTTGTTCTGGTCTAGGCAGCCTTTGAAATTTTATCATCATCATCATCATCATCATCATCATCATCATCATCATCATCATCATCATCATCATCATCATCATCATTATTATTATTATTATTATTATTATTATTATTATTATTATTATTATTATTATTATTATTATTATTATTATTATTATTATAGATTTCACAGCTGCCAGATCTTTAGTTGGTTGTTGGCCTTCATTACAATTCAATGATGTTGATTATTGTTGTTGTTTGTTGTTATATTTGCTATACCGCCCACCCCTGAAGGGCTGTGGGCGCTGTACAAAAACACATAACGGCAATGAGATAACATTAAAAAATAAATATTCAGATTAAAATTTTGAACCACACCAGAACAACAAGTAAACCAAGAAGGCGATCCAAATATAGTCTATCCCCCCGGCCTGGGGGAATTGGACATGATGGTGCCTGCTATAGCAGTATACAGGGGTGGCTTCTCAATGACCAGCCTCCCCAAAGGCCCAGTGGAACAATTCAGTTTTGCAGGCCCCACAGAACTGCTCAAGGTCCCGCAGGGCCCTGATGGTAGGAGGGAGAGTGTTCCACAAGGTAGGGGCCATGGCAGAAGAACCCCTGTCCCAGGAAGAGGCGTATCATCAAGCGTTCAACAAGTTGGCCTCTACAGATCAAGGAGGCCGAGTGGGGACACAAAGGGAGAGACTGTCCCCAAGGTGGTGTTTGGGGAAGGGAAAGGAAGGGAACAGGGTAGAGTGTCATAAAGTCCACCCTTCAAAGCAGTCATTCTCACCAAGGAAACTCATCTCTACAGTCTGGAGAACAGCTGTAATTCTGAAAGATCTCCAGGCCTTACCTGGAGGATGGCAACCTGAATTGAGAAGAGCAAAGGCCAGTACAAGAGCCTGAAGAGTGGCCCCACATGCGCACACACACATCTGCAGGAATTCTACTTTAGTCACCTGCCCAGCTCCTGCAAAATTGCCCCTACAAGTTTATCTCTGTCCTCATAAGGACTAGAAACTTAATCAAAAATAAATACAAGCTTCCGAGTCTCAGGATGCTGAACTCTGCACCCCATACTGCACTCTGCCATTCCTGCATCCCAGCAAAATCAAGGCATTTGAACAGCCCCGACCATAGTGCTAACATTTCTTCTAGTGGGGGTCCCTGGCCTTTCAAAGCTAAATGAGGCAATCAAAAACTCAGGGGACGAATACCAAGCAAGAATGTTTGAGAAAAACCCTGGCTGAACTTCTGCACATCAGCCTACTGCAGAAGTCACAGGAGCATGGCTAGAGGGGAAAGGTGGCATCCCAAGCTGCTAACATGATACAGTGGTTAAGAGCAGGTGCACTCTAATCTGGAGGACTGGGTTTGAGTCCCCGCTCTACCACTTGAGCTGTGGAGGCTTACCTAGAGAACCGGATTAGCTTGTGTACTCCAACACATGCTAGCTGGGTGACCTTGGGCTAGTCATCGTTCTTCGGAGCTCTCTCAGCCCCACTCACCTCATAGGGTGTTTGTTGTTGGGGAGGAAGGAAAGGAGATTGTCAGCCCCTTTGAGTTTCCTTACAGGAGAGAAAGTGGGGATGTAAATCCAAACTCTTCTTCTTCTTCCAAATGCCCAGAGCCAACTTCATGGACACATGCACGCACAATTTATTGAATGCTTAGTAGTGTGGTGTGTAATACAACTTGAAATTCTCTTTCCCAGGGGCTTTTATCCTGCTTGACAAAGTAGTTTTATCTGCTCTGCCACTTGGAGAGTATGGTTTCCTATGCTGTTCTTCCTTAAGGGGGTGGGATGCAAATTTGGCCCTCCCTCTCCTCTGGAAAGTTGGCTTCTGACCCTGGAGAAGTTCCTTTTCCTCATTCAAAACCACACAAGCAACTGAGCAACTCTGACAATTAATAACTCAAGGCCTTCTTGACTTAATTTATGCTCGCCGTACAGTATCAGTAATTACTTAGGTCAGTCCCTTCCATTCATCTCACTTAGTCAGGAATAACAGGCACGGCCCACTCACTTGATCGCTGGCCTGCCTCCCATAGCCGAACCCCAAGGGCTTCCCCTCCACCACCAAGCAAGCCGCTGCCTCTCCTGTACAAACTCAGAGCCCCATTGATAGGAGCTCTGTCTGGAGACCATCTGTGGGACACGTTTTTTGGGGAAACAGGCCGCATGCAGAAGATCCATGATGCAATCTCCAAGTGCTGGTCAAAAACAGAGGCACGGTGATGAATTTAACCTTGGTTGTGAACAGCTGGACTCTAATCTGGAGAACTGGGTTTGATTCTCCACTCCTCCACATGAGTGGAGGACACTTATCTGGAGAGCCTCATTTGTTTCCGCACTCCCACATTCCTGCTGGGTCACCTTGGGCTAGTCACAGTTCTCTGAGCCCCACCTACCTCAATAGGTGTCTGTTGTGGGGAGAGGAAGGGACAACACTCTCCCATGTGCACAGTCCAATTTGAATGCACACACATTACACAGTGGTGTAACAGATAGAGCATCGGGCTAGGATTTGGGAGACCAGGATTCAGATCGATGCACAACAATGAAGCTTGCAGGGTCAGTCATTGTAGTGTACCTCACAGGAATGTTGTGAAGACCAAATGGGGAAGAAAGGATCATGTGGGTGGCCCTGGGATCCCTGGATATTGTGGTACAAATGAACAGGTGGATGTAGCTCCCACTCCTAGGGATCTGACTTCCCCTCCTGTCTACCCACTAGGAACAATCCTTTCTCTAGTAAAAGGCATGAAGAAGAAGAAGAAGAAGAAGAAGAAGAAGAAGAAGAAGAAGAAGAAGAAGAAGAAGAAGAAGAAGAAGAAGAAGAAGAAGAAGAAGAACAAGAACAAGAACAAGAACAAGAACAAGAACAAGAACAAGAGGAAGAGGAAGAAGAAGAGGAAGAAGAAGAAGAGGAGGAGGAGGAGGATTTATATCCCCCTTTCTCTCCTGTAGGAGACTCAAAGAGGCTGACAATCTCCTTTCCCTTCCCCCCCCCACAACAAACACCCTGTGAGGTGGGTGGGGCTGAGAGAGCTCCAAAGAACGATGACTAGCCCAAGGTCACCCAGCTGGCATATGTTGGAGTGCACAAGCGAATATGGTTCAAACCCGATTCTCCAGATTAGAGTGTACCTGCTCTTAACCACGATGCCATGCTGGCTAGGCTCAGAAGCAGCCTCAAACCTCTTTGTCAAAATTGGCCAGCACCCACCAACCCTTGGGGAAACCTTCCTCCACTCTCTTTCGCTCCCCCCCCCCAAACCCCAGTCCTTGCCTATGTTTTTCCACCCCCTTCATGGCTTCCTTGCCTTCTCTTCTCATTTGGACTCTTTTTATCCTCTCTTGTTTTGACATCTTGTCTCCCACCTGTCTCCTTCAAATGCATTCCTGTTTAGCTCACAGATAGAAATAAGAGGGACGAAGCCTACAGAATACAAATGCCGGAACCAGCAAACAATTCCAGGCAGCAAGTTCTTTGCAAACAATACCCTGTTGTTGCTCTGGAGTGGCTAAAAACGTTGGTCGCTGCTGAAGAGGTGGGAAAAAAGTGCACAGAGTCAGGAACAGCACAAGGCCACAGTTTCCAAGGTGACCTCACAGAGAGATCAGACTCGTGTCTGCAAATTCCAATTAACAGGTAAATCAACAAATGCAATATAATCTTGACTGGATACTACATACACCACTTTCTATATTTTCATATAGAATCCTGACTGGCATTAATAGAAGAAAAATGAAGAAGAATTTTGATTTAGACCCCACTTTTCTCTCCTGTAAGGAGTCTCAAAGTGGCTTACAAATTCCTTCTGTTCCTCTCCCCACAACAGAGGTAGGTGGGGCGGAGACAGTGCTGAGGTCCCCCAGCAGGCTTCATGTGTAGGAGTGGGGAATCAAACCTGGTTCATGAGATTGGAGTCTGCCACTCATGTGCACAAGCAGGAAATCAGTTCTGGTTCTCCAGATTAGGGTGGGGAATCAAACCCAGTTCTCCAGATTAGAGCTGGTCAGTCCTAACCACTACACCACGTAGCTTAGTGGTGCCAGTAGTATTAGTAGAATTCCAATATCTGACCTGATTCTGACTGACCCACTTAGGGTTGGTTTAGACATGCATATGAACACTTGATTTCCTTATACCTGACAGTTTCTAAGTGACTTGTGAACAGTTGAGTGGAATTATGTTTTCGGTGACGCAGCCATTCTCAGATGTCAAATTTGTGGAATGGCTCATTCGCACATGTTAGTTCTCACTTGGCATAGCAGCACTCAAGCATTCAATAGGCTTATGCCAACTCTGATGCAAACAAAAGGCGGCAGCTGTAAGAGTTTTTTTTAGCACAAAACCACCCGCATCTTCACAACCGGGGTTATTGTTTGGGGGGGAGCGACGCCATTTCAAATGTCCTGATGTTCTGTGTTGAGCAAACAGCATTGCCTTATTGCCAAAGAAAAGAACTGTTTGTGCAACAGGACAATTCCACAGTCAAAAAGACCTGGAATGCTCTAATACAGCACCGAGCCACACCATCTGGAAAGCGATTTGACCGCTATTATCTTTGCAGCTTTCGCTTCTGCAGCAATTGCAACAGCACCAGTTTTAAAAAATAGCAATACATTCTCACTACCAGTATTACTTTCCGTCTTCGTTCATGAGCTGCATTGTTACTGTGTGGATTCTCTTTTTTTGAGAAAAAGGAAAAGTGTACCTGAATTTACTGACCTGCAGGGGGCACGTTTGTTTTGGAAACGGCTCCCGTCACCCTCCACAAACCATTTCTCTTGTGCAGGATTCACAGCACGTGTTGCAGAGAAGTTTTAAGACAGATGTATTGATTGCCTGAGCTCCTGGCTTTTGAGAAGACAAATTCGGCAACCGTTCTTGCTAGGTTGGTTGGTGTCAGAGATTCCCGGCTGTTACGCTTCGCTAGAAACACTTGTCTTGCTCTGTTACAACCAGTGAGTTCAGAACAAGAGAGAAAAGACTAAACATGGCATGCTTCTTATTTTTTTTCCTGCCAAGTTTGTCCCTTGATTCTTGGGTTCTGAATTACCTGCTGCTGTTCATCGTTATTTTGTTTATTCAAAAATGTATAGCGAATCCTTATGCAAAGCACAAATCAAAATGGGAAACAAAATAAAATTGTGATTTTTGAAAAAAAATATCCCGCCTTCCTTTCCAATGTGATTTAGATCATTCTCCTCTCCTCCATGTTATCCTTACAACAACCCTGTGAGGCGGGCTAGACTGAGAGTGTGTCACCCGCCAAACTTCCATGGCAGAGCGCAGATCTGAACTCTGGGCTTCTCAGATCCAAGTTTGACACTGTACCCACCACACCATGGTGGCTCTCCATACTTTGTACCACAGATCCATAAGAAACAAGAAATAAATGAACTGACAATAAAACCACCAAAAGAACTTAATGCCCTCGCATAAAAAGTAATTTTCTAATGCCCTACAAAATGAGCCACACTTTACAACAGCTCTTAAACCTCTCTTTAAAATATTGGTTTAATGCCTCCCTAGAACACCAGCAAGTTCAGGTCTTTCCTTGGAGGAGGAGAAGAAGAAAGGAGTAGTTTGTATTTATACTCTGGCACATGGTGAGGGGAAGATCCTTTTTGGATCCTGCAAACCATTTCTTCACCTAATGGGGATATAAGACCATTCACCTCCCTATGACAAGTAGCTCAGTTTTGATCTCCAAAGTACACACCCTGGAACATTTGACTTACCCAAATACAGGTCTATTGAAAGGTTTCTTGAGTGCAACTGGTTATTAAGTGGAAGCAAGGGATTATTACGTTTGCTATCAACATACATTTGCTAGAGCTTTTTACTCCAAGGGTTTCTTTACTGCAAAAAGTTTCTCCACCCTATGACACCGCGGAGCACTTTGAGCAGCATCCTCATTGTTTAAATGAGTTCCGATGTGATTTTTTTTCTTTTAAAAAAAATCAGAACGGCTAAAAACGAGTGACTCATTCCTGGTGAATAATACATTCAATGAAATTGGCTCTCTTCTTTGTCATTCCAGCTCAAAAATCATCTGCGAGCAACCTATACTTTTATTGGATTCTCTTCGCATTGTGCACGATTCTCTCTGTGAGGAATCCTTAAAAAGTAACTCTCAAGATGCTGACTGGTTGCAAACGGAGCATTAGTATGTTTGAAGTGACCCCCTCCCCACGGTGGTAGTGAGGACCAGCTCAAACAGAATTTATTTTGCGCCTCTCCAAAATGGGGGCCACCATTGCTCCCACTGCAGGCCCCAGATACATTTAGAGGTTAGGATGATTTTTAAAAAATCTCTCATCCCTGCAGTACTGACCCCTAAGTCTCTGTATCAATTTTTCCTCTCCTTCCACCAATCAAACCTGTTGTTCTTTATCTTCATAGTGCTCTGTTTCCTTGAACCAAACATGCACATTTTTCGTGATTACTTGTCCATCAGTAAATCACCCTGATACTATATACTGCTGAAGTACATTGTATGTATGACCACCTTGTGCATAGCAGGTATGAAAATGTACATCACGTGAAAAGCAAACCAATCGGCAAAACCAAGGGAAAGTGACGAACCGAACCATTTTGCAGGCAAAACTGAATATAAAAAGAAATGCAGCATAAAATAATAGAGATGGGTGGAACCAGTTGTGGGATTCAAATAATTTAACAACCGGTTCCGGTGGTGGGATTCAAATCATTTAACATTGGTTGTTTACAAGCACTGTTTTAACAACCGGTTATGCCGAAGTGGTGTGAACCAGCTGAATCTCACCGCTGGGACCCCCCAGACCACTTAACACAGGAGATCCCAAAACCCCTCTTAACAGTCACCCTTTTCCGGGTAGGGACAGCACAGATTTGCAAAGGGACCGTTTCCACAACCTCTCCTTATGTGAGCTCAAGCTAACAATATCATCCAAACTGCCTGCCCTGTCCTGGACTGCCCAGGCTACCTGGACCTCATCAGACCGCAGAAGCTGAGCAGCCAAGTCCATAGATGGGAGACCTCCAAAGAGGTCCAAGACAGCCAACATCTGAACATCTCTTGCTTAGAAATCCTGTAAGGTCACCATAAGCCAGCTGGGACTTGATGGTGCTTCCCACCCCCCACAGCAGAAGGAGGGAAGGTGGCATGGTGTTCTCATCTGATCTCAGAAGCTACACTAGCTCAGTAGTTGAGAAAACCAGGACCTTGAATTTTGTTGGATTGATTGAAAACCGATTAGAAATGTGGTAGCTATTGCATTTGGGGAGGAAATTCTGGAGACTGACCCTTGGGCGAGATAGCAGAACTGCATCATCGGCATATAAAAGCATTGAAACCAGAGCATTATCCAAATGAGGATAGTGAGAGTTTGTGCGGTTCAGGGTTGGGGCAAGATCGTTCAAGAAAAGATTAAACAGTACAGGAGCTAACAGACAACCTTGCTTGACTCCCTGGAGACAATGATTTTGGGAGTTAAGAAGAAGAAGAAGAAGAAGAAGAAGAAGAAGAAGAAGAAGAAGAAGAAGAAGAAGAACAAGAAGAAGAAGAAGAAGAAGAAGAAGAAGAAGAAGAAGAAGAAGAAGAAGAAGAAGAAGAAGAAGAAGAGTTTAGATTTATATCCCCCCCACAACACACACCCTGTGAGGTGGTTGGGGCTGAGAGAGCTCAGAAGAACTGTGACTAGCCCAAGGTCACCCAGCTGGTGTATGTTCACAGGCTAATCTGAATCCCCCAGATTAGCCTCCACAACTCAAGCGGCAGAGTGGGGAATCCAACCCGGTTCCTCCAGATTAGAATGCACCTGCTCTTAACCACTATGCCACTGCTGCTCCTAACGGGTTGATTCTGATTTGGCAGGTGGAATTTTTGTACAGCAACATTATTAGCAGGAGGAGCCTGGGGTCCATTCCAAGTTTCTATCAGTGTGGACCAAAGGGCAGTAGTTGAAGGGGAGACTTCCAAAGAAGCCTAGGCAGAGGAAGGCGAAGGCAAATCCCCTCTGCTCCTCCCTTGCCTCGAAAGCCCTTTGCTGAGGTTGCCCCATAAATACTTAGCACTGAGGCAATGTGAAGGAATTCTCCCCAAAGCCCTGACAGGCAGAGCAGGCACTGTTGAACTGAATCGACGAAGGATCATAATTAGGAAAGGCATGTGTTTATGACTGCCTTATAGTTATCTGAACACTGTGGTTAGTTGTCGGGGTAAATAATTACACTTGTATTCAAGATGAATTAAAATGGAGAACTTGGTCAGTAAACGGGCCTCAACTATCTCAGCTGGAGAAGGGTCTCCCTCAGTATCTGTTAACTGGGCACTGGATATCCTACGGATTGAACCCGAGATCTTTTACTTTGCAAAACCCAGTGCTGGGCCACACTTAGCTTCCTTTCCATTTAATTACATAGAGACGGCAGGTTCAGAACTGACAGTGTCTTTATACTACACTAGGAAAAGGATATCAAAGAATCAAACATCATAAAGCTGGGACAGCGAATGGCCGGGTCCTCCCCCCCACCTCTCTCTCTCTCTCTCTCTCTCTCTCTCTCTCTCTCTTTCTCTCTGCAAATAACATTTGACAAAAGAAAATGTTGCTTTCCGTTCCATTCAGTATTAATAAATGAATGAGAACGGGTTTATTGATTTTCAACAACTCTGCTGTTTTCCTCTGAAGAGCTCGCAGCAGTTTATACAAGGATCTCAAAACAAAATGATTACTCTTCATTCAGCCATCATATGACAAATCTTTGACTACAAAGTCCAAGGCACTTTCATACTTTTGTTGCAATCGTTAAAACAACCCTATAAGGTAGACCAGTATGGTTACCAGTAGAGCAACTGAGCTGAGGCAAAGGGGCTTGCCTAAGGATACCTAGTAGAGTTTCAGGGCAGAGGTGATACCTGAACAAACGGCTTCCTGAATCACAGCTCTCTGTCATTTGAGTTTCTCTCTGATCACTATTATCTCTAGGCCATCGGAAAATAAACCTTTTCTGCTGGTAAATTGGAAGATGGAGCTAGCACATGGCTGCTGGTAAGTTGGAAGATGAAGCTAGCACGTGGCTTTATGGTCTCACCGTCTCTGCTTGCAGCCCTCACAGGGGAGAAACTCAGCAGAAATGGGGATATTTGAACTGAATCAGCCAGCTTTTGAAATTCATCCCTAATAGATCTTGCCTCTTCCACCAAGGAGACCCCTGTCACTCAGCCACGGCACACACTTCCTCTTGCGTCCGTCTGAATTTTCTACCTAGCAGCGCTTTAATCCATCATAATCACAGTCTTTCTCATCTTCCTTATCAACTCCCTCTGAAGATACCATCATATTCCTTCTCCCGGTTTCTTTGAACTAACAGAGAAAGTGGTGGGAACCCTTTTATCTCCCTTTCAGAACCCCAGGGGAGGTTGGAAAATAATTCCCTGCAGGTCAATACTTGGCAATCCAGCTCATCAGAACATGCCAATTGTAATTCGTCAGCATGCGTCACGATTCCTTTTCATGCCCTATCTGGTGAACGAGGAAGAATGTCTTTCAATCTAAGATCTTCACAGCTCTGGTGAGGAACATTATAAATGAAAAACCACCTCAGTGTCTTGCATTTCTCAGCCGCCTTTAGTTGTATAATCCGCTCCTGGCAGGGTTTTTTAATGTTTATTTTTGGCACTTGTTAGGAACCAGGCTAAAGTTAACCATAGAAATCAGAGTATCCATCATGCCTATTCCTTCATACTCTGCATCTCTCTATACATTTGAAGATTCAGAGTCATATTTTATGCACCCTCTTCTTTTTATGGATGGGAAGAAGGACCCATTGTCAAGAGCTTAAGTTTGTTTTAGATCGGCCAAATAATCAATAGTACTGACGGACCCACTTCAAATTAAATAACAATCCAGCCAGAGCCTATTACTGGAAGTCGAGATCCTAACGATGACTGAAAGCATCGGAGATGGGAGGCGGGGGGGGGGGGGGGGGTAAGAGGAGATACTGAAATTATTGTGTTCAAATCTGCCGCAAACCAGAGGCGTAGCAAGGGGGGAATGCAGAAACCGGAGGTAAGCAGTGTTTGGGAGGACCAGGGGAGAAACGACGGCTTCCACCCGGTGCTGTTCACTGTGCTGTTAAAAACACCGTTTGGGCGGTAACCGAGCGCCGCTGCAGCGATTTAGCAGCAGTGCCTGTGTGAAGAGTCACTGGCTAAACGGTGTTTTACCAGCCTGACAGGATTGCTTTTGGCCCATGTGGAAAGGGCCTGTGATTCTGAACTATCTTCCAGATTCCAGGTTGGATGTTATGTTGATGACTCATGGGCTTATGGAGATACCCTAGTCCCGTGTGGTTAACATTTCTACTACGATGCAACGCGGGGAACCACTCCAAGATATTGTTTGAAATATTATTTGCAGAGGAATAAAGGGGGGGGGGGGATGCTTGATGTTTGTGTTTTCTTCCCTGCCTGCAGGTGGCTTGACAAAAAGTCCACTAAAGAAAGTCACCGCAGATTTGGAGTGTAGCTTTTTGCACTTCTGGCACTTTCTGGAAACAAAATGACTGATCTGGAACTTGGAAGGCTGGCCTTGATTCGGTGCAGAAAAACACACATTTTAAGTGAGATCGAACCCAACCTTCTTTCCCTTAAAAAACAATAAAGTCTTCTCTCCCTGCGAGAATTACATTACTCATGTTTTACCTGTGGCATTTCATGGCTGCTTTGGCCATCTTGAACAAAGTATGATTAAAAAAATGACCATTTAGAGATGATTGTGGGGTAAGCAGTGGGTGTCCTCCAGTTAGGAAATGAGCAGGTTAACATTTTGTTTACAGATGTAAGCACCACAAAATATTTTTGTCTGTGCTGCTAAAGGGCTGCTACCATACGAGGCCAGAATTTTCTGTTCCGTGTCTGGGAATTCTCCTATGTTTGCCACCCTCCATGCTAAAGTGTGGTGTAGTGGTTAAGAGCAGGTGCACTCTAATCTGAAGAACCGGGCTTGATTCCCCACTTGAGCTGCGGAGGCTTATCTGGTGATCAGTTTGTGCCTCCAACACATGCCAGCTGAGTGACCTTGGGCTAGTCACAGTTCTTTGGAGCTCCCTCAGCCCCACCCACCTCACAGGGTGTTTGTTGGGGGGGGGGGAGAGAAAGGAGATTGTAAACCCCTTCGATTGTAAACCCCTTCCAGGAGAGAAAGGGGAGATATAAATACAACTCTTCTTCTTTTACTACTACTACCACCACAAGGACAAGTTTTGGAGGATGGATCCTACGGCATCACACCCTTCAGATCTTGTCCCCTCCCCAAACCCCGCCCCCAAATCTCCAGGGATTTCCCACCCCAGAGTCTGTGGCCTCACAGTCCTGTACATTTGCAGGGGGTTGGACTTGATGGTCCTTGGGGTCTCTTCCAACTCTATGATTCTATGATTTGTGGAGCCAGGTGCCAGTGGGGAGAAAGGCAATTTCCAAGGAAGCAGCAACGGGAAGGCAGGAAGCTACTTCAAGCTACTTTTACCCAGTGTCTGCTTCCCCTCCACAAGTTTCTACAACCATAGCTTTGCTCCCAACTGTGCCGCCACTGTATCCACGCATCCAGCATGGTGTAGTGGTTAAGAGCAATGGACTCTAATCTGGAGGGCTGGGTTGGATTCCCCACTCCTACACATGTGGCAACAGAAAACCACAAGAAAGGGACCGAAGAGGGCTTCCAACAAACTTCCCGGGAACCAAGATAAAGATTCCCTCGAATGACGCCCAACAAGCCAGACTTCGAACTTCCAATACCACTGAAGAAGAACTGAAAACCACACACCACCATGGATAGGGGTCTAGTCTGGAACATGTATAATTTTGGCCTGCAACCTATACAATTCTCTACAAGTTGTGGACGTTCAAGATATATGGTGAAAATCCATATTCTTTTTATGGACTGGGGTGATTTAAAAGAACTCATATGTTCTTTTAAAAAAATGGAAATAAAATGTGTACTTGGATCAGGAAATAAGCAGTATAATATAGGAATTAGTACATATGTCAATGTAAATGTCTGTATGTTTTAGGCACTTTATTGCACGTAAACAGAGCGCTTGCATCTTTCTTCTCTGTGTATATGTTTCTGTTTTAAGCCACTGGGCATAGTGTAAATAGTAGGTCTCTTTAAACACAGCTGTGCCCTCAGAGGATGCCCTAAATATGCCAGAGACAAGAGGGAAGCAAGATTATTCTGTCACTCGGCTGGCAGAAGTGCTTACAAATGCCAGTAAGAGCCAGTATCAATTTCCAGCTCTTTATTAGATGTTCTTGCACTGGAGTAAAAGTCCCCACCTTGCAGATTTCCGGTATAATTTTGCCTCCTTGCTTGAGAGAAGCCCATAAATATTCAGTACGATGGCCAAGCCCTGGGCAGGGTTTGAGTGGTGCACTTTGAAAGCTTCGGAGCTCTCCATTTCTGATGCCCAGTGATTGCTGGACCAACCAATTCCATTTTTAAATACATCTTAACTGTTCTCTTTGTTGCACGGAGCATCCGTGGATATCATCCTTGGAAATCAAGAAGCAGAATTAACTCCTGGTCCTAAAGCTGCCGCGTAATTTCCCTTCAACGTGGTACTTTTCTCATTTCATACCAGGGAGAGTTCAGATAGCCTCGCTGCCTACATTGCAATATATTGTAACGCTGAGGCGACCCACCAAATTTGCATTCCAGTGAGCTGCCTTTTCTGATTAACTACAGACTCTAGCAGAAGGACTCTGCTCTTTATTACAAGTTGGGCTTTTCGACTTCGCTACCGACCCGCAAAAACCTGCAACCTGTAGACTCATATTTTAAAGCAGTAAAAGAAATGTTTATAGCCCCCCCCCCTTTCCCCTAAAAGCAAGGGCGCAGGACATTTGCTTAGAGAACATTTGCAAAAGCAAAAAACAAAAACCCAGAAGCACCTAAAATGGCTTAACATCCACATCTAACTCATCACATTTTTTTCTTCACCTTTCCTCCAAGGACCTTGGATGATGTGTTTTGTGAGGGTGCTTGATTTTAAGAAGAAGAAAAGTTGGATTTAAATCCCCCCTTTCTCTCCTGTAAAGAGACTCAAAGGGGCTTACAAACTCCTTTCCCCCCCCCCCACAACAAACACCCTGTGAGGTAGGTGGGGCTGAGAGAGCTCCGAAGAACTGTGACTAGCCCAAGGTCACCCAGCTGGTGTGTGTTGGAGTGCACAAGATAATCTGAATTCCCCAGATAAGCCTCCACAGCTCAGGCGGCAGAGCGGGGAATCAAACCAGGTTCCTTAGAGTACACCTGCTCTTAACCACTATGCCACTGCTTGGATGATGTGTGTTGCGAGGGTGTATGATTTTAAGAGTTTCTGTATGTGATTTTTATCATGTATGTTCTGAACCGTTGACTGCCTTGATGACCCTTTGTAAGGGCAGGAAAGGGGAATGAATGAATGAATGAATGAATGAATGAATGAATGAATGAATGAATGAATGAATGAATGAATGAATGAATGAATGAATGAATGAATGAATGAATGAATGAATGAATGAATGAATGAATGGGCAAAAAGGCCTGTAAACAAGCCTCAGATTAATGTATCCTCCTGCAAGATGGTACAGCAAGCCACAAGCAATCGCAAGAATGGTGCTGGTACCTGCAGCGGTCACCGAGAGAGATGGTCCTTCAGACGGTCCTGGGTCATGAAGGGGTTTATAATAGAAGGACCAGTGTCTTAAACCTAACCTGGGCTACAATCAAACTGTTTTCAAGGATCTCCTATGTGGCCAGATCTAGTGGCTCAGGACAAACGTTCTCCCCATTTCACACTAAATGAAAGTTCCTGAACTGTTTCCTAACATATTCCTCACATTTTCATTAGATAGTTCTCACAGAAACCATGCGTAATACCAGTGAGCACTACAATAGGGTGCTGTGGGGTTTCCGGGCTGTGTGGCCATGTTCTAGTAGCATTTTCTCCTGACGTTTCACCTGCATCTGTGGCTGGCATCTTCCAGCCACAGATGCATGCAAAATGTCAGGATAAAATGCTACTAGAACACGGCCACACAGTCCGGAAACCACATCCCAGTGATTCCGGCCGTGAAAGCCTTCAACAATACATCACTATGTTACTTAGGACTTCCGATATGGGTATGTGTACATTCTAGAATAATGCACAGAACATACAAATATTATACAATCAGAATAATTATGCCAAGCAGTAAACAGTGCAGAATAACAGATTTGTTTTAATTGGCATAATTTATGATAGGGCACGATAGGATTCCCCAGCACATGCAGACACCTTGGTCAGAAACCTTTTCGGGTGCCAGAAAGTGGGACGCTGGGAGAAGTTCTCAAGAGAGAACTCGGCAAACCCTTGCTAACCTCTAATTACACATAGTTCATAGAGGAAAGAAAAATAATAAAACAGTAATCCTTGACACCTCGTGAAAAATGAGCTATTAAGACAAACTGTCTCGCATAAGAAGTCACCTCTAATTTGGAACAAGAACTCGGTCCCGCATGAATGAATGGAATAATTGCATTAGTTATTTCACCTGACCTACAAGAGGTTATGTGGGTCCATTTTGAACGGGAGGACGGAGTTATAAATTTTATGCATTTGAATCAACGTGCCTCGTTTGAAGGGCTTCTTTACAGAACATTTTTAAAAATACGGAGTGTTTCTCCTAGCTTGCTGGATCTTTGGATCTTTCCTATCTTTGGCTGGATCGTGCCCTCTGATGATAGGACAGAGGCAGACGTTTTTAATACAATCTAGAAGTGCTTGGCTTAAATCCATAGTCTCATCCAGAGCAAGGCGGCTCCATAAGAAAAGTGCACTTCACTGAGTGCAACGGGGCTCATTCCTAAGTAATATGATTTCAGTCCTTAAATCTGTGCCGAAGCCAAAATTGCCAATAATATTCATGACATACGACACGGAATTGTTAAACTGAATGAGGTAAGGGTTGTTTAAAAAATGGTTCTGCGCAGCAGAAAAGCTATCAAAATAATATTTCTCCATCTTGCCAGAAAAGAGTGTTTTTAATCTTTAAAAATGTAAAAGGACTGGCGTTGTGTGGGATGAGGCTACTGGCCCCACGTCCTCCCCCCCCCCCCAAAAAAAAATATATGCCCTCCAACAAACAGTCTTTTTCCCACCTGACATTAGTCATGTTCATTGTCATAAGACAAATCCTTGGTAACGTTTAGAAAACTCCTCAGCCGTAGCAAAAGCAGAACTTGCCCTTAGCAAACTCCGATGCGTTCAATTGGCTTTTACGTCCTGCGATCGAGTCATGTTGCCTTTTCCAGTTATTAAGGATGGCAGGGGGACGTTGGGGGGGCAGCTGATGACAACATAGTCACCTCCCCAGTCTCTTTAAGCAGTGGCAGATCCACAGCAGCCAGTTCAGGGGAGGCAGAGAGAAGAACATAGCAAATGTGTTCGATAGGCTAATATTCCATTTTCAGATCCGCTTGCCTGACATTCGCCGTCTGCCACGCAATTTGAAGTACCACCTTGGGTGGAAGAGTGGCACTTCCTTGTGTTTTCTGGCCACTTTGGCACCTGGAGATGAAATTGTTTTTTCCTCCCAGAGTCATGGTTGGATCATTAGATGGTGAGCATCTCTAGTTCAGGAAGCTCCTTATGGATGGGCAGTGCCTGCCAGGCCAATGCATTGTCTTTTGCTAAGCTAATTTAAATAACCCTATATGAAGAACCTTCGGCCATTCTACATTATTATCCCTCATCATTCCACATTATTATTCTCACATACATGAGACCAAGTGTGGGAGAGCCAGCGTGGCGTAGTGGTTAAGAGCAGGTGGATTCTAATCTGGAGAACTGGGTTTGATTCCCCACTCCTCCACATGAATGGCAGAGGCTTATCTGGTGAACCAGATGTGTTTCCGCACTCCTACATTCCCACTGGGTGACCCTGGGCTAGTCACAGTTCTCTCTGAACTCTCTCAGCCCCACCTGCCTCTCAAAGTGTCTGGTGTGGAGAAAGGAAGGGAAAGGAGCTTGTAAGCCACCTTGAGTCTCCTTACCAGACAGAAAGGTGGAGTATAAATCCAAACTACTACTATGACTCCCCCCTTCCTCCTCCTCCTCCTCCTCCTCCTCCTCCTTCATGATCCAGACACAACAGGGCTCTTTTCCTACATATTTCCTGATTCTCCCCTTGTTGATTTGGACTGGCCAACCATCAGAGCCTTGCCAAACAGCGTGGCCGTGCAAGGCTTGCTTAACCCAAGGTCCAACTGCATGAGAGAATCCCTTTCATAAAGCAGTAATTATTGCAATTCAGCTGCCTTGGAATAAACCGCCAAATTGGAAACCACTTTGTTTTTGCATTAAAAAAAATTGTAAAACCAATCAACAATGGGACTTAGGTCATTATGTGCAGAAGGAGCCTGCCACTCCAAGTTATGGCCAAGTCAGCGGGAGTAAAGGGGGTCGAATGATACCAACTGCATTAAGTATCCTAATAAAAACAAAATTAAAAAACAAAACGGGCTGTAACCATAGGTTCTCGCCCCTTTTTTGCAAGATTTGCAGTTCTCAGATGCTCAAGAAGGTGATGGAACAAATGCAGGAGGGGAAGTCATTCCGCCCCAATTTGTTTCTCATGGAAGGAGGTGTGCATAGTTAACGTGAGCCTAGCTGGGCACAATACGTGAATCCAAATGAAGACATCATCCACCCACTGTGAGAGCACGTCAACTCTCCTTGATATTCATCTATCATGCGTCAGCAAAAAAAGAAAAAGTTTCAAAGGGCAACAGCGGAGTGGAACTGCTGAGCTGGAATTCAAAGATGAAGTTGATGAAATCAAACTTCAGCTCAACAGGGAGAAATTCCCACTGCACAAAGTAATTGTCTTTCTTTATGTGTTGGTTTACAGCATTTATCTTTTGCTTGGTCAGTTGGCCATTGGCGGAGAAGGGCCTGCATCCATTCTGACTGGATTCTTTCCTCTTTTTACTAAACCTTGTTGTCTTCTCCAAACCTCATGGCAAACGACTATCCTGGATTCTCAGGTCCTTTGGCCCGATTTTGCAAAAACTCTTCCCCTCCCTTCCCTCTGTACCTTCATGTCACTGAAATGACACTTCACACATCTGATGGTGTGGGATCTGTTTCATGGAACTTCATCATACTGCAGGATTCTCTGTTGTCTGACCAGGCAGAACTCTTTTCATATGAATCCTAATAAGCCCCTGGCACATAGGAAGCAAATGCTAAGTGATGTAAACACATTGGTGGGCACTGGATGGCTGAATCTAAACTCACCCCAACTCAACACACTCCCACAGTCTTCTGAGGGAGGTAGAGACCAGACAGAAGCCCCCGTCTAAGTGATAAGATCCTAAGAATCAACCATGTTGAATCAAATCTACCATAGATCCTCATCTAGTCCAGCATCCCCATTGGCCAGAAGGTCATACAAGCAGAGCATAGAGGTCAAGTCTGCTAGGAGATAGAGTTCTGAGGTGAAGGGCACAAACTGAGCTCTGGCAATGTCAGGATGGATTGCAGCAAAACAGAGTAATGCCTCCTGAGTCGGGATCATGTGCCGCTTCCCGGGTGAGGAGCAGCAGCATGACAGATAGAGCCCTAGCTCTGTAGATCAGCCTGCCTTGATGCGCCTGTCCTCTTTCCGGCTTTGATCGGGACAACTGCATGTGCCGGCTTAGTGTGTCAAAGCCGAGCGCATGCTGCAGAAGCCCGGGTGGCTCTCTTTGATTGTGCGTGGAGTGACTCATGGCTGGAGAGAGGTACCAAATGCCCGCATGTGTGGGATGGTGGATAACAGGCCTTCCTGAGTCATGTTGCCAAGAAGGATTTACGGATTGCGATGAATAATGAACTAAACCTAACAGTGGGGAATGCTGCGGCACAAAATGCCAAGGCTGTTCTAGGTTGGGTTTGCAGGCTTATTAGTAGCTGAGGGATATACTGCCTTATATACTGCAGCAGTGGTGTAGTGGCTAAGAGCAGGTGTACTCTAATCTGGAGGGACTGGGTTTGATTCCCCGCTCTGCTGCCTGAGCTGTGGAGGCTTATCTGGTGAATTCAAATTAGCCTGTACACTCCAACACATGCCAGTTGGGTGACCTTGGGCTAGTCACAGTTCATCTGAACTCTCTCAGATCCAACTACTTCACAGGGTGTTTGTTGTGGAGGGGGGGAGGAAGGGAAATGAGTTTGTAAGCTCCTTTGAGTCTCCTATAGGAGAGAAAGGGGGGATGTAAATCCAACTCTTCTTATACTACTGTGGTTGGCTTCCAGTGCTGGTATTCACAGGGCCGCTGCCTCTGAACATGGAAGTTCCATTTAGTTAACGATGTACCACCTATCCCACCACGCGTTTGTCTCTTAGGGCATTCCACCAAATGTCCCCTTCCAAACCTACTCAGCTGATTTAAATATTTTGTGATAAAGACGCCAGACCAAGAGTTGAAGGCCAAGTTCAACGTGAGATTAGTTCAGTTCTGCTCAAAGCTGCTCACGGTTGGCTTATTCTTCTCGCCCACCTGGATTAAAGTTCTGAAGAGGTCTCTTTCGTGCCGGGTTTTTGCCCCCCCCCCCCAGCCATATTCTGCCGTCAGCATCATTACCCTCGCAATTTATACAGATAATAAAAAAGACATTGCTTTGATGCTAATCCCCACCAAAATGTTGTACGTTTGTGTTAATTTTTCATCCTCGGTTTTAATTGGGGCATCTACTTTGTCACCAGGGAAATAAACACTTGAGTTCATCTATCCAAGGGCCATGTGGTTTCATTAGAATTTACATTAATTCCTCATTAGGCAACAATAATAATGTTGGGATCAATTGAGAACGGGGGAGGGGGAAGGAACATTGCCCTCAGGTGTGGATTAAGGTTTAGTTCAATTATAAGAGAGCGGAGACATAACTACTGACAATTTTTAATGAACAGTTGTAGGACTTCTTTAAAAACTGCCGGCTCAGAGAGATAGCTTGTTGATTTTCAACATCTATTCTATTTTTATTATATTTTATTACACTTCTACCCCACCCATCCCAGCCACAACAAAAATTACAGAAATTAAAACCTGATATATTAAAATTCTAATAATAAATAACTGAGGTCTAACATTTCAGACATATCACAAGAAGTGTGTGAGATGGGGATCCTAAATCCCCGAACCTAATAATTTATACCTCTCCATGTCCCAACGTAATTCCTTTTTTTCTGTTTAGATTTTTTTTTCCTGGTGGGGGAAAGAGATAGAGGGTTGCACAAAAAGGTGTCAGCTAGAAATTGGAAATTGATCCTGTAAAAGAAAATGTACAGCATATGAAGAATTTTGTATTTTCTTTGTCAGTAATAAAGGGTGAATTAAGCATGATCATACATCAGCATTTAAACCACATTCAAGAAGAATGTGGGACAGGAAATCAAGAGAGCCACAATGACAACACCTTTGATGTTTTGGAATTTGTTGGTATCTACCTGATGTCATAGCTGAAGGAATACTATTAAATCGGGCCAGCATAAGGGCCCTACACTGTGGAACATGTGCAGTGGTGGGATTAAAATAATTTAACAACCGGTTCTGCCGAAGTGGTGCAAACCTGCTGAATCCCACCACTGGACACGTGGAACAATAGATGGGATATGTGGGGCTCAGTGCTATCATCTTTCTCGTGGCCCTTGCAGATGCCACCACATAGACAATCCATATTTTATCCATCTATCCATCTATCCATCTATCCACCTATCCACCTACCTACCTACCTACCTACCTACCTACCTACCTACCTACCTACCTACCTACCTACCTACTCATCATTCTATCGGTCTATCTATTCCATTCATTCATTCATTCATCTATCTACTCCACTCTATCTATCTATCTATCTGATTTTATCTATATCTATCTATTCATTCATCTTATCTATCTATCTATCTATCTATCTATCTATCTATCTATCTATCTATCTATCTATCTATCTATCTATCTATCTATCTATCTATCTATCTATCTATCTATCTATCTATCTACCTATCTACCTATCTATCTATTGGATTTCATAGACCGCCTCATCCCCAGAGGGCTCTAGGCAGTTCACAATACAAGGTAGTGACCAATAAATAACTTAAAACACAGTTAGAAACATTTAAAATCAATGTGCAGCATAACAATTTACATGACAGCAGTCTAAAACCCATGTTGGTGGCACCCGGTCTTAAGGCTGGGAGGGGCTGGCAGCGCCCAAAGATGAAATCAATATGGGCACTGCCAGAGATACAGAGGTACAAAGATACAGAGGTACAAAGAACTGTGCTATTATCCCATTTGTAGAGAAGTTCCTGGGCTTACACAGGAAGGAAGCAGAAGCTAAGAGAAACAATTACGCAAAATAGGATGGGGGGGCAGGAATTAATATTGATAACAATGCATATGGTTCTGGGGAAAGTTTTCAACTCCCCCCCTCAAAAAAAGCTCCACTAGTTTGTCCCCAAATTTGGACCATGGACCCAAAAGGCAGTCATATCAGAGATGGCCTTGAAATACCTGTAAGATTCCATTTTTAATTAAAGTTTAAAAAATAGCATAGAGCTCTTAAATAACACAATAGAAACCTACACTCCGGATGAAGTTGTTCCAGACAGACCATGACATGATCAACTGTTTTCTAGTGAACAAAGAAGTACCAACGTCTTGAGGACCGTTAAATAACAGCAAGTTGAGGAGAGATGACCCGACCATCGAATATTTTAGTTTTCTTTCTATATCGCAGCTTGTCCACCTGCTTGAGAAAGACACCGCTCCGGAGGAGTCAAACACATTTGGTATAATATTCCCCAAAGAAGCTGTTGCATTATCACAAGAAAACTAATTAAAAATTTTAAATTAACAGTGTTATTTGAGAGGCTTGGCAAGCGAGGCAAACCTGACGTGAAAATATTCCGGCTTCCCGATTCTTGAAGTGAGGGGCCCCTGGTAACTGGTGACTGAATGTCAAACATTCGAGGACATACTTCATAGGCAAATATGAGAATCTGGGAGGCTCTCAGTTGCTGAACTCACTGGAGAAACTGAGGAGGAGGAGGAGGAGGAGGAGGAGGAGGAGGAGGAGGAGGAGGAGGAGGAAGATTAAGAGGAAGAGGAAGAGGAAGAGGAAGAGGAAGAGGAAGAGGAAGAGGAAGAAGAAGAAGAAGAAGAAGAAGAAGAAGAAGAAGAAGAAGAAGAAGAAGAAGAAGAAGAAGAAGAAGAGGAGTTGGATTTGTATCTCCCCTTTCTCTCCTGTAGGAGACTCAAAGAAGCTTACAAACTCCTTTCCCTTCCTCCCCCACAACAAACACCCTGTGAGGTAGGTGGGGCTGAGAGAGCGCAGAGGAACTGTGACTAGCCCAAGGTCACCCAGCTGGTGTGGGGGGGGAGTGTACAGGCTAATCTGAATTCCCCAGATAAGTCTCCACAGCTCAGGCGGCAGAGCGGGGAATCAAACCCGGTCCCTTCAGATTAGAGTACACCTGCTCTTAACCACTATATCGCTGCTGTAGTACATAAGGCAGTGTGTCCCTCAGCTACTAATAAGCCTGCAAATCCAACCTAGAACAGCCTTGGCATTTTGTGCCGCGGCATTCCCCACTGTTAGGTTTAGTTCATTATTCATCACAATCCGTAAATCCTTCTTGGCAACATGACTCAGGAAGGCCTGTTATCCACCATCCCACACATGCGGGCATTTGGTACCTCTCTCCAGTCATGAGTCACTCCACGCACAATCAAAGAGAGCCACCCGGGCTTCTGCAGCATGCGCTCGGCTTTGACACGCTAAGCCGGCACATGCAGTTGTCCCGATCAAAGCCGGAAAGAGGACAGGCGCATCAAGGCAGGCTGATCTACAGAGCTAGGGCTCTATCTGTCATGCTGCTGCTCCTCACCCGGGAAGCGGCGCATGATCCCGACTCAAGAGGCATTACTCTGTTTTGCTGCAATCCATCCTGACATTGCCAGAGCTCAGTTTGTGCCCTTCACATCAGAACTCCGTACCATCCGTGATTGATATTTGAAGAGCGCGCAAGCTGGCTGTATTTGTTATGCAAGCTTAATCAAGTTAATTCCTTTTGATTGGGGAAAATGCCACCTGCATGGACGGGAGAAGACAGGAAGGGGCAAGACTTTCCTTACTGGCTAAACAGCTTATAGGTTTTCAGTTCAGGTAGGGGGAAGGAAAACACAATAGAAGTTTCCAAAACAGTGCATGGTCTGGAGAAAGCAGGTAAGGAAAACCCTTTTCTCCCTCTCCCAAAACACAAGGAGAATCGATGCAAACAAAAACTGTTAGTCAAGATGGATCAATAATCTTAAGACAATACATCTGTAGCTTACGGAACTCACTGCCACTGGATAAAGATCATCAAGAGCTGCCCCCAGACAAAGGTCCTCTGCACCTTACCCCACCCAGACCCAACCCTAATATCCCATGTAAAACCACATCCTTTTCCTAGCTTCTGCCCCCACACCCTGTCCTTCTCCCTCTGCAAGCCTAAGGCCTCTTCCACACATGCAGGATAACGCACTTTCAATCCAGTTTCTCAATTGTTTGCAAGTTGATTTTGCTGTTCCGCACAGTAAAATCCAGCTGCAAAGTGCATTGAAAGTAGATTGAAAGTGCATTATTCCGCATGTGGGGAAGGGGCCTTAGTGAATTGATAGCCATTAGCTTAGTGAGGTTTACACTGGAATAGTTTCCCTCTTGATGGCTTTTATCCTTTTTACAGATTTTATTGTGAAGCGGGTTCCTGTGTAACCCATGGGGAAGCATTCGAGAGACTCTCGAAAATAGACATCCCAGCTTCTCTGCAGTGGGCTGAGGTTTTGCAGGAGATCCTCTCCCTCGAAAAATGAGACAATGCCCTCCACAGGGAGATGGCAGTGATCAATGGCAGCCCCCTTGCGCAGAGCTTTGGAGCGCATTGTCAAACTCCCCACTCATTACTGCGACGCTGCTATCACACACCGAGGAGTGCACAAATGTGGCGCTTAACAAACAGCTAGTGCTGTTAATACAGTGACTTAAAACTGTGTTTCGATACAATATAGAATCACAAGTTGGAATCACATACAGGTCATCTAGACTAAGCCTCTGCTTAATGCGGGATCAACCTAAAACTTCCCTGAAAATTTAGGGGAGGGTATCCAAGAGACCCTTTGCCACCTGCCAGTAGGACTGGCTATTGAAAGAGATACATATGGAAGTTGAGATAAATCCCCTGCCCTGGTATATTTTGAGTAAAGATTCAGGTATGGGATCACCCAGAAAGAATAGAGAATACTGGAATGTATTGATGAGTGCGGGCGGATACCTTCATTGGGGGGCAACAGAGAATACTGGAATGTATTGTTGAAGGCTTTTGTGATTGGAATCAACCGCCTGTTGTGGGTTTTCTGGGCTCTCTGCCACGATCTGGTCATTTTTGCTCCTAGCGTTTCACCAAAATCTATGGCTGGCATCTTCAAAGGCCAGATTCCCACTGAAAATTTAAGCTAGATACAACCAAGTTTCAAAAGAATCGGCACCTTTTCATCCAGGTTCCAACATCCTCACTGCAGCATGTTTCTAGTGAAGACGTGTAGGCCTGCCCCTTGGAGGAGGGGGGCTGCTGTCAGGGATGCAATTGTTAAGCTAGCAGCACCAAAATTTCAGAGTATTTTTAGGAGACCCTCCAGATGATATCATCCAGGTTTGGTGAATTTTGGTTCATGGGGGCAAAAGTTATGGGCCCTCAAATGTGTAGCCCCCATCTCCTATTAGCTCCCATTGGAAACAATGGGGGATGGGGCCACCCCTTTGGGAGTCCATAGCTTTGTCCTCCATGAACCAAACTTCACAAAACCTAGGTGGTATTAGTAGAAGACTCTGCTGATGATACCACCCAGGTTTGGTGAAGTTTGGTTCATGGGGGCCAAAGTTATGGACCCTCAAATGTGTAGCCCCCATCTCCTGTTAGCTTCCATTGGAGTGTTTTGTTTTTTTTTTTTTAAAAAGGTGCATATACAAGCAGGTCCAGGAAAATCCTGTGATAGCGGGGGGGAGGGGAGCGCCAGAAATGGGACTTATCTGTGTTCTGTGGTTCAGCAGTGGGGAGATTGCGAGGAAACCTGGATCTTTCGGGTGACTACCCCAGGACTAATCGCCAGTGGGAAGTCACCCAGAGGCATGGCACGGTGATTTGTGTTTCTCAACTGTACCATGGACAGAAACACATCTCACCATGACATGCTTCTGAAGATGCCAGCCACAGATGCAGGCAAAATATTAGAAGTAAAAACTACCAGAACATGGCCACATAGTCCGGAAAACCCACAACAGCAAGAACCGGAATGAATAAAGAAGAATCATCGCCCCATCCAGAAAAAAAAAAGCCGTCGACGAATATTGGATTACACCAGAAAGTACAAGAAGTTAACACCTGCTACCATTGAAGGGCAGGTCCTTTCCATTCTGGCTGTCCCGCTCCCGCAAATAAATCCTCAATGTGTAAAGATTATGAACCCATTTCTTTCAGCAAAATGATGTTTGAAAACTTTCCCCTTGCCCAAGATAATATTTCACTGTCTCATTTCAAGTGAACACCCAGGGGAGAAAGCAACGGGGTTTGCTTCTCCAATCCATCCTTTGCTTACTCGACAGGGAAAATGAGGCTGCAGAGCAGAGCGCCTGGGGAAATTCCTTTGTGTATCATCAGCCAAGGTAGCCATGGCATTTGCTCTAAATGAAGAAGAAAAGAAGGAAGAGGAGGAGGAGTTGTTTAGATTTACATCCCACCTTTCTTTCCTGTAAGGAGACTCACGGTGGCTTACAAGCTCCTTTCCCTTCTTCTCCCCACAACAGACACCTTGTGAGGCAGGTGGGGCTCAGAGAGTTCCAAAAAACTGTCACTAGCCCAAGGTCACTCAGCAAGAATGCAGGAGCTAGTGAAATTCCATCTGGTTGAGCCAGGGAGCCAGGTTGTGGTTAGAAGTTCTGGTAGATCTTTGTTCGCTTGTTTTGCCTGCATCTGTGGCCGGCATCTTCAGAGGTGTATCACAGAGAGAAGTCTGTAACAGAGAGAAGTCTGTTGTGTAACAGACTTCTCTCTGTGATACATTTCTGAAGATGCCAGCCACAGATGCAGGCGAAACGTTAGGAACAAGATCTACCAGACCATGGCCACACAGCCTGGAAAACCCACCACAACCAGTTGAATCCAGCCGTGAAAGCCTTTGACAATATGTGAAACCAATCCAGTTCACCAGATAAGCCTCTCACGTGGAGGAGTGGGGAACCAAACCGGGTTCTCCAGATTAGAATCCACCACTACACCATGCTGGCTCTCATGCCTAGCTTGGGATCCCCCACAAAGCCACCCCTGTGCACAGCAAACATGGACCTCTCCGTAAAGTTCCTGGTCACATATTAAGGACTTCTAGCCCAGGCTAGTGTGCTCTCCTCAGATCTTGGAAGCTAAGCAGTGTCAACCCTGCTTAGCACTTTGATGGGCGACCATCAATGAAGTCTACATAGCACAATGAAGTGCTATGTAGAGGCAGGCAATGGCCACCCAACTTGAAAACCCTCCTGAGTCGCCATGAAGTCGGCCACAACTTGACAGCACTTTCCACCACCATTGCCCGAGCTCCCCCTCACACCCCACTTTTAATGAACACACAAAAGCTGCCTCATACCAGGTCAGAATACTGACCCATCTAAGCTCAGAGCTGCCTGCTCTAATTGGTAGCCGATTCTCTCAAGGACCTCCAGCAGGGAAAGGCTTCTTTTGACATCTCTAAACCTGAGGACTTCCAATCGGAGATCAAACTAGGAATTTTTTTTTTCATGCAAAATGTCTGTCCTTCAGGCAAAAGCTATAGCAGGAAAGTCCAGACCTGGATGGAGCATAAAGTCACCCCCTTCAAAGCAGCCAGGTTCTTCAGGAGAATTGATCTTGGTCATTTGGAAATCAGCTGTAATAGTAAGAGATCTCCATGTGCCGGCAGTCATAGCACAGAAAGACAAGGCTCACATCTCACGCTAATTAAAGACTCACAAAAGGCAAACTCAAGGACAGAGAAGCTTCAGTCCCCAGAAAACAGGTGGCTGTTGAAACCTCCCAGACAGACAGAGACCTCTGGCCACAATCAGGTTACCAGCGCAGGCTTGGCTAATTCCTGGAGATTTGGGGTGATGATCAAGGAAGGGCTTCAGTTTCTCCACATTCCTAAATTACCATTTTCTCCACAGGAACTGATCTCTGTCATCTTTGGGAGAATTCCAGGTCAGCTCTGTGTTGAGAAACACCTGGGGGTTTTGGGGGGGGGGACCCTGGGGAGGGAAGAGAGCCAGTGTGGTGTAGTGATTAAGAGCAGGTACGCTCTAATCTGAAGAACCAGGTTTGATTCCCCGCTCAGCCACTTGAGCTGTGAAGGCTTATCTGGGGACCAGACAATCTGGAACCACATTAGTTTGTGCACTCCAACACATGCAAACTGGGTGACCTTGGGGTGGTCACAGTTCTTCACAGCTCCCCAGCCCCACCCACCTCACAGGATGTTTGTTGTGAGGGGGGAAGGGAAAGGAGATTGTAAGACCCTTTGAGTCTCCTTACAGGAGAGAAAGGGGGGATACAAATCCAAACCACTCCTCCTCCTCCTCCTCCTCCTCCTCCTCCTCTTCTTCTTCTTCTTCTTTCTTCTTCTTCTTCTTCTTCTTCTAATGCCACAGAGCCCCCCTCTTCAAAGCAGCATTTTTTCTCCTGGAGAGCTGATCTTGGTCATCCGGATATCGACTGTAATAGTTAGAGGTCTCAAGGTGCCAGCTGAACATTGGCATCCCACCAGAGGCTCAACAAATCTGTTCATATTTCCTACCAATTTTGAAGCAGGACTAGTAGGGAGGCAGATCCGTCACTGTTCTTTTTAGAAATGAGCTGCTCAAACTGAACAGACAGTTAGCAGGATCAAATATCCCAGCTCGCTGCCAGAGATTACTAACAATGCAGAAGAAAAACATTAAACACCCAGCCTCTTGGCATAAAAGTGAATCTACCAGGCCCCTTCCGCACATGCAGAATAACGCACTTTCAATGCACTTTCAATGCATTTTGCAGCTGGATTTGACTGTGCGGAATAGCAAAGTCCACTTGCAAACAATTGTGAAAGTGGATTGAAAGTGTATTATTCTGCATGTGCAGAAGGGACCTCAGTTCAGGCTGCAAGTGTGTGGTAGAGGGACAGTGATGAATGTTTCATCTCCCCTTGCTTGTAGAAAACCAGCCTTTCAAGAAGAAGAGTTCATTCTAGTGATATCATGCCACAGATCACCCAGTGGAGTGGAGTGGCTGGACTTTGACAGGGAGATCCTGGTTCAAATCCCCACTTGGATATAAATCCTATTGGGTGATATTAAGACCAGCCAGCCCAATTTGCCTCCTAGTTTGTTGTGAGAGCTAAGCAGGGGGAATAAATATTTTACTTTAACAACAATAACCTTTGTTAGGCATTTAAAATAAAATACATGGCACCAATTGTGTGTGAATGACACAAAAGTGGAGGGAACCATGTCTTATAAATGTCTTATAAAGAAAGACACCAATGGGGAGAAACAAAGGGCCCTTCCGTACGTGCAGAATAATGCACTTTCAATCCACTTTCACAATTGTTTGCAAGTGGATTTTGTAATTTTGCACAGTAAAATACAGCTGCAAAGTGCATTGAAAGTGCATTATTCTGCATGTGCGGAAGGAGCCAAAGAAAGGAAACTAGTGTGTTTGTGCATTCCTAGCTTTAAGGGCACTGGATTTCAGGCAAGAATATTCTACTGCTCAAGTCAGAATGAGAAAGAGATGGGAGAGAGGGCCCCAAAAAAACCTTTATGACTTGTCTTGTACTCTTTGGTAGCCCTTGATTTTGGACACACATCTGGTTTACATCTCGAAAGGTCAGTGCTGCCAGAATGACAGAAAGCCTCGCAAAAAGCGAGCACCGAGATATGCCTGACCAATTATCTTGCAGCCTAAAATCCTGTTGTCATCCTCTCTGCTTTTGATTGTCCCTGACAGGGTTAGTGGGACACAGACACAGAAAGAGCATTTCAGAAGGCTGCGCCAGAAAGAGGGAACTTTGCCTCCCATCGACGCAAAAGATGCCGATTGCAAGCAAGGATAAACAATCATAGGTCGGGGCGGGGGGGGAGGTCCTTTGCTTCCAAGATTGAAGCTGGACGAGGTGGCACAGAAGCAGAGGGACACAGAGTCAAATGTCTTCAATATACAGCAATTCTATCCTATGATCCAGCTGGCCAGAAAGGCACTGAAATAGGCTTTTGTTGTACAGTTTCAGCCAGCCATATGAGGCGTTGTGTACCCAAATGCATTCTCTTATGGACATTTTCCTGGATGGATAAGCCCATGATAGCTCAATTGCCATAATGGCTAAATTGAAACTCCACATTTAGAGGCAGTATATCTTCGAACACCAGATGGTGCGGTTGGTGGAGGGGTCGGTCTCAGTGCTTCGGTTTATGGGCCATTTGAAGCATCTGGTTGGCCACTATGAAAACCAGGATGCTGGACACCCCCCTCCCCCCCGCTGCTGTAACCTCTGATTAGATGCTTGTAGCTGCTGTAAGACTACTCTTGGGCCTCTTCCGCACATGCAGAATATTGCACTTTTAATCCACTTTCAATGCACTTTGCAGCTGTGCGGAATACCAAAATCCACTTGCAAACGATTGTGAAAGTGGATTGAAAGTGCATTATTCTGCTTGTGAGGAAGGGGCCAGAGAGTCTGAGGCTCTCTCCTGAAGGACCTCAAGGCACAAACATACGTGGGAGGGAGCCTATAAGTAACTCATTCCCCACATGACTTTTGTATTCAGAAGGTAATGAAGAGAAGAAGAAGAAGAGTTTGGATTTATATCCCCCCTTTCTCTCCTGCAGGAGACTCAAAGGGGCTTACAATCTCCTTGCCCTTCCCCCCCTCACAACAAACACCCTGTGAGGTAGGTGGGGCTGAGAGAGCTCTGAGAAGCTGTGACTAGCCCAAGGTCACCCAGCTGGCATGTGTGGGAGTGTACAGGCTAATCTGAATTCGCCAGATAAGCCTCTCCACAGCTCAAGCGGCAGAGCTGGGAATCAAACCCGGTTCCTCCAGATTAGATACACGAGCTCTTAACCTCCTACGCCACTGCTGCTCATGAGGACCACAAATTTAGCGAGCTATAAAGTCATCACAAAAGATAAGTCTATTCAACATCTAACAGGTACAACTAAACAGAGCCTCCATGATCAGAGGCAGTGTACCTCTGGATGGCAGCTCTTGAAAGCACAGAGCAGGGGAGGAGTGGTTTGTGCTTTGCTTGTGGACTTTCCAAAGAGATCAAGCTGGCCCCTCTTGGAGAAAGGATCTTGAACTAGATGTTCTCTCATCAAGGCCAGACGGAACCCTATAGGAGTTTGATTCCCCACTCTGCCACTTGAGCTGTGGAGGCTTATCTGGGAAACCAGATTAGCTTGTGCACTCCAACACATGCCAGCTGGGTGACCATGGGTTAGTCACAGCTCTTCAGAGCTCTCTCAGTCCCACCCACCTCACAGGGTGTTTGCTGTGAAGGGGGGGAGGGAAAGGGGTACAATGATCCCCCCTTTGACTGTTTGCCCTAAGGGTACAAAGATACAATGATCCCCCCTTTGGCTGTTTGCCCTAAGGGTGCCGTAGTGCAGAAGAGAAACAGTGGCCCTTTGCCTGCAAGTTCCCTCAATGGCACAAAGAACATGAATGCAGATTGAGAAAATCAGATTCAAAACCAAGGAAATGGAGGGGGGATATCAAAAATGGCAAAACATTTTTTCAACACTCATAGGAAAAAGGATACCCAATGAGAAAAGTTTCCACCATGTTCCCTCTCTCTTCCTCTCCCTCTCTGCCTGTGTACGTTCGTGTGCTTCCTTTTCCGAGGCACTTTTGGAGTTCTCGAACTAATCAGATCAGAGCAAATTTGGTTGAGCACAATCCAGCCCGAGCACAGCATAGCATACTTGATGAGAAAAAGCCAAGATACCATCAGTGCAGCAAGAGAGGCACTTCAATTTCTCATCCCTGCTGCTCCAACCTGAAAATGTCCCATTTCTATATTGTTCCTCCCATGTGACAACTGATCTGGCCATTCTTTATTTCGGTGCGTTTTTCTGTTCCTTTGCACTGAACGTTTCCTGCAAAATGTACGTGTTTTTCAATATTATGTGTCTATCAATTTCTGCATTATCCATATGAATGACTTACATTGTCTGTCTAAAATCCATATAAATTGTATATAAAAGCCTCATAACGGGCATATATAATGCAAGCGAATCTACAAAACTAATGGGAAAAAAACAGAGAGCCAGAATTATTCTCCTGCAGCATAGACTGATACATGATGAAATGAAACAGAAAACATGTCCTAGGTGGTGCTAATTACTATGAACAATCATGATTCCATCGTCTACCGAATGTGCACAGCATGAAATTTTGTGCATCTATGTACACTGACATACAAAGAAAGAAATTAGTGACCTATATCTGCCCTTACTCCAATTCAAGTACCTCCCAAACTCGTTCAGATGTTTTATTTCAACCTCTGCTACACAATCTTCATGGCTCCGATGACTTTCACTGCCAGGCAGAAATTCAACAGCCTTAGCTCATCTGGCCATGGAAGTGGTAGGTAGAATCATAGAGCTGGAAGAGACCCCCCTCCCAAGGGCCATCAAGTCCAACCCCCTGCAATGCAGGAACACATAATCAAAGAACTCCTGACAGATGGCCATCCAGCCTCTCTTTAAAAACCTCCAAAGGAGGAGACTCCATCACACACCGAGGTAGCAAATTCCACTGTCGAACAGCCCTTACTGTCAGGAAGTTTCTCCTAATGTTTAGGTGGAACCTCTTTTCCTTCACCTTGAACCCATTACTCCTGGTCCTAGTCTCAGGAGCCACAGAAAACAAGCTTGCTCCCTCACCAACATGATATCCCTCCAAACATCAAACATGGTTCTCATGTAACCTCTTAACCTTCTCTTCACCAAATGAACCATACTCAGTGATCTTTGCCTGATGAATTCCTGTCTGCTGTTAACACTGTTGAAGGGAGGCTTGCCAAAAGTGCAGTTGCCAGCTCGAGGTGTGGCATTTATGTAGCTTCTCTGGACTGTGATAATGGCAGGTGGAAACGTTCCTTTTCCACACTGAGTACACTTCTCATCATTAATCTCTCATAACAATCTTAATACACCCGATTGTACACGGCGTTGGGTACAATTACATTTCCAAGGGCCTTCTACCCCATCAGCGAAATCAATGCAATCCTTAAAACGACTTCTCTTTTTCAGAGCAATAAAAATCCTTCACACTAAATGCCCGTTTTACTTTTTGGGCCCATCCAACGCATGAAAACCTCTGATTGTTGTAAAAAGATGCTTTGGATGGGAAATGCTATTCTTGGATTGTTTAAAAGCAATTTAACACAGGCATGGGAAATGATTTGCAGGGGGGATGGATGGCTAGAGAATCCAAGTGGAAACGTTTGGAGTTGAGCAAATCGAGAAAGCGACGGCCATCCTCGTCTTGCTCAGAACCAGCACAGAAAGAAACATGAAGAGAAATTATACAGTAGGCTTTTCACTTTGCAACCAGAGTGAGAAATGCACTTTGGGGAAGAATGGTTGGATCCAGCCGTCCAGAGCCAACAGAGAAAATATACTGCAGTCAGCATCATTCCTTGTGTCTAGTTAAACACACACACACCCATTCATAAAGGTAAGAATTGTGGCTTGAAAGATGATTGATGGCAGAGGTGTACTTCCAAAGGGGCGGGGTGTGTGGCGAGGGCATTCCAGGGGCATGGCAGGGGCTTTCCGGGGTCGGACAGGGCCGTTCTGGGGCGGGACAGGGGCGGGGGACGAACCAGTACACCGGGAGCTTTTTTCCCTTGCTACGCCTCTGATTTATGGTTATTGCTGTCAACCTCAAGGAGGTGACTGGAGCTATCCCAGAATTCCAGCAGATCTTCAGACTAGAGAAACCAGTTCTCTTGGAGAAAATGGCTGCTTTAGAGGGTGGAGACTATGGCCCCTTCCGCACGTGCAGAATAATGCACTCTCGATCTACTTTCAATGCAACTTTGAAGCTGGACTTTACTGTGTGGAATAGCAAAATCCACTTTCAAACAATGGTGAAAAGTGGATTGAATGTGCATTATTCTGCATGTGCGGGAGAGGCCTACACTACTACAACTGGCTGCATTCTCTCCCCAACCCAAACCCTGCGCTCCCCAGGATCGATCCCCAAATCTTCAAGAATTTCATAACCCAGAGTTGACAGCCCTAGCGAGGTCAACAACGAGTGTGCGAGTCATTCTGAATCAAACCCACGTTCAAAGGAGGCAAATCCAGGTCGGAACAGGGTGCTCGTTTTTCAAAGCCCACCCCGTCCCCAAGTTCATCAATAGCATTAGCTCAGAATGTGGGGAGCTGGCTAGGGAAAACAAGTTAAGAAGGAAGTATAGTATAATAGCTTCATAGTATAATGGCTTCAGGCCAGCATTGATCAGTGGATCTAAACCCCTGAGCTAAAACTGCTGCAGAATTCAGACTGTAATATCAAGAATCTACTTGCTGCCATAGGAGAAGCTGGGCTTTCCATTCCATGCTTCCTCCGTGAAGCGGAACAATTTTGAACGGCGCCCAGCTTGTGGAAGAATGCTTTCTTCTGTTTGAAGTGAAGCACAGATAACATCTTCATATATAAGATCACCATACACAGGCAGTGACAGGCAGGATGAAATGAACCCTGATGTGTAAGTCCTTTCCCTTCCTCTCCCCATAACAAATACCTTGTGAGGTAGGTGGGGTTGAGAATGTTCTGAGAGGACTGTGACTAGCCCAAGGTCACCCAGCAGGAATGTAGGAGTGTGGAAACACATCTGGTTCACCAGATAAGTCTCTGCCATTCAGGTGAAGGTGTGGAGAATCAAACCCGGTTGTCCAGATTAGAATCCACCTGCTCTTAACCACTACACCACGCTGGCAAAGTCCAATCCGTTGCCAAACTGTGCAAAAGGGGGTAGGAGAAGCTGAATTCTTTCTAAGCATCCAGAGTTAGAAGCCCAAAAATGAATTCCTTGAACCTTTGTGGAAATAACTTTGCTGAAGAGCAGAACCAAAAACAGACCCTGATCACTCCGTGTCTGTTCATGCCAGAAGGCTTGTCCCTTGAGGAGGTGGTCAGTTAGTCATGATTGTGTCTTTTACTGTTTCGCTGCAATTTCTTGCCTGCTCCCTTCAGTGCTCATTACTTATAGCAGGGACCAATAATCTCGATAACAACCATCTGCTGACCAGGGCTCTAGGCAGTTTGCAGAGTCCAGCAGAGAGAAGCCATATAATAACCAGAGCAGATGCAATGCCAGGAGAATCCAGCAATTTTAAAAAAAGAAAAATGCAACAACAATGGTGTGAAGAGTCCAGCAATGCCATCTATTTAGACTGTATTAACGATTTGAGCAGCTGGAGGATTGCTCGAGATGTGGTCCGTCACCTTTGGAATGAAGACCAGGCCAACTCAATCAACGCTGTCCAGTCCTGGATGAGAAGTTCTCTTCCAAATCCCCCAACTCGGTGGAAAAGAAATGTCCCTTGCACTTATTTGTTGGAGTTTGTCTGCACTCTGCTGTTCTGTTCACCTTCTAGCTGGGTTTGCCCATCTTGGCCACGCCTGCGTGGTGTCGTGGTTAAGAGCAGGCGGATTCTAATCTGGAGAACCGGGTTTGAGTCCCCACTCCTCCCCCTGAGTGGCGGAGGCTTATCTGGTGAACCAGATGTGTTTCCGGACTCCTACATTCCTGCTGGGTGACCTTGGGCTAGTCACAGTTCACTCAGAACTCTCTCAGCCCCACCGACCTCACAAGGTGTCCCATGTGCTAATTATGGGGAGAGGAAAGGAAAGGAGCTTGTAAGCCACCTTGAGTCTCCTTATAGAAGAGGAAGGTGGGATACGAATCCAAACAACTCCTCCTCCTCCCTTCTTCCCTCCTCCGCCAGTCCCTCCTCCCTTCTTCCCTCCTCCGCCAGTCCCTCCTCCCTTCTTCCCTCCTCCTCCTCTTCCTGTGCTGATCAGGCTTCCTCCCCACCCTTCCACCTGCAGCTCCCAAATGCTGTTGCCTTTCACCAAGAACCAAAAGAGGATGCCCTTGTCTGATGTTCTCCCACCATATCAATCCTCCTCGAGCTCCATTTCATGCTGTCAATTAAAAAACCTACCCTCTCCACTCCTTCTGCATCTTTAATCCCTGTGTTGTATGAGTCTGAAATGTGGCAGGAAGACTTGGGAGGGGGAGGGCTTGTTCAATCATTCAAGGCAACTAATTAAGCCCATATTTTCAGGCTGCCGGTTTGGATTACAACTCATTCGTGGGGCTGGGCGAGGCGAGAATCAAGCGTAATAGCCTTTTATAAGCCGTCGCAAATCAAAATGCTCTTATAACATCAGCAGTCAATACTCTAATCGGCCCGCAAATTAAAAGCAGCGATTGCATCACCTGTGCTAATTAATGGGAAAATTTGGGCTTTAAAGGCAGAGCAGAGAATTTGACAGCGCTTTGTTTGGAGTTGTACCTATTGGAGAAACATAAAAGAAAACTCCAGTTTTCTCATTTGTTTAAGGGAGAAATATTGAGAGAAAACATTTAGGGTCCCACTGATATAACGACAGCCAATTCTCAAATTTCAGCAAGATTTGTCAGAAGGGATATCGAATGTGAACCTGATTTGATCAACTTATTCCTGGAACTCATGTTTCCAACTGATGCCCTGCCAGATTTTGAGTCCAGGAGCACATTAGAGACCAAGATTTTCAGGGCATGAACTTGTGAGAGTCAAACAAATACGGGCAAAGGAAACTCTGACTCCCGGAAGTTCGTGACTCTGAATATTTTGTTGGTCTCCAAGGTGCTGGTGACGGTGATGGAAAGTGATATCAAGTTGCAGCTGACGTATAACAATCCCGTTGGGTTTTCAAGGCAAGGGATGAACGGAGACAGTTTACCAATGCCTGCTTCTGTGTAGCAACCTTGGACTTCCTTGGTAGTCCAATTACTAGCCAGGGCTGACCCCAATTAGCTTCTGAGGTCTGGTTTTTAAAAATAGCCCTACGGCACTTTAAAGACTACCATGTTTAGAAGCTTCCATGGATAGTGAGCACCCAAAATAAACACTATCCATTCAGGGACATCATTTACTCTTCACCTTTGCTGATATCACCAGCAACGTCACAGCAATAGACAAGTGTAGCTCATTCATTGCTACTACAACAGATCTCGATTCCATAAATTGCCGAGCGTGAAGTACAGCCACTGTTTCCTTCCTTGCTGTTCAAGATTGCCTTCTCCTTCCTGGCAGAAACCCATTTCTTGGGCTTAACAGAACTCTGCAAAGCACCACAGCACACAGATAGAGTTGTATACGAAATTCATCGCCAGGCTGAAGTGTACCTGGAGCTTCGGCCATACAATAATTGAAGAGCAACATGCCCCTGTCTGAGTTTCCAGAAGAGGCCATTCGGGTACCAGCAAAGCAATTTTGAAGCCTATGAATGTTTTCAAATGCTACAGGAGGTTTCTGGCACAGCACAATCACCGCGCAAAAATGAAGACAATGTCACAAAATCTATCTATATTCCCAGCAATGGATACCAGGCCAAACATCAACTATGAGTTAAGTTTCTTCAAGCGGAAGGCCAGCTGGGAGCTCTGTGGGTGCACAGAATCTCCCCTTTTCAAATTTCTATAAGCTCTATAAGCATCTCACACCATTTCCCTCACCCCCCTGACAATTGACTCTGCTGTTTTCAGTATCCCCATGCAAGTAACAAAGTAACACAAATCTTACTTTGTGTAGTAAGAAAAAAATGCCTTATGAAGATGGAACTGCATGACCCCATATGTCCTGACTAGATCCCTCCGGTCCGGACTAGATCCCCCACCCCTCTATGATGCAGCTGGCCTCTACCAGGCCCAGGGTTTTTACGGCCCTGACCCCCGCCTGGTGGAACACTCTTTCTCCAGCTGTTAGGGCCCTGCGGGACTGTGGGGAGTTCCACAGGGCCTGCAAAACTGAGCTGTTCCACCGGGCTTTTGGGTGGGGCTGGCTGCTGAGTTACCGCCCCTTCCTGATGCCCTATGTACCATCCGTCTTTCTTTGGTTCCCTCCCGGGGTTAGGACCAGACGCCATCCACCAAGTTGTGGGTGGGTTGTATCGCTGCTACTGTTTTTATTGGTTTTCCGTATTTTAATGATGTTATTCGATGTTTTTTGTACTGTGTTATTTATTGACTTGTACACTGCTTTGAGCCCTCCAGGGGAAGAGGGGTTTATTAAATCGAATGAATGAATGAATGAATGAATGAATGAATGAATGAATGAATGAATGAATGAATGAATGAATATTGCTTCCTCCATACATGCAGAATCGTGCACTTTCAGTCTACTTTCACAATTGTTTGCAAGTAGATTTTGCAATTCCGCACAGCTGCAAAGTGCAATGAAAGTGAATTGAAAGTGCATTATTCTGCATGCGCGGAAGGGGCCTCAAATAACGGCTGACCCCAAAGAATTCTGGCTTTGTCAGTATCATGAAATGTGAACCAATGTGTTTCTGTCCTGGCTCCACAGAATAAACAGCAAAATGAAATTTATCAAGTTAATTGCCAGAAGACGGAATACAGTCAGGATCTGTTAATGGTTTCAGTTCTTTGTTTTTACGCTGAATAGTTTAGTAGATTAGATTGTACTCCACATGCATTTTTGTAGTTTTTAGATAATTTATAACATGCCAGTTATACATACAGTATTTTTTTAGCAAGCCTTTATTGGCATAGAGACATACAGTATATAAGGAACATAAAATGCATACCACTGATTTACCGACACTCAGCGTTGAAGCCTATGCATATTTTATGGGAATAAAATTAGTGTGCCAATAATGGATCACCAATTCATATGAAGGAGGAGCCAAATGGAAACAGCAGGGACAAGGAATTCTAAATCATCCCCATTTGACAGGATTTCTGTCCTGGGCCTCAACAGAAGGGAAATAACCTCCTAAGTATCGTCGCGTTTGAAAACAAAACACTGCAAAAACATTGAACTGGTTTTCTTGCATTTCTGGTCTCTTTTCAGGGGAATTTCTCTGCTCTTTGTCAACCTCCCTGGCATGAAGTATTGCCCCTTTCCCCTTCCTCAAATGACCCAATTTTACTCCTGCAAGAAACATAACTCTATCAGGGAGGAAGATAAGAAATCAACAGTAACTGAGTTAATCAAAATAATATGCCACAGAGGTCCAGGATTTGGGGAAAGGGGGGGGGGAGTTGTTTCCGGATAATAGAAATCATTACCCCCACTTTCTCTTGAAGCCAAGCCCGATCTGCAATTCATCACGCGCTGACATGTCGCTGAGTTTTACGAGATTACTTTTTTATTTTATATATTTACATGAAAGCAAATGAATTCCATAAATCAAACAGGTTGGAGGGGAGGGGGAAAGCCGTTATTTAAGATCTGGAGGCCCAGCGTTTCGTTAATTTGATGTTAAAGAAAAGCACTACAGTCCTTTGCAGTGCAGAAAAAGCAGGCTCTGGCTAGAGTGGGACAGGGCAGCCAGCTCTGGGCTGATAAATACATGGACATTTGGAGAGCTGGAAACTGGGGGGGGGGGTGGAGTTTGAGGAGGAGGAAGGGCTCAGCAAATATATTGTCACACAGTCCACATGCCAAAGTTGCCATTTTCTCCTGGGAAGCTGGTCTCCGAACCTTGGAGATCAATTGTAATACTAAGAGATTTCCAGGTCTCACCTGGGGGTTGGCAACTCTAGGATGGAGCTAAATTCTGACTCCAGATGATAGACAGCCACTGAGGCCCTTAGATGCCATGGGAAGACACTCCCCCACCAAGAACCACCTTTCATGACTTGAAAACCCCACCAGGAATAAATGAGCTGTGACTTGGGAGCCAGTGTGGTGTAGTGGTTAAGAGCAAGTGGATTCTAATCTGTAAAAACCGGGTTTGATACCCTGCTCCTCCACCTGTGGCGGAGGCTTATCTGGTGAACTGGATGTGTTTCCACATGCCTACATTTCTGCTGGGTGACCTTGGACTAGTCACAGTTCTTCAGAACTCAGCCCCACCTACCTCACAAGGTGTTTGCTGTGGGGAGAGGAAGGGAAAGGAGCTTGTAAGCCACTTTGCATCTCCTTACAGGAGAGAAAGGTGGGGTATAAATCCAAAAGTTGTCATCTTCTTCTTTTGGATCCAAATGGGAATCTTGGCTATGCCAAGAAGGAACCGTTCTGGAGTTCAGGATGTGGCCATATCTCCAAAGGTGCCTACACAGTAGGCATACTCTGTCCTGAGGTGGTGGAAAGGGGTGCCAAATTGCAGCCACCCTCTTAGAGTCTTCAAGACAAAAGGCATTCTTAGGAGGTTTGCTGCTGTAGGGCTCTGTGTAGCAACCCTGGACTCCTTCAGTGGTCTCCCAACCAAATACCAACCAGAGTCAAACCTGCTTCACTTCAGATCTGATACGGTGGGGCAACCCTGGGCCATAGCCTGTCTTTCCCAACCCCAAAACCAAGTCACAGCTGACTTATGGTGACCCCTAGTGGGGTTTTCAAGGCACAGAATATTCAGAGGTGGTTTGCCATCGCCTGCTTCAGGTATTTCTTGGAGGGCTCCCATCCATACAGTGGCCAGAATCAGTGACAGGAGCATGTGACGGCCCCAAGGTCACCCAGAAAGTTTCCCTGGCCCAGGGGTGTACCGCTCAGGGGGACGTATGGGGTCAAATGGCCATTTAGTCACATGGGCCGGAAAATTGCCCTCCACACTCCTCGTTGTTTGGTTGTAGTGGGGGAGGGTGGCCGCCCATATGGGGGTGGGGCGGGGGCGGAAAACTCAGATTTTGCACCAGGTTACATTTTCCCTAGATACACCTCTGCCCTGGTCCCAGTGGGGATTTGAACTGACACCTTCATGTCTACACCACTACCACCACGCCTGGGTCTGTCCGTGAAAGATACAAGCTTGTCCCATTTATGTGCATGAGACAATCATGTGAATCGATCCTTGGGAGCAAAAGGCCCAGAGCGCTTCCTTCTCAATTAAAAAAAGGGGGTTATTTACACAGTGATGATCTCACTTATCGAAGGTGAGCTGCTGCAAGGCAGGAAACCTTGACTTTGGGTGGGCTGTAAATCATGTTCTTGGCAAAGCACTCCACTTAGCGGCACGGATTATGCTGTAAGTGTTCAGTAACCAGACATTGATCCCCTCCGTCACTACTGCACATGGCAACAGGCAAAACATCTCTCGTGCCTCTATGCCAATGAGCGCAATTGCCTATTTGTCCTTGAGAAGGCTGTAACAGAGAATTTGCAGTTCCTCATTTCTCAGAGGGTGATATCACCATTCCACATGCGCCTTCTCCGGGAATATCCTGCTATTTCTTTTAAACACATCACGTTGATTTCTTTCTTTCCTTCAATCTTTACCTGATTTTCTGCTTTCTGTCTTCCGGCTTTAGGAAATCAGCATAGTAGAGGGAAGGCTGAACATGGGTCAAAATGGAGCTAGAAAGGGCACCTCAAATTACTAAGGCGTTGGAGCGCCTTTCCTATACGGCAAGTGGGCCTTGTTCTCCTGTCAATCCATCATGTTTTGGGATGTTCTTCTTTGTGAAAAGCTCACTGCAAACAGAAAACCAGCAGCACAAAGCAGCTAGGTTTCTACTTGAATGGATTTTATGTTCAAATTCCAAACTGGAAACCACCCTGCTTGAAGGCGCAGATGGTTTTTGTGCTTATGTGAATGGGCCTAGATGAATTTTTTAGCATCTGAAACTTAGGCACTGAATAAAAAGTCATTAAGACTGATATTTTTCATGAATAAATAACTTCCTTGCATTACCTGTTACCTCCGCTAAATGCCAACCATGGACACAACCATAGCAGCTCAAGGAGCATTTGGGGGGGGGGGGTTTAATCATGATACGGAGGAGCGGGTTCAAGAACCTCACCCCAAACTTCAATCTTGCAGAGAACGAGCTGGGTTGGTCACATGGAATTTGATGCCCTTTGGGCAGGTTCAGGAGCTGTCTTTTGCAACAGATTCTTTAAAGAAAACTAAATGGAATTGCCACAATTAAATATATATATATTTCTCAGATATATATACCTCAGACAAAGCAAATCAATACTCCCAGTAGGGTATGGTACCCACTGGCCACGCTTCAGCTATGAACTGTGAATGGGGGCAAATGGCGATGGCTGCATTGGCCTCATGCTTCTGGTTGGCTTCTCCAGTCAATCAGAATTTCCACTGCTCGTTCAGCATCAATTTAGCACTCCCTGACTGCTCCGGTTGCCATTCTCCCTTTGAATTGGTGATCATTCATTCCCAGCCCTGTTTTACTGCTGCGGAGCCTGTCACTCAGCATGTCATCACTTCAGCCAACTCTTCAATTAGCTCTACTCTTGCCTACATCATTCTCAGAATCCGTTTACAAGAGTCTGAGAGTTTGCTTGTTGTGTCGAGCAGCTGATTGGGTTTATTTGTGTGTGTTTTTAAAAAACCCAAAATGGGTATCATGCCAGGCCTGCCGATATGAGCGAAGTGGCCTCTGGTAGCGTGATTTACAAATCAGCTTGGACAAGCCATCTTTTAAAACAAATCCCACCAGTCTGATCCGTCCATACAGCAGAAACTATTCATTGAGGGGGCTGAGCGAACTGCACATTCTCAGAGTACAGGTGGAAGAAACCATTTTTAAGGGCCTGTACATTTTTTTAAAAAAATCCAAGCAAATAGAAGGCAGCAGTTAGAGTCTGGGATAGGGAACAAGAGACAAGACTAAGGGACAGGTAGGGCTCATTCCGCACATGCAGAATAATGCACTTTCAAACTGCTTTCGGTGCTCTTTGAAGCTGTGCGGAATAGCAAAATCCACTTGCAAACAATTGTGAAAGTGGTTTGAAAACGCATTATTTTGCGTGTGCGGAAGGGGCCTAAGTTTGTCTACCTCCAGGTCAAGGTGAACCTTAAACTATGTTGGAATCCAGTAGCACCTTAAATACTCAGAAGGTAAGCAAAGTCAGCCCTGGTTAGTACTTGGATGGGAGACCACCAAGGAAGTGCTAGGTTGCTCTGCAGAGGTGAATGATGTACTACTTCTGAAATCTCTTGCATTAAAAACCCTACAGGGTTACCGTAAATCAGCTGTGACTTTACAGCATTTCCCACTTCCCTTAGGCCCCTTCCACACATGCAAAATATTGCACTTTGAATCCACTTTGCAGCTGGATTTTACTGTGCGGAATAGCAACATCCATTTTCAAACAATTGTGAATGTGGATTGAAAGTGCATTATTCTGCATGTGCAGAAGGGGCCGTGGTGGCTCATCCCAAAGCTTCCGGTCCCAAAGTTGCCCACTTGAATCCCTGGCAGTCCTAACCATCCCTTCCACTGGCAGAATTTAGCTGTTGCAAGCGTCCTTTCCCATCACCCTTGAAAAGGCCTTTGAGAAGCGGAAGGAAAATTGCGTCATGAGATTAATAGTCGGGGAGGAGGCAGCCAGATAATCTCCGTGCTTTTTACTGCAGAGGAGAGACCTCGCTTATTGCTAAATTACTAACGCTGACAAGAAGGCCGGTGGTGGTGGAGTCATTCAGACTGACACCCATTTGCTCCTTCCAGGAAATATGTTCATATTTAATTCGGAAAATGGGTGTACAAATGATAAGCTGTCCATAAAGCATAATTCACATTTTGTTGGGTGAATGGGGGAAAGCCAGACAAAAGTCAATCTCGTTGACGGGATGGAGGGGAAACCACCAGCGTACGGGCAATAACACAACTGACTGTTGTTGTTCAGCCTGGCTGGCTCTCAAGTAACTGCACAAGGGTGCAATCGTCACACTGGTTTGATAATTACAATGCATATGGCATGTTGACATCAAGCCCCCTTTGGTGGTCTGTTCATTAATTTTTCACCAGGGCTCACCGTTGATTCTTGTCGAGTCTTGAAGATCAGTTAATATGCAGCGCCTCTTTCTGCTCTTTGTTCTCAAAAGGAACTGACGGGTCTGAACGTAGTTCAGCATGTCTCGCCTTGACATGGCCGTTAAGGCAAATGGAGTTGGGCTTTGTAATCTTGACATGATGGGTTAATGTGGGATTGGTCGGTGACTGATAGCTCCAGAATTTGGGCTGGAGTAAAGTTTGTGGGGAAGTGTCTTTATCAGCAGCTGCACTGTGATATAAAATGTGCGCATGTTCTGGTTGCTCCAGGTTACTGCCAACGTATGGCAACTCTATGAGTTAATGACATCTATTGTTAACAGCCTTGTTCAGATCTTGCACACTGAGGGCCGTGGCTTCCTCAGTTGAGTCAATCCATCTCCTGTTGGGTCCTCCTCTTTTCCTGCTGCCTCCAGCTTTTCCTAGCATTATTGTCTTTTCCAGCTAGTCATATGAAGTACCCAAAGTACAATGAAGTACACAGTACAATAGCCTCCCTGTGTAGTCTGACATAGTAACCTTTCAAGTTGTCCAGAATTTCAGTGTTTTCAAATAAAATGTTATGTCCAGTTTTGTTTAGAGCATGTCCTGCTACTGCAGATTTTTTGGGATAGTTAAGCCAACAGTGTCTTTTGTGCTCTTTACTATGAGGCTGAATGCTGCATTTTGTGGTTCCTATGTAGACCTTTCCACAGCTGCAGGGTATGCAATAGACTCCTGCAGAAGTGAGGGGGGTCTCTCTTGTGCTTGTTCACTATTGTTTATGTAATTGAATCCATCAATATTGTTCCAGTGCCCCAGTGCTAATTTATGCCTACAATGCTGTTCTGCACTGCTGATCCTTTTCTTATAACTTTCCAACACCGTAGTCCAACCCAGTATATAAATGCTAAGTATTATTATTAGAGATGGGAATGTAGAAATTTCATTGCAAGGATTTTCCTCCTATAAAATCCTAGTGACATTAGAGACTGAACCTTTATGTTGCCAACAAAATCCTAATGATTATTTTACAACACTTGTTGACAGGAATAAAGTCTTTTCGGCGTCATTAAAACAATTACTTGGTTTTAACAACCCAAACGTGTTGCTGTGGCAATCGCAATGCCTTTTGCAAGGATCGAGATGGGCATGTTTGTGTAGTCGCACTCACGCCAAACCTGCAGAGGAGCTTGTGCGGATTGTTCACGAATGGATCGTGTCTGTATTGCCATGCAGCCTGCAAATGCTTATCGTTTGAAAAGACACATTTTGGAGAACCAGAACTGGCAAAATAGCATGGCTGATTCCTCCTACTTTTCCGATGTCCTTTTAGGTCACAAAGTGAATGATCATACACCAACTGCACTTTGCAAAATGATTGGTTCCCTAAAGGGTGATATGTCTGCAGTGTGGACAAATGGTTTCTTGTGCAGATACCATGTTCACATTTAATAAGAGCAATCATGTACAGCCAGATTGAATATGCAAAGTGGCCTCAGGCTGAGTTAGGTCTAATCATCATCTCAGGGCCTGTTTCCTCATGTCAGCAACAGCTCTCCAGCTCAGCCTGTTCCTGGAGAGTAATCAGCTTGCTATAGTTCTCCATGCCTTTGTTACATCACAGTTAGATGACTGTTAACACACCCTGTGCAGAGCTGCCCGCAGAAGCTTCTTGGATACAGCAAGAGATTTAGGGAGCTGGGGATGTTTAGTTTGGTGAAGAGAAGGTGAAGAGGTGACATGATAGCCCTGTTTAGATATTTGAAGGGATGTCGTGTTGGTGAGGGAGCAAGCTTGTTTTCTGCTGCCTCAGGACACGGAGTCATGGGTTCAATGTGAAGGAAAAGAGATTCCACTTAAACATTAGGACAAACTTCCTGACCGTCAAGGCTGTTTGACAGTGGAATGCACTATCTTGGAGTGTGGTGGAGTCTCCTTCTTTGGAGGTTTTTTAAGAGAGGCTGGATGGCCACCTGTCAGGAGTGCTTTGATTATGTGTTCCTGCACTGTGAAGGGTTGGACTTGATGGCCCTTGGGGTCTCTTCAATGCTCTATGATTCTATGAAATGATCCAAAGTGCTGTGGCCAGTGAATTGACACACCGCAAAAGTGTGCATTTCATGCCAGCAATGAAAGATCTCTAACTGACTCTCCATATGGACCTTCACCCGTTTGGAATCAGGCTAACTTAAGGATTAGATAGCTCCCAAAAATGCTCCCATTTTTTCCTGCCCATCTGCTGAAACCATATTCCATGCCGTTCTTCAGAAGGCAGTTGGTGACTCAGGGCAGGTGCTAATACCACGGTTATATGAAATAACCATCACTGTAAGACTTGGTTGGAACTATCCTTAATGACATTACATTACTAGGCAAAGTCATTTTTGTTTATTAGTCTTCGGGAGATTGCAGAGAAGCTGAATGAATTCTTTGCATCTGTCTTCACCCAAGAGGAGGTGAGGAACATTCCTGCACCTGAACCAAGCTTCTTAGGAGGCGAATCCGAGGAATCCAGCTAAGATAGTGTGTGGGGGGGGGGGGGGGTGTGGGGGGTGTGGGTGGGGGGGGGGGGGGGGGTGTGGGGGGGTGGGGGTGGGGGGGGGGGGGGGGGGGTGGGGGGGGGGGGGTGTGGTGTGGGGGGGGTTGGGGGTGGTGGGGGGGGGGGGTGGGGGGGGGGGATGGTGGGGGGGGGGGGGGTGGGGGGGGGGGGTGTGGGGGGTGGGGGGGGGGGGGGGTTTGGGGGGGTGGGGGGGGGGGGGGGGGGGGGTGGGGGGGGGGGGGTGTGGGGGGGGGGGGGGGTGGGGGTCGGGGGGGGGGGGGGGGGGGGGGGGGGGGGGGGGGGGGTCGTGGGGGTGGGGGGTGGCGGGGGGGGGTGTAGGGGGTGGGTGAGGGGTGGGGGGGGGTGAAAGGGTGGGGCGGGGGGGGGGGGGGGGGGGCAGGGTGTGGGGGGGGGGGGGAAAAAGGCAAACTCTATGCTGGGGATCATTAGAAAAGGAATTGATAATAAAACTGCAAAGATTGTCATGCTCCTTATATAGCGCAGTGGTGCGACCGCTATTCTGGAGTATCGCGTCCAGCGTTCTGGTCACCGCGATCTCAAAAAAGGGATATTGAGGAGATAGAAAAAGTGCAGAGAAGGGCAACAAGGATGATTGAGGGACTGGAGCACCTTCCCTATGAGGAGAGGCTGCAGCGTTTGGGACTCTTTAGTTTGGAGAGAAGGCGGGGGATGCTGAGGGGATATGATTGAAGTCTACAAAATTATGCATGGGTAGAAAATGCTGACAGTATGAAATTCTTCTTCACAATACTAGAACCAGGGGCATTCATTGAAAATGCTAAAGAATTAGGACTACTAAAAGGAAACACTTCTTCACGCAACGTGTGATTGGTGTTTGGAATATGCTGCCACAGGAGGTGGTGATGGCCACTAACCTGGATAGCTTTAAAAGGGGCTTGGACAGATTTATGGAGGAGAAGTCGATTTATGGCTACCAATCTTGATCCTCCTTGATCTGAGATTGCAAATGCCTTAACAGACCAGGTGATCGGGAGCAACAGCCGCAGAAGGCCATTGCGTTCACATCCTACATGTGAGCTCCCAAAGGCACCTGGTGGGCTACTGCGAGTAGCAGAGAGCTGGACTAGATGGACTTTGGTCTGATCCAGCTGGCTTGTTCTTATGTTCTTATGTTCTTATGGTTAGCATGTCATAAGTTTATGTTGTATCACTCATTCATCTAATCATTGCTATTAGTACTGGTTTCATAACTTTGATGGCATTTGGACGCCTGCTTCTATATCGATTATTATACTATTTATTTCTCCTGACAACTATTGATGCATTTATTTCTTATGTTATATACCATCTTTCCTTGCATCTCTCACCCAAAAAAACCCTGTGAGGATGTTTCCTTTCTATTAGTATGATGCAGTTTGAATGTTTATGCTGTTTATATACGGAATCCATCTGGAACTGCAGAAAAGAGGGTTTAATTTGTGAAAGCAGATTGAATGTGCATTATTCTGCATGTGCAGAAGGGGCCATTCACCCTTTGCTAAGAATACATGAGAATGCGCTTCCCTAGCCTTTATAATGGGACACTTTAATAAACCCAGGCTGTATATAAATTTCAGCCAGACCATTAAATTCGGCTCCGTTCTTTATCAAATGATACTTTCCATTTTTAAGAAAATTAGCCGTCCTGTAGAGCGGAATGTGCTCTTAATTCCTCTTCATCCAATTGAAGTGCTTTAAGTTTTGATGGGAGCTCGCGCCCAGCCTAATTGTTCTAATCCTTCAAAAGCACTCTCGAAATCTCTTTCATGTCATTCAAGTAGTTAAATTGTCCTTGTTCAACAGGTAAGAGCCAATCAACGCATGATGGAAAGAATGCGCCCCACATTTTATCAACTTAGAAGAGGGTTTGGGATAGGATTTTGCGTCTCTGTCAATGTTCTGTCGTAAGCAAGTGAGACAGAAGTGTCTTTGGAGAGCCGGAACAGTGAATAAACTTCAAAGAATATTCAGTCCCATCTTGTGAGTCCTCCTGCATATATTTTTTTTTCAGGGAGGTCAGGGGCAGTGTGTATAGTTCTCCTTTTACCGTTTTATCCTACTCACAGTTATCTCGGAACTCTCTCAGCCCCACCTACCTCCCAAGGTGTCTTTTGTGGGGAGAGGAAGGGAAAGGAGCTTGTCAGCCACCTTGAGTCTCCTGACAGGAGAGAAAGGTGGAATTTAGATCCAAAACTCACTCTTCTTCTCTCCTCTTTTTAACAACAACCCTGTAAGATAAGCTAGGCCGAGAGATATTGACTGGTCTAAGATCACTCAGGATGGTTACCAACTCCAGATTCAGAAATGTCCCACAATTTGGGGAAGATGGGGTTTGGGGAGGGGAGGGCATAGATTTCAGCGCCAAAACTGTCATTTTCACCAGAGGAACTCCAGTGTAGAGATCCACTGTAATTTTGGGAGACCAAGTCCCATCTGCAGGTTGAAAACCCAGGGAGCTTCAGCGCAAAGAAGACATCTGAACCTCTCTGAAATCCTAGTCTAACAGCTATGGGTACATTTAACTATTCTCTGCAAAGCACAAACGCTTGTCGATGCCGACGGCCCAGTGTTTATACATAAACAAATAGGCAGCTAAATTCCTGCAGTGCCACTTCAGCTGCCACTTCCTCTTGAAGTCTGGACGCATTTCAGCCCACTTCCAACACGCCGTATGCTCTGCTTATTAATCTTGATCCTTTGCAGAAGAGAATTTGGCACCACAGCCAAGCATGGGGGGGGGGGGAAGCGGGCGACAGCTCAGCAGAAAGCTCAACCCAGATACAGCAGGCCGGCGTCACATCGCCTCGAGGGATCTGGAGGAAGTCGCTTCGCTACTGTGAGCTGGTTACTGACCTGGGAGAATTCCAGTTTGTGCTATGAAAAATGGAGCTTTCAGATCCCCAATCTATCTAGTTTTTGTATCTGAACTCTCGTTTGGCTACGAGGGTGTAGCTGTAAAGCTCTTTCCACAGCGGCAGAGATGGGAAATCAAAAATTAAAACAGAGAACACTGATTTCCAGCTGCCCTCCACCACCCCCACCACCCCCGGTTCTTCCAAGTGACTAAATTAAAGAAAGCCACAGGAAGTCAAAACAAATTATGAAACCTGTAAAACAGATGTTTCTGCCTTACAAGCCACTGGCTGAGAGAGGCCGTGAGAAGTAATGGTGAAACATGGATTCAGAACTACTGACCCTGGAGCCACGTGTAGTGTAGTGGTTAAGAGCAGGTGCACTCTAATCTGGAGAACCGGATTTGATTCCCCACTCCGCCTCCTGAGCTGTGGAGGCTTATCTGGTGAACCAGATTAGCTTGTGCACTCCAACACATGCCAGCTGCGTGACCTCGGGCTAATCACAGTTCTTCAGAGCTCTATCAGCCCCACAGGGTGTTTGTTGGTGCGGGGGAAGGAACAGCACATTGTGTTTCCCCTTGAGGCCTCCCGGCCATGAGCAGTGCATGGGTGCAAGTGGAGTAAATCCTAAAACTCCTCCCTCCTCCTCTTCTTCTTAAATTTCTGGCCAGGAGCCCCCCTCTTCAAAGCATTTTTTTTTTCTCTCCCCCTGGAGGAGCTTGACTCTGGCTTCCATCTCTGTATATCCACTGTAATAGTTAGAGATCTCAAGGTGCCACCTGGACTTTGGCAAGTTTAATGGCATCCCTCCTCCTCCTCCTCCTCCTCCTCCTCCTTCTTCTTCTTCTTCAGGCTCCCAAGTAACAAAGGAAGTCCCAGCCAATGGCCACCTCTAATAAAATGCTATAGAATATTCATGGACATTCTAACTTCTCAGGGGCTAAGGGAGTTCCAAACTACACTTTGCTATGAAGGATGAATCAGGTATATCAACCCCACCTCCTTGGAGGATGGCACTTTAAAAGCATAACAGTGTACATGTATTGAAAATACCAGCCTGCCAGAAAAAAAAAGTTGTTAGCTTGCTCTCTGCTGCTCTTTAGTACCACCCTTGCTGCCAATGACTGCAATGTGGAAATACAAATACCAGGTCAACGAGGGTCACGAGCCAGTAGAATTCCTGCCGCTCCTATCAAGCTCCAAACTTTGATTTCAGAGTCAGCAAAGGCCACAAGATGATGTGTTGTCATTATTATGTTCTCTGTTTGCCTCTGGCTTTTCCTACCACCCATGCAGTTTATTTCGACAAGGTTGGGTTCGTCTACCAGGATTCTCAATAAACCAGAACTATAATTACACCTATCAGATAGATTGAAATCTGTTCTACAGGGGTTCTCCCTGCCCCCCCCCCCCCAATGCAAGCGGGGAGGAAAGAGTATTTCATCAATTAATTGAGAAAGTACAGGACAGCTGTGGTTATATTTCAGGGGGGGAGCTTTGCATGTTAAAAGGGGTGCTTTTATTTGTGTGGTTAAAAGAAATGCTTTTATTCATGGGGTCAGGGGCTCAGTTTGACTTCTTCCAGAGGACGTTTTCTTTCTGTGTCATTTTTGTTTTTTGAAAAAAACGAAGCAGTGAAGAGAAATACAATTCCACCTAGCTTCTATCCCATTTTGTGATCCAAACAATAAAAGAACAGGCTTTCAGAGCTGTAGGTTTGGGTAAAATGAAGCGACAGAGGGCATGAAAAGACTGCCATCCCATTTGGGCTTTTCAGCTGTAAATGGATGGAGACATGCAGCGATCTAAGAGAAAATGCGGGGAAAGAGCGGAATGCTGTGTACAAATGTGTTTTTGCTTTTATGTCTATCCAGATTTATATTCCCCCATGAGTTTCAGTAGTTCTTTCCAAATACCTATTGTAAATGAACTTTGGAATGAGGTGTTATCCAGTGATGAGAAAATTATAGATGCACTACTCAAAATATACCCACAGAGGCTAGAAGAGGAGAAGAGTTTGGATTTATATCCTGCCTTTATCTCCTGTAAAGAGTCTCACAGTGGCTGACAAACGCCTTTCCCTTCCCCTGCCTACAACAGACATCTTGTGAGGCAGGTGGGGCTGAAAGATGTCTGAGAAAACTGTGACTAGCCCCAGGTCTCCCAGCAGACTTCATGTGGAGGAACAGAGAAACAAACCCAGTTCACCAGATTAAAGTTCACTGCTCATATGGAAAAGCGGGGAATCAAACCCAGTTCTCCAGGTTAGAGTTTGCTGTTCATGTGGAAGAGTGGGGCATCAAACCCAGTTCTCCAGATTAGAGTTCACTGCTGTTAGCTGTTCAAGAGGCTATTCTACTTCAGAAGAAACAAAAAAAATTGCCTGTTTTTAGAGTCATCCCAGACAGCCTACAGGAAAAAACTAGTTCTATCTTGCTAAAGCCAAAAGACTGTAAATAATTCCAACCCCCTTCTCTTGTCAACAGTTCTGAAAATTAGATTAAGAGGTATTATTTCCATTTAGAGGAGAGCTGGGCTTCTCTGCAGCTTTGATAAAAATCCAGCTCTGAAAATGCTCTGACAAATTCCAGTTAATTTTAGACAGCTTCGCATTCTCAATGGCTCTGAAAGAATTTAACAGCACAAGATAGGGATAAAACTTTTGACAAGCCTACGTGGCATGGAGCCATCATTTCCAAGAACGGAGCAACATTTTTTCCCTGCTATTTGCTTTCACTGAGCTGAGCTGCAGTCTAATTTCACTTCCATATTCATGCTTTTTTTAAAAAAAATTCTAATTCTCAGTATGTTGTGTGCTTTCAGGTGTTCACACAATGTTTCAGATATTTTTCATCCAAGATCAAGGCATGAGAAGGAAATAGGCAATAGCGCCAAGGAATCCATAGTCCCAGGGCATATCCCAACAATAATATTGTGCAAGGAAACCAAAGAAACAGTAGATCACATACTCAAGTTGCTGCAAAAAGATCGTCCAGACTGAGTACAGAGACACTGCTCAGTGGCCAAGAGGATCCACTGGAATTCATGCAGGAATTACAACATTAGGACAGCTAAAAACTGGTGGGAACATTGTCCAGAGAAACTCATGGAAAATGAGAAGGTCGAGATCTTGTGAAACTTCCAAATCCAAATGGACAAAGTGTTGGCACATAATACCCCAGACATCGCAGTGATTGAGGACAAGAAAGTGTTTTCAGAATGGCACGCAGGGCACTGATGACCACTGGGGTGACCTCAGCTGGTTTGTGCCATAGTTGCCGAATCTCGATTTTCAAATTGTGGTGTTTAATGACCTCCTCCTCCTCCTTCTTCCTCTTTTTCTTCTTCTTCTATTAAATTTATATCCCAGCCTTCCCAACTGAAGTCAGGAGGATAACCACATTGACCCATCTTATAAGGGTATTCTAAAGACAACATGATGACAATCTATGCAAAGAACTTTGAATTCTCTAGAAGTCCTATCTGAATGTGCCATTCCTCCTGGTATTGCATACATTCTGGGTTCAATAGCACAAGTTTAATCACATCAAAGCGCTGAAAAGTCATTTGGAACCATCTGAAGGAAAATAGATTTAAGAATAGCAATCCAAAGGAATCCATGGGAGGAAGAATCTCTGTATTATTATGGGTGGGGAAGAATGAGTAATGTATTGTCGAAGGCTGTCACAGCCGGATTCAACTGGTTGTGGTGGGTTTTCCGGGCTGTGTGGTCGTGGTCTGGTGGATCTCATGGCTGGCATCTTCAGAGGTGTATCACAGAGAGAAGTCTGTTACACACTGTGTCTAGTGAGAAGGGAATGTTTAGTGGGGAATATATTGTCCATGTCCCAGGGTGGGGAACCAATCAGTAAGTGTTTGGGTGGAACTTGCTATTCACAGGTGTGGTTGAGTGCATTGTATTGCAGGTGGGGTTATCAGTCCATTTAAATTTGTAGTCGCATTTGCATTCCCTGCAGCAGCAGCAGCAGTATTGGCCAATGCAAACCTTGTGTCTGGGTGGAGTCCAAGAATTAGTAAATTCTCCCTGTTTCTATGGCCCCTTCCACACATGCAGAATAATGCACTTTCAATCCACTTTCAATGCACTTTGCACCTGTGCAGAATAGCAAAATCCACATGCAAACAATTGTGAAAGTGGATTGAAAGTGCAACCGGATGGGTTGAAGGAGGCGGTGGTCCGCCCACTCTTGAAAAGACCATCATTAGATCCGGGTGATCTGGCCAATTACCACCCCATCTTGAATCTTTTGTTTCTGGGGAAGGTAATTGAGAGAGTGGTGTTGGAGCAGCTTCAAGGCTTCCTGGATGACACATCGGCCTTCAATCTCTTCTAGTCTGGCTTCCGTGATGGGCATGAGACAGAGACTGTTCTCGTCGCTGTCACAGACACGCTCCGTATGCAGCTTGACCAAGGCGGATAGGCGCTGCTGGTGTTGTTAGATCTTACTGCAGCATTTGATGTGGTCGACCATGACCTTTTGGCCCACTGCCTGGCCGCTTCTGGAGTGTGGGGCATTATCCTTCAATGGATTGTCTCGTTTCTCTGGGGCCGGAGTCAGCAAGTGTGGTGCGGGGATCAAGCCTCCTGGAAGTGCCCGCTTTATTGCGGTGTACCCCAGGGGGCGTTATTATCCCCGCTGTTATTTAACATCTACATGCGACCACTAGCTCAGCTGGTACGGAGCTTTGGACTGATCTGTCATCAATATGCTGATGACACTCAGCTCATTCTGTTGATGGAGGGGGGAGCAGTTGCCACCCTTGCAGCTCTTCAGCACTGTTTGGAGGCGGTCGCTGGTTGGTTGCAGCAGAGCAGATTAAAACTGAATCCAGCGAAGATGGAGATCCTCTGGCTTGGTCGCGAGGGGGAGGTTGGGGACTTCCAGCGGCCGGTGTGGGAGGGGGTCACTTTGGTGCTGACCTCCACAGTCTGGGGGTCCACCTGGATTCGACTCTTTCAATGGAGACCAGGGTGGCCCTTACAACCTGAACTGCATTTTTCCATCTTTGTCAGGCCTGGCGGTTGGATCCTTTCCTGTCCCAAGCAGACCTTGCCACCGTGATCCATGCAACGGTCACCTCCAGGCTAGACTATTGTAACTTGCTCTATGCAAGCCTGCACTTGCGCCTGATTCAGAAACGGAAACCGGTCCAACATGCAGTGGCAGACTTGCTCACAGGGAGGCGCCTTTCGAGATCATATCCAGCCTGTGTTGTGCCAGCTGCATTGGCTCCCGGTTGAATTCCGAATCATTTTTAAGGTGTGGGTTTTGACCTTCAAGGCCTTACGCGGCTTGGGACCTTGTACCTTCGGGACCGCATTACCCCTTATGTCCCTACTCGGCCACTGCGCTTGGCAGAGGCCAATTTGCTGGTGGTCCCCGGCCCCTCAATGATGCGGCTGGCCTCCACACAGGCCAGGGCCTTTACGGCTCTGGCCCCGGCCTGGTTGAACACTCTTCCTCCAGCTGTCCGGGCCCTGCAGGATCTTAGAGAATTCCACAGGGCCTGTAAAATGGAGTTGTTCCGCCAGGCCTTTGGAGGGTCCAGCTGCTGAGATGGTGCCCCCTCTTTCTCTGCTCTGTTTTTACATCGGGGTACCCTATATCGTTGGGACCCGCCGTCCTCCCCGTTTTCTGTTCTGAGGGGAGGGTTTGATATTAGGTTTATTGGGCACCTTCTATTATATTACCGCTGTTTTAAATGGGATTTTATCACTTATTTTAGTAATTTAAACTGTTGGAACCTATGTAAATTGTTTTTATTGTTTGCTCCTCGTTAATAGTGTATTGGATTTTATGTTGTAAACTGCCCAGAGCCCCTTGGGGATAGGGCGGTATAAAAAACTAATAAATAAATAAATAAATTGTTCTCCGTGTGCGGAAGGGGCTGCTGCTTTGTATTCTGGTTTCTCTTTTGCGTGTGACCACTTCCCTTTGCTGGCCTCCTTGATGGCCGTTATACTCCAGGGCATTTCAACCAGAGCTAGATCCAAGCCTGATAGAAGCATTTCCTGGCTGTTGCTTGCCCTTCCCGGACAACCTTGGAAAATCGCCTCGCATTGCTTCTCTTCCAAATCCCTCCTGCCCAATAACTGCCTGCTCAGATATTTAACATTACAAGACGTTTTTGATTGGCGCAGTAAATTAACCACAGGTAGAAAAGCATCTTTGGAAATATATAGCAATGGAAGAGCAGGAGTAGAGGAGCTGGTGCTTTGATGGTTTGCAGAGTGACAGGTGTGAGAACATGATGCAGCTATGATAATAGCTACAGATGTGAAGTGGGCTGAATCCTTTTATCCCTGCCTGACAATAAAAGCTTCTCGTGTTTTCACAAACACGGCCATCTATGAAGAAAGTTCTTGTCTGCTGTCACAACTTGAAAATGTCCAGAAGTATTTAAATATATCTTGAGATTGCAATTAGGAGCATATCATTGCAGTACTGCTGGATCAGACCAAAACCCCAAATAACCTGTAGTCGAGAATCCTATTTCCATTGCACAAGGACAAAAATACGCACACGTGCCAAGGGACTAAATTAAAGCAGAAAAATCATGGCACTAGAATCAACTAGGCCCGTAATTGCAACAGGGGGCATGCGTGACCCTGGGCCAGCCGGGTGGCTGAGCCTCACCACCCAGCAATGGTCGTGCAACATGCCCGTGGGCTTGAGGGTGGCACATGCTCCCTATATATTAGGCAGCACGCAGTTGCTCCGGGTTTTCGGCACCTGGAAGCAAACTGACCCACCCACCCTCCCTGAAGTAAGGGTTGGGGTTTTGTTTCTTTTATTGTCACAGCCCTGGGCGGTTTGGGCAGAGGAGAGCATCCTTGTGGGGGGACCGAGCTTGCGTGCTGGACCTCCCCGCATATGGGGGCCTCCATAAGAGGCTTGGGGTGGGGTGGGCACAAGGTGCATGTTGTGGAGGTCTCTGCAGGCGAGCCCGACACCCTAGCAGTTTGGGGGCCACAAGGACGGGTGGACGCCCCCTGCCCCAGTACCTCTCTGTTCCTCTCCAATAAGAATTGAGGTTGTTGCTGGGGGCAGCCATGGGGGCTGACTGCCTCCTAACGATGCGCTCCTCTTGCTCACCCAGCTTCTGTATAATAATAAAGGGCTGCGGCCCAATTTAATCCAAGTCGTGTTCTGTGATTATTACAAAGCATCTGCACATCTGGCCACAAATACCCTTCTGGGGCCTGGGATTTCCATAATACGCACCTCCACTTTTGCACATCAAAATCTGGGTGACGTGAACAACCAAAAGTGTCAAACTACTGAATTAAGTTTCATAAACCAGACAGCAGATCACTTGGCAGAGATGATGGAGGGAGCAGAGGAGCAGCTCTCTGGCTCTCTTTATCCTTATCCCAGAGAGGGGAAGAGAAGAATATCAAATGATGCAGATGAGAATGAGGCATGGTTATTGGCTGGCTTAGAGGGGAGATGGGAGGGCATCATCCCAGCTGGTGGAACAGTGGAGTGTTCTCCTTTGGAGGTTTTTAAACAGAGGCTAGCTGGCCCGCTGTCAGGAGTGCTTTCATTATGTGTGCCTGCATTGCAGGGGGTTGGACTGGATGGCCCTTGAGGTCTTTTTCAACTCTATGATCCTATGATCCTGCCATAACTTTTCTTAGAGACCAACCAACGTAAGAAGCCAATAAATGTTCTTCCCTACTCCAAACAGGCCCAAGTAAGCTTGTTAAAATGGAGAAATTAAAAGTCTTCCCTCTTTGGGGGAAAAAAATCTCCCAAGAACAAATGGCCCAGCTGCCTTCCCCCACACGAAAGAAGACGTGGCAAAGAGAGCACGGCAAAGTTCAGGAATACTCTGGGAATTGCACAGATTTGATTTGATTTTTATTTAAAATGCTCCAGGGATGAACAAAGAGCTGTAGCTCTCTATGTGTTATGGCTTCGCCTGCCTGGAAGGAGGAATTGCAGGGCGTTTTAATGAACAGATTGAAAGCTTTATCGGACTTTACTGCATCATCAGTAACTATCTTTCTGTCTCTATTTGCCACTGAAGCACTAACTTCTCCAAGGAGATACTCAATAAATAGTAACCGGGAGGGCTTCCACACTAATGGCACACGGGGGATCTATAGCGTCCTTCCCCACCAATGCTGGAATGTTATCATGGTGACAAACTCAGCCCCCCTCCAAACTGCTGACACCAATAGATTCCGCGGTTTGAAGTCTGGACTCAGGTATGGCTCAGCTGGGGCCTTGTAACACAGCATCCCAGTTTACCAACACAATTTATCTTTCACATAATTCTCACCTCACCTGGAGAGACCAGCTTCCTTACAGTAACCATCTTGCCCTGTTGTGTTGCACAGGCTCATAAACATTCAGCAACTGGCAGTATGGCAGAGCAACTGGGAGCGCCCTTCCTCCCTCGACCAGGGAAAATGTTTATTTGCCTGGAATGCTTCATTATCTTCTCAGAGTGGAAGTCTCCCAAACAAACTGGCTGATTGCAGAATCACAGAATCATAGAGTTGGAAGAGACCTCAAGGGCCATCAAGTCCAACCCCCTGCCATGCAGGAGCACACAATCAAAGCACTTCCGACATATATGTTCATCCAGCCTCTGTTTAAAAACCTCCGAAGGAGGAGACTGCACCACTCTCCAAGGCAGTGCATTCCACTGTCAAACAGCCCTGGCGGTCAGAAAGTTCTTCCTGATGTTTAGGTGGAATCGCTTTTCCTGCACCTTGAACCCATTACTCCGTGTCCTAGTTTGCAAGGCAGCAGAAAACAAGCTTGCTCCCTCTTCGACATGGCATCCCTTCAGATATTTAAACATAGCAATCATGTCCCCCCCCCCTCATTAACCTTCACTTCTCCAGACTAAACATCACCAGCTCCCCAAGCCTCTCCTCGTAGGGCATTCCAGACCTTTTACCAGATTCCAGACTCAGTCAAGTCATATCATAAGGTCAGAACGACAGCTGTGAAAACCCAAGATGAAGAAGATGGACCGTTCCTAGAAGAGGCTACAGACAGTATAAGTTGGCAGAGCTGACAGTTCAGATGGGGATGTTTTTGGATATTATAGGGCAGAACTTGTGAAGGGGACAGTAAGGGTACAACCATCCTCTGAATTTGCCTTTTCTTACAGGTGAACTAGCCTCAAAGATCTTCAGATTCCATCTGGAGGTTAGCAACTCTAGCAAATCAGGTTGCTGGATTCCTTCCAGCCAACAGTAAAGGATGGGAGGGCTAGAGCACCACCGTTTGCTCATACAGGGATATGCTAGATTAAGAACTTGCACCTTAACGAGTGACTGGAAGCAGACAGCCAATAATTTTGGTTCAGAAGATGTATTCAGCATCTTCCAAAACAAAATTGTTGGTTGTCACACTGGCTCGCTGTAGTCAGAAGGCAAGCTGCTGTGTTTTGTGTGGTTTCTGAATCATCTTTAAGGGAAACCTCACGTCAGGCATGTTACAGCGAGCCATAAGGCACGCAGACAAGACACCAGAAGTATCCATCGTCGCTCACTTGCTTATTCATTCCCCCTCCAGGCCGACGTTCCTCCATTGATTTGAGATAATCTCATTAGCACATCAGACATTTATGCGGTGACATCAGTCCAACATATTGCTCCCGAAGGTTTGCTATTAGATCAGGAAATTATCATTCATCATACTATTTATGACAACTCTAATCGCACGAGGAGATTTGTTACGAGACATGACTCAAGCGGGTTTCTTCCCTGACAATCACAATCATCCCTTTTGCCCACTGAATTCTCTTTTTCTGGAGCTGTAAGAACAATCTACCAGCTCTTAATTCCTAGCTCTCAGAACAGAGATGATGGTGTATACCACCAGTAAAACTCAAACAATAACCCAAAGGATTGATTTGAAAGTATCCAGTGCTTGTCAAACAACCAATAATAGTCCTTAAAGATATAATGATCCCTTCTTCCTAGGATATGTCTGCACAGATAAGTTTTTCCAAGCCCTGACAATATATTCAGGTCACAACAATGATAGACTACTTTACTGAATTCTTGATGAGACAAATCCAGGGGAAAAGGCTATATATGCTATTCTCAACTTGGGCAGTTTTGGGGTGCTGTGTGGTTTCTGGGCTGTATGGCTGTGTTCTAGCAGCATTCTCTCCTGACGTTTCGCCTACATCTGTGACTGGCATCTTGATCTGAAAATGCCAGCCACAGATGCAGGCGAAACGTCAGGAGAGAATGCTGCTAGAACACGGCCATACAGCCCGGAAACCACACAGCACCCCAGTGATTCCGGCCGTGAAAGCCTTCGACAATACATTGGGCAGTTTTATTTATTAAAATATTTACTCCAGACTTAGAGAACCCATCCAAAGCACTAAATCATTTGAGGGGGTTTTCTGGGCAGCTGCTTCAAGTTATGTTATCATTTCTCTCCCATCTTACTGAGATCTGTTTCAATATTCTTTTGTAAGCCCCCTTGAGCAGATTTAAATGGTCAGGAGGGACACAAATCTAAATTAAAAGATATAACTCACTTCCAGGGGAAACAGATGGGAAACCAAGTCACAGATATTCCGAATATTAACTTAACACCAAACTATCATTTGAGCTGCCAAAAGATAGGGGCACATTCTGAAGTTGTTCTAGAAGTACGCCGGAGGTAAATCACCAGAACCCAAAGAACCCAAACTTGCAAAGCAAGCAAACGGCAACAGGGGGAAAAAATGGACACTTCATTTCTGACACTTGCCAAAAAAAAATGGCTTTCCGCATTCCCACCTGGCTCAGAAATTTATGGCCCGAGCATCTTGCTTCAGTGGTTGATCTATCGTTCCCCATGGGCAGCTGGTGCTCCATCATCTCTGCCACCATCCCTGATGGTGCAAAGAGCATCGAAAAAGTCTGATATTAAATCATATGAGAAATGTCTCCCTTATGACCACACCACACCCTGGGAGGGATGAACATCACGTGAATAAGAGATTGGTAGGGAATTTACAGGGCTTAGGAGGCAGGGTAGAGGAAAGGAGATATTTCAAGGGATATTTTGCTCACGTTATTTTTTACAGCTCCCTGGAAAAGAAATGATCTGAGATGTTATCAATTTGTTGACACTTTCGATAACCATTGCTACCTATAGATAGCACACGCTCCATCTGTTCATATCTACAAGGGGCCATCTCTGTTTTCTAGGACTTGCCCCCGATAAATCAACTTGCATGTTTACACTTCAGGCAAGATCTCTGAGGGCATGTTTTTTGTAAAAAAAAAAATAGAGACTTATTGATGTCATGCTTCAAGGTTTCAACCTACTGTACAAGGCCTTGAGTTGGAGGAAGATGCCCCTGGAATATCTGAAGCTAATTTCAACCATGGTTGCCTGATTCCTGACTAGTCTGCTTGGCATGGATGGCTCAGGTTAGTCTTATCTCATCAGATCTGAAAAGCTAGGCACAGTCATCCCTGGTTAGATGGAAGACTACCAAGGAAGTCTTGGGTCATTACACAGAGCCAGGCAATGGCAAACCACCTTTGAGCCTCTCCTGGCTTGAAAACCCTATGGAATTGCCATCAGTCCACTGCAATTCATCTGCACATTCCACCACAATGTGACTGGCAGCAACTTCCCATATGGTCTCAGGCGCAGAACCGTTTGCTGCCTGAAACTGAAACTAAGATGTTCGAAGTTGTGCAACTAACAGGTCATAGGAAGGTATTCCTGAGCAGTGAGTTACGAAATGGCCCAACTTCTTCAGTGCAAGAAATCAATATAGTAAAGTTCTAATTGAACATAGGAACCTTGGTTTGGAAGCTGCCCCCCACCCCACCCGGTGGCTCAGTGATAGAAGAAGTGTTTGGATTTAGACCCCACCTTTCTCTCCTGTAAAGAGACTCAAGGTGGCTTACAAACTCCTTTCCCTTCCTCACTCTACAAATAGACACTCCTGTGAGGAGGTGGGCTGAGAGAGCTCTTGAAAACTGTGACTAGTCCCATGTCACCTTGTACAGGAAATGTAGAAGTGCGGAAACACATCTGCCTCACCAGATAAGCCTCCGCCACTCAGATGGAGGAGTGGGGAATCAAACTCAGTTCTCCATATTAGAATCCACCTGCTCAGAAGAGGAGCTGAAGAGGAGAATACACCTTTTGCTTGTGTACGGTTCCAGGTTCTTTTCCCAGCAACTCTTGGGGGGGAAAGGTCAGACAATGGGTATTGGAGCCAATCTCTTTCCTCTGGAAGGTCACATCTATAATAAGGTCGATGCCTTGCAGTACTTCCGTTTTAAGAAAAACCCCTCTCATTTCACAGCTTCTGGAAAACACGTCCTCGCTTCTTTCATTCTTTGGCTTCACTGTACTGCTGTTGTGAGCTTAACCTGATCAGACTGACCCTGGAGAATTTTGGGGTGACCTCGTGACACTGTGCTGCAGGTGATCGCATCAACAGCCCACCGCAAATTACACCTCATGCAGGAGCCACAGCAATGTTTTGGATTAGACTGCAAATGGCTCAGCAAACCGGAGGGAAGTGTAAAGGAAAAAGCAACAGGAGTTAAGTGACGCAGCAGCTAAAGGAGCTGGAATGGCTATGCAGGAAGGAAACACAAACACTTTTTTGGGAGTGGTGTACTTATTTGGAACTTCCTGCTGCTTTCGAGGCAAGTGCTGAAGGCGGAATGTGAGCAGCAGCCCTGTTTTTATAGGAACAGAAGAACTCATAAGAACCTGGAAGTCTTCCAACCCCGCAATGGGAAAGCTGTTCTCTCCTCTTTTTCTAAGCAAATTCCACTGCAGCAAGGGGCCCATCTGACTTTTCCAAAGATGCCCAAGAGCTCTGCAATAAAGTTTTCCTGGGCACTGCAACCGCTTCAAAAATCCAGCCTGCCTCCACAATGTTGGATGACGAAAGAAGAGTTGGATTTATATCCCCCCTTTCTCTCCTATAAGGAGACTCAAAGGGGCTTACAAACTCCTTACCCTCCCCTCCTCACAACAAACACCCTGTGAGGTGGGTGGGGCTGAGAGAGCTCCAAAGAACTGGGACTAGCCCAAGGTCACCCAGCTGGCATGTGTTGGAGTGCACAGGCTAATCTGAATTCCCCAGGCAGCAGAGCAGCAAATCAAACCTGGTTCCTCCAGATTAGAGTACACCTGCTCTTAACCACTATGCCACAGCTGCTCCTTGTACAAGCACGAGTCTTGGTGAGAGAGTTCCTTTGCATTTGCTATTGTCTGGCCACGTTAACAGAAACCAAATGAGACCCAATAGCTGTGAAAGGGAACGCAGTTGCTCGTTACGTGGAGTGTGTAGGTGGGAGCTGGGACCACAACAGCCAGCTCAATGCACACCTTGATTAATATTTGAAGGGCCAGACTTCTCCATAGTCTAGATATAGCCTCTTCTCCATCACTGTCTTTTACAAAAGGGCTGCGGAAACTTTAATGCAATGAGGATTTTTTGAGAAATGGCAGCTCTGGATCAGCAGGACTTGGTCTCTGACTGCCCCAACCCCTCTGCTTCGAAGAATGGACTCTATGGTATACCATAGATTCTAGGTGCAATCCCTTCCCAGACCCCCCCCCTCTTCAGCCACTGCCCTCAAATCTCCAGGAATGTTCCAGGCCAGAGTTGGCAATGTTAGTATCAAGCCAAGTTTCACCCCTTCCGTGAAGGGACTGGCCTTTAATAAGCTTCCTGAGAATGAGAGGCTGAGAAGGGAGGAGCCAATGGAATACATGCAGCTGCCAGCGTGGTGTTGTGGTTAAGAGCAGGCGGATTCTAACCTGGAGAACTGGGTTTGATTCCCCACTCCTCCACCTGAGTGGCAGAGGCTTATCTGGTGAGCCAGATGTGTTTCTGCACTCCTACATTCCTGCTGGGTGACATGGAGCTAGTCACAGTTCTCTGAGACCTCTCTCAGCCCCGCCTACCTCACAAGGTGTCTGTTGTGGGGAGAGGAAGGGAAAGGAGCTTGTAGGCCACCTTGCATCTGTGCAGATGAAAAGGTATTAAACTCTGCTTGGGATTGCCTCAATAGAGCTAGCGCAAGCTGCCTGTGATCCACTTCCAGAATTACATTTAAAAATTCTCCTATTGAAATCCAAGTCCACGAACAGAGAAAACATAGCGCAAAAAAAGAACAATAAAGGAGAGGAACTGGGGAAATCTGTTCATGGTTATCATATCCCTTTCAACAGAAAAAAAAATCACAGTTATCTTGCGCACGCCGTGAAAATTAAATGGAAAAATACCCCCACTGTACGCAATGATCTAAATTCAGGTGGGGAGGGGAATCTTTAAGCTTGACTGAGTGTTGAGATTAGATATTTATTAACCTCAAGAGAAAACGACTTACAAGTGTGATAGGGTAGTTAATAAAAAAAATAGTCATTAGAGAGCAAGGAAATTCAAAGGGGGGAAAGCTGCCTGCTGTGTCAGAGAAAGGCACGCTCATCTCGCTGATGATATTAAAGCTCACTTAATTGCATTTGCAATGCTTTGTTGGAAAACAGGAAACTGCGTGAAAAACTGCCTTTTAACCATGCAAAGCTTTATGCCCTGAAATGACAGATATCCAGAAAGCAGCATTCATGGGCACTTAGACCTTTGGATTTGGGCACTCAGACCTACAGTGGAGAGGCATCTGCTGGGAGTGCTTTGATTGTGTGTTCCTGCATTGCAGGGGGTTGGACTTAACGAATGAACGAATGAACGAATGAATGAATGAACGAATGAATGAATGAATGAATGAACGAACGAATGAACGAACGAACGAACGAACGAACGAACGAACGAACGAATGAACGAATAAGCCTTCATTGGCATACAATTGTGACAAAATATAAAAGGATAAAAAGAATAAAGCAGTACATACACACCATAAAAATATCATTTACATTTGCTTATATCCAAAAGGAAATTTGCAAGATATTCATTGTATATGGGATCGGGGTTACTTCAAAGTTTTGAGATTACAATTGAATCATCAGAATCAGTGGGATCAATAGTCAAGTAAAGAAATATAATTAGCATATTTTCCCTTAACTCCTTCAGTCCTGGGACAATGAAGAAGAGAGTGGGCTATTGACTCAGTCTGGCTCGATTTAACTGGATTGTTAAATCTCCCAGTGAGAAAGGCTGACAGCATAACATTGAATCTGGCGAGAGCTACATGGGGGCGGGGGGGTTGGACTTGATGGCGCTTGGGGTGTCTTCCAACTCTATGATTCTATAATTCTATGACATTTCCTCCAGGGCAACCTTTGAACTGACTAGTCCCCCAGGAGTCAGGCTGCACCAAATATTAAACTACCTTTGTAGTCTGCACCTTTGCAGCTCTGTGCCTCATTGGAGGAAGGCCCCAGCAAGACAGGGCTTCTTCACTCCCTCTACCAAAATATGAGAAGGGACACTGTACCAGATCCCTGTCACAACAGCTCTGCAACCGGCAGGCAGGCAAGGAACCGCTGGAGCATCACAACGACACAGAAAGCAGACCTCGCCCTGGCTGACTTCCCTGCTGGGCAAAAGGGAGGACAGCTCTGGAGGCCTTGCTTCAAAAAGAATTTGGACAAAAACAAACAGGCGCAGAGGAGAGTGACAAGGATGCTCAGGGGCCTGGAGATCAAACCCTACAAGGAAAGACCAAGGGGCTTTGGAATTGGGGAAGAGGAGGCTGAGGGGGGTCACGTTTGCGCTCTTTAAATATTGGAAGGGCTGCCACTTAGAGAAGTGCAGAAGGCTATTCCTGTTGGCAACATAGGATAGGACTCGCAATAATGGGAATAGATTATGGGGAGAAAGGTTTCGACTGGATATTAGGAAAAAAGGTTTTACAGTGAGACATGTGCAGCAGTGGAATTAGTTGACTAGGGAGATGGTGACCCAGCAGGCTTCATGTGAAGGAGTCAGGAATCGAACCGGGTTCTTCAGGTTCGAGTCCAATACTCTTAACCACTCCACCACACCGGCTCGGCTTGATTAGAGCAGCAGGGAAATGCTTGGGGTCGGAAAATTAGTGATTGTAGTGAAATAAAAATCCTATGCCTCTATTCATCCCTGCGGGGGATTCCATTGTTCTGAACTTCAAGTTCGTTCTTAGCCACTCACATTCTGACTAGGATGTGGGGCATTAGGAATCTCCACTCTAACTTTATCTGATGAGGTTCGTTCTTAGCCACTCACATTCTGACTAGGATGTGGGGCATTAGGAATCTCCACTCTAACTTTATCTGATGAGGGGGCTTTGAGTCCCAGAACTTTATACTTCAAAAAGACCTTGTTGATCTCTAAGGTACTACGACACATGAACCTAGCTGTACAAAATTCTGCTCACTTAAATTTATCCGAGGGAGGGGTTCAGAGTTCCATATCTATCTATGTGCTCAGTGGTGTATGTGGCTCCCCCTCCCATTTTATCCCCACAACAACCCTGCGATACAGGCAAGGCTAAGAAAGACACAAATTGGTCCAACATCATTCATGAAGTTTCACGACCATGTGGGGATTTGAACTTTGCTCTCTCAGATCCTAGACCAGGGGTAGGGAACCTGCGGCTCTCCAGATGTTCAGGAACTGGGGGGGGGGGGGTGGGGGGGGGGGGGGGTGGGGGGGGGGGGGGGTGGGGGGGGGGGGGGGTGGGGGGGGGGGGGGGTGGGGGGGGGGGGGGGTGGGGGGGGGGGGGGGTGGGGGGGGGGGGGGGTGGGGGGGGGGGGGGGTGGGGGGGGGGGGGGGTGGGGGGGGGGGGGGGTGGGGGGGGGGGGGGGTGGGGGGGGGGGGGGGTGGGGGGGGGGGGGGGTGGGGGGGGGGGGGGGTGGGGGGGGGGGGGGGTGGGGGGGGGGGGGGGTGGGGGGGGGGGGGGGTGGGGGGGGGGGGGGGTGGGGGGGGGGGGGGGTGGGGGGGGGGGGGGGTGGGGGGGGGGGGGGGTGGGGGGGGGGGGGGGTGGGGGGGGGGGGGGGTGGGGGGGGGGGGGGGTGGGGGGGGGGGGGGGTGGGGGGGGGGGGGGGTGGGGGGGGGGGGGGGTGGGGGGGGGGGGGGGTGGGGGGGGGGGGGGGTGGGGGGGGGGGGGGGTGGGGGGGGGGGGGGGTGGGGGGGGGGGGGGGTGGGGGGGGGGGGGGGTGGGGGGGGGGGGGGGTGGGGGGGGGGGGGGGTGGGGGGGGGGGGGGGTGGGGGGGGGGGGGGGTGGGGGGGGGGGGGGGTGGGGGGGGGGGGGGGTGGGGGGGGGGGGGGGTGGGGGGGGGGGGGGGTGGGGGGGGGGGGGGGTGGGGGGGGGGGGGGGTGGGGGGGGGGGGGGGTGGGGGGGGGGGGGGGTGGGGGGGGGGGGGGGTGGGGGGGGGGGGGGGTGGGGGGGGGGGGGGGTGGGGGGGGGGGGGGGTGGGGGGGGGGGGGGGTGGGGGGGGGGGGGGGTGGGGGGGGGGGGGGGTGGGGGGGGGGGGGGGTGGGGGGGGGGGGGGGTGGGGGGGGGGGGGGGTGGGGGGGGGGGGGGGTGGGGGGGGGGGGGGGTGGGGGGGGGGGGGGGTGGGGGGGGGGGGGGGTGGGGGGGGGGGGGGGTGGGGGGGGGGGGGGGTGGGGGGGGGGGGGGGTGGGGGGGGGGGGGGGTGGGGGGGGGGGGGGGTGGGGGGGGGGGGGGGTGGGGGGGGGGGGGGGTGGGGGGGGGGGGGGGTGGGGGGGGGGGGGGGTGGGGGGGGGGGGGGGTGGGGGGGGGGGGGGGTGGGGGGGGGGGGGGGTGGGGGGGGGGGGGGGTGGGGGGGGGGGGGGGTGGGGGGGGGGGGGGGTGGGGGGGGGGGGGGGTGGGGGGGGGGGGGGGTGGGGGGGGGGGGGGGTGGGGGGGGGGGGGGGTGGGGGGGGGGGGGGGTGGGGGGGGGGGGGGGTGGGGGGGGGGGGGGGTGGGGGGGGGGGGGGGTGGGGGGGGGGGGGGGTGGGGGGGGGGGGGGGTGGGGGGGGGGGGGGGTGGGGGGGGGGGGGGGTGGGGGGGGGGGGGGGTGGGGGGGGGGGGGGGTGGGGGGGGGGGGGGGTGGGGGGGGGGGGGGGTGGGGGGGGGGGGGGGTGGGGGGGGGGGGGGGTGGGGGGGGGGGGGGGTGGGGGGGGGGGGGGGTGGGGGGGGGGGGGGGTGGGGGGGGGGGGGGGTGGGGGGGGGGGGGGGTGGGGGGGGGGGGGGGTGGGGGGGGGGGGGGGTGGGGGGGGGGGGGGGTGGGGGGGGGGGGGGGTGGGGGGGGGGGGGGGTGGGGGGGGGGGGGGGTGGGGGGGGGGGGGGGTGGGGGGGGGGGGGGGTGGGGGGGGGGGGGGGTGGGGGGGGGGGGGGGTGGGGGGGGGGGGGGGTGGGGGGGGGGGGGGGTGGGGGGGGGGGGGGGTGGGGGGGGGGGGGGGTGGGGGGGGGGGGGGGTGGGGGGGGGGGGGGGTGGGGGGGGGGGGGGGTGGGGGGGGGGGGGGGTGGGGGGGGGGGGGGGTGGGGGGGGGGGGGGGTGGGGGGGGGGGGGGGTGGGGGGGGGGGGGGGTGGGGGGGGGGGGGGGTGGGGGGGGGGGGGGGTGGGGGGGGGGGGGGGTGGGGGGGGGGGGGGGTGGGGGGGGGGGGGGGTGGGGGGGGGGGGGGGTGGGGGGGGGGGGGGGTGGGGGGGGGGGGGGGTGGGGGGGGGGGGGGGTGGGGGGGGGGGGGGGTGGGGGGGGGGGGGGGTGGGGGGGGGGGGGGGTGGGGGGGGGGGGGGGTGGGGGGGGGGGGGGGTGGGGGGGGGGGGGGGTGGGGGGGGGGGGGGGTGGGGGGGGGGGGGGGTGGGGGGGGGGGGGGGTGGGGGGGGGGGGGGGTGGGGGGGGGGGGGGGTGGGGGGGGGGGGGGGTGGGGGGGGGGGGGGGTGGGGGGGGGGGGGGGTGGGGGGGGGGGGGGGTGGGGGGGGGGGGGGGTGGGGGGGGGGGGGGGTGGGGGGGGGGGGGGGTGGGGGGGGGGGGGGGTGGGGGGGGGGGGGGGTGGGGGGGGGGGGGGGTGGGGGGGGGGGGGGGTGGGGGGGGGGGGGGGTGGGGGGGGGGGGGGGTGGGGGGGGGGGGGGGTGGGGGGGGGGGGGGGTGGGGGGGGGGGGGGGTGGGGGGGGGGGGGGGTGGGGGGGGGGGGGGGTGGGGGGGGGGGGGGGTGGGGGGGGGGGGGGGTGGGGGGGGGGGGGGGTGGGGGGGGGGGGGGGTGGGGGGGGGGGGGGGTGGGGGGGGGGGGGGGTGGGGGGGGGGGGGGGTGGGGGGGGGGGGGGGTGGGGGGGGGGGGGGGTGGGGGGGGGGGGGGGTGGGGGGGGGGGGGGGTGGGGGGGGGGGGGGGTGGGGGGGGGGGGGGGTGGGGGGGGGGGGGGGTGGGGGGGGGGGGGGGTGGGGGGGGGGGGGGGTGGGGGGGGGGGGGGGTGGGGGGGGGGGGGGGTGGGGGGGGGGGGGGGTGGGGGGGGGGGGGGGTGGGGGGGGGGGGGGGTGGGGGGGGGGGGGGGTGGGGGGGGGGGGGGGTGGGGGGGGGGGGGGGTGGGGGGGGGGGGGGGTGGGGGGGGGGGGGGGTGGGGGGGGGGGGGGGTGGGGGGGGGGGGGGGTGGGGGGGGGGGGGGGTGGGGGGGGGGGGGGGTGGGGGGGGGGGGGGGTGGGGGGGGGGGGGGGTGGGGGGGGGGGGGGGTGGGGGGGGGGGGGGGTGGGGGGGGGGGGGGGTGGGGGGGGGGGGGGGTGGGGGGGGGGGGGGGTGGGGGGGGGGGGGGGTGGGGGGGGGGGGGGGTGGGGGGGGGGGGGGGTGGGGGGGGGGGGGGGTGGGGGGGGGGGGGGGTGGGGGGGGGGGGGGGTGGGGGGGGGGGGGGGTGGGGGGGGGGGGGGGTGGGGGGGGGGGGGGGTGGGGGGGGGGGGGGGTGGGGGGGGGGGGGGGTGGGGGGGGGGGGGGGTGGGGGGGGGGGGGGGTGGGGGGGGGGGGGGGTGGGGGGGGGGGGGGGTGGGGGGGGGGGGGGGTGGGGGGGGGGGGGGGTGGGGGGGGGGGGGGGTGGGGGGGGGGGGGGGTGGGGGGGGGGGGGGGTGGGGGGGGGGGGGGGTGGGGGGGGGGGGGGGTGGGGGGGGGGGGGGGTGGGGGGGGGGGGGGGTGGGGGGGGGGGGGGGTGGGGGGGGGGGGGGGTGGGGGGGGGGGGGGGTGGGGGGGGGGGGGGGTGGGGGGGGGGGGGGGTGGGGGGGGGGGGGGGTGGGGGGGGGGGGGGGTGGGGGGGGGGGGGGGTGGGGGGGGGGGGGGGTGGGGGGGGGGGGGGGTGGGGGGGGGGGGGGGTGGGGGGGGGGGGGGGTGGGGGGGGGGGGGGGTGGGGGGGGGGGGGGGTGGGGGGGGGGGGGGGTGGGGGGGGGGGGGGGTGGGGGGGGGGGGGGGTGGGGGGGGGGGGGGGTGGGGGGGGGGGGGGGTGGGGGGGGGGGGGGGTGGGGGGGGGGGGGGGTGGGGGGGGGGGGGGGTGGGGGGGGGGGGGGGTGGGGGGGGGGGGGGGTGGGGGGGGGGGGGGGTGGGGGGGGGGGGGGGTGGGGGGGGGGGGGGGTGGGGGGGGGGGGGGGTGGGGGGGGGGGGGGGTGGGGGGGGGGGGGGGTGGGGGGGGGGGGGGGTGGGGGGGGGGGGGGGTGGGGGGGGGGGGGGGTGGGGGGGGGGGGGGGTGGGGGGGGGGGGGGGTGGGGGGGGGGGGGGGTGGGGGGGGGGGGGGGTGGGGGGGGGGGGGGGTGGGGGGGGGGGGGGGTGGGGGGGGGGGGGGGTGGGGGGGGGGGGGGGTGGGGGGGGGGGGGGGTGGGGGGGGGGGGGGGTGGGGGGGGGGGGGGGTGGGGGGGGGGGGGGGTGGGGGGGGGGGGGGGTGGGGGGGGGGGGGGGTGGGGGGGGGGGGGGGTGGGGGGGGGGGGGGGTGGGGGGGGGGGGGGGTGGGGGGGGGGGGGGGTGGGGGGGGGGGGGGGTGGGGGGGGGGGGGGGTGGGGGGGGGGGGGGGTGGGGGGGGGGGGGGGTGGGGGGGGGGGGGGGTGGGGGGGGGGGGGGGTGGGGGGGGGGGGGGGTGGGGGGGGGGGGGGGTGGGGGGGGGGGGGGGTGGGGGGGGGGGGGGGTGGGGGGGGGGGGGGGTGGGGGGGGGGGGGGGTGGGGGGGGGGGGGGGTGGGGGGGGGGGGGGGTGGGGGGGGGGGGGGGTGGGGGGGGGGGGGGGTGGGGGGGGGGGGGGGTGGGGGGGGGGGGGGGTGGGGGGGGGGGGGGGTGGGGGGGGGGGGGGGTGGGGGGGGGGGGGGGTGGGGGGGGGGGGGGGTGGGGGGGGGGGGGGGTGGGGGGGGGGGGGGGTGGGGGGGGGGGGGGGTGGGGGGGGGGGGGGGTGGGGGGGGGGGGGGGTGGGGGGGGGGGGGGGTGGGGGGGGGGGGGGGTGGGGGGGGGGGGGGGTGGGGGGGGGGGGGGGTGGGGGGGGGGGGGGGTGGGGGGGGGGGGGGGTGGGGGGGGGGGGGGGTGGGGGGGGGGGGGGGTGGGGGGGGGGGGGGGTGGGGGGGGGGGGGGGTGGGGGGGGGGGGGGGTGGGGGGGGGGGGGGGTGGGGGGGGGGGGGGGTGGGGGGGGGGGGGGGTGGGGGGGGGGGGGGGTGGGGGGGGGGGGGGGTGGGGGGGGGGGGGGGTGGGGGGGGGGGGGGGTGGGGGGGGGGGGGGGTGGGGGGGGGGGGGGGTGGGGGGGGGGGGGGGTGGGGGGGGGGGGGGGTGGGGGGGGGGGGGGGTGGGGGGGGGGGGGGGTGGGGGGGGGGGGGGGTGGGGGGGGGGGGGGGTGGGGGGGGGGGGGGGTGGGGGGGGGGGGGGGTGGGGGGGGGGGGGGGTGGGGGGGGGGGGGGGTGGGGGGGGGGGGGGGTGGGGGGGGGGGGGGGTGGGGGGGGGGGGGGGTGGGGGGGGGGGGGGGTGGGGGGGGGGGGGGGTGGGGGGGGGGGGGGGTGGGGGGGGGGGGGGGTGGGGGGGGGGGGGGGTGGGGGGGGGGGGGGGTGGGGGGGGGGGGGGGTGGGGGGGGGGGGGGGTGGGGGGGGGGGGGGGTGGGGGGGGGGGGGGGTGGGGGGGGGGGGGGGTGGGGGGGGGGGGGGGTGGGGGGGGGGGGGGGTGGGGGGGGGGGGGGGTGGGGGGGGGGGGGGGTGGGGGGGGGGGGGGGTGGGGGGGGGGGGGGGTGGGGGGGGGGGGGGGTGGGGGGGGGGGGGGGTGGGGGGGGGGGGGGGTGGGGGGGGGGGGGGGTGGGGGGGGGGGGGGGTGGGGGGGGGGGGGGGTGGGGGGGGGGGGGGGTGGGGGGGGGGGGGGGTGGGGGGGGGGGGGGGTGGGGGGGGGGGGGGGTGGGGGGGGGGGGGGGTGGGGGGGGGGGGGGGTGGGGGGGGGGGGGGGTGGGGGGGGGGGGGGGTGGGGGGGGGGGGGGGTGGGGGGGGGGGGGGGTGGGGGGGGGGGGGGGTGGGGGGGGGGGGGGGTGGGGGGGGGGGGGGGTGGGGGGGGGGGGGGGTGGGGGGGGGGGGGGGTGGGGGGGGGGGGGGGTGGGGGGGGGGGGGGGTGGGGGGGGGGGGGGGTGGGGGGGGGGGGGGGTGGGGGGGGGGGGGGGTGGGGGGGGGGGGGGGTGGGGGGGGGGGGGGGTGGGGGGGGGGGGGGGTGGGGGGGGGGGGGGGTGGGGGGGGGGGGGGGTGGGGGGGGGGGGGGGTGGGGGGGGGGGGGGGTGGGGGGGGGGGGGGGTGGGGGGGGGGGGGGGTGGGGGGGGGGGGGGGTGGGGGGGGGGGGGGGTGGGGGGGGGGGGGGGTGGGGGGGGGGGGGGGTGGGGGGGGGGGGGGGTGGGGGGGGGGGGGGGTGGGGGGGGGGGGGGGTGGGGGGGGGGGGGGGTGGGGGGGGGGGGGGGTGGGGGGGGGGGGGGGTGGGGGGGGGGGGGGGTGGGGGGGGGGGGGGGTGGGGGGGGGGGGGGGTGGGGGGGGGGGGGGGTGGGGGGGGGGGGGGGTGGGGGGGGGGGGGGGTGGGGGGGGGGGGGGGTGGGGGGGGGGGGGGGTGGGGGGGGGGGGGGGTGGGGGGGGGGGGGGGTGGGGGGGGGGGGGGGTGGGGGGGGGGGGGGGTGGGGGGGGGGGGGGGTGGGGGGGGGGGGGGGTGGGGGGGGGGGGGGGTGGGGGGGGGGGGGGGTGGGGGGGGGGGGGGGTGGGGGGGGGGGGGGGTGGGGGGGGGGGGGGGTGGGGGGGGGGGGGGGTGGGGGGGGGGGGGGGTGGGGGGGGGGGGGGGTGGGGGGGGGGGGGGGTGGGGGGGGGGGGGGGTGGGGGGGGGGGGGGGTGGGGGGGGGGGGGGGTGGGGGGGGGGGGGGGTGGGGGGGGGGGGGGGTGGGGGGGGGGGGGGGTGGGGGGGGGGGGGGGTGGGGGGGGGGGGGGGTGGGGGGGGGGGGGGGTGGGGGGGGGGGGGGGTGGGGGGGGGGGGGGGTGGGGGGGGGGGGGGGTGGGGGGGGGGGGGGGTGGGGGGGGGGGGGGGTGGGGGGGGGGGGGGGTGGGGGGGGGGGGGGGTGGGGGGGGGGGGGGGTGGGGGGGGGGGGGGGTGGGGGGGGGGGGGGGTGGGGGGGGGGGGGGGTGGGGGGGGGGGGGGGTGGGGGGGGGGGGGGGTGGGGGGGGGGGGGGGTGGGGGGGGGGGGGGGTGGGGGGGGGGGGGGGTGGGGGGGGGGGGGGGTGGGGGGGGGGGGGGGTGGGGGGGGGGGGGGGTGGGGGGGGGGGGGGGTGGGGGGGGGGGGGGGTGGGGGGGGGGGGGGGTGGGGGGGGGGGGGGGTGGGGGGGGGGGGGGGTGGGGGGGGGGGGGGGTGGGGGGGGGGGGGGGTGGGGGGGGGGGGGGGTGGGGGGGGGGGGGGGTGGGGGGGGGGGGGGGTGGGGGGGGGGGGGGGTGGGGGGGGGGGGGGGTGGGGGGGGGGGGGGGTGGGGGGGGGGGGGGGTGGGGGGGGGGGGGGGTGGGGGGGGGGGGGGGTGGGGGGGGGGGGGGGTGGGGGGGGGGGGGGGTGGGGGGGGGGGGGGGTGGGGGGGGGGGGGGGTGGGGGGGGGGGGGGGTGGGGGGGGGGGGGGGTGGGGGGGGGGGGGGGTGGGGGGGGGGGGGGGTGGGGGGGGGGGGGGGTGGGGGGGGGGGGGGGTGGGGGGGGGGGGGGGTGGGGGGGGGGGGGGGTGGGGGGGGGGGGGGGTGGGGGGGGGGGGGGGTGGGGGGGGGGGGGGGTGGGGGGGGGGGGGGGTGGGGGGGGGGGGGGGTGGGGGGGGGGGGGGGTGGGGGGGGGGGGGGGTGGGGGGGGGGGGGGGTGGGGGGGGGGGGGGGTGGGGGGGGGGGGGGGTGGGGGGGGGGGGGGGTGGGGGGGGGGGGGGGTGGGGGGGGGGGGGGGTGGGGGGGGGGGGGGGTGGGGGGGGGGGGGGGTGGGGGGGGGGGGGGGTGGGGGGGGGGGGGGGTGGGGGGGGGGGGGGGTGGGGGGGGGGGGGGGTGGGGGGGGGGGGGGGTGGGGGGGGGGGGGGGTGGGGGGGGGGGGGGGTGGGGGGGGGGGGGGGTGGGGGGGGGGGGGGGTGGGGGGGGGGGGGGGTGGGGGGGGGGGGGGGTGGGGGGGGGGGGGGGTGGGGGGGGGGGGGGGTGGGGGGGGGGGGGGGTGGGGGGGGGGGGGGGTGGGGGGGGGGGGGGGTGGGGGGGGGGGGGGGTGGGGGGGGGGGGGGGTGGGGGGGGGGGGGGGTGGGGGGGGGGGGGGGTGGGGGGGGGGGGGGGTGGGGGGGGGGGGGGGTGGGGGGGGGGGGGGGTGGGGGGGGGGGGGGGTGGGGGGGGGGGGGGGTGGGGGGGGGGGGGGGTGGGGGGGGGGGGGGGTGGGGGGGGGGGGGGGTGGGGGGGGGGGGGGGTGGGGGGGGGGGGGGGTGGGGGGGGGGGGGGGTGGGGGGGGGGGGGGGTGGGGGGGGGGGGGGGTGGGGGGGGGGGGGGGTGGGGGGGGGGGGGGGTGGGGGGGGGGGGGGGTGGGGGGGGGGGGGGGTGGGGGGGGGGGGGGGTGGGGGGGGGGGGGGGTGGGGGGGGGGGGGGGTGGGGGGGGGGGGGGGTGGGGGGGGGGGGGGGTGGGGGGGGGGGGGGGTGGGGGGGGGGGGGGGTGGGGGGGGGGGGGGGTGGGGGGGGGGGGGGGTGGGGGGGGGGGGGGGTGGGGGGGGGGGGGGGTGGGGGGGGGGGGGGGTGGGGGGGGGGGGGGGTGGGGGGGGGGGGGGGTGGGGGGGGGGGGGGGTGGGGGGGGGGGGGGGTGGGGGGGGGGGGGGGTGGGGGGGGGGGGGGGTGGGGGGGGGGGGGGGTGGGGGGGGGGGGGGGTGGGGGGGGGGGGGGGTGGGGGGGGGGGGGGGTGGGGGGGGGGGGGGGTGGGGGGGGGGGGGGGTGGGGGGGGGGGGGGGTGGGGGGGGGGGGGGGTGGGGGGGGGGGGGGGTGGGGGGGGGGGGGGGTGGGGGGGGGGGGGGGTGGGGGGGGGGGGGGGTGGGGGGGGGGGGGGGTGGGGGGGGGGGGGGGTGGGGGGGGGGGGGGGTGGGGGGGGGGGGGGGTGGGGGGGGGGGGGGGTGGGGGGGGGGGGGGGTGGGGGGGGGGGGGGGTGGGGGGGGGGGGGGGTGGGGGGGGGGGGGGGTGGGGGGGGGGGGGGGTGGGGGGGGGGGGGGGTGGGGGGGGGGGGGGGTGGGGGGGGGGGGGGGTGGGGGGGGGGGGGGGTGGGGGGGGGGGGGGGTGGGGGGGGGGGGGGGTGGGGGGGGGGGGGGGTGGGGGGGGGGGGGGGTGGGGGGGGGGGGGGGTGGGGGGGGGGGGGGGTGGGGGGGGGGGGGGGTGGGGGGGGGGGGGGGTGGGGGGGGGGGGGGGTGGGGGGGGGGGGGGGTGGGGGGGGGGGGGGGTGGGGGGGGGGGGGGGTGGGGGGGGGGGGGGGTGGGGGGGGGGGGGGGTGGGGGGGGGGGGGGGTGGGGGGGGGGGGGGGTGGGGGGGGGGGGGGGTGGGGGGGGGGGGGGGTGGGGGGGGGGGGGGGTGGGGGGGGGGGGGGGTGGGGGGGGGGGGGGGTGGGGGGGGGGGGGGGTGGGGGGGGGGGGGGGTGGGGGGGGGGGGGGGTGGGGGGGGGGGGGGGTGGGGGGGGGGGGGGGTGGGGGGGGGGGGGGGTGGGGGGGGGGGGGGGTGGGGGGGGGGGGGGGTGGGGGGGGGGGGGGGTGGGGGGGGGGGGGGGTGGGGGGGGGGGGGGGTGGGGGGGGGGGGGGGTGGGGGGGGGGGGGGGTGGGGGGGGGGGGGGGTGGGGGGGGGGGGGGGTGGGGGGGGGGGGGGGTGGGGGGGGGGGGGGGTGGGGGGGGGGGGGGGTGGGGGGGGGGGGGGGTGGGGGGGGGGGGGGGTGGGGGGGGGGGGGGGTGGGGGGGGGGGGGGGTGGGGGGGGGGGGGGGTGGGGGGGGGGGGGGGTGGGGGGGGGGGGGGGTGGGGGGGGGGGGGGGTGGGGGGGGGGGGGGGTGGGGGGGGGGGGGGGTGGGGGGGGGGGGGGGTGGGGGGGGGGGGGGATGGGGGGGGGGGGGGGTGGGGGGGGGGGGGGGTGGGGGGGGGGGGGGGTGGGGGGGGGGGGGGGTGGGGGGGGGGGGGGGTGGGGGGGGGGGGGGGTGGGGGGGGGGGGGGGTGGTGGGTAGTAGTGGTGGCTAAGTTTGCAGGATGATACCAAATTATGTAGTGTGGTGAGAACCGCGAAGGGGATTGCGAAGAGCTCCAAGCGGACCTTGATAAATTAGGGTGAGTGTGGGCTCAGAAATGGCAAAATGCAGTTCAATGTAGCAAAATGTAGAGTGATGCACATGGGGCAAAAAATCCAAACTTCACATACACGCCTACAGGGGTCCAGTGCTATCAGTCACACCAGACCAGGAAAGGGATTTGGGCGATCTTGAATTCCAGTAGTTCCATGGGAATGTCAACTCAATGCATGGCAGCTGTGAAAAAGGCAAACTCTATGCTGGGGATAATTAGGAAAGGAATTGAGAATAAAACTGCAAAGATTGTCATGTCCTTTATATAAAGCCGTGGAATGCTGGACGGCGCACTTGGAGTACTGTGTCCAGTTCTGGTCACCCACACATCTCAAAAAAGGATATTGAAGAGATAGAAAAAGAGGTGCAGAGAAGGGTAACGAGGATGATTGAGGGACTGGAGCACCTTTCCTTATGAGGAGAGGCTGCAGAAGCGTTGGTGGGGACTCTTTTTTTAGCTTGGAGAGAGGAGACGTCTGAGGGGAGATATGATTGAAGTCTATAAAATTATGCATGGGGTAGAAAATGTTGACAGAGAGAGAGAAATTTTTCTCTCTTTCTCACAATACTAGAACCAGGGGGCGTTCATTGAAAATGCTGGGGGGGGAAGAATTAGGACGAATAAAAGGAAACACTTCTTCACGCTAACTGATGGTGATTGGTGTTTGGGAATATGCTACCACAGGAGGTGGTGATGGCCACTAACCTGGATAGCTTTAAAAGGGGCTTGGACAGATTTATGGAGGAGAAGTCGATTTATGGCTACCAATCTTGATCCTCTTTGATCTGAGATTGCAAATGCCTTAACAGACCAGGTGCTCGGGAGCAACAGCCGCAGAAGGCCATTGCTTTCACATCCTGCATGTGAGCTCTCAAAGGCACCTGGTGGGCCACTGCGAGTAGCAGAGAGCTGGACTAGATGGACTCTGGTCTGATCCAGCTGGCTTGTTCTTATGTTCTTATGTTCTTATGTCACTGCTTTCACATCCTGCCTGTGAGCTCCCAAAGGCATCTGGTGGGCCACTGCGAGTAGCAGAGTGCTGGACTAGATGGACTCTGGTCTGATCTAGCAGGCTCTTTCTTATGTTCCTATGTTCTAATATATGGATTTGCAATACAAGGTTGAAGCCAAGTACAAATGAAAAAAGGTTTTGCGGATTTGTTTATATTTTGTGCGCACCCTGTACAGCTTCTATGATGGAAGCAGTATGGCATTTTCATACATACTACTTGTCATACTGTGTATATTATGTCGATATGTTGACATACAAAGAACATGGAAAATGTGTACATTTTATGGGAAAGTTTGGAGTGAGAAAAGAGAAGATAGTTCAAAAATAAGGAATGACAGGCAAGGGAGGTGAAAAATCAAAACAGGGTTTTGAGGGGAGCAAAATAGCACTAATGAAAAATCAAAACAGTCATGATCTCATCACTTAAACAAGAATTATGTCCCAGGATCCACCAGCCCCTTATCTTGAAAACAGTTTTGCCAATATTCTTCAACACTCAACTGAAGAAAACATTACAGTTCTTGTGTGTGTTAAGTGCCATCAAGCCCCTTCTGACTTATGGCAACCCTATGAATAAATTATTGCCAAAACATTCTATCGTTTACAACTTTGCTGAGGTTTTACAAACCGAGGACTATGACTTCCATGACTGAGTCAATCCAACTCATGTTGGGTCTTCCTCCTTTCCTGTGGCTTTCTAGCTTCTGGGAGAGTTCAGGCTTAATTTGAATTTGAACCCACCTGTTTGTTTTTTCAGCTGACAAGCCCTCAACTCATTTGAACTTTAGAACTTGAGCTTCAAAGTCTTTTTGTTCTAACCAAAAGAGCAATACGAGAAGGATGCCATGAAACCAAGGAACTCCTCGCCCCAAAAACACCCAGGAGCATATTTTGCACCTCTCCCAAAACCAGATCACTGTTTGTCAGTTTCAATCTCTGTTCCTTTTGGGTCAACAAGCAGAAGGAAACTGGCAGAAAAGCCCTCAGAGGAAGACTGGCAGAATGCACGTTTAAAATGCTACCCGGGAATTGAAGTTGATTTATAGCATTCTCTGGCGCTTGCCAAAAGCTCTCTCTGTTGAATGCCTTCACAGTTCCTATTTTTCATTCCTGTGGAATGACAATGAGTCATTAAAAAATGGAGCAGCTTTTACACGACTCAAAACTAGCGAGATACGAATATGCCCTTTCTTTGTGTTGTCACACGGGAAGCCTCTTTTTTTGTTTTGTTTTCATCATTGATGTGCAATTGATCCAAGAAGGCCAGGGAAGTTTTGTCTCAAAGAGGGAGAATCCATGCTGGAAATTGGAATTCCCTAATCAAATCAGTACAGTAATGTCCCTTTTCTAAACCAGTGTCCCCCTAGCTTCTGTTCGTCAAGGAACATGCTAGCATTCAACTCACACAATCACACACCCTGATGCTACAATACTCCCCTGTCACAGCTGATCAGACTGAGACTGCACTTGAAAGATCTGGTTGCAGGATGCAAAGATGAACTATATTTATGCACCATGACAGGGGCTGCTTGGAAAGAGACAAGGGCCCCTTCCGTACATGCAGAATAATGCACTTTCAATCCACTTTCACCATCAGTTGCAAGTGGATTTTGCTATTCCACACAGTGAAATCCAGCTGCAAAGTGCATTGAAAGTGGATTGAAAGTGCATTATTCTGCATGTGTGGAAGGGGCCATGGCCAGAATCACACAATGATGCAGTGGTCCCCCTCCATAAGGAGGGGGAAGGGATTTGGGATATTTGCAAAGACCTTGAATGTAGAAGGCCTCTGGTTCAATCCCCAGCAACTCAGCTAAAAGATCTGTTTGGACAGAGAGGGGAAAAGTCTTAGGACAGAGGTCTCCAATCTTTTTAAGTATGTTGGAAAGTTTGGAATTCATACACAGGGTGGTGGGCACAACCACACAGTGCTTACTATGAGATGCAGAGCTGCATACAAACACATACAGCAGACACCCAAGGAGCAATTTTTAGAAATACACCAGGAAAGAAGAGTAAGAGCGAGAATAGAAACAACAAAATAGTGGCACCTGCCACAGTTATTTTGATCTGTACAGTCTATGAGATCTCCAGTAGCCAATCAGAAGCCCTGCTAGGTAGGCATAAGCCTCTATTGGCTCCACCCCCTTTCTAAAAACACTTGAAGTGCGCCAAGGAAAATGTTGGTGGGGGTCGTGGAACTACGTTGGGGAATTTGGATGTCACTCCTCTTGGAACCATTTCGTGAAAAACTTGGGGCTGAAAAACTATGCACAGCTTGCAAACAAACGGCTCTTGGGGGAAACCAAATGAAGTCATCCTATGACACGTTCCTTTTTTCCCACCTATCCTCTTCTGCCTTATAAGTTTGCATGGGGGGGGGGGGGACAGAGTCTCTGTTCCTCCTCTCTCACCAAAGCAGATTTCCTCCCTGCATCTGGGAGGCTTCACAACTGGCATTTTAGCAGCCCTCTCTGCTCGCTTGTGTGTCAACGCTGAAGCAAAGCGACAAACACACACAATAAATGCTGACCTACGTCAGATGCAAACCATGGAACACTTTAAACCTGCAATAAAACCAGTGATAAAGCTAGCAGCGGGAGAAGAAAGCTATTCCCCCAACACCTTACAGCAACATTTACAAGGCCATATCCCCTAACTTGTTTTCTATAAATCAGAGGGCACCAGAGGCCCACCATCAAAATGATTATCTCAGTTTCTGTCTATATTCCTCATCAGACCCTTGGCTCTGCGCACCAATGCTTCCAGGGCCTGTAAAAACCTCCAGCCTCCAAGATGAACAATGACTCTGTGAAAAGATTATAATCAAACTGTTCCTATTCGGGCATTTATTGCCCACCAAAGCTTCCAAAGGGTCACCCAGAGCAGCTCCAGATACAATGGGTTGCTGCTGTTAAGGTTCAGGTCTGGGAAACCATGGATGGCAGGTGGCTACATCAAAAGCATGGCCATTGTCAGAGCTAGATCGGAGTCCAGTAGGGAAATTCACCAAAACTCCCTATCATCAAAGGCTATCTAGAACCAAATATCTAGAACCAAATATTTATCAACCCTGCTGATTCAAAAAGAGCACGCATCTAATTTACAAAAGGTTATCTTTTGATTTGACAATCCCAGCAGTGATGTAAATGACGCAGTTGCCAAATTCCTTGAACTTGCACCTAAGCCGGAGCTCCAGGAGCAAAATTTGAACAATACCTTCCTTCCCTTTTTTCTCTTTTTAATGTATAAAAATTCATTTTATATTCTTATGCCAATTTTTTTCTTTTCTTATACAGTTGAATGAACCCTTTGTACTCAACGTTGTATTATTACTATGCCAATAAAGGTTCCTTGACTTGACTTGAGTTCAGTAGCACCTTAGAGACCATCCAGATTTTGGGATATAAGTTTTCATGAGTCAACACTCCCTTTGTCAGATATCTGAGGAAAGGGGCTTCGACTCTTGAGAACTTATCCCCTCATTATTCTCTGAAGTGTTTCGGGACTTGAATCTTGTTCCGCTGCAGACCACCATGGCTACCCCATCATACGCTGATCATTGAAAAACACTGGTTTGAAACAGCCTTCTTGTTTTGACACTAAGTGACCCAGCAGCAGATGTAGAAATGTGCATACGGATTGGAGGAAACTCTTAATTTTTGAAGATGACTCTACTTTCTAACATGCTGGCTGTGGAAATCCATGATGTTAGATGCTGAAAATCTGCATGGGTGTGTGAAATAATGATCAAAGAATTCCTTTCCTTTAGAAAAGAGAGAGGGACTGTTGTACTGAAAGCTGATATTCCTGTTGAACTATGCAGATGGCAGGTATGTGCGACATTCTCTCTTTCTCTTTCTTTCTTTCTTTCTTTCTTTCTTTCTTTCTTTCTTTCTTTCTTTCTTTCTTTCTTTCTTTCTTTCTTTCTTTCTTTCTTTCTTTATATTTGAGGCTATGATTTCTGTGGAATATTCAAATTGTGACCTTTTCCATTTGTGCTTGGTATTCTTGCAACATCATTCACTGAGTCAAAGGGCCTTCACGTTTTGCTCGCTGCAGTGGTTTTTGTGGAATTCCACTACAAAACCTATACTGCAGTGCAGCAGGGAGTGAAACAGAAGCAGGCTTCAAGTGAGCATGAAATACACACCAGGCTGCAATACTCCAAACCACATTGAAACAGGATGTGCGTTAGTGAAGTAATTGAGCCAAATGAAATCCGATGCCCGAGAAAAAGCAAAAAGTGAGTCATCACATGAGTTATTGGTGCTCTACGGCCAAACGGATGTGTTGATTCGAATCATTAGCATTCATTTCCAGTACCAGAAATGTTCATCGCTCCTGTCCCCAAGTGAATTTAAAAACACATCTCTTAATGCAGTAGGGTAGGATTAAAACTTGGGGCCGATTCGGCTATGGAAGTTCGGGCAAGATTTGCTGTGCTGTGCCTCATCTTCATACTGATGTAGAACAGTAGTGGTGATCTTAGTGATCCTGTGGGCCTGGGTAAAGTTCAGGATTGGGCCCCAGAATCTCTCTCTCTCTCTCTCTCTCTCTCTCTCTCTCTCTCTCTCTCTCTCACACACACACACACACACACACACACACTTTCCTCACACACACACACACACACAAATACAAATCCACTAGCCATCTCTGCTAGGGCCAAGCAAGGGGCAGTCCTTACCCTGGGCCAAGCAAGAGGCAGTCCTTACCCTGTGTAAATCAGGCAGGAATTATCATTGAAAATTGTCTGCCTTAGCCCTGGATGGATCAGTAGAGCCAGCATGGTGTAGTGGTTAAGAGCAGGTGCACTCTAATCTGGAGAACCGGGTTTGAATCCTCGCTCTGCCACTTGAGCTGTGGAGGCTTATCTGGGAAACCAGATTAGCTTGTGCACTCCAACATATGCCAGCTTGGTGACCTTGGGCTGGCTAGTCATCTTCTTTGGAGTTCTCTCAGCCCCACCTACCTCAAAGGGTGTTTGTTGTGTGGGGAGGAAAGGAAAGGAGATTGTCAGCCCCTTTGAGTCTCCTTACAGGAGAGAAAGGGGGGGTATAAATCCAAACTCTTCTTCTCTTGAGGAGGCATGACCAGTTAGGCCCACGCAGCATGAGGTCCCGGTTAGCTGCCCCTGTTATCCTTAGTGAAAAGCCAGCGTGGCATCCCAGTTAGCACAGCAGATTAAAATAGGGGAGAACAAGATTCAAATTTCCTTCTCCAGCCATGAAGCTCACTGGGTGAGATCAACCAGCTGAGGCCTTCTGTAACGCTGTTCATTTGCTGAGAGTGGACCCTACTCATTTGGTTTTCTTAGTTTCTTTTCTCTTTGCCACATTCTCATCCTACAAGGAAGCTCTAAGTTGAACCACAAAAATATAAACTAACACATGCAATCTTAGGCTGCCTCTTAGGCAGCAGCAGTGGCGTAGTGGCTAAGAGCAGTGGCTAAAAGCAGGGGCACTCTGATCTGGAGGAACCAGGTTTGATTCCCAGCTCTGCCGCTTGAGTTGTGGAGGCTTACCTGGGGAATTCAGATTAGCCTGTACACTCCCACACACGCCAGCTGGGTGACCTTGGGCTAATCACTGCTCTCTCAGCCCCACCTACCTCACAGGGTGTTTGTTGTGAGGGGGGAAGGGCAAGGAGATTGTAAGCCCCTTTGAGTCTCTTACAGGAGAGAAAGGGGGGATATAAATCCAAACTCTTTTTCTTCTTCTTCTTCTTTGATTCTTGGCTGGGTTTTTTTCCCCATCTTTGCTGCTTATTCAGTTTTTTTTTCAAGTGAATTCTGTAATGCAGGTTTTATTCAAAGTCACTGGGGAGTGTTATTGTGTATGCCAAAAAAGACGAGGTAAAACTACTGCACAGAACAAAGAAGTCGGAAATAAAAGAGCGGTGGCTTTTCTCATCTCCAATCTGTCTCCAACCTTGCTCCTTAGAAGCAAAATGCCGAGGGAGCAGAGAGAAAACTCCAGATCCACCGAAGATGAGGCAGAGGAGTATGCCTGACACCCGCCCCCTTTTAGACTCAGCAAACAAATCCCCATTTATAACAGAGTGGAAGGGCTGAGAACAGAAGCCAGGAGATCTTGAAGACTTCGGCTGCGTCCTCTAAGACTCACGGCCCCTGTCATTGCTTCCCGATCAGTTATATATCTCCGGCATGAAAGCACTTTGGTGATGCATTAGTAATACATCATTAGAGTATTGTCACTTGGGTGATGAATTGCACAAGCCCCATGGTTTAAGTGCCTTGGCCCCCCGCCCCTCCAAGATCTATTACATTAAAAACAACAAAAGAGAGGAGGCAGAAGAGGACAATCTTGTCAGGGCACAGAATCATTTGTAAAAGAATCTGACTGGGGAAAGAGTTGCACTAAATTCACACAGGGCTGGCCTGCAAGCTACCAATCATGATCAAAGTTTTCGGCCAAGAGGTCTGAAAAAAGCCACCCCCTTATCAAGTCCTAGGGCCCACTGATAGACCAAAGAAACACATTACAAGAGCCAAGAGGCCTGTTCCACACATGCAGTATAATGCACTTACAATCCACTTTCACAATTGGTTGCAAGTGGATTTTGCTATTCTGCACAGCTGCAAAGTGCATTGGAAGTGGATTGAAAGTGCATGATTTAGCATGTGCGGAAGGCGCCCATAAGTACTGTATCATAGGGAAGGGTTTTTCTTTCAAGCTTGCTTTTTTCACAGGAAATGCTGCATCCTATTCTTTGTTCACATGGCTTTCTTCCGGGGTTGATGGGAACTGTAGTTTCCATAACTTCTCAAACTGAAACCAAAATATTCCCGTTTCCTCCCCCAGAAGCACTCCATGATTTTGTATTATTTTGTATGCCAACTATTAAGCACGGTGCAATCTCAGCATTAGATCGGGGGATCACAGGATGTCAAGCAGAGATGTCAAAAACTTGGAAAATATTCAACAAGTGCTTGAGCATTCCAAGAATATCTGGAGATCCTTCAACATGAAAACTGAAATAGGAACTTTCCTGAGAGAATTTTGGAAGGAGCGGATGTATTTCAGGTCTAATTAGAGCCCCGCTCTGATGTTTGGGAACAATCAGAAGAGAGTATTACAAAAGAGAGAAAAATTGACTTTGAGACTGAGAAACGCTTGGCAAAGTTGTGACTTTCAGTGGCGGTTTAAATTAAGATTTGCAAATCCATATTTAATTAGACAGTCATTGGATTGCATGCTAAATCAACACCAACTAATTATTAAACATGGGATTTGCTGAGGGATAATAGATATGCATAAAACTCATATTTGTTAAACCTGAGTAAACAGGTTTTAAATAATCAGTTATTTGCCCAGCCCTCAGGAATTAGGAAAATGTTAAAAAATAAAGATGCAATCATTGCTTTTGAATAACATTTTCTCTTTCCGCATGGAAAGTAATTGTTTTTAACAGATGACCCCAGAGATACTTTTGATATCATTCATACATGAACCATTGTAAAAGAAGAATGTGTGTGTATATATATAACAAATTATTATTCTTGATTGACGCCAGAGATGTAGGTGGTATACACAGTCAATAAAACCCCAGACAGTATGTTTAGAGTATTTAATTTACCATCTCAGTGACTATTTTGGTTTTTTTAAAAAGCTGAAAAGGGCATTTCTTGCATCTCTTCTTGGCCTGTCCAGTGGGAAGGAAATTACCTTAGAACTTTGGATGCTGGCAAGTTCGTTCAGTCGTCTGGATCACGATAAGGCAGTTTCTTACATATTTATATAACTTGCTGCTGAATTAATATACATGAGGTTTCAAGGAGCCCATTCAGTGCTTGTCAATGCAATCCTACGCAGAGTTACTCCAGTATAAGTATCCATTGCATGCAGTATCCGTTGAAATGAATGGACTTAGGCTGGAGTAACTCTTTTTAGGACTGCAATTTGGCCTACTTATTGCAATGAATCTCCCACCTAATTGCAAAGAGGAACGCACAGAACAATGATTCATACAGAGATGCAACAGGTGAGGAGCAAGTGACTGATCCAGTTGCAGATGGTAATGCTGAGGAATTACCAGTCTTGGGCTTGATTTAAAAGAAGGCAAAGCCAGAACAGAGACACAGCAGGCACCCTGCTTTGTGGACTGGTCTTTTGAACTTGTGGGAATACTGGCCCCTTCCGCACATCCAGAATAATGCACTTTCAATCCACTTTCAATCCACTTTGCAGTTGGATTTCACTGGTCCCTTCCACACATGCAGAATAATGCACTTTCAATCCATTTTCACAATTGTTTGCAAGTGGATTTTGCTATTCTGCACAGTCAAATCCAGCTCAAAGTGCATTGAAAGCGCACTATTCTGCATGTGCAGAAGGGGCCTAAGAGACACCTATAGGGGAGTCTTAATTTTTCATTGGCCTGCCACAGCACCCCACCAGATGGTTTCGGGACCCGTTGCAGCAACTTCAGTCATTCAAAGGCAGGCTTCACTTCCTTCCATCTATTTTCCTGGTGCAGGGTTAGCAACCAAAACAGGCTAGAGAGACTCTCTCCACAAGAACATAAGGCACAATTCCTGTTTTGTGTTTCTTGAACAACTTGTTCTCTCCGGCAATCTGTTGGCATCAAATGAATACTGCAGGGCCTAAGTAACAAATAACATTGTAGCCTACAGCGGAATTTTTTTAAAAAAGAGTGGGGGACATTTTCTAGATGCTACCCACAACACCCCTGACTCTTAATCCAGGTGGAGGAAAGCAGCTCAGAATCCTCAGCAAAACATTAGGAAGGGATTGTTTCCATTCTGCCATTGTCTCAATAGCCAAGAAATAGAAACGAGATTTTTAATTTTTATCTGTACTTATTCGGGAGGAAACTGGGAAAGAAGCTAAAGATCTGCAGGTGGCAGGGTTGGAGGGACAATATGCACAGAAACTAAGGCCCCTTCCGCACATGCAGAATAATGCACTTTCAATCCACTTTGCAGATGGCTTTTACTGTGTGGAATAGCAAAATCCACTTGCTGTCAGGACTGCAATTCCCAGCAATCACCAGCTCCCGCCTTTTTGCATTAGAGTGGGAAACCGAGCTGGGGAGTTACCCGAAACTATGTAGCTTTGTCAGAACCAATGGGAGTCCAGGGACTGGGGCAGAGGGGAAAAGCTGATTGGTTAACTGTCTGTTTTGAAAATAGAATAAATACTGGAACTGAGGGCAAGAATCCTCAGTTCCAGCACCTTGTAGTTAGGGTGACCCAAGTCAATACAGCTCTTCTTTTAACATTGACTTTGCCTGAGTGGAGTTCAGCCTTACACTTGCAACAATTGTGGAAGTGGACTGAAACTGCATTATTCTGCATGTGCGGAAGGGGCCTTACATATGTTGATGACTGAAACAATTTTTGATTTTAATTCTGTAAAGAGAGAGAGTGATACATACACAGATTAATGGCAGGTTAGAGAGGGAGAAAAGCCTCTTTAGCCAAAGGCACAAAACCTATCTGGTTTTTGTTGCAGCTTTCCCATGCTCTCCCCTGGAAACCCTGCAAAGTGCCTCTGCTCTAGGGACAGGGAAATTTCGAAAGCTACCTGGTCTGATTGACATATTTCTGTTTTCATTTGGTTTCTGCCCTTGAGGGGAAACAATACTATGAGTCTGTTTCCACATCACTTTGGCCCCTTTCGCACCTGCAGAATAATGCACTTTCAATCCACTTCCAGAATTGTTTGCAAGTGGGTTTTGCTATTTCGCACAGTAAAATCCAGCTGCAAAGTGCTTTGAAAGTGGATTGAAAGTGCATTATTCTGCATGTGCGGAAGGGGTTCTCATCCTTTAGGATGTTTTTCAATAAAATGAACCCCACTTTTGTCTTTAGTTCTGTGTCAATCGCATGAAAGCAGTGTGGAGAAAAAGAATTCAGCATGGACATAGACAACAAGGGGGTTAACTGAAACCTGTAACCTCAAGGATGTAGCAAAACCATAAAGAACAGCTGCGTTGGTTGGTTCACACATACGTTCTGTTTTCTGAACCACTGTCATATATGCAGTTAGGCAAGTCGATAAGCATTGTGCTAGGGGTACTGCTTTGTGGATGGGAACGTAGATTCTAAACACAACGTATATGTCAACACTTATAATGCTGATTCACTGATGCACTGTGTTGGTTACGTGTACATTTTACAGGGAAAACTCAGGAGAGAAGAACAAGAAAGAATTGCCACGGAAGCAAAACCAAAACAGAGAAGCTCTGGTTTGTTTCACACCCAGGAGAAGCAAAACCAAAATGGGTCAGTTGGCGGGGGGGTTTTTTTTGAAAAATCAGGGATGAGAAATTCTAAGCCACCCCTGCTTCACACTCTTCTGGCAGTTCTTGATTTTTGACAGACTTGGATAAAGCGCCACTGCCTGTCAACCATTCAATGCTGTCAAAATATGGAAATACCACTGTGTGCCTCCAAGCAGATACTGTCAAATATCGAAGTTCACAGAAAGAGCCTGGGATGTGTCAGAAGGGCGGGTGGAGTTAACAAGCTTCCAGAGAATTCCCCTCCCCACAACAGCCGCAGCCACCAACAAAGATCATCCAGAAAACTTGAGTTTCAGGTCACCAGAACGTGTCCTGTTGAAAAAAGGAAGGTCCAATTTCCTTTTCTGAAGTTGAAATGGAAACGCAGGACTGAGAAATGCCGACTTAAGTCTGTCGCTGTACAGTTTGACGCAAGAGGCAGGAGTGCACAATAACAGTTTACAGCGAGAGATAAAAGATTCATCATTTTGGCAGAACGTGACAAACTATGTCCCACAAGGACCCTCCTCTTTTTTTGTGGCTGAAAATTGGATTGGTAAAGCATACAGAGCAGGAAATAAACCTGCTTGCTCTTTGACTACTCCTTCCTTTTATGCCAGCAAAAGAAGCCCTCCCCACCCCAATAGCAGCCAGAATGAAGTCCAGAGTTCAAAAGATACCCCACATCCAAGAGCTTCTTTCCTTTCCTCTCCCCACAACATGCCCCTTGTGAGGTAGGTGGGGCTGAGCGAGTTCGGAGAGAACTGGGACTGGCCCAAGGTCACCCAGCTGGAATGTAGGAGTGGGGACTCAAACCCAGCTCTCCAGATTAGAATCCACTTGTGTGGTGTAGTGGTTAAGAGCAGGTGGATTCTAATCTGGAGAACCAGGTTTGACTCCCCACTCCTCCACCTGAGTAGCAGAGACTTATCTGGTGAACCAGATGTGTTTCCGCACTCCTGCATTCCTGCTGGGCTAGTCACAGTTCTCTTGGAACTCTCTCAGCCCCACCTGCCTCACGAGGTGTCTGTTGTAGGAAGAGGAAGGGAAAGGAGCTTGTAAGCCACCTTGAGTCTCCTTACAGGAGAGAATACCCCTACAGGGGTATAAATCCCTCCTCCTCCTCCTCCTTAACCACTTCAAACAGGCAAAAATGGGGGGCAACCCTTTTTCATTTGTAGCTTAATAGGTGTTTGGTTGCCAATCTCCAGGTAGGGCCTGGAGACCTCCTGGCATTACAAATAATCTCTAGATGACAGAGATGACCTCCCTGGCGAAAATAACTGCTTTGGAGGATAGACTGTTAAGCATCATGCCCCACTGAGGTCCCTCCCCTCCCCAAATCATGCATTCCCCAGGCTCCGCCCCCAAAACTGCATGGAATTTCCCAACCCATAGTTAGCAGCTCTATCTGTTGCCCTAGCGCACTCCTGTATCCTTGAGGCAAAACAGCAACTGACTGCTGCTTGAAAGGTTTCCATGGTGGTGCAAAGCTCCCGCCATGAAGCAGAGCCGGTCATCCTGCCTTGAAAAGAAGGCAGAGGGTCTCTTTTTGAATGCTATCATTTTCTTTCTCATTGCCTTCCAAAACGGGCACCAGGGGCACTCAGCGAAAAGCCTGACTTGGCGCATCAAACTCTGCCCTGTTATAGACACATGAGACCTTTAAGGAAAGGTATAACTATAACTGCATGCCTTCTCTCCCTTCATTTGCTTTTAATTTGCAAACCGAACGTGCTATTTGCTCTTTCTGCTTGTTCTGGTTATGTATTGTTGCATTTTAACCAAAAAAAAAATCAAAAAGACCTTTACAGAAATAATCAGCTATTTAACAGAAAGCGGGGAATCGTAATGCACCGAGGAACAAAGAAAGCGGCAAACTCGGAGCCTGGAAGCCCAGGAAGCAATAAACGTCTTGTTTTCTTTCACGAAGCAATAAACAATGTTTAATGCAAACACGCGGTAATCTGATATTACGCTAATGAATTCTCCTAGTGGGAAAGCTGTCCCAGTACAGAAATTTGCATGCAGAAGCTTCAGCCATCTAGCTGCTGATACCACCAGTGCTGGGCAAGTCGACACAGCTGGGCTCGTGGCTCAGTGGTAGAGCGTTTGCTTGACATGGAGAAGGTCCCAGGTTCAATCCCCAGCAACCTCAGTTAAAAGGACCAGGCAGAAGGTGATGTGAAAGGCCTCTGCCTAGGCCTTAGACAGCCACTGACAGCGTGGTGTAGTGGTTAAGAGCAGGTGGATTCTAATCTGGAGAACCAGGTTGGATTCCCCGCTGCTCCACCTGAGTGGCAGAGGCTTATCTGGTGAACCAGATGTGTTTCCACACTCCTACATTCCTGCTTGGGCTATCGCAGTTCTCCAGCCAGAAGCCTTTATTGGCATTATAAATTACAATATCACAGTTCTCTCAGTACTCTCCCAGCTCCACCGACCTCACAACATATCTGTTGGGAGTGAGAGGAAAGGAAAGGAGCTTGTAAGCCACCTTGAGTCTCCTTGTAGAAAGAGAAAGGTGGGGTATTCATCCAAACTCTTCTCCTTCTCCATTACTGATCTTGGCGGACCAAAGGTTAGCTTCCAAAATCTGACAAGTTCAGGCAGTACCATTTTGCCTTCCCATGCAAATTAATAGCTGAGATAAACTAATAGACTTCAAGGAATAGTTTCCGATCCTGGAATGATGTCCCCCCAAATAAGCCGTGGTGGAGCGGCCTGCATTCAGTAGTTAAGGTTGGTTTGATTAAACTAGGGTGTCCTAGAACGTGTGAACTGAACTAGTGATCGGATTTGTTTTTCCTTCCCATCCCCACAGCTTGACAAAGGCAGAATCTTCCAGCCGGCCAACCGAGTTCCATGGGGTTTCTATTTTCACCTCCAAACCTTTCCCTGATAGTTAGAAGGGGGAAAATGAGTTGCCCGCCTCAGGGCATACCTTACCTATGCACACACACTCTCTCTCTCTCTCTCAGACTTTTCTTTAGTCTCTCCAAGTAATTAAAGGGCAGGGATTCAGGCCCTTGCTTTTATTCTCGAGCTGCTGTCTGTTTGCTTTGCTGGATCTGCAATCAATTCCCAAGAGGAGTTCTGGTTTTGAAAAGACTGCTAGGATTTTTTAAAAAAAGTGAGAATCTAATGGCACTGATTATGCACTCAATAAAAAAGGGACAAAATATACTTTTCATGGCGGATGCTATGTCTGACTTTCTCCTCCTCCTTGGGATTAAAAGAGAGAGCTACATGTCACTCAAGAATCATACTTATTGCAGGCAGGAAGACTAGGAGGGTAAGCTCCAGGCAGTGTGGTTATTGCTGGCTTGTGAGAAATTCTCTACGAGCAGCAGAATGCTAAACAGCAACAGGGCAACACTGGCTTGCAAACACGCAGGAATTAATGTTACACACTAGAAAATTGGAACAAGTTAATAGTTCCAACAATGACGACAACAACAAGACAACAGGAGTTCAGGTGGCAAACACAATTCATGTTTCCATTTTTCTCTCACAACATCCTTATAAGACTGATTAAGCCTAAACTTAGGATGTGGTTTGGAGACCTGTGGAGACTTGGAAATGATGTTGGCATAGTGGGCGATGCTCTAGGAATCTCACTAATCTCTTTGGTTTTCACCATATTAGTTAGGGAAATTCTAGAGTGACAGGGACACCAAGCAATTTTGATATTTTTTCATCTCTCCCCACCCAACTTCCTGTTAGTTTTTAGCAAAGGGCTGGCAAACCCATCTGAGACCAATTATTCAGATCACCCAATTTATTTCATGGTTGAATGAGGATTTGAATCCAGTCCCTGACAGTGGGCTTCTTGGCCAAGTAGGGATCTGAATCTCAGGTCGCTTCCACACATGCAGAATGATGCACTTTCAATCCACTTTTGATGCACACTGCTGCTGGATTTTCCACTTCCAAACAATTGTGAAAGGGGATTGAAAGTGCATTGTTTTGCACATGTGGAAGGGGCCTAAGTACTGAGCTACTACACTACACTAACTCTCAGGTTTATGGCTTCCATATACCAGAGAGCTCTCACCCATATATAGGCAAAAAAGTACATTTGTTGGTAAAACGTCCAGTAGTTGCCAAGTGCTAGTTTGGGAGAAATTCTCATTTCTCCTAGCAACTCCGGGGAGGAGTGTTTCACAATTTAAGAGCGATGCCTCAAAGGGATTTACTTTCCTGGTTTTGCTTCTCCGCATACTCACTTCATCACACAGAAATGCCACTCTGAGATTTACTGTTCATTTCTCAGGTTCAATATCACCACAAAAAGCACTGGCTGACATTCAGCTGTGTTATTAAGCAAATGTTCCCGTATGAAATACGATTTTGGGGTTGTTTTTTTCTTTCTGTCAGGGAGTGACATGACAATTGTGTTCTGTTAAAGAACAATATAGGTAGAATAGGGTCCAAATGTATCTGCCGATTTCCCTCCAGGGAAGACACTAAGTCACTTTTGACTCTGGTCCTGAATGTTGATACTGTTGGTGGTTTACTAAAGGAAAAAGGAATTCCTCAGCTTTCAAAAAACATAGCATCATTTTAAAACAGGCTCTCGTTCAGGGCATAACTATACTCTGTCCCACCAAAAGATCTCAGAAGATTTGTGAATTGATCTGCCATTTCCTGGACCATCTTTTTTCTAGAGTGCGCTGCTTGGGTTTTCGTGTCTTGGGGACAGCATTAGGTAAGCACCAAGAGCACTCTAGAACTTTGATGGTCCAAGAAACAGCAGATTAGTTCTCAAATCTCCTGAGATCTTTTGGTGGGACAGAGTATTCCAAATATGGTGCACGCAGAGCCACTACTCAAAGTAGAATTTCTGTGGTATAGAGTGGATAGCTGCAGTACTGCTGCCAAAGCTAGGCCAAGAGAGCTTTGAGAGTAAAGAAATCACATCACGCCCTCATCTATAGGGAATGGGAGAAAGTTCTCCAATCTGTGACCTTTCAAGGAAGGCACACCAGCTGAGATTGCATCGGCAGATGACAAACGCCCCACAAACACAGAACTACTTTGTAAGGAAGCATGGCTCTTGCCCAGTGTTTTGCCTATTGTTTAGCAGTTTTCTCACTGTAGGGGGAATGATCATAACACAGCTGTATCCATTAAACTTGTACATATGTCCATTATACGTGTAGATCTGAAGAAGAGAAGGACAAGTCTTCAGTACAACGAGCAGAGGGACAATAATCCCTCTGTCCGTGGTCCTGAAAGCATTTATAGTTTGAAACTTTCCGATGGAATTAGGAATGTGAATACATTTGATTCCCCTCCTCCTGATTTAATTGGTATAATTTCTAAAATGAATTCTGGGGTTGGAGCAGGGTCAGTTTGCTTCCCCACGCAAGCCCCTCCAGTCACTTGACATCTTCACCCCTTTCCAACTGCACAGCGCACATCTGCAGCAAAGAAATGTGCAAACAAAAATCCATCTTGACAAGAGCATGAGCATAGTCACACCACTGTTATCTGTTGGCACCCCCTCATGCCGTGATCACAATTGTACCCACAGCTGACATTTCTGCATTTAGTGTTTTATCAGTGCTCATGAGTGTATGATAATGCAGTAGAGGGAAAGGACGCAAGCAAACCAGAAGAGTTGGAGGTGTTAGAAATAAAAAGCAAAACGGTGGAGGGTATCTTAACATGTTGGTTCCATTTTCAAATAACCCTTGGTCATTCAGAACTCCACAGTGTAAGAGGAGGAGAAATTCCTAGGCTGCCTCCTCGCAGGGGCTGTTCAGCCTAAGAGGGAGGGGTACCATAGGATGAGCAACAACAGGTGGGTCTGGGGTCCCTTTCCTATGCAGCAGCCACACACACATTATGGACGGTCTTCAATTCCCACTTGAGCAATTCAGATCATGACTGGGCGTGCATACAGAAAGGTCTTCATCTCCCTCCTCGGTGTTGTTGTCCTGATCTACAGCAACCTTGGCAGTGCACTATTTGGCCCAATAGCCTATTTGTGTCGACTTCTGGGCTTCCTCAGCAGCCCAAGTAGCACTCCCTGGACCATTTCAGGTCTAGTAGGTTCTTTTCCATGTATATCACATGAGCAGTCTGAATTGAGCATCCATTCACACAGGAATCATGCAGAACCCACAAGTGTAACATACTTCTTTCTGTGATACACCTCTGAAGATGCCAGCCAGACATGCAGGTGAAACGTTAGGAACAAGATCTACGGCCACACAGCCCAGAAAACCCTCAACAATCAGTAATGATGTGACATCACCCCATGGGTCAGTAATGGAATCCATGCCCCACGAGGAGAGACTTAGGGAGCTGGGTATGTTTAGTTTGGTGAAGAGAATGTTAAGAGGTGACATGATAGCCATGTTTCGATATCTGAAGGGATGTCATGTTGGTGAGAAAGCAAGCTTGTTTTCTGCTGCTCCAGAGACTAGGACCAGGAGTCATGGGTTCAAGGGGAAGAAAAAGAGATTCCACCTAGACATCATGAAAAACTTCCTGACAGTAAGGGCTGTTCAACAGTAGAACACACTACCTCGGTGTGTGGTGGAGTCTCCTTCTTTGGAGGTTTTTAAACAGAGGCTGGATGGCCATTTGTCAGGAGTGCTTTGATTGTGTGTTCCTGCATTGCAGGTGGTTGGACTTGATGGCCCTCAGGGTCTCTTCCAACTCTATGATTCTATGACCCTGTGCTTGCACAGGGGACTATCTTTACCATTTTGATTGAATATAAAGTCATTTCACATGTCATGAAATTATCACCTCTTTTCTTAGCATGATCAGCTGTAGTCCATTGTTCAAATAAAAGGCGAACACAAACACAAACAGCAAGGTATTTTTCCCCCCAGAAGTCTTACTTTCTGGCAGTGTTTGTCTAAGCCAGTGTTACTGACATTAATGGCCACGAGATCTATTCGGTTAGCAGCATTTTGCAAGTGAGGAAAAGGGGACCGAACTGGCTGATCTACACACTTTAACGGCATGACCCAGCACTGACCCTGGAGGAGACTGATGTGCCCTCACTGCACAGGTTGCCACAGGTTGTAAGTCATGAAGAAATGAAAGTTAGCAACTGCACTGCGCAAATTGCAGAACTGCATGAGTCGAGCAGTGGTAAAGTGAAAAGATCAGGAGGCCGGCTGGATTTTTTAAAAGGAGAATATTCCCCTGCCAAACACGTTCAGCACAAAGAGCTCCGCATCCTTAGCTGCATCAACTCGTCTACCTCATCAGGTTGTTGTGGAAGTCAAACAGAATCATGTTAAGGGGGGACATGATAGCCATGTTTAAATAATTGAAGGGATGTCAAAGAGGGAGCAAGCTTCTTTTCTGCTGCCTCAGAGACTAGGACACGGAGTAATGGATTCAGGGTGCAGAAAAAGAGATTCCGCCTAAATATTAGGAAGAACTTCCTGACTGTCAGGGCTGTTTAACAATGTAATTCACTGCCTCGGAGAGTGGTGGAGTCTCCTTCTTTGGAGGTTTTTAAACAGAGGCTAGATGAATATATGTCGGGAGTGCTCTGACTGTGTGTTCCTGCATGGCAGGGGGTTGGACTTGATGCCCTTGGGGTCTCTTCCAACTCTGTGATTCTATGTTTGCCACCTTGACCTCCATGAATCAAGGATAGGGTTTTAATACGGCCAACTCCTGAACAGTTTCTTTCCACAGAAGCAAGTTTATTGTTCCTTCCACTCCTTGCTGTGTGGAGCACTGCCCTCACATAGCTTCTCTTTTTTGCAGAGGTATCTCAACATAAGAACATAAGAACATAAGAACAAGCCAGCTGGATCAGACCAAAGTCCATCTAGTCCAGCTCTCTGCTACTCGCAGTGGCCCACCAGGTGCCTTTGGGAGCTCACGTGTAGGATGTGAACGCAATGCCCTTCTGCGGCTGTTGCTCCCAATCACCTGGTCTGTTAAGGCATTTGCAATCTCAGATCAAGGAGGATCAAGATTGGTAGCCATAAATTGACTTCTCCTCCATAAATCTGTCCAAGCCCCTTTTAAAGCTATCCAGGTAAGTGGCCATCACCACCTCCTGTGGCAGCATATTCCAAACACCAATCACACGTTGCGTGAAGAAGTGTTTCCTTTTATTCGTCCTAATTCTTCCCCCAAGCATTTTCAATGAATGCCCCCTGGTTCTAGTATTGTGAGAAAGAGAGAAAAATTTCTCTCTGTCAACATTTTCTACCCCATGCATAATTTTGTAGACTTCAATCATATCCCCCCTCAGCCGCCTCCTCTCCAAACTAGAGTCCCAAATGCTGCAGCCTCTCCTCATAGGGAAGGTGCTCCAGTCCCTCAATCACCTTGTTGCCCTTCTCTGCACTTTTTCTATCTCCTCAATATCCTTTTTGAGATGCGGTGACCAGAACTGGACACAGGGGCCCCCTCACTATGGGCCCCCTCACTATGGAACACCTTCAGCAAACTGGATGTGTGCATAATCATGTTGTTTTTCACTCGAGCAATTGCCTTCAGTTGCAGAAAGCAGGGTGCATGTCGACAAAGAGCAATGCCAGGACACCAAGGGGCAAACCAAAAATAAAGGAAAACTGCCCAAGAATTACTACCAAGGGACATCAAGACTGACATAATATATAAATCCACATTTTTTTAAAAAAAATAGCCCATTCCTGTAAAGCTAATCTAGGGACAGTTCTGCACTCGGCAAAAAGAAAAGAAAAGGAAAAAAGTTTGATGCAAATAAATTTACCAAATGCTGCCTAAGCAAAAAAAAAAACACGAAAAAGAAAATCACTCTATATTTAGAGCCTATGCACTGGCAGATGGTTCACGAGGGCTACATTTTAATGACAATAAATCTTTATTGGTTTGTAACTACATAGCCATTTGATGTTCTGCCATGGTACTTTAAACCCACTTAAGCAATCCAAACGTAATTATCACTCATTTCATCTGCCCTGTGGTTTAGAAAGCAAACTTGATTGTGGATTTGACCTGGAACAAATGCATAATAAGATCCTATTCTGTTGCCCTCTGTCTGATTTTCATTGTCCGGTAGTTAGCTGGGGCGTCGCGCTGAAGGAAAACTCATCCCGTACCAGGAAGGAAAAACCGGCTTGGATAGTGAATCCATGCCTCTGGCATAGTTAACATGCACTTAAATGGAATTTCAGGATCAGAAGCAGACAATAGTGCAGGAATCTTTCAAAGGGGCTTGGACAGATTGATGGAGGAGAAGTCGATCTCTGGCTCCCAATCTTGGTCCTCCTTGATCTGAGCTTGCAAATGCCTTAGCAGACCAGGTGCTTGGGAGCAACAGCAGCAGAAGAAGAAGGCCATTGCTTTCACATCCTGCATGTGAGCTCCCAAAGGCATCTGGTCTGCCACTGTGAGTAGCAGAGTGCTGGACTGGATGGACTCTGGTCTGATCCAGCAGACTCTTTCTTCTGTTCTTAAGGCCACTGCTTTCACATCCTGCATGTGAGCTCCCAAAGGCATCTGGTGGGCCACTGCGAGTAGCAGAGTGCTGGACTAGATGGAAGGGAAAGGAGCTTGTAAGCCACCTTGGGTCTCCTTACAGGAGAGAAAGGTGGGACTCTTCTTCTTCATGTTGGGTCTTGCTCTTCTCCTTCAACTTTCCCTAGCATCATTGTCTTTTCCAGTGACCCTTGTATTCTCAAAATGTGACCAAAGTATGATATCCTCGGTTTAGTCATTTTAGCCTCTAGGGCAGGGGTCTGCAACTTGCGGCTCTCCAGATGTTCATGGACTACAATTCCTATCAGCCTCTGCCAGCATGGCCAATTGGCCATGCTGGTAGGGGCTGATGGGATTTGTAGTCCATTAACATTGGCCAATTGGCCATGCTGACAGGGGCTGATGGGATTTGTAGTCCATAAACATCTGGAGAGCCGCAGGTTGCAGACCCCTGCTCTAGGGATAGTTCAGGCTTCCTTCCTGCTGCCTTTCTTCATTGTCCAGCTTTTATACCCATACGCCATGGCATGAATTAGCTCCATCTTTGTTGCCAGTGACGCATCTTACATGCAAGAATCTTTTCTAGCTCCTGCATGGCTGCCCTTCCTAGTCTCAATCTCCTTCCGATTTCGTAGTTTCCGTTTCCCTTTTGGTTGATGATGGAGCCAAGGCTCACAAAGTCTTCAACAGCTTCAGCGCTGCGCCATGCCGGCTCTCATCCACCAGGAGACCGCGAACCTAAATAAGGTGACTCGAGTAATCGAGCATTTAACACCACTCTCAGTCCAACCACCAGACTTCACAAGAGATTTAGAATGCAACCTGCCTTTGGTATTCTGTAGCCATCCTAGCATGATGTCCTTCACTGGAGAAATGTGACGCTCCACAAACCTTAATTAAGCAAAAGCGGAGCCTAATAGCCCAACGCAAAGTTAAGTACTATAGCTTCATTACTGAAAAGAGAGAACCCTCAAGTTCATAGACTATAATTACTCTGACCAGTGTCAGCTGGTAGAATCATAGAGTTGGAAGATACCACAGGGGCCATCAAGTCCAATCCCCTGCCATGCAGGAAGACACATTCAAACCACTTCTGAAAGATGGCCATCCAGCTTCTGTTTAAAAACCTTCAAAGAAGGAGACTCCACCACCCTCCAAGGTAGCCCACCTGTTTGGGGAAGTAGGGTAACCATGGTGAATGGGTGTGTGCTTGGTTAAAATACAAAACCTTTTTTTAAAAAAAAAAGAATTTTAATTCCCAATATCTCAAAGCAGACCTTGCTTCTCCAATGGAGTCCTGATCAATCAAAAAAACCCATGGTCAATTTCATTACCGCCCAACTCACAGAAGCATAACCCAATCATTACCTGGTGACAGTTATGAATCGCATGTATAAAAATCAAATTACACCCTTTTGTTTTGTGATTAAGATGTTTAATTTCGAAAACACCGAAAAGGATATTCACAGGGAAAAGTGTAATCCAATTAGCATTGAATGTACAGTACATCCCAACTACTAAAACAAGGTAATAAAAATTCATGCGATGATCGTGTGAGGCAATTTATATTTATTATATCAGTCCAAGCCAAAGAATGGTGGAGCCAAGCCACGTGACCTCAGCAAAGAGAGAGCATGTCTCAGGAATACAAAAGGCCAATTGAAGGGTTTTGAGTACAACTAGCCGTTGCATCTCAATATCAAACACTGACAGCCGCGATCTTCAAGCCACGCTAATAGGGTGACCATTCAGGCACAGCATCCTCAAAACGTTCCCATAAGTGCTCCTTCTCATTTCCCACCATCTAATTTGCCTTCTCCCCTTGGAGTCCAGTTCCCATAACAGATTGATGATGGAAGAAATACCCACTCTTTTGGCTGTTCAGCTGATGCCCAACAGCAGATAAAAGCAAATTAGCTGAGGCAGTAGCAATTAAAGGGCGGCATTATGCCATGGGTTTCTTGCCATGGGGTTGCCAGCTGTGGGTTGGGAAATGCTTGGAGATCCAGGGGGTGGAGTCTGGGAAGGGGGGAGATCTCAGCAGGGTATAATGCCATAGAGTCCACTTTCCAGAGTATCCATTTTCTGTAGGGGAACTGGCCTCTGAAACATGGAGACTAGTTGTAATTCTCAAAGATGTCCAGCGACCACCTGGAAATGGCAATCCTATCTTAGAATCATAGAGTTGGAAGAGACCCCAAGGGCCATCAAGTCCAACACCCTGCCATGCAGGAACACACAAAGCACTCCTGACAGATGGCCATACAGCCTCTGTTTAAAAACCTCCAAAGAAGGAGACTCCACCACACTCCCAGGTAGTGCATTGCTGCTTGAGGGAAGTAACTAATAACCCTCCTAACTTTACCATGAATAAATGAGTACAACATCCTTTTCTGTGTGGTAGAAAATTGGCCATAGCTATTTTATTAACATATTGGTTCAAGGTAAACACAGCGTAAGGTGCAGAATGGGGGTCTGATCTGTGTGCTGGGCAGCCCAAGTGCTGTGCCCCAGCAGAGGCGCAGCTGGCCAGAGTACGTCCAGTGTGCACTCTGGCTTTTTCGTGCCCCCACCATGGCACCCCCCACCATGGCGCCCCCCACCATCACCCACCACCCACCACCCACCACCACTTACTTTAGGAAACCGAGCAGACTGGAGGCCTATTCTGGTGGGAACTACATTTCCCACACAGGAAGGCCTGCTCTCCAGCCTGCTCGGTTTCCTAAAGTAAGTGTGGGGGGGCCACCGCAGGGGGGGAAATCACGCCCGCCCGCCCGCCCCAGGGTCTCCTGGGAAATGTAGTTCCCACCAGAACAGGAAGGCCTGTTCTCTAGCTTGCTCGGTTTCCTAAAGTAAGTGGGGGGGTGCCACAGGGGGGTGCAGGGGGGAGGGGGAGGGGCCAAGGGGAATTTTGCGCCCCCCACATGACCCAGATCTGTGCACCCAGTTTGTGGCACACCCCACATCCCCTGGGAGTTTCGCCACTGTCCCCAGACACCTAAATTTTTCTTCAGCCCGCCTGCTGATGAAAAATTAACATACACTGGAGCAGCTGTGAGATTCCAGATGGGCGGTTGTCACTTCCTGAAGACTCCTTGCTGCCAGGAGCGCAAGCCATAGAAGCCCACATCTGGGCCATTTTCCCCTTGGCTTGCTCCACCCCAAACCTCATAAGGAGGTTCCAATAAAGCGGGTATTTCGCCCGCTGTCCCAAAGCTAAAGATCAGTCCCCCATGTGCAAACCGCAAACCTTCTACAGATTATGCATGCATTAACAACAACAAAAAACTAAAACCTAGGGAGAGGTCGGTGGGAAACACATGTGCTTCGGCAAAATGGGGAGGTGTTAGGCCAGGCCTGGCCTTATATAGGCTGCCTGGCCCTCACCTCCCCAGTGATGTCAGGGGTCCTGTCATCACAACCTGTGCCCTTGGGACTTGCCGTGTTCTTGCAGCAAGGAAAAACTTCGTGAGCTAACTGGAGCTCGAGAGGCCACAGGGAAGGCAGCAGCCACTGAAGGAGGCTGTCCCTTCCCCACCAGCAATGGCGGTCATGGTAAGTCGTGGTCGCTCCTTTCCACTGTCCAACAGCCCTGACTGTTAGGAAGTTTCTCCTGATGTTCAGGTGGAATCTCTTTTCCTTCACCTTGAACCCGTTATTCCTGGTCCTAGTCTCTGGAGCCACAGAAAACAAGCTTACTCCCTCACCAACATGACTTACCAGTCTGACATTCTGTGAACATCATACTGAAACTTCAGAAGATTTTTTTCAGTTACAGAATCAGAGGGACCAAGTTGGCTGGTGCACTGAGGGAACATAAACAGTGGAAGGGGAACTGAGGAAGGGTTATGGTGAAGCACAGGAAGAAGTAGAAGCAAAACTAGAAACACTTCCCTTGGCCAGTTGAGATTTACAAGGAGAGTATGCCTTTGATGAGCAACGTTCCGTGTTAAGGAGCAAAGGCTTTGTGTTTCGGAAGCAAAGCAGAAATACTCCAGTCATCGTTCGCAAAGCTACCTTTTCCAGGACGTTGAGCAACATCAGAAAACGTTCGGTGCCAAAACTTAGACCGCAGGCTAAAAACAGCAGAGACAGAAACCTAAGCAGGCTGTGAATATTGACAACCAAACGGTGGCAGAAAATAGACTGCAGGTTAAATAAAATGGATGGGGGTGAGGTTCCGCTCAGAGAAAGTTTACGCCAGTTTGCAGCCAATCCTTTTCTTCGCTTTGTAGTGGGCGGAAGTCACTGGGTTTGCTCCATTTTCAAAACCTCTCTCGGGACAGGGCTGTAATCCACATACAGACCAGCCAAGTGGCTGAGAACAGGGAGGAGTTCCATTTCACCATCTGCACCTTGAACATCAGGTGTTTCTGTTAGGTCTCGAACCTTGAAACAATAAACGGACTCTATCTTGTTGATGAGTAGTGTTTATTGACAGGCAATGCTTCTGGACCTGGCTTTTGCCACCCTCTTTATTCACAAATCACCCCCCTCCCTTTTCCAAAGAATGGGAGAAAGACAGAAGTGACCTGGAGTCTAGGCACGCCAAGGTCAGCGAAAGATAGAGAAACAGCCACTTGCCCTCCTGCCCCCACAGAGCAATGGAAACCTCCCATTTCCCCATGGGACCAAAAATGTCAGGGTAAGCCTAATTATCTACCTAATTGTTGAAGCAGTGAAAAGATCAAGGAAAGAAAAGATCAAGGAAAGAACACCCCCCCCCTTACAAGAATAGCAACATGTAGCAAGCAGGTTACATTTATCATATGCAATCACTTTGAGCTAGGAATGCATCTCAATCAACTAGATACAATCCGCAGTAATGTATTCTATAGCAATTACATCTAGCTAGAGATGTCTCCCCGTCATCTAGGCACATGCCTGACAGTTCCCTATTCCATGTACTGTAACTGTCTTGGTTGTAAAGTTTTGAGCATCGCTTTGCTCATTTGAGAAATCACTGCAATTGCTGCAGTCTTCGGGGTCAACTTTTTTCAGAACTGGAGTGCAAATTGACAGATTCCACTCAGTGGGCCAACGTTTTGTTTTCCATATTTGTTGACATCTTCTTGTCAAGATTTCGGCGGACTCCATTTCTGTGGTTTTAAATAGCTCTATTGATATCCCATCTATTCCTGGCGATTTGTTTCTCCCAGTCGCAGGTTTCACTTCAGTTTCTAAAGTTGCAGGTACTTCTTCAAAAGATTCTTCTCGGAAGGAATTGGTTGCCCTTTCATATCTTCTGTATAGCTCTCCAGTGAACTCGGTCACTTAAGCTACTGCTAATCCCTATTAATAAACAAATACTCTCTTGCATGTTCTCCTTGGACATCCAGCAAAGAAATCCTGAAGCCATTATTAAGATAAGCCAAAAACTTTTCCTTGAGCTCCTGTTGGACCAAACTTGTACAGTTACACCACAACCAGTTTCCCTTGTGGCAACGGAAGATCCCTTTGGACTAGGACAATTTAGCCCTTAAGAGTTATTTAAGATAATGTCATTGATTATTGATTGCAACTCACTGCTCGAGTGTATCATTTTCAACTCTTCGTCACGGGCGGTAGTTAATAAAGGTCACTTAGAGCTTCAGATGTCAATGAGAAAGGGCAGGTGCGGACAGGGCCAATTCCAGACGGCCTCGTAAAAGATGCACAGTTTAAACGTTCAAAAAGCAGGGAAGTGTCAGCTCAGGGAGAAAAGCATAAACGAAGCTAATCGAGCTCAAAAGGTAGAATTTGGAGCCTCGGACACAGGACGTACAAGTCCTCTGCAAAAGGTCTCTCTTTGCCAGAGCTCCATGGGAGGGGGCTCCTGGGTGCTACGGAACCCACCAAGCTTAAGCAGGCAGGTCACATTGCTGACTGTCCTCATTCAAAGGAAAGGGGATTTCACGTTTGCAATAGCGGCTGTAACCACTGGAAAATCAAGAAGACTTGAGGTTTCATTCCACCTTTTGAGATCGAGGTTTCATTCCTCTTTTAGGCTTTCTCTCTTTTCACCCCCCCCTCCTTCTCCTTCTCCCTCCCTCCTTCCCTCAAGCCCTTTCATTTATTTCTGTTTCCTTCTGTGACTCTTTTGCACAGAGAGGGAGGGGCCCCTGTGTCCAGCTCTGCCTCCTGCAGAAGCTATTTTGACATAGCCCTCACTATGCCCTCCTTTCCAAAAAAAACCCCAAATCACATCACTTCACACCAATGTAGTGCAGGTGGGCTGCAGGTGGGAAGATCCAGGTTCAAAGTCACTGGGTGACCTTGAACCACTCATCCCTGCATAACCAAGCCTACTTTACAAGGTTATTGTGAAGGGGAAATGGAAAAGGATGATCTACGTATGTTTCCATTCCTTGAATAAGTTTACCAAAAAAGTAAAAACTAAACATAAACATATTCTACGCATATTTCTAGGTATAAAGCAGGTTGGGCTGAAAAGGTTGTCCAGTAAAGATTGGGAATAATTGTGAATACGATTTTTCTTGGATTTCTGTAACAGTATGCATCCAGGGAACTCAGGAGACAGTACATGGCTCTCCCACATGTTTTATTCCAACAACCACCTTATGAGGTAGGTCAGACTAACCTCCTGATTGAATGGGGATGCCAACTCAGGCCAACGTGGCGTAGTCATTAAGAGCAGACAGACTCTTATCTGGAGAACCAGGTTTGATTCCCCACTTAACCACCTGAGTGGCAGAGGCTTATCTGGTGAACTAGATGTGTTTCTGCACTCCTACATTCTTGCTGGGTGACTTTGGGCTAGTCACAGTTCTCTCTGAACTCTCTCAGCCCCACCTGCCTCACAAGGTGTCTGTTGTGGGGAGAGGAAGGGAAAGGAGCTTGTAGGCCACCTTGAGTCTCCTTACAGGAGAGAAAGGTGGGTGTAAATCCAAACTCTTCTTCTTCTTAATCCCATATTCTAACCATTACACCTGCTTTTGAGTCAAGGCCTAATGATTCCTTGACCATCAGGTAGGTTTTAAGCAGCATTGTGCCCAGTCTAATAGGCGCAATCACCGAAGAGTGCTCAGAAGAACATGCGACACAGACTTGAATAGCATGCTCATTTTTGCCTCTGCGAGATAGTCTTTGCATTTTTATGAGAAATGATGGGATCTGATCAAAGTGACCAGTTAATGTCTTGCTCAGCACTTTCCAACAATACTGTAATTGCAACCTTTCAACTAGAGTACCGCATTCTTCCACCGGCATGAAAAGGACACCAACGGAATTGTCTCTGAGCACATTCATGCCTCGCAACAACAACAAAAAAACCTGAAAAAAAGAAGAAGAAAGAATCCTATTCCATCTCCTCCAGTCCATTTGCAGAAAGAAAGCCTTTTGCAGTGAGGCAGAAACCGATTTGCCGCCATCTGCATAATGTCACCAGCTTCTGTCTAGTTCAATAGATTGGCTTTTGGGAAATGGTTATTGAAGAGTGCAATTTTCATAAATGTTTGGAAATTGATACAAAGGAAACTGGCCATAAAATCTTTTTTTCCAGGCGAGGGTGTCTAAGCCATTGGCTGCTAAATGACACGGCGGAAGATTGACAGCATTGTTGGGGAGTCTTTCAGGGGCGGAGGTACGCTGTCTTCTGCGGGCGCCGAGAAGGCAAGATTCAGACCCAGGTTTCAACCTGTAGAGTCAGTGTCCGTTCACACATTGTGGAGAAAAAGAAGAAGGGGAAGTGTTTGGATTTATACCCCACTTTTTTCAACCATAAGAAGGCTCAAAGCAGCTTACAAACTCCTTCCCTTCCTCTCCCCACAACAGACACCTTGTGAGGTAGGTAGGGCTGAGAGAGTTTGAAGAGAACTGTGGCTGGCCCAAGGTCACCCAGCAGGCTTCATGCGGAGGAGCAAGGAAACAAACCTGGCTCACCAGATAAGAGTCCATTGCTCATGTGGAGGAGTGGGGAATCAAGCCCAGATTCTCCAGATTAGAGTCCACCACTCTTGAAAGTTACACCATGCTGGCTCTCAATTGACATCTTCCCCTTTTCTGATAGCACAGCACACATCTACTGCAAAGAGAGTATAAGTCTGGTGTAGGGTCCTCAACCTGTGTCCTGAGGTTAACAATCATACATGTGGGTTCTGCTTGATTCCTGTGTGAATGGATGCTCAGTTCAGTCTGCTCGTGTGATATGCATGGAAAAGAACATACTAAACATCATTTTCCAGACCTGAAATGGTCCAGGGAGTGCTACTTGGGCTGCTGAGGAAGCCCAGAAGTTGACACAAATAGGCTATTGGGCCAAACAGGGCACTGCCAAGGTTGCTGCAGATCAGGACAACAACACCGAGGAGGGAGATGAAGACCTCTCTCTATGCATGCCCAGTCATGATCTGAATTGCTCAAGTGGGAATTGAAGACCGTCCATAATGTGTGTGTGGCTGCTGCATAGGAAGGGGGCCCCAGACCCACCTGTTGTTGCTCATCCTTTGGTACCCCTCCCTCTTAGGCTGAACAGCCCCTGCGAGGAGGCAGCTTAGGAATTTCTCCTCCTCTTACACTATGGAGTTCTGAATGACCAAGGGTTATTTGAAAATGGAACCAATGTGTTAAGATACCCTCCACCGTTTTGCTTTTTATTTCCAACACCTCCAGCTCTTCTGGTTTGCTTGCATCCTTTCCCTCTACTGCATTATCATACACTCATGAGCACTGATAAAACACTAAATGCAGAAATGTCAGCTGTGGGTACAATTGTGATCACGGCATGAGGGGGTGCCAACAGATAACAGTGGTGTGACTATGCTCACACTCTTGTCAAGATGGATTTTTGTTTGCACATTTCTTTGCTGCAGATGTGCACTCTGCTGTCGGAAAGGGGCGAAGATGTCAAGTGACCGGAGGGAAGCAAACTGACCCTGCTCCAACCCCAGAATTCATTTTAGAAATTACACCAATTAAATCAGGAGGAGCGGAATACCAGGCCAAGAGAGCATCAAATGTAAAGAAATCATAACACCCCCTCATCTCTAGGGAACGGGAGAAATCCCTCCATTCTGTTACCTTGCTTTTTCAAGGCACCACAATTCAAGAAGGATATTGACATGGGTCCAGAGAATGGATATGGAATGGGTCCAGAGAAGGGCCACCAAAATGGTAAAAGGGCTGGAATCCATGCCCTACGAGGAGAGACTTAGGAAGCTGGGGATGTTTAGTTCGGTTAAGAGGTTAAGAGGTGACATGGTAGCCATGTTTAGAAATTTGAAGGGATATCATGTTGGGGAGGGAGCAAGCTTGTTTTCTGCTGCCTCAGAGACTTGGACACGGAGGAATGGGTTCAAGGTGACGAAAAAGAGATTCCACCTGAACATCAGGAAAAACTTCCTGACCGTCAGGGCTGTTGGACAGTGGAACACACTAACTCGGAGTGTGGTGGAGTCTCCTTCTTTGGAGGTTTTTCAAGAGAGGCTGGATGGCCATCTGTCAGGAGTGCTGTGATTATGTGTTCCTGCTCTGCAGGGGGTTGGACTTGATGGCCCTTGGGGTCTCTTCCAACTCTACGGTTCTAAGGTCGACACACCAGCTTAGATTGCATCGTCAAGTGACAAACTCCCCACAAACAGAGAACTACTTTGTAAGGAAGCATGGCTCTTGTCCAGTGTTTTGCCTACCATATAGCAGTTTTCTCACTGTAGGGGAATGATCATAACACAGCTGTATCCATTATGCGTGTACATATGTCCATTATACATGTAGATCCGAAAAAGCGAAGGACAGGTCTTCAGTACCATGGACAGAGGGACAATGATCCCTCTGTCCGTGGTCCTGAGAGCACTTATAGTCTGGAATTTTCCTATGCAATTAGGAATGTGAATACATTTTATGGACAAGAAGGTTGGAATAGGGTTTTTTCCCTCCCTCCCCCCCCCCCCACGCCCCAGTGAAATAGCTGCAGTATTTTTCAGACCCCTTTGCTGAGAAAGTGACACTTTGTACTTAAAATAAATGACACGGAGAGGAATGTAAAATAGGACAGCAAGAATGATTAAGCCTTGGAGCGGTTTCCCCAGGGAAGTGGAGAAAGCCCAGTTTCTTTGATATTTTTAACACTTGACCAGAAACTGGAGAAGAATGCACTTGGAATAAACAATCCTGAACTGGCAGGAAATCAATTAGCCCTTCTAATGGGGCCTGTCCCATCCCAGTTTTCACACACATAACCTGGAAAGTTCACAAGCAACAATGAACTTCTTAAACCTCATACGTGTCTAGTGTATCATCATGCCCTTCCTCCAGGGAAAGAGTAGGGATCTAGATTCTTCTCCCTTCCCCTATATTATCCTCACAACAACCTTGTGAGGTAGTAATGAGAGGCAGACTGGCCTAAGGTCTCCAGAATCATAGAAACATAAAGTTGGAAGAGACCCCAAGGGCCATCAAGTCCAACACACAATCAAAGCATTAGTCCTAGTCTGATATTCTACCCCACATGAGTTCTCATAACGAAACATTACTTGGATCCCAGAAAACTCAAGTAATCCTTTTGAAGCCAAATACCTGATTCGGCCTTTGTGAAACTGTGTGATAGTAAGAAGCAAGACAGAACTCCAAATTGCAGGGATGAAGGTTGCCTTGTAGCTACCAGCAGAAATAGAAACAGGGCCCCATAATTGTCTACACCAGTGATCAACTCTGATCCAAGAGCTTTCATAAAGATTCTTACCTATCCGAGTATAGGTGAGTCCCCTCCTGATATCCCTCAAAGCCTCTCTTTTCCCAGTCTCCTTAAATCTCTATCTGCTTGCCCGTTCTTTGGCCTGCAGCTTGGACACACTTCTCACAAACCATCCTGGTCTTCACACAGCTTTGCCTCTCAGAGCTAGCATGCTGTCGTGGTTAAGAACAATGGGCTCCATTTGTACAACTGGGTTTGATTTCCCACTTTTGCACATGAGACTCTTATCTGGTGAACTGTATTTGTTTCCCCACTCCTCCAATGAAGTCTGCTGGGTGACCTTGGGCTAGTCACTGTTCTTTTCAAACTCTCTCAGGCTCATCTACCTCACAAGGTGCCTGTTATGGAAAAGGCAATTGTAAGCCACTTTTAGATTCATTTAAGGAGAGACAAACAGGGTAATTTTAAAAAACCAGCTCTTCTTTGGGCTGACCCTCTTGCAGCTCTGACCCAAATTTCCAACCATCTCCAGTCTTCCATCCTGCCTGGGTTCATAATTCGTGCTCCTCCTACTATACTCCGCTGCCTGCAACTCCAGATCTGGGGATTATTCAAGATCCATTCATGCACCAACCTGCCCAGCAGAGCTCCAGAGTCACCATACCAACCATGACTCAGATGGAGCTTTGGACTTCATCCAGTTCAGCACACTCTTTCATCCCACAGACTATTCAAATTGTGAGACCTCTGGGGATAGAAATGCATCTGGAAACACTGCGGTAAGCTATTGTGATCCCATGGGATGGAGCAGGATGAAAAGCCTCATAAATAAGACTCAACACTGATAGAAGATTGATGGGAGCTGGATATCGCATGCAAGACTGGAGAAAGTGCAGCAATTGATACCAGAGGGCCACCAAGAGCTATCGAGCCCCCTCCTTAGACAAAGATCCCCTCAGGCACCTGATCCCACACCAGTCCAAATCTGCCTCAAGCTTCATACAACAGTTCATCACACTGGCCCAGCTACACGCCCCAAGCATGACCTGGGTCCTACAATTTGCCCCCATACACCTCTCCTCTCAACAGCCCCGGATATACCCCAATGTTCCTGCTCCTGACAAGCAAACGTTACCTTTTTTAGCAAAAGACTTCCCAACAACCTTCCTCCATGCAGTTTTAGCAATACTAACACAATTGATCCCATTGTGCAGCTCTCATTCATTCACTCAAAGGTTTCAAACCTGCTCCTTCCATGTAGGTCGGGGCAGCCAGGCTTGACACACAAGATGGATTCCAAAACTCTCTGAGATACATCCATGAATGGGGGTGGGACAGTGTCTTGCTCTTATGCCAGCCTTTGTCCCTATGCCTTCATGGTACCCCTTAGTGGGAGGTGTGGTTCAACAGCATAAAGTATGGAGATATTAATTGGGGCATGTTGGAGCCCCCCCCCAATGAATGTATACTCACTCTAAAGTCACACTCCAAGTCCTGGTGTAACAGAATATGGACATATATGAATTTAGATCTTTTATCCTTATCATTGCAGACAGAAAGTGACTGGAAACAGGAAAGTTTCAATATTTTTTGGACAAATTTAATATTAGTCTGTCATAGCTAAACTTGACTGTGTTGACAATAATTATAAATATTTGTAACTCTTATAATAGTGTAATGTATTCTTTATATTGATTTACCCAACTCAATTCTCATAGTAGTAAATATTGTTAGGACTTTAGAATAGTTTTCTGCAAGAATAGCTGTACTATATCGTTCTTTCTTTTTTATTATAATGTTATGTTATGTTAAATGGATGGTGTAGTCAACCATATATAGAGGACAACAAATTATGTTTTCAAGTATTCCTGTTTAGAGAATAATTGTGTGATCCTTTTTTTGTTGTTATTATGTTATCTGTATGTACCTTTTAATATTTTTGAAATAAACTTATTTAAAATTTAAAAAATAAAGTCACATCCGTTGACCAATCAGAAGGAGAAGAGAAGGATAAGGGCTGGGTGTACAGGCGTCCCATTCCCTCTAATGACAAAGTGCAGAGTCGGCCACTGCAGGCATACCAGAGAGAAGAAGAACTTGGCCATCGCCTTCAGCACTCCTCCCATGCACAGGACAGGCAGTCAAGGGTAGAATTGTATTGAGCTCCTGGCATGCCATTTTCCCAGCACAAGTCTAAAGAAAGTCTAGCAAAGGGAGAGGTTTCTTATATCCCTAAGAGCAGCTGCTGAGTCATAGAAAGTAAAGGAAAACAAACAGATTTAAACAAAAAAAGAATTATTACTGTGTTTTTTTGTATAGGCCATACAATAAGGACTATAATGTGTTTCTTTAACAACGGAAATCATTACGGACTATTACAGAATGTTTCTGCATTGCAAAATTGATTGCCCGGACTTCTAACAGTCATTAAACTAGTCAAGAAATTTCTTCTTTTTGAAAAAGGAACAAGAGACACCCCACTGGACCAAACCTCTTCTAGCCCTGTGCTGAGAATGGAGAATCTCCCTTCCTGTACCTTGACAGACGGAAAAGTTTGCAATCGCCTATTCACAGGGGATGGGTTGCAGGTGCGTAAATTTAAACTGGATTCAGACAACACAGAGCTAATGGCAGACCCAGAGTCCATTACAGACTGTTGACTTCCCTTGTGACCCATTATAGACTCTAAATTCCAGCAAAGGCACCATGTAAACAGTACTGGCTATGTCAATCTGCGTATCAAGGGCACAACAGGAGGGATTGCTGAAAACTCTTACAATTACTCAGCTCCTTCCCGTTATAGACTCAAAGCCCATGCCTGAGCATGCTAGGCGAAGTAATGTGGCGCCTTAGACTGTGGAAACTAACTTCCATGCCGGAACACACCGTATTATCGTTCTTAATCTGAAATAGGTTCATTCGTTGTTTAGAACCTTTAGGGTGGCACAGAGTACAACAAACGCATCCGAGAAGAAAAATTGTTCTGGTTAATGAACTGTAAATAAGGAGGAGGGTTGTGTTGATAATGAAAGAACATCCAGTTATGTACAGCTCACATTTCCAATAGAGTTCTCCAAGCCGGAAAAGGAACTCTCATTGTTCCTTGCCTCACTGTAGCTTATTAATTTCAAAACCACCTGAATTAATTTCAAGCCCACAAATGCTCGCGGTGGCAGAGACATGATGAAGTTGTTAGATGTCAACGTTACAAAGCTAGTAAAGCCCAGACACAACCAGGGACCAATAAAGCCATTTCTTCCCTTTCCATGTACCCCACAGACTCCTAAAGAAGGGAAGTTGCTGTATGGATGTTCAGGGAAATGTATTGTATGGCCCTGGGACAGTTACCAAGAATGTTTTGCCGTATGACTGTTCCCATCTCTGATATTGCGTGGGCTCACATTTAAGCCTTCCAAAAGATCCTAACCAACAAGGAGTGATGCATCTGATGACGAAGGCTCGGGTTCACAAAATTGTATGTGTTGTCATCACCGCATTAGATCCCACCAATCAGCAAAATCCCCTCCAAGACAAGCAATCCCCAGGCTGTTTGTGGGTGTAAAGGTCAAAGGTCCTGTTCAAGATGTTAGCTGTCTAGTAAACAGTTAGCTCACTATCCCTCTAAAAGCTCACAGAGGTGTATATGTTATCCTCACAGAAGTTCTGAGTGACGTTAGACTGAGAGTCTGCGATTGGTCCAAAATCACCTTGCCAGTTCATGTCCGGATGTGGACCCAAAACCAGATAATTAGGGCCACCCACTCTCAGCACTGCCAGTGGATTGCTAAATTTGGCCCATAAGTAGCCAAGAGCTTGGAGTGTGGTCCTGAGAGAGGTGGAATATAAATGTTGTCAATAAATAATAAAATTGCTTCCCCTACTTTTGAGGCATGATGGGCTCTGTTGGCTTCAGTCCAAATAAACCCCACTGGCATGCCATCTACTAGGACACAAGTGCAGTCCAGAAAGTCCGACTTATACCTAGGACTGAAATCTGTTTACTCTTTAAGAAGAACCCTGAAATTCTTCTGTGCAAATTCGAATCCTTGGCACATCTGGATTTTTCTCTACATTCCCAAATCAAGCACTGAGAGGGAGAAGGGTCTCCTTTGAATCCCTCCCAAGTAGGAAGCGCGAAAAAGTTACTAACCTTATTGTGTTACTTTTTGCAAGACGCCTTGGATGATTCATTGAACCACAAGCTCCAAGATTATATCTACCTCCTGTTGCAAGCAAAATCCAGTGGCAATGTCAAGATCTTGGGGAAAGGGGGCTCTCGTGGACATAGTTCACCAGCTGTGTCAAAACCTCCTTTCCCTCAAAATGCAGCTCCCGGATTACCTGGGTTGGCATTGAGGAAAGCAACTTTGCAGTTTGGAAAAGAAGGAAGTGGAGGGATTTTTGCAGCTGTTGTAGGAGGAACTGATTTGGAGGAAGTTCTGTGGCATAGACTGAAGAGAGCCAAATGAAACTCCCGCACCCGTCTTGCCTCCAGCCCATCTAGCAGTGCCAACAATGGGTGGAGGATTGCCCATTGCCAGAACTGCCTGGGACCTGTGGGACTGCCAAGGCTAGTGAGATGAGGCAAGAGGTTTCCCTTTGCCTCTCATGGTCACTTCTAGTGTTTGGGTCGTAGGAGGGCACTGGGTTTCTCCTGGACTGTTTCAGCATCCCAGTTCCACCCCCACCCGAGGAGGCTGCAAATGCATTGTGTGCTGCTGCTTCAAAGCTTGGCCCTGCCTTTCTGGGAGCCTGCTCAACCGGTATATCGTGCTGTTACAAAAGGTGGCGCGGCTTTTTGAAGAGCCTGCTCTACCTGTACATTTGCAAATGAGCAGCTTCTACAGACACACCATAACTGACCAGTTCTCCATCTTGTACTGGGCTGCGCTTGCAACTTTTGACGCCACTCAAAGAAAGGGGTCGCGACACACAGGGACATCCTCAAACCAAACTTCTCCAGTTTTGGGAGCTGCTGAACAAACCCAAGTAAAGTGTGCCTTGTTTGACAGGCATGAACAACATACTTTGATTCAGGAGCAAGCCACAAACAAGAAGGGGGTACCCAACGCACAATTCCCCAAAGCATTAAAGAGCGTGCTGCAGTGCCGAAGGGAATGGCAGCGAGAGGGATAAGGGGAGAGATGGCCACGCTTGCGCCTTGGTGTTGTACATGGATGACAACGTGTTAAATACTAATTGCATGCTGTCAGCCGAGCAAACAACGGCATTTGGAGAAATAATCCCCCAGCGGGATGAATCAAGCAAAACCACTCTCTGCCATTCAAATTAGCAGATCTGTAAATCCCCCCCTAATATAGGCACCAGGCATCAATTCCTTGTCTGGCGAAGAAACAGATCTTAATTCAGAGAAGAATTTGCCAGCAAGGGGGGGGAAGCATACCGCCCTCAACCCTGCCTTTGAGACACTACAAAACTTCCCATCTGCCAGGGAGCCAACTCAGGAAACTCCAGGCTCCCTGTTCAGGGTGATCACTAACACCTACACAGGTGGAGAGTGTGTATATGCGTGTGTGTTGAGAGAGAAAGAGAGAGATAAGCTTGCTTGGCTGAGTTACAGAAGGAAAAGATGAAGGGACTCAAAATTGCAACCCATCTGTTTTCTTATTTTAAAGAGAGACTTTCATCTACGTCTTCGGCACCCGCTGTCAGGCACAAACGCAACATGACTGTGATGAGAAACTTTGAGGAAATGATCATTTAAAAAACCATCCCCCACCACAGTCACCGAACGCTATAGATTTCTCTCCCCTCTTTTTAAACCAAGGAAAAACATTTTTCTCCCTGACCCACCCCACCAAACTGTTTTTAATGTATACACAGTCCCTTATACCTTTTACAGGTGAGCACAGGGCCTACAGATGCCAGCAATTAAAGGCAGTCCCCCAAACCAATAGGGACCTTCTCTTTTCAATACAAAGGAGAGGAAGGCAGTGAAGAGCGGAGGGCGGGAGAGAAACTCATCCGTGCAAGTCAAAGTGTTTCTTCCCAACACACACGTTGCAAAGGACTCGGGCGATGCAAACTCTTCCAGCAGAGGGGTAGTTCAAAGCCACAAGTTGCCACCCCCCTGTGTCGAGGTGGGGCCACCTCCTGTCAGATTTGCACACAATCTTATGAAACTTCCAAAAAGGCAACACATTTCCCCCTTTAAGAAAAGAAGACAGCCGGCCCGGCCAGCTTGACTTACAGTTTGGCCTTCTCCATCCGTCTGGGTCCCCGATTCCTCTGTCCCCGAGCAGCCCGTCCACTCATCTGCTCCTTCTTCTTCTCCTGTCCCTTCATTCCCCAGCTTCAGCCTCTTCCCTTCAGGTTGTGGTTCATCTGCCTCCTCTCGCCTCATCTTCCCATCTCTGCTTCGCTGTTTCGCTGCATCCTCCGGGCTGTTTGATGGATTGGACATTTTTAGAAATAAACACGTTGGCGCGCTTTGCTACGTCTATATGTATATATTACATGGGTTTTTCTATGCTGGCCTAACGAAGCAGCCTCTGTAGGGGAAAGATTTGGCTACTGAGAGCTCCCTCCCTCTCTCCCCTATATGCTCGGTCTTCTTTTAAAAATTTAGCTGGTGTTTCAGAGCCTTCGTGAGGCTTCGTGGCATCTCACCATTTCTTTAGCTCCCTCTGCTGCCGGCTGGCTGGCTCTTTCTCTTTGGCAGTAGTTTTCAGCACACACTTTAATATTTCTCTCCTCTTCTGCTCACAAATAACCTTTTGGATATTGATTGTTGGCATGAGACTCCTGCCAATGATCGTTTCGGGGTCTATCCACTCCCCGTTCCATAGGGACAGACTTGGATGGGGTGGGGGGTTTGTTTTGTTTTTAGGATCCCACTGTTCACAAATGAGACCTGACAATCAGGTCAAATCGATATGTTATTTATCTACGCCAAGATCTCCACTTGGGAGATTTTTGCACACTCGAGCATTACGGAATTTAGTGCACTGTTCAGTTTCCCAGGGCATTTAGCAAACACTTATTTTTATTTCGGTGGGGGGACACAAAGTTTCTAGTCCTTATCAAAGGGGGGAATGACTTTTAAAAATGTCTCGACCAATAAGCCTACTAAGGAAAACAAATTCCAGGACTCCAGCAAGGTGAAACTTTTCCCTGGAAAAGCATGAGGGAAGGGGGGGGGGGGAGAGAGAGAGAGAAACCCACCCATGAAGGTACAAAAGAGTGCCATGGTCTCTCTGATCTCCTCTCCAACTTTGGTAGGGTCGCTGTATCTGAATATGAAGCTCAGTGCTTATGGGGGAACAGGAAATCCCACATTTTAATTCTCCATCCTTCTCATGACGCACAAATATCCCACTGGGTAAGTCTGAAGCAGATTCCCCTTGTGCTTAATGGAAGAGTTCACCTTAAACAAATTTCCAGGGCTGACTTCCTTATCTAGTGAAAGAACGCTTTGTGCTATCATTAAGGGCTTTCCTTTCTGTTACTTCCTGGTTTGCCTCCACCTTTTCCAAGACAAGAAGACCCATCGTTTGCAGTTGGCCATTTTAGTCATAGGCACTTTTCTTGGAGAACTAGGAGCTGAAGAAGACTCTGTCTTTGGTTTTCTTCCACGCACACAAAACCTACCCCTTGGTTTCACTAAACTCTCTCTGCAATTTCTCTACCTCTCCCCAGTTGCACTCACTTCCTGCTTTTACTCACAAGGAGACTTCCATCCAATGGTGGGATTCAAAGAATTTAGCAACCGGTTCCGAAAGGACTCAGTGGTGGGATTACAACCAGTTCTCCAAACTAGACAAAAAATTAGCTACCGGTTCTACCGAACTGGTGCAAATAGGCTGAATCCCACTGCTGCTTCGATCCTCCTCCCCAGCTACAGCTGCAGATAGGTCCCAGCTATTTTCCCCCTTCATGGCAGAAGCAATACAGTCCTTTCTGGAGTTATTTTTGACTGGGGATGGTAGGATGCTCAGGCAAGCATGCCCCCATCAAGAAAGGGGGTCACAAAATGGCCTGTCAGGAGTGCCAGACATGTTTGCCAGCCTAGAGAGACAGACTTCTGGCTTTATGCAACCCAGTGAAGCTCCACAATTTTCTGGCTCATCTGACCAGTTGTCCTGTGGCACATAACGCTCCCCAGGTGACCCCTGCGTGCATTCAAACATTGCCCACAGTTCCTCCAGTGGGTAGCCTGACAGGCAAACGTGTAGCTGCCTGCTCAGGTTCCATTGACTGTAGCTTGCAGCTACTTTGAGGAACATGTTTTTAAGATAGCATTGTTTTTAAAAAGTTGTAATTGGATTTCTAGCTCGCTTTATAGCTAACAACCTCAGAGCACTTTACAAAGTTGTGTTTTTTTAAAAAACAGTAAAAATACAATCAATATTCTGTGTTGAATAAGAATGGAAAATAGAAGCCAGTGAGTTCCCTGTCTCAAATCTTATCTCTTCCACAGATGCAAAGCATGGGCTGGCAACCTGACCCTCCTTCTTTAAAGAGAGAGAGAGAGAGAGAGAGAGAGACTGCTGCTAATGAAGTGCTCTCCTAAACCTAGTCTGGTTTCTTTTATCTACGATTGTCAAAAAGGGAAACAGATTACACAGATGAGTTCACAGAAATGAAAAATTCATTTCAGACCCTTTCGGTTTACTTACATTATCTCCCACGTTTAAACTCTGCATCGCATCATCTTAATTACTTCTTAAAAGCCAGTAAATATTTCATTAACCCTTATTAGACTGCTTTATGTTCCATGGCAGTACCACTGAGGCGACGCAAATAGAAAGCAAAACCCGGGTGAAAAGGATTTCCAGGTCCCCAGATTATTATTTTGATGGCATCTCATTACAGTGTGACTATTCAAAAGGTTTTTAATTTGCTGGACTGTCGTTTATTCACTTTGGGGGATCCTTAGAAAGTAATAGCTTTGTGGCCCTAGTCAGATGCCACGGGTCAGAGTTGGCCGGATTAGACTCAGGAAGTTTTGTGTGTTCCTGGGGAAGAGAAAAGCTCAGTTGAGCCAATGTTCAGCAGTCAGAAGGTCCCATGCCTCATATAACCATTGATATAATTTCAGCTGCTGGAAAGATCCTCTTTCTGCCTGAGGTTCCGGAGACCGTTTCAATGCAGCCACAGAGGTCTGCAACAGAATAATAATATTCAAGTCCAGTAGCATCTTAAAGGCCAGCCAGATTCCCAGAGTATAAGTTTTTGAGAGTCAAAGTTCTCTTCATCTGTTGTCCTCTCAAAAGCTCTTGGCTCTGGAAATCTTGTTGGTCCAAAGCACTACTGGACTCTAATCTTGAGATTCTGAAGAAATGTCTGCCAATCAGATCAGACAATACTGACCCTGCTGAACCAATGGTCTGACTCGGTATATGACAAGGTCTGGCCAAGAAGACCCAGCTCCCTTATCCTCCTACTGTTTCATTTCCTTCATCTATTCCCTCTTAGCCATACATCTTCTGACTGTCTGTCTGTCTCTTGCCATCTGCAGCTCCCACCTCCAAAAAAAAATGCACTGATGGTTCCAGATCTCCGGTTTCATTCATCATTAGATTTCATGCTAGGAACTCACTTCAAAGCTTATGTCAGCAACAGCTGCTACGCATTGCAATCGACTTGTCTGTTCTGCCGAGGAACTTGTCTGAGAGAATTCTGGGCTGGGGCTCCCTGTTCTCCCACCTCTGTGTCAAGAACAAGTGAAGCCAAAGGGAAGCAGGCCAAGATCCTTTTCCTCGGGCCTAAGCACCATCGAGAACTTCCTGCAAGTTCTTTGCCGTGAGCAACGTCTCATCCTTCTAACAGGGTTTACCAAAACGAAACCACACAAATCCATAGGTATGCTTCTCACTCCAAGATGCCATGAATCTCGAGAGGAAAAGAAGGAGAGATTCACCCTTTGGCTTCAATCGGAGAGAAACCCCTTATCCTCCTATTCTGACTGTGCTGAACCCACCTGCCAATTTAGACTGGCACTGGCGACGAATCTTAGCCTCCATCGGGGGGGGGGGGGGCTGCGTTAGGAACTCCCAGCCCAGCGGCCCCGAGACAGTGTGTGTTTTGTGTTAAATTAGTTCTGTTGAGTTCTGCTACTGCGAGGTGCCCTCAAACCACAGGTGTTCCTAAATCAATGAGTCCATGACAATTATAAATTGCTTTTCATAAGCAGTAAACAAACAGAACCACAATAAAAGCTAGCAAAAAAAAATGTCTTCAGTGAAGCGGTGCAGCGACACCACCGCGTTCTGCTGCTCAAGCTCTTTCTAAAGTGCTTACTTTCTTTCTTTCTTTTTTCAGCCCCCCCCCTCCTTTGTTTCCATTTTCTGCTTCTGTGTGACTTGCTGATTCAGAGACTGAGGAAGTAAAGTTTCCTTTCGGTGCTCTCCCTCCCCGCACCTCAAAAACCCTCAACGTTATGCTGCAAACCACAGCATCAAATGCAGAGAGGACAATCCTAAACAGACTTATTCCATGGGCCTTGTTCCCAAGAAAATATTCATAGATTGCACTGTAAGAGGCTGGCTTGAGGGTTGAAGGTTGTCTCTTCCACTGTCACCAAAAGCAAGCAACAGACCCCAGGGTCAGGGTTTTGGTCAGCATTGAGACCAGGGAATAGCTGACTCACCATCAGCTTTGAGCTGTTTTGAGCTCCATGGAGGAGGGGGTTGGATAAAAAGGCTCCACCAAAGACTGCAAATGGGGCAAGTCCCACGCACCATCCTTCAACCTGAGAGCCAGGGTAGTGTAGTGGTTAAGAGCAGATGGATTCTAATCTGGAGAACTGGGTTTGATTCCCCACTCCTCCACCTGAGTGGTGGAGGTTTATCTGGTAAACCAGATGTTTCCACACTCCTGCATCCCTGCTGGGTGACCTTGGGCTAGTCACAGTTCTCTCAGAACTCATTCAGCCCCACGTACCTCACAAGGTGTCTGTTGTGGGGAGAGGAAGGGAAAGGAGATTGTAGGCCACCTTGAGTCTCCTTACAGGACAGAAAGGTGGGGTATAAATCCAAACTCTTCTTCTGATACTGAATCAGACCGTTAGCCCATCAAAATCAATATTGTCTTCTCAGACAGGTGATGGCTTCCCAAAATCTCAGATAGAGGTCTCCTGCATCATCTGATTCACAATTGGAAATGTCAGGGGTCGAACTGGGGACCTTCTGTGTGCTGAGCAAATGCTGTACCACTGAGCCATGGCCCTGCTTTCCTTGTTGCTGCATCTTCAGAAACAGTTGTCTCCTCCTCCAAACTTGAGATGTTCGGTGCCCAGGGAGAGCCACAATATGCTGCCACAGGAGGTGGTGATGGCCACTAACCTGGATAGCTTTCAAAGGGGCTTGGGCAGATTTATGGAGGAGAGTCAATCCATGGCTACCAATCTTGATCCTCCTTGAGCTGAGACTGCAAATGCCTTAGCAGACCAGGTGCTCGGGAGCAGCAGCAGCAGAAGGCCATTGCTTTCACATTCTGCACGTGAGATCCCAAAAGCATCTGGTGGGCCACTGCGAGTAGCCCAGTGCTGCACTAGATGGACTCTGGTCTGATCCAGCAGGCTCTTTCTTATGTTCTTATGTTCTTAACCCTTGCCTCAGATCCTAACGGATCAATAAAAACACGGCTTTGGTATTCATGAAATGTCCCATGATTTAAAGGTAGTCTATGGGCGCTGCTGGCAAAGCTATGCAATACCAGCTCTTGGCATCAACTGAGCAGAGATAGCCAGTTGATTTACAGCCTGTTTAACTAGTGATAACTGCATCAATTTGTAATTAAGAAGATGCATTTTGGTTAATAAACAAAAATACCCAGACTATAATTGGGCTGAAGGGATTTCTCTCAAAGAAGCAATTAAAAGGGCCGAGCAGCAGTAATAACGTGTGTGAAGGATGCCGAATAGGGAGGAAAGTTGCACTCCGCAAATATATAGAAGACACAAACAGGAAGAGGGGAGTTTCTTCTGCCCGGTTGCAATTAACAGAATTAATGCAGGCGGACGGTCAGGGGATTTAAATGCAAAATTGCTCTTTCATTAGCCTAGCAAGAGTGCCATCACCGCAGCACAGTCTGGCTCTGGGAGGCAAAAGTCCTCAAACTGCCATTCATTTGTTGCTGTTTAAATTAAGTTAAATTATGGAACAGTGTCAACTTTGAAGAATTGCGTCTCTTCAGCCAAGGGGCATAGGGAACTGTGGGTGGCGTAAGTCCAAGACTGGGGCCATGGCACAACTGGCACTCCACCCGGGAACTCCTTGGCCCCTTGCCCCCCCCCCTCCCAACACCCTGGCATCCATACTGGCTTCTTCACAACACAGACTTCCAGGTTCACCCACCATGGAGCTGAGGGGCAGCCAGCTGCCAGTGCATTTGCTATTTGTGCCAGTGGGGATACCCTTTATGCAGTGGGTGCAGCAGTGGCATAGTGGTTAAGACCAGGTGCATTCTAATCTGGAGGAACCGGGTTTGATTCCCCACTCTGCCACTTGAGGTGTGGAGGCTTATCTGGGGAATTCAGATTAGCTTGTGCACTCCCACACATGCCAGCTGGGTGACCTTGGGCTAGTCACAGTTCTTCTGAGCTCTCTCAGCCCCACCTACCTCACAGGGTGTTTGTTGTGAGGGGGAAAGGGAAAGGAGATTGTCAGCCCCTTTGAGTCTCCTTGCAGGAGAGAAAGGCGGGATATAAATCCAACTCTTCTTCTTCGTAATGCTTCTTCTTCTTCTGTCTCTGGAAGCTTGTGAGATATGATGGAGATTATGGTTATCTCACTTCATCTTTTTGTTATCAGGTATGTTACCTCTGAGAATGGAGGTTCCATTGTGAAGTCCAACAGTAATTCATACACACACAACTGTCTTGCTACATCAGATCAATATCCATCCAGTCCTACAGAAGGCATGCCAAGGAATGTATTGTCAAAGGCTTTCAAGGCCGGATTCAACCGGTTCTGGTGGGTTTTGTGAGCTGTGTGGCCGTGGTCTGGTAGATCTTGTTCCTAACATTCCTAACTGAGACAGAGCGTCTCTGTGGCACCCAGAAAGTCCCCGGTTAAATCCATGAACTCTTCAGTAGCATCATAGAATCATAGAGTTGGAAGGGCCATCAAGTCTGACCCCTTGCAATGCAGGAACACATAATCAAAGCACTCCTGACAGATGGCCATCCAGCCTTTCTTTAAAAACCTCCTGAGAAGGAGACTTCACCACACTCTGAGGTAGTGTATTCCACTGTCCAACAGCCCTTACTGTCAGGAAGTTTTTCCTGATGTTTAGGTGGAATCTCTTTTCCTTCACCTTGAACCCATAACTCCGTGTCCTAGTCTCTGGAGCCACAGAAAACAAACTTGCCTCCCTTACCAATACGGCATCCCTTCAAATATCTAAACATGGCTATCATGTCACCTTTTAACCTTCTCTTCACCAAATCAAACATCTCCAGCTCCCTAAGTCTCTCCTTGTAGGGCATGGACTCCAGATCTTTGACCATTTTGGTGGCCCTCCTCTGGACCCGTCCCAGCTTGTCAATATCCTTCTTGAATTGCGGTGCCCAGAACTGGACACAATATTCCAGGTGAGGTCTAACCAATGCAGAATAGAGAAGTAGAATTACATCAGGTAATAGGTGATATGAAAGACTTCTGTCTGAAAACCTGGAAAGCCATTGCCTCTCTGAGGTAATATTGTCCTTTAGGGACCAAGGGTCTGATTCTGAATAAGGCAGCTCATGAGATTCAATCCTCTGGAGAAAATGATTCTCTGAAGCATGGAATTTCTGACATTATATCCTGCTGAGGTTCCTCCTCCCTCAAACCCCACGGTCCCTAGGCTTTCCCCCCCCCCCAGATCTCCAGGAATTCCCGACCCACAGCAGGCAATCATCCCCCCTCCACAGATGCAGAATTCTTCCAACCCCTGGCATTAGCCTTGAGCAAAGGGTACTTCAGCCTGGCCATTCAGCACTCTCTCGGTGTGTATGAAATTCCTCCCATTTCCTCATCTTGATAGGGCACCTTGCTGGGAAGATAATGCGAGGGCTACATTGGGGCAGCCATAAAATTGACCTGAATAATGGACCCCAGGGCTAGATAGATATCCGTGAACAAAAACCACCAGCAGAGCGTTGCTCTCTGGCCGTTAAAAGGTGCGCTTTCCTCCCTGTGCTTTCGCCCAAGGCACCTTGCCGATTCTTTTATGAGTTCTGATGGCTACGGACCAAGTTTATGTCGCTGCACGGGGAGAATCAAGAGGTCGCTCCCCCGCCATGTACTTGGCAATTTGTAAAAGCTAGGGGGATGAAAATGTGACCACAACACCAGAGCAGGGAAAGCTAAAATTTGCACTTTGCATATCTTGCCTGGCTCTGCTAAAACGATGAGGGGCAGGAGAGACGGCTGGATTTTGAAATGTCACGCAAATGTTTGCATACTGTGGCTGGGCTTGGGGTTTTTTTTACTTCTTGTGAGTATCCCTCTTTGCCACAGAGACTGTGGCTCAGTCGTAGAGCATCTGCTTGGCATGCGGGAAGTCCCAGGTTCAATCCCCGGCATCTCCAGGAAAAAAGGCTCAGATGGTGTGTTTGTGTGGTAAATGCCATCTATTTCCTCCTATGAATCAATATCCTGTCAAACATCCTATGGTGAGCAGTCTCAATCAGCTCTGCAAACTGGGACCCATGGCTTCCTTTATGGAGTCAATCCATCTCACACTGAGTTTTCCTCTTTTCCTGCTGCCTTCAGCTTTTCCTGGCATTATTGTCCTTTCCAGTGAGTCTTGTCACGTTGGATTTTCCTCTTTTCCTGCTACCTTCAGTTTTTCCTGGCATTATTGTCTTTTCCAGTGAGTCTTGCAGTGGTACATGATGTGAAAGACCTCAGCCTGAGATTATGGACTGCCGCTTCCAGTCTGAGCAGACAATTACTGACGTCAATGGACCAGCGGTCTGATTCAGTGTAAGGAAGTTTCATATGTACTCTTATTGAAACATTTGAACATTGTAAATTTAACAGGCAATTGTTTCAGGTTCATCTAACCTCTTAATGTCCACTTTTAAAATCCTCTTCTTTCAAAGAGCTCAGAGTGGTTTGTGTGATTCTCATCACCCCTGTAATTTGGAGGGGGCAGGACACACATGCTCATGCAACATTCAAGACTGTATCTCCCCTTACCTAGCTCGCCCTGCGTGTGGAACAGGTAGCATTTCTGAGAATGCCACCTTGGGGGTCCTGGACTTCAACCTGTTACCTAGCAGCCTAAATTTAGCCTCCAGAACCTTCCAGCTACATTTCCCAATGTCATTGGTGCCAATGTGAACCACAACTGCTGATTCCACCCCAGCACAGCCTATCTGGACGACTGAAGCTGTCCACTGAAGCATGTCGCTCTGCCACACTGCAAACATTCTTTCTGGAAAACAGCAAGTTTCTAGTTCTTCTCACTGACAGCAGCAAAGTAAAATCTTTCCCAGCTCATGCTACCGAAGTCCCTTTACTTATTTTTACTTTCCTTTTTTATTTTCCTTCGGTTATAGTCCACCTTTCTTGATCAGACTCCATTCCTTCCTCACTCATCTACAGCCCAGAGTCAGACGTTTCATATTTGGAAGAATTGTTTGCTTCCATCGGGGAAATCAGCTTTACCAAGGGAGTGACCGCATCTCGAATCTTTCCAGATTAGGCTAGCAAGACAATATAATATCCAAAATAAATCTGCCAGATGTTTTCCTCCATTTATTTTTATACTTGCCACATGGGGAGACATTAAAGTTGCCGTAAATAAGAGTTGCCAGCAATTGTGAGGGAGACGGGAAGAAGTTTGTCAAATTCATTAGCACTTGTGGGGGCTTTTTTCCTTCCCTCTTACTTTCTTTTCTGAACTCAATAGGTATGAAGTTGACAAAGTTTCTGAAACTGCCTTTAAAGTGTAAAATTACAAACTTTAATTTCAGATATGTTGTGGTTTCAAGGATCACTGAGCTGGAGCTAAAGATATTTGGTAAAGGTGACTGGATTGGGCTGCTTTGATTACATGGATTCTGTATCTATCGTTAGTGGTAACTAACTAGATCATCCAGGTCTATCATCCAGTATCTATCATTAGTGGCAACTAACTAGATCATCCAGTATCTCTTATTAGTGGTAACTAACTAGATCAGGGGTAGGGAACCTGCGGCTCGAGAGCCGCATGTGGCTCTTCTGCCCTTGCACTGCGGCTCCACGAGCCGAGCCGCCGGCCCCATCCTTGCCCGCCCTGCAGACAGCAGGGCGGATGCATCAATGCGCTTCTCAGAATGACCAGAGTAAAAGGTTAAAAAACCCAATATATACAGTGTTATCTTTATTTTAAATGTCAAAAATTATTTGCTGCTCCAATTATTTGCGGCTCCCATGGAAAACGGGTCCAAATGGCTCTTTGAGTGTTAAAGGTTCCCTACCCCTGAACTAGATCATCCAGGTACAGGAGTGGTATACCTCCAAATCCCTATCCCCTTTATGCCTGATAAAGACTTCCTTGGCATACCTTCTGTAGGGCTGGATGGATATTGATCTGATGTAGCAAGACAGTTGTGTGTGTATGAATTACTGTTGGACTTCACAATGAAGCCTCCATTCTCAGAGGTAACATACCTGATAACAAAAAGATGCAGGCAAGTGAGATAACCATAATCTCCATCATATCTTACAAGCTCCCAGAGACAGACAGACAGACAGACAGACAGACAGACAGAAGAAGAAGAAGAAGAAGAAGAAGAAGAAGAAGAAGAAGAAGAAGAAGAAGAAGAAGAAGAAGAAGAAGAAGAAGAGGAGGAGGAGGAGGAGGAGGAGGAGGAGGAGGAGGAGGAGGAGGAAGAGGAGGAAGAGGAGGAAGAGGAGGAAGAGGAAGAGGAGGAAGAGGAGGAAGAGGAGGAAGAGGAGTTTGGATTTATATCCCCCCTTTCTCTCCTATAGGAGACTCAAAGGGGCTGACAATCTCCTTTCCCTTTCCCCCTCACAACAAACACCATGTGAGGTAGGTGGGGCTGACAGAGCTCCAAAGAACTGTGACTAGCCCAAGGTCACCCAGCTGGTTGTGTTGGAGTGCACAGGCTAATCTGAATTCCCCAGATAAGCCTCCACAGCTCAAGTGGCAGAGCGGGGAATCAAACCCTGTTCTCCATATTAGAGTGCACCTGCTCTTAACCACTACGCCACTGCTGCTTAGTAGCAAATTACTACAGGAGGTGGACCTTTGGTATGACCAATGAGGTAGCCCTCCTTTCATATCTACCCTTCTCTTCTTAAAAGCAATGCACCCCCAGCCTCTCACAGATCCATTTGCGCCAATCACACATAATCCCACATTCAAGCCCGATCCATTTTCTCTCTATGGCATGAACCGTCCTCTCTATTTTCTGCTGATTTATACTCACAGCTACGGAGCACAGTTATATAACTGCAATTAATGCTTAAGGGAATTATGAGACAATCGTCTCCAGTCCTCTTTTGAAAGCTTACTACTTAACGTTTATTTGACTGTTCATCTCTGGAAGTGTCCCGATTGCCAATAGTTTCAAGTCTCCCTGCTCTCGCCTGCGCACGCACGCTCCTGCCCCACAAGTCAACTGCATTTCAGATAACGCAAGGTGAGCTCAAGTGACAGATGATGGCATTTCTCTGCAGTTATGTTCAGGGAGAGCTATAAAACAATCTTCAATCGATAACATTGAATCAGGGTCAGGAGGTAGCTCCTTGGCAGAAGTTCAGCACAGAGAGAGAACTGTGTTTATAGGTGTTGAGGAAGAGGTAAGAATGCGCGAATGTGCCTTTTCCTGTTTCTTTTATGTGGTCACTGGCAATTCTTTCATTTCACCCATTTTAGTTGCCGGCGTTCCGTTTGATGTCATTTTCATGCGATTGTTGCCTTAAGTGTTGTAGGTTATTATCTTTGTTTAAAATATTTTTATTCTGCCTTCATACCTAATCAGGATCTCTTCCACACATGCGGAATAATGCACTTTCAATCCCTTTCACAATTGTTTGCAAGTGGAGTTTGCTATTCCGTACAGTCAAATCCAGCTGCAAAGTGCATTGAAAGTGGATCGAAAGTGCATTATTCTGCATGCGCAGAAGGGGCCCGGGGTTTGCAAAGTGGTGAACGTAGAAGACGTGAAAATATTTGAGCAAAGTAAAATAGTTAAAAGTATGGAAGAATTCAGTTAAAACACATAAACAAACAACTGTAGAATGCAGGCAGTAACCATTATTGGAGGTATGCCAGGCGAAACAAAAAAATATTCACCTACTGGAAAAAAACACAATTGGAGGGATCGATTGATAGATCTATCTATCTATCTATCTATCTATCTATCTATCTATCTATCTATCTATCTATCTATCTATCTATCTATCTATCTATCTATCTATCTATCTATCTATCGATCTATTGTCAAAGGCTTTCACAGCCAGAATCACTAGGGTGTTGTGTGGTTTCCGGGCTGTATGGCCGTGTTCTAGTAGCATCTATGTGGAGTGTGGAGCAACTTCCAAAGTTTTGGAGCCACAACTGAGCAGACCTTTTCTTGAGTTACCCGACCCACCTTGGATATTGGCGGGGCGGGGGGACTGTGGCTGGAGAGATTTATGTCTGCCCCAGTGACCCAGGGATGTGTTGTACCTCCAGTTGTTTGGAAGAACCAACAAAGTCCAAACTGAGAATTCAATTAACTCCTTTTGTCTCTGCCCTCCCTGGGTGCTCTTGTGCAGATGGACACAGAGGAGCTGTTTTGGCAGAAAGGCTGTCTGCCTGTCTGAATTCTTTTCAAGTTATCTGATCTCACAGCATTCTAGAGCTACGAATAAACGCAAGCAAGGAATCCTGCAGGAGCCTGATAGAAAGGTAGATTCTTTCACCAACCAAAATCAATGACACAGCAATGTGGTTTTAGAGGTAGGATCTGATATAGGGTTGCCAACTGCTGCTTGGAAAACACTTGGATATTTGGAGTGGAGCCTGGAAGGGTGTGACTTGGCAACCCTATATAATGTCATACAGTCCACCCTCTAAAGTAGCCATTTTCTCCAGGGGAACTGAGCTCCCCCATCTGAAGATCAGTTGTAATTCCTCAAGATCTCCAGCTCTCACCTGGAAGTTGGCAAATCTAGAAGCCAGTGTGGTGTAGTGGTTAAGAGCAGCTGCACTCTAATCTGGAGAACCTGGTTTGATTCCTGGCTCTGCCACTTGAGCTGTGGAGGCTTATCTGGGGAACCAGGTTAGTTTTGTGCACTCCCACACATGCCAGCTGGGTGACGTTGGGCAAGTCACAGTTCCTCAGAGCTCTCTCAGTCCCACCCACCTCACAGGGTGTGTTGTGGGGGGGAGGGAAATGAGATTGTAAGCCCCTTTGAGTCTCCTTACAGGAGAGAAAGTGGGGATATAAATTCAAACTTCTTCTTCTCTAAAATGTGTGGCAAATCAAGCATATTTCTTGAGTCTCGAGGGCAGGAAGTAAAGGATGAAATCTGGAAAACATTCAGTACAGACCTTGGATAAAAGATGCATTTGCAACAGAGGCACTGCTGGGTTTTTGTGCTAAGACAGACAACTTGAACTTCCCTGATAGAATGGGGAATTTTTAATTATACTGATGATCGTTTACCTTATTACTGTTCTCACTTGTTGGGGATTTTTCCCCCCTTTTTTTTTGGTTTTGCTGATTGTATATTATTTTGCCATTTCCAGCACTATAATTCTGACCAAAACGCAGCACTGCTGAGCAGACATGCAAGACACATTAACCGAGAGATGAAGATGTTGTCTAGCGAATTCAATTTAAGCAATAACATTAAAGCCAGAGTGTTGAATAAAACATTGCGTAATAATGATCCTTGTGCGTGTCAACTCTGAGGAGGTAATAATTGTTTTCATAAAAAGGCTACACCGGGCCATTGTCTTTCGCACAACAGCCACAAGATCCTCTTCCAGCCCCTCCGCCCCCTACTATTACAAAAGAGAACAGCCTCTGGCATTTTTTTTCCTGGCCGAATGTCTTCCCAGGATAAGATGTTCATCCTACAGGAATCATGTTAAAGGGGCTTGTTTACAACTATGCAGATGAGTCCTTAACATGCTTGGTATGGTTAAATTGTTTAATTTATTGTCAAATTCGGAGCCTCCTTATCTATTCTTAGCTGCCTCTCTTGGCAAACTGTGGAACTGCATAGATGTAGCCGAAATGGAAGGCTGTTGGTTCCTCATAACCAGTCCTTGAAATACTTCCAGGGCTGACCTGGGAAAGAGCCAGATGGTTTCCCAATGGGAGTGACAAACTACGAACGATTCAAGAAGGATATGGACAAGCTGGAACGGGTCCAGAGGAGGGCAAACAAAATGGCCAAAGATCTGGAATCCATGCCCTACGAGGAGAGACTTAGAGAGCTGGGGATGTTAAGTTTGATGAAGAGAAGGTGAAGAGGTGACATGATAGCCCCGTTTAGCTATTTGAAGGGATGCCATGTCGAAGAGGGAGCAAGCTTGTTTTCTGCTGCTCCAGAGACTAGGACCAAGAGTCATGGGTCCAAGGTGAAGGAAAAGAGATTCCATCTAAACATCAGAAAAAACTTCCTGAAAGTCAGGGCTGTTCAACAGTGGAATGCGCTACCTCGGAGTGTGGTGGAGTCTCCTTCTTGGGAGGTTTTTAAAGAGAGGCTGGATGGCAATCTGTCAGGAGTGCTTTGATTATGTGTTCCTGCCTTGCAGAGGGTTGGGCTTGATGGCCCTTGGGGTCTCTTCCAACTCTGTGATTCTGATTCTAGGAACGCACACAAAGCTTCCCTTTCATAAATCAGACCATCTGTCTATCTTGGTCTGTCTTGCCTACACTTGTCGCCAGCAGATAGTCTCAGGTAGAGGTCAATTACATTAGCAGCCTAGCTCAGGTCATCCAAAATGAGGGTCAGGATTTCATCTATTGAGTTAATCCCTCTTGCGCTGAAATCCTTTTAAGTAGAAATACCAGTGAATGAACCTGGGAGATACAAAAGTAGATGTTGTACCGCTAAGCCACCAGCTTGCCCTTGTGTGTAAGTTCCAACAAGCCTCTTTGGATTTATGATCCCCAGCATGTCCTATCATTAACAGCCTAGCCCAGGTCTTGCAAACTGAGAGTCAAGACTTCTTCTATTGAGTCATTTCCTCTCATGTTGAGTCCCCTTCTTTTCCTGCTGCCTTCCACTCTTCCAGACATTACTGTCTTTTCCGGTGATCCTTGTCTTCTCATAACGTGACCAAAGTACAGTAGCCTGAAACTATGGTTCATCAACACTCTTTACTCAAACACTGAGCAAAGTTATCCAAACTGGGCCTGAAATTTTCATGCATAGTGAAATGCTCTCCTGCAATTGACACAGTTGGAGGTGGGAGACATTATCGTAATTCCCCAACTCCAGGTAATAGTCAGCCATGTAAATGGACCCCTGATGGCCAGAATCTAAGCATCTGTTCAATTCTATTCCCTCCGTTTCAATCACTTGTTCTCTTTCCCCAGCTGTTAACAGCTCATGTCTCTATCCGACGCTCTCCAGAGATGCCAGACCTTATGAGCATTTGAAGTAATGTAATTTGAGGGGTCAGGTCATATCCGGAATATGTGTAACCTTGGGAAGGGGGAAAAAAAAATCCGCCTCCAATTTGCCAGCTTCACATAAACGGTAATTTAAACCCAGTATTTATCGCCAACTTCACCTAGAATCTCCAAAGGCGTGATTTATTGAACATTAGCGCTTGCTCAGATTCAATAAATTTCACTTTTTACATCATTAGCATTAAAAGAAAAGGGCCATTTGTGCAAGCCGGCCAGAAATCTTAACTGGAGAGAGACTTTATAGTCCAAAAATCAGCTAAAGTGTACTCAGAATTACATTATTCGCATCTAAATGATTAGAAGTTTTATTCCGGCAGTAAATTTATAAAAGACGACGGCCTGGCTGTAGAGAAGGGAGGATCGGGGGAAGGGTCAAGAAAGCAGCGGTGGGAAAGAAAGAGGCAGCCAGGTACTTCCACTTCTTTTGATTGCAGCATCTGTCAAAGTGGATTTCAGTGTTCAGGCTCCGGAATGCCTTGTAGAGCCCCCACAAGCTGGTAGGCCCGTTTTCGGCAATCTTCGCTACACTTCTCGGTTTCATTCTCCTCTCAGATTCCTCCCTCTGCTTATCGTTCCTTCCGATTGTGGGTGTATTTTTATTTAAAACATTTTCTACTACTTATCCCCCCCCCCCCCCACACACACACACACACAACTTGGAATCTTTAAGGTAGCAAAAGGTTTTTCGAAAATTCGTAATGCCCATCGACAGTTGGCAGTTGGCTTGTCAGCGTTAATCAACCAGCTGCCTGTTTGGGGCCAATGATTAAATATTGGCTCAAGTTTCATACAGCCAAGGGTACCATTTGAGTAGGCACGGGCAAACTGACCCAGCAAAGTTGCAGGGGCTACTTGGTTCAGGCCCCATCAGGCCCCCACATTTCAGCTGATAGTGCTGAGCAAAGCTCTGCTGTGTAAATCACCTAGCTAACACAAAGATCCTGCATTTCCCAGCTGCAAGGGGAGTAAGGTGGGGGCTGTGTGGACAATATTTCCCCTTGGCTTTCCCACATTCCTCAGATCTGACTATGAAATAGTATGGTTAATTGCCTTGTATAGAACTTCAATGAAGACTGCCATTATCAATGTCTGCCAGCAAGGGCCTTCCGGACATCAAAAGGGACTCTGTCATGTTAATGGACCTTCCGTTTCTCACCTTCTCCTTGATCTGCAACATAGCGAACTAGAGGTGCCCAAGCGCTGGCCTCCTGACTTTATCTTTCACACCGGCCTTGAGAATGTAACAGCTACAGCATTCCTGTCCTGTTTTACTCTGCCTTTGATATGGGGTGAGAAAGAGGGAGTGGAGAGAACTCAGGGATAAAAGGCTGTGCCCAAAGACAGTTCATTAGAACTGGCTTTCTACAGCTATGCCATCCGATGTCTGTCAACAAAGGCTTCTAATTCAAAGATCCAAAGTCTCATATTTGTCTGCAGATCCAGGGCTTGACAATATTGGAGTCTGGTTATTGGCGATTGACAAGCAATGTTACACAGGGGCAATTATGATGACCATAACTGTGACCAGCTGCCCTCTTCCATGCTACTCCCTGCTAGCTCCAAGCTGTGGCACTGCCAGTCACGTGGGCAAGGCGGAGCTTGCTCCTGACCACCAGTGACCTTGCCTTCAGGTCAGCAGCCTGCTGGGAAATTCCCCAGGAAGTGAAAGGCCTGATCTGCCCCATGCAAAGACAGCAGATTAGCTTTTTTAAAAAAATGATGTTATGTTAACATGGGCAGATCAGAGGCCTGATTGCCCTCTATGATTGCTGGTTCTATCCTGGGACATCCTTGGAGCCTTAGGGAGGGTGGGGTTTGGAGAGAAGGAGGAGCCCAGCAGGGTACAAAGCCATGGAGCCCACCCTCCAAAGCAGCCATTTTCTCCAGGAGAACTGATCCCTGTCATCTGGAGATAGGTTGTCATTCCAGATCTCCAGGCCTCATATGAGTGTTAGCAACCCTTTATCCTTAGACTATATCCTTTGGGGCAAACCCAAGAGCTCAGCAAAGCCATCTAATGGCCTCCTGTTACAACAGCCAGCTGTAAACAGAATGTTCACAATAACCATCAGCTGATTTGTTTTATAAGTAGCATAAAACCTATTGATGACTGAAGAATTTCCCCTGTAGTTCTGATAAAGTTGAGGCTGTAAAAACTTGATCAGCATTGGACAACTTACTATTTTTTTTAACCATAAACCAAAAGCTTTCTGCTTACCTGGCCTTTCTGTGACATCACGGTAGCTCAACCAATCGCAGCCGGAAGTATCAGCAGCAGCCCCCATCATTTGCCTCGTTTATTCTGATGCTCGGTTCATGCGTCACGAGGCCATCCCTGTCCCGCTGTCCTGCAAGCATTTAAGGTTCATGATTGCAGTAAACCTCCTGACTCCGCAGCACTCATCAGCATTCATTAGTCAGTCATTAGAACAACAAATGTTACCAATTCACCTTGTCGTTCACTTCCAAACAAATAAATGCACGCCACTGGAAGTGAGTCACTGAGAGCTTTGAAATGGAGATTGCCAATAGAGTGCAGAAGCTAGCACGTGAGCTTAGGACGGAGAATTGACAGTCGTGCCCTTTTATGATGCATACCAGCTTCCCTTGGGCCAGTCACTATTTTTTAACCTAAATTATCTCACAAGGTCAATGTAAGGAGGAAGGAGAAACAATGTGTTGTAGAAAAGAGAAAGATGAAAGTGATGGAGAGACTTCATTTCTCCACTCTGGGAGTGTTGCAGCAGCAGTGGCGTAGTGGTTAAGAGCAGGTATACTCTAATCTGGAGGAAACGGGTTTGATTCCCCACTCTGCTACCTGAGCTGTGGAGGCTTATTTGCGGAGTTCAGATTAGCCTGTGCACTCCAACACATGCAAGCTGGGTGACGTTGTTGGGCTAGTCACAGTTCTTTGGAGTTCTCTCAGCCCCACCTACCTCACAGGGTGTTTGTTGTGAGGGGGGAAGGGCAAGGAGTTTGTAAGCCCCCTTGAGTCTTCTATAGGAGAGAAAAGGGGGATATAAATCCAACTCTTCCTCTTCTTCATATTGTGAACAACCTTTCAAACAGGGGTCATGGAGATGGGATAGGAGGCTCATTCAACAGGCAAAAATCTGAAACATCCTGTCCCTTCATAAATTGCACCTTGCCACAGATGTCATCTTCTTATGCTCTCCAGGAAGCCAAGCAAGGCTAGAGGATGCAGCTCTAGCCCTCATGATTTCAAAACCAAGTCTGAAAATGGCCGAAAGCAGAAAACTAAGAACAGCCTGTAAAAACCAGCAGGTGGGCTTTGTAATTATTGTGTGTGCACCAGAGTGGTTGGGGAGCCATGATTTTGACACGATGTGCCACAGGCAAAAAGAGAGTGAGGCGGAGACAGAAGTTTGGCATCTTGGCAAGTCTGGATATAATTTACAGCATTCAGCCAGGAACAGCTGCGGAGAGCTGCGTGCGATAAGCAAACGACGTAGCACAAATTATCTAATCTTTCCATTATTGTTGCATGATCAACAGATCTGATTTTCTCAGCCCATCCTCGTCTATGCTTATTTCCCGGCTTAAAGCAGAAGCTCCAGTGGTTTTGTCAAAGGGAGACGGGGGAAGGGAAGGAACGCCTCAAAGGAACAGCAGTGTGACTGCAACTATAGCAATTTCTGGATCAGATACGAAGGCCAGACAGATAGCCTTTATCTCCCCGATATCGAGAAGATCAAAGTCCGACGCTTTATCGGCTCAGGGGTTCGAGATCATCTCCACTGAGCTGAGTCAGCTTCGTATAAGCGCAACATGGAGGGGAGCATAATTTCCCCTGAATCAGATAACACTGGAGTTTCAGGAAGAAGAGGAAAAAACAGGAAGCGAGTAACTCCCTCTGATCCATATTGAGGCCACTGTGGGGAAGAGAGAGGGGAACATAGCAAGCCATAGCACTCCATGTGAATCCTAAAATAGCGTGCAGACTGACAATTGTTTGATACGCTTACAGTGTAATCCTGGGGGGAACACCCCTGGAAGCGGGCGCCAGGGTAAATGCCACTTGTGTCAGCATAAGGGGCATTTGTGTTGGCACAGAGGAACTTATGCTGGTTTGGAGAAGCCATGTGGCAGGTGCCAGCATCACTGCAATGCCAGCCCTCCTCTGATGCAGGAGCCAAAGGGGGCATTCCCAGGGGTGGCTGTCAGGTCTAGGATTCATTCCATGACAGACTCTGGAGTTCATCACGCAGTAGCCTTTCTTGAAACGAACACTGAACCCCTGGCTTTTACAAAGCCAGTTCTGACCCACTCCCCAATTACCAATAGCTTTATTATCTTTGTTGTCCACTCCCTTCCCTGCCCCCAACTCCATAAGTGAAAGGGCGGGGAAGTAGAGGAAAGCGAAAGTCCATTCCCAAGGTCTAGGGTAGGGGTGGCCAACCTATGGCACTCCAGATGTTCATGGACTACAATTCCCATCAGCCCCTGGCAGCATGGTCAATTGGCCGTGCTGGCGGGGGCTGATGGGAATTGTAATCCATGAACATCTGGAGTGCCATAGGTTGGCCACCGCTAGGGAATGAGACAGAGCCATCTGGTTACCCCTTCCTTTGCTGAGAAGGCCAGAGATGCTTCTATTATCTACTGTTGCAAGCACAGGGAGAAAGAAGGAAGGCATGGAGAGATTCAGTAAGCCAAAGAGGCCCCAGACATTAAGCACACACTGACATTGGCTTCCCGAACCCTTTCATATTGGGTACACCCCATTTGATGTAAACATACACTGGCAAAAACCTGCCTGCAGCCCATGGAGCTGCACAGAACAGTTCCACAGGGGTTTGGGATAGTGTCTCCCATCTCCTCAGTGGAAACCTTTCCCACAACACTTCTCACGTGTAGCATGCTGTGGAGCGAAGCCAGCAGAAAAGCCAGCAACTGCCTGTGTAGACGGACCTTGAAAGATACAGAAATCACAAATTGCCCGTGCAGCGTACGGAATGTTTCCCCCCCCCAACTTCCCAACCAGATTTCCAAGGCCCCTTCCGCACATACAGAGTATTGTACACTCAATCCACTTCCACAATTGTTTGCAAGTGGGTTTTGCTATTCCACACAGTCAAATCCAGCTGCAAGGTGCATTGAAAGTGCATTATTCTGCATGTGCGGAAGGGGGCCAAGCACTGTAATCAACTGTAATATGTAGCCAATCATTACTGTAGTACGTAGCCAATCATTACACTAGCAGGCAACGGATATATCCAAGGGGGAAGAAAAAAAGAAGATTGCACCATTTACCTAGTGCCGCTTGCCAATTTGATAATCAAATACATGGATCCTAAAAATATATGTTCACCACTAGCAAGATCAGAGAAGATGATATTGAACCAGTCTCTTCATTATGGAGATCAGTGGAGATCAGGTTTAACTACTGTAACTGGAGAACTCCTGGGCCCCTTCCGCCCACGCAGAATAATACACTTTCAATCCACTTCCACAATTGTTTGCAAGTGGGTTTTGCTATTCCGCACAGTCAAATCCAGCTGCAAAGTGCTCTGAAAGTGGACTGAAAGTGTATTATGCTGCATGTACGGAAGAGGCCCTGGAATGACTACAGATATTCAGGTGACAGAGATCAGTTCTTCTGGAGAAAACAGCTGCTTCAGAAGGTAGACTTCATGGCATTAGAGACTCAACTGAACTCCCATCACACCTTCCCCAGGTCCCACCCCCAAAATATCCAGGTATTTCCCAATCCTGAGCTGGCAACCCTAGTTTTAATTCTGGTACATCTCTAGGCTACATATCTTGGCAACTTCAAGTCTTCCTTCAGTGGAGCAGCAAATCTTCTTCCACCTCTACTGCAAGGCTCCTTCCTCCAAGGAAGGGCACTGACTGTAAGGTACTGTCCGAAAGTTTGTCAGCATATACATTTTGCACTCCAGCATGGTGTAGTGGTTAAGAGCAGATGGATTCTAATCTGGAGAACTGGGTTTGATTCCCCACTCCTCCTCCACCTGAGTGGCAGAGGCTTATCTGGTGAACCAGATGTGTTTCCGCACTCCTACATTCCTGCTGGGTGACGTTGGGCTAGTCACAGTTCTTCAGAACTCTCTGAGCCCCACCTACTTCACAAAGTGTCTGTTGTGAGGAGAGGAAGGGAAAGGAGCTCGTAAGCTACCTTGAGTCTTCTTACAGGAGAGAAAGGTGGGATATAAACCAAACTCCTTCTCCTCCCTTCTTCTTCTTCTTCTTCTTCTTCTTCTTCTTCTTCTTCTTCTTCTTCTTCTTCTTCTTCTTCTTCTTCTTCTTCTTCTTCTTCTTCTTCTTCTTCTTCTTCTTCTTCTTCTTTCCAGAGCCAGTTGGTGTTACTGAAACACGCCCAGGTGGCAGTGCTTCTGTCTGTCACCCATATTGAACTATTTTTTTTCTTCAGGAACTTAAAGAATCGAAACAGCTTTCCAAGAAGTCTTTTGAAGATAATTCTCTATTTGTACAGGATAAGGGAATCCCCCCCACCTTGCCAAAAAAAAGCCCTACTGAAATTCCTAGATATGAAAAACACCCACCTTTAAAAAATTTTTTAAAAACACACTCTTTGCCAAACGTATCCCTTTAACACTTTTGACTCTAATCCATTATCTAAGGCCTTCATGCGTACTACATCATCAGAGCAATGTCCTTTGATGGCGATGGAGCTCTTTTATAAATTATTCATACCTCTTTTTATAACACCTACTGTGGCACCAGCTGGGGACAAACAAATATTACAGACATGGCACCAATAAAAAAGAAGCATGTATAATCAGTCTTTAAAAATTCTTTATACTCTGCCAAGGTTTGCGCGTTGCGATGGAATACTAACCACCACCGGGTCCCTCGGATCTGAAGGCTCCCTTGTCACAAGCAGTATTGTGGGTTTAATGTTCTTTTTCCAAATTGCTGCCCATTTCCAGATTTCATAAATGTGATGGATTCCTTTTGAACCCGATCCAGCTCCTCACACCTTCCGCGACTCCCTCCTCATTTCTCTTCCCTCCCTTTCTTTAAATATTAGAATTGTAAATCTTAGAACAGGTTTCCGGTTCTAATTTGATGACGGGGATGGTGGGGAATCTAAATCAGCATGAGATATTGGAAGATGGGAAGCCTGTAGAAAAACACGCAGGAATTTGTAAACGGGAGGGGAAGCTGGCCTTAAAAAGTTACTGGTGGCCCAAGTGTCCCTGTACGAGGTACCTGGATCATCTTGGTGCCTTCTGAGAATATGTCAGAAAGAAAACTGGTTAAGTTAGAATTTGATAAGGGTTGGAAATGGGTAATAGTTCTGTTAGGACTGTACCCCCTGGACCAGGGATATATGGGATGGGTGGGTGTAAAGAAAGCCAAGGTGGTGCAGTGGTTAAGAGCAGGTGCGCTCTAATCCGGGGAACCGGGTTTGATTCCCTACTCTGCCACTTGAGCTATGGAAGCTTAACTGGTGAACCAGATTAGCTTGTGCACTCCAACACACGCCAACTGGGTGACCTTGGGCTAGTCACAGTTCTTCACAGCTCTCTCAGCCCCACCCTCCTCACAGGGTGTTTGTTGTGGGGGATTGGGGAAGGGAAAGGAAAGGAAATTGTAAACCACTTTGAGTCTCCTTACAGGAGAGAAAGGGAGGATATACATCCAAACTCCTCCTCCTCCTCCTCTTCTTCTTCTTCTTCTTCTTCCTCAGCAAGGGGCTTTCAGAGCAAGTGAGAAGCACAGGTGGTTTGCTGTGGCCTTCCTCAGTTGAGTCTTCCTCAGTGATCTCCCTTTCAAATACAGACCCTGCTCAGCTTCCAGGATCTGAAAAGATAAAGCCATACCATGCTGCCTTCCCTCATGAAACAATGGGATATTTATTATTCATGTGTTTATTAAAAAGTATTTCTACTCCACCTTTCTATTCGACTCAAAACTAGACTTTTGAGACAGAAGCAGACTTGGACGTCCTTCCCTTTTGCAAGTTCACCTTTCTGCTTATTCTGAATTCAACTGGGCACACGTTGGATTCGGAGGCACTTCTCCTCCTCTTCCCTAGAAACAGGTGTAACAAAGAGCGACAGGTTAAAAGCCTTGATCTATGCACAACACAATCAAGATGGACAGACCCATCTCTGTTGATGGCAGGCTCATTGTCACCGATGGTAACGGCAGAGGGAGATGTTCTCTATGCCTGCTATGTTTTCCTGGCGGGGACAACAGTGTGACCCTTTCATTAATGATTAAACATGAGGAAGGCTATTTTGAAACAGATCGATAATCTCTGAAAAGTGACACTTTTGCCTCGGGAAGCGTCCAAGCACCATCCACATTTAAAAGTTGCCTTCTCACTAAACAAACGCTCTGAAAATGGGATAGCTCCTTCACGGGAACCTTGAAAGGGAGGTTATATTTTGAGGTCAGTCCCAATCATGAGCTCATCTGGGATCTAAGCCACTGGAATCCTTGTCCACACATGCAAATTAACTGAGTGCACTGCCAACGGGTACTAGCTAGGGCGTGGCCAGATAGACCAAAGGCCAGGTAATAAGCAAGGAACAGTCAAGACAGTCCAGAGTCAGAGCAGGTGGCAGGCAAAGGTGTAGTCCAAAGCAGTCCAGCGTCGGGGCAGGCAGCAAGCAAGGGTGTGAACAAGGCAGTCATGGTACAGACAGGAGGTCCAATAGGCTCAGAACTGGATGACCAGGTATGTAGAGTTTACCAGGAAGTACACTCACTTGTCTCTATTTGGGTCTCAGTGGCAGAGCATCTTCTTTCCTTCAGCAAGGTCCCACTTTCAATTACTGGCCTCTCCAGTTGAAAGAACCAGGCAGGAAATGATGTGAAAGACCCTCTGCCTGAGACACAGGAGAGCTGCTACTAGTCTGAGCAGCCAGTGCTGGTTTTGATAGACCAACAGTCTGACTGAATGTGTGACACATTCTCCCAACTCCTAAAACAGCTCATCAATCCATCAACTGAACGGTTGGTTGATTCACTCGCAGCTTAAAGCTTGCAGCCGAACTAAGTCTGGCACACCAGTCAGGACAAGCATCCCCAAAACGGTCCCTCCTGGTCCATAGCTTTTCCTCCTTTTGGCTGGGATTCTCCACACGCTCCTTCTTTGCCAACTCTCTCTCTCTCTTGCTCAGCTAAAACTTTAGGCTCCCGAGAAAAGAAGGAAGCATTAAGCCCCTGTTCAGCATCACTAATTCCATCAAAGATTTCTCATTATTCATTGTTGGCAGTTTAATTTTCTTCACTCTCCTCTCCTAAGAACATGGCACAGCCTTAATTACTGACCTTCCCGTCTTCCGAATGCAGTGGATCCTCCGGTTCCCCTTTCCAAGGCCTGCTTGGCATTATTATTATCGTAACCGGTTGACTACAGGCTCAGTGGCTGCTTAAGGCATTGAGAAATCAAGGGAGAGAGCATCGCAGTCTCGCAAAAAGAGTGTCTCTTGTCAAGAGTCCGGATCTAATTTTGTTAGAATTGCAAGTTAGCTGGGTATAGAAATCATTTTGAATTCTGCACCCCTGCTGCTTTGATCAGAAATTTCTCTTCCAGCTGTGGTGTCATGGTTAAGAGCAGGTGGATTCCAATCTGGAAAACTGGGTTTGATTCTCCACTCCTCCACCTGAGTGGTGGAGGCTTATCTGGTGAACCAGATGTGTTTCTGCACTCCTACGTTCCTGCTGGGTGATCTTCGGCTAGTCACAGTTCCCTCTGGGCTCTCTCAGCCCCACCTACCTCACAAGGTGTCGGTTGTGGGGAGAGGAAGGGAAAAGGAGCTTGTAAGCTACCTTGAATCTCCTTACAGGTAAATCCAAACTCTTCTTCCATGTTTTGCTTCAGCCTTCCATATTGAACCAGTGATTTTTAACACCACTTTCTGTTCCCTTGCACCAATTTTTTTCCAGAAAATATAAACAGTCTTTCCAATGCTTTGTGCATCAATACATCCGTTACATATTATATGTATGCACACAATGCACATAGTACATTTCAATGGTATAAGAATCCATCAAACAAACAGCAACATTCAGAAATTCCCAAATTCTAAGCCAAAATTTAAGCAACTATACAAAGAAAGGGGACAGGGAGCATTGGATGCTCTTTCTCAGCATCCAGTTTCTTCATGTACTGAGTAATCCAAATTGGAGTCCAAATTTCCACACCTCAAATAAATACTTTATTCTTCAACTAAAACATTTCCATTGGGAATAAATACATGATGCGTTCCATTGGCTTGCGCTGCCTGGTGCAGCATTGCAGAATTTAGAATTTGCTCATGCTGGAAATCACCACAAGTTCCATTAAGTATTCCTACTCAACTGGGGAGTTGTTCTGTGCGTGGAAAAAACTGCCCGTCCCATTTTTGTTGTTTTTGAACCACCACAACCACAGAAATACTTCTGCAGCGCCACTACTTAAGGGAAACTCGACACACGTCGAGAGTTTCATTTAATTCCCCAACTGGTTTGGGAGAAAAAGAGATTAAACGAAGGTGCCATTTTGGTCCCATCTACAATGCCATAAGAGTCAAAGAAGGGAAACAAAGTTATAATAAATTTGCTCAAAATTGGTTATCCTTCACTGGGTAGGTAAAGAACATTCATTTTCAGATTTAGCTCATTTATTCAGCCGGCTCTGACAATATGATTGGGTTTTTTCCCCTTTACTGGATGCTTTATGATGTAGCTTCATTTTTAAAAAAATTCCAAGTGTGTTTCTTTTAAAATAGAGACAAGGTGCCGGGGGGGGGGGGGGGGGGTTCCTAGCAACGGACTACATAGTAATGCTTGACCCAGTTTTTATCGATAGAGACGGATGATATGAAGGAGATGATCATGTAGCTATGAAAGTTCTTATCTAAGTTGAGCTTTACTCTGAGCTGATAAAACACGCATACACGCTGATAGCAGAAAAGGAGAGGCGAATATAAGGAATTCTCTCTTTCCAAAGCCGAGCAGCGCAACATGAAGATGCAAAAATCCCTCGCTCTGAACGTGATCATTCTGACGGCAGTTGCTTCTGGTCCAGTTCCCTGGGAAGAGGGGCAAGAACGCTCCCACAAACTCCTACTAGTTTCTTTCGATGGGTTCCGGTGGAATTATGATCAGGATGTTGACACCCCAAACTTTGACAATTTAGCGAAGGACGGAGTAAAGGCAAAGTATATAACACCTCCTTTCGTGACCATGACTTCGCCGTCTCATTTCACAACCATCTCTGGTAAGTCTCTAAATACTGTATCAGTTCTTATCCAATGAAAATGGCTTTATGTTTCAAACTTCAGACTACTCAAAAATAACTGTTATGCTAAGGATGCACCAAGGCTAGGACCCTAACAGTTAAATTGATTTTCTGCACTGAAGGCCTAGCACATTCCACAATATTGCCTCACTGGACTTGGGTTGCAGGAAACAGCATAGGTGAAGAGAAGGAGGAGGAGGAGGAGGAGGAGGAGGAGGAGGAGGAGGAGGAGGAGAGGAAGAAGAGGAAGAGGAAGAGGAAGAAGAAGAAGAAGAAGAAGAAGAAGAAGAAGAAGAAGAAGAAGAAGAAGAAGAAGAAGAAGAAGAAGAAGAAGAAGAAGAAGAAGAAGAAGAAGAAGAGAGGAGGAGTTTGGATTTATATCCCACCTTTCTCTCCTGTAAGTGGCCTACGAGCTACTTTCCCTTCCTCTCCCCACAACAGATCCCTTGTGAAGTAGGTGGGGCTGAGAGAGTTTTGAGAGAACTGTGACTAGCCCAAGGTCACCCAGCAGGAATGTAGGAGTGCGGGAACACATCTGGTTCACCAGATAAGCCTCTGCCACTCAGGTGGAGGAGTGGGGAATCAAACCCGGCTCTCCAGATTAGAATCCACCTGCTCTTAACCACTACACCACGCTGATGTCAGAAGCAAAGGCAGGTCAAGAAAGATGAGGACGGAGGAGAAACAGTTAACATTTGAACAGAACTCATCTAAGGGAGTAATCCTAAGCAAGTTTCCTCAAAATAATGACAGTAATGACATTACTGACCCATGGGGTGATGCCACATCATGACGTTTACTCGGCAGACTTTGTTTGAGGGGTGGTGTTTGTCATCCTCAGAAGGATGGATGGCTGAGTCAACCTTGAGCCGGCTACCTGAAACCAACTTGGGTCAGGATCAAACTCAGGTTGTGCACAAAGCTTGGACTGAAGCATTGCAGCTTGCCGCGCTGTACCCACAGGGCTCTTCTTCAAAAGAGAGGCCCATTTTATTCAACGGGTCTTACCCTTCTTAGCATTGCAACCTACATTTTGTTTAAAAATAAAAGAACCCTTCTTTTCTATCCGGGCGGTTTCATTTTTACAGTGAAGCAGAATAAACTGATTTTGCCAGTAAAACCTAGTTAATAGAAACCCTTAACAGAATATGACCTTTGAGTGCCTTGGAAAAATGGGGGGGGGGGGGAGGAATATTGGCAACATTTGCATCCAAAGACCTTTTCAGATATAGGGAGATAAACCTTACATAACCCTTACATAACCTATCATAAAATCTTGTTTGAAGTTCAGTATCCAATTAAGAGAGCTTGCAACTTATCCATCTGTAGCTCACGAAAACTGTAAAAGAGACGCATCTTGTGACGGGCAGGCTGGAGAGGAGTAAAGCAGCAGCCGAGGGACCTTTCCATCTCTTTTCTCATTGGCTTCTGCTAAGACCAGTTCTGATGCATTTCCTTCAGAAATGACCGAAGGGGGAAAACAGCAGAGCTTATTGGTAATCCTTACAAATACCTCTCAGGGTCAAGGAAGACAAATAATTCCGATGGCGAAGAGGTGTGCTATGAGTCAATATTAATTAATCCAGTGTGCCTGTGGCTAAAAAGAATGTCGAGAAAGATTTCTAATTTCTCATCCCAGGTTTTTCAACCCGAAAATCCCTCTTTTGGTTTGGCTTCTCCTCTGCACAAGCTGAACCAGTTATTGGTGGAAGGCTCAGCAGTGGCAGGTTGTTTGCTCTGTACACAGAAAGTCCCCGGTTCAATCCCTGACATCTCCAGTTAAAAAGATCAGGTCACAGGTATTCTGAAACACCTCTGCCTGAGGCTCTGGAGAGTTGTTCAAATCCCTCTTTCATCATGTAAACTTGCGGGGTGGCCATAGGCCACTCTGAGCCCTGACTCTGGCAAGTGTTTGAATGAGAGACTTTCTACGAATGCCAGGGGCATGACACAGAGGCAGGCAATGGCAAACTGCCTCCTGGTGTATCTTGCCTTTAAAATAATAGAATCATAGAGTTGGAAGAGACCCCAAGGGCCATCCAACCCCCTACAATGTAGGAACTCACAATCAAAGCACTCCTGACTGATAGCCATCCATCCTCTGTTTAAAAACCTCCAAAGAAGGAGACTCCACCACACTCCAAGGTCGTACATTCCACTATCCCTTACTGTTAGAAAGTTCTCCCCAATGTTTAGATGGAATCTCTTTTCCTGTACCTTGAACCCATTCCTCCTGGTCCAAGTCTCTGGAGCAGCAGAAAACAAGCTTGCTCCCTCACCAACATGACATCCCTTCAAATATCTAAACATGGCTATCGTGTCACCTTCTCTTCACCTACAGAAGTTGCCATAAATCAAACGATAACATTTTCAAGCATGTAATCTTACATTCAGTGTTGCCTCCCTTTCGAGTAAATACGGTATCTTGTACGGTCAGAAGTGTGAATAGAGGTTTTTTTAAGTTGCTTAATTTCAATGCTGTTCTGAAAATCTGTAATGTAATTACAGATTTATATGCATTCATTATTTACTGGGAATTAATTAAAACAGACAGGCAGATATGTTTACAAGTCATCCAACAGGTTTTAATTAATAGTCTTCATTAACACCCAAGTTTCCATAAAGTAAATATGTTCTTCAGGTAATGATTTAATTAGTCTCCTAATGCAATTGGTTCATACAGATTATGTTTGTGAAAAATTAGTCCTCGGTTGCAATAAACTATGCACTTGTAATTTAAGTGTGTGGAAGTAAAGTTTAGCATTGGGATGGTGACTCCTTACTCCCCACTTGAATCCCATATTGTCCCAAAGCAAAAAAAAAAATACATTTTATCAATTCAGATGATTCAATTCAATTCAATTCAGGAAAGCAAGACAAGCTACTGCCTACTAGAACATGAGAAGGAAATACTAATATGAGTCTTCAAACTATCCTAGGATCAGTTCTTTCACAGTTCCTTATTAGCCATAATCCCAGCCTGCACGCAAAGGGTCTACAAGTACAGGTTCTCGGTTGTATTTGCACAAATAATACCAATGTACAATCTGTGTATATAATACACACAAGTGTAAAAAGAATAGCAAGAAGAAGGAGGAGGAGGAGTTTGGATTTATATCCCCCCTTTCTCTCCTATAAGGAGACTCAAAGGGGCTTACAATCTCCTTTCCCTCCCCCCAACAACAAACACCCTGTGAGGTAGGTGGGGCTTTTTCCAAATCCAAAAACCTTTATTAGGCATAAAACCAGTGCCAAGAATTTCAAATACAATAAAAGATCATTATTGCTCTACTTGCAGTACACGGAGCAAAAACATAGCAACAGCTTCAGATATTTCAACACTAGAGCTATTTAGAAGCTTAGCCATTTTTATTTTATCAGAAAGGAGCATAAATCCTGTTGGTAACACAGTTCTCAAATCGGTTCTGATGTTGTTGTACTTTGAACAATGGAGCAGAATATGAGAAAGTGTATCAGTTGTATCAGGACAAAATTGACAGCAACGCTCATCCTGTGGAATACCAGAGAATGGTAGGTGGGGCTGAGAGAGCTTAGAAGAACTGTGACTAGCCCAAGGTCACCCAGCTGGCTGGTGTTGGAGTGCACAAGCTAAACTAGTTCACCAGATATGCCTCCACAGCTCAAGTGGCAGAGCAGGGAATCAAACCCAGTTCTCCAGATTAGAGTGCACCTGCTCTTAACCACTACACCACGCTGGGGAGAATCAAAACTCTGGTCCAGGAGTATGAGGTCATTTCAGGCTGTAGTTCCACAGGAGACAGGGTTGAGTGTGTGGCACAGTCTCTTTGCCTTCCTTTTCAATGTAATTCAATTTATATTTTTATATTCCCTAGGTCGCTGGATCGAAGACCATGGGGTGATCCATAACATGATGTTCAACACAGAGACACTGAGGAAATACAGCCACAAGGCAACGCAGAACAAGACGGAGTGGTGGGACAACGGAGTACTTCCGCTGTGGATCACCGCTCAGAATCAGGTACTGAATTTAAGGGTACTTCCGCACATGCAGAATAATGCACTTTCAATCCACTTTCACAATTGGTTGCATGTGGATTTGGCTGTTACAGTAAAATCCTGCTGCAAAGTGCATTGAAAGTGGATTGAAAGCGCCTTATTCTGCACATGCAAAAGTGCACTTAGTCTTGATTATTCTAGGACAGTGGTGGCGAACCTTTGGCACTCCAGATGTTATGGACTACAATTCCCATCAGCCCCTGTCAGCATGGCCAATTGGCCATGCTGGCAGTGGCTGTTGGGAATTGTAGTCCATAACATCTGGAGTGCCAAAGGTTCGCCACCACGGTTCTAGGATAAGTACCTCCTGTATTACTCTATCTTGGGATTTATTTGTATACTTCCAAGGGGTGAACTGAAAGCTGACACAATACAGAGCAGGATTTACAACCGCTGGCTCAGGATCATTGGTTCCTAAATGACCCTTCTGATCAGCTAGAAATTAACAACCTATGAGCAGCCATGTAAAAGAGCTGTTTTTACAACAGAGGTTATGAAGCTACCTGAAACCAAGGCCGTTTCTGCACGTCCACAATTCGCATGAACAGTCCCAGAAACAGCCGGGAAGACGGCGCCGCGGAGCGCCGTCACCCGGTCGACCTGCCGTTTCTGTGGCCGTCCGGCACGTCACCGAGGCCTGGGGACACGCCCCCCCTGCCCTGCGCAACTGCTCCAGCAGCTCATGGCAGCGGCTCGAAGCCACCGTTTTCCGTAAACCTCACTCGAGAAGCAAGGTAGGAAAACGGCGGCTTCGCGCCGCTCAGGCGGAGCGAGGCTGCGCCCCCTGTGCGAACGGCTCCCTGGGGACGGCGTTTTTGCCGTCCCCAGGGCGCCGTATTTGGCCCGTGTGGAAAGGGCCCAAGGTTCATGGAGCTCTGATGGGCAATGACTCCTTAGGTCCTCAGGGAAAGTGGGGTTTCCAGACACTTGTCACCTGACATTCTCTTACTGGTAATTTGTTTAAATATTTATACAGCACTCTGCTCCCCAAAGTGGCCTACTACATCCAGGCATCTATTGATCTACTAAATTTGTATCTTGCCCTTTCTCCAGATAGCTTAAGGCACTATAGATACCGTAGGTCTCTCCACCTTCCCATTTTATCCACACAACAACCCTGTGGGATAGGCTAGATTATGTGGCCAATCAGTGATCTCAGTAACAACATGGAGATTGGAACCCATGTCTCCAAAACTGTACAACTGCTAATTGTGTGATAAATAGATCACAGAGGTTCGATCACAGAGGTTCCAACCACAGAGGTAACTAGAATGCCAAGAAGAGCATCAGCCCTTGCAAACCTTAGCTGAGCAAGACAACTTTACATGTCCTCTGCTCCCGGCTTATCCTGCTGTGTCTTAATAAGAAATATAATTCCAGTTACTTTGTGCTCATGCAAGTGGTGGTGACAAAGTGATACAAATTCACATGGCACAGGGAATGGGATGTTTTGAAAGAAGCTCATGCAAGTAAAGGTTAAACCTAGCTTCCATCAAAATGAAAACGATCTTCATTAAAAAAAAATTAGGAGCCATTACAAAGCACTTTATCCTGAGTAAAGCATATCTATCAGGAAGGGAGGAAATACATACACAATCTCAGAAGCCTACCAACTGTATAAACAATTGCAAAACATTCAAGAATATTAAGAATCGGTGTAATCACCCCATAAAGGGAAAACATAACCGGAAATCATGTTTCCCAGTAAAAAAAATAAAAACAAAAAACCTGATAATATTGCAGTCTAACAGCCACTGATAAAGTTGATTATGTTAATAAAACCGGGGAGGCCAAAACAGTAAATACCAGCTTTGTTTCTAGATAATTATATTTTTATAGAGCTGTACTGAATTGTCCCCTGGAATTAAGGATGAGAGAAGAACTCCCCAGCCAGATTTGGACTCCGTGCGAATACAGCAATTCAGCTTTATAAGAAAGAGAACAAAGCTGGGAAATTTCACAGTAGAGTTTTGGGGAAAGCTAAGCTTAAGGAGCGTCCTTTGAGCTACACACATTCACAGCCTAAATCTGTAGCCATTGTAGGTAATCAGTAGAACTGGGTTGAAGGTTCTTAGAGGAACGACTGGATTAAAATGTAGCAGAAGAAAAGGAGTTTGGATTGACACCCTGCTTTTCTCGAGTATACCAAGTCTCAAATCAGTTTACAAACTCCTTCCCTTCCTCTCTCCACAACAGACACCTTGTGAAGTTGGTGGGGCTGAGAGAGTTCTGAGAGAACTATGACTGGCCCAAGATGCGAGGAAACAAATTCAGTCCACCAGATAAGAGTCTGCTGCTCAGGTGGAGGAGTGGGGAACCAAAAACGGTTCTCCAAATTAGATTCTGCTGCTCTCAACCACTGTAGATCTCTGTTTATTGAGATATCCAGGCTCAAGTACCAGAAGAAGATAACTGACATCAAGACCAATATCCCAACACAAATCTTTTAATATATATGGATCATCACCAGTGATAGAAGCAGGACTTGGCACAATAATAATTGGGTGCCATCAAGTTGCCACTGACTCATGGTGACCCCAGAACCATGGAGTTTTCGGGCAAGAGATAAGCAGAAGAGTTGTGGCTTAGTGGTAGAGTATCTTCTTGGCAGCCAGAAGGTCCCAGATTCCTCGGCATCTCCAGTTAAATGGATCTGGCAGTGGATGATGTAAAAGGCCTTCTAACTGAGACACTGGAGAGGCACTGCTAATTTGAGTAGACAATGTTGACCTTGAGAGACGGAGGATCTGATTCAGGATAATAAGGCAGTCTCAGGAGCTATCCTGAGATCTATAGGGCAATGTACAATCATAGAATTATAGAGGCCATCAAGCCCACCCCTTGCCAACACAATCCAAGCAATCAAAGCATGGGGTAAAAATCCCTTTAAATAAACAAAATAAATAAATGTGTTCGTGCAGATTGCCTTTGCTGTCCTCTGCACAGTGACTCCAGTCTTCCTCGATGATTTCCCACCCAACTATTAACGCTTCAAGCTCTGACAAAATTGGGCTAAGATCAAGGACCTTAGAAGGGAAGAAGAAGAAGAGTTTGGATTTATATCATCCCTTTCTCTCCTGTAAGAGGACTCAAAGGGGCTTACAATCTCCTTTGCCTTCCCCCCTCACAACAAACACCCTGTGAGGTGGGTGGGGCTGAGAGAGCTCTGAAGAACTGTGGGCCTTTCCCCACTTACCTTAAGCCCCGCGCTACTCTCCTCAAGTAGTGCGGTGTCCCCCAGAACTCCCCACGACAGGGGCAGCGACAGCGCAACCGCCCCGACGCTGCCACTGTTGCGCCCCCTCAGCGCACGGCATCCCTGGCACTCTTGTAAACGGCGCCTTTTTATGACCCCCAGTTGCGCGCCAGGGATGCCGCGTGCTGAGAGCAGCGCGCAGCATAGGGGGGATCGTGGTGAGTGGGGAAATACCCTGTGTCTAGCCCAAGGTCATCCAGCTGGCATGTGCTGGAGTGCATAGCTAATCTAGTTCACCAGATAAGCCTCCACAGCTCAAGTGGCAGAGCAGGGAATCAACCCGGTTCTCCAGATTAGAGTGCACCTGCTCTTAACCACTACGCCACGCTGGCTCTCTTTTCAAGACATCCTTTTCATGCTCATTTTATCCATACAGCCACTTTGTAAGGTTGCTGTAAGGCATCTAGTAAATTCCATAGTCACATGGGGATCTCAACACATCTTTCAGATTCTACTGCAATACTCTAACTCAGAGGTCCCCAAAGGTTTGGAGCCTGCAGGCACCTCTTGGAGGGTGCCAGAAAAGGTGTTGGTGGGTGCCATGGAACTCACAGGCACCCCACTAAGGATCTCTGCTCTAACCACTACACCACAATGACTCTCCATTAATATTATCTTGGCTGGATTCCCCCACCCACCCCTTGTCTCATGTCCTGGAACTTTTGCCTCCTAACGAAGCAAGATTTTAAATAAGCTGTGACCTTTCTCCAATCTACGGTGTATTAAATGTCACTAAGAACATTATGATTTTACAGCCTCACTTTAACAATCTAAAAGTGAATTTGGTACAGGAAAAAAAATAATCAAACGCTGTAAGGTACTATTCTGAAACTCATTTAATTAATCAGAATAGTCTCTGTATTATTTGTGCGGCAAAGGGAGCTTTTTCTCTTTCCTTTTGACAAATGTTCCATGGAGGAGGGAAAGGAAAACTCTTTAGTGTTAGATCAGGTCCAATAGCACCTTACCTTTGTTGATCACAAAGATGCTACTGGACTTGAATCTAACTGTTCTGCTACATACCAAAAATGGCTACCTTCTGAAACTATCTGCTTGACTCGAAAGTGTGAAAAAACCCATTCAACACATTGCAACAGTCACCTGATGAGAATCATTTCTTCATCTGGAGAACTGTGTGTTTGCCTCATTGTGTGTTGAAAACTGCTTGTGATTGTCATGCAGCTATTAAGGTAGATGCTGCTGTTATGCATTTTCCCACTACCTTCTTCTTACAGTAAGTTCATTCTTTTAATTTAAGTCTTCTTTCATATATTTGTTTTCCTCCTAGGGGAAAAAAACAGCCTCGTTTCATTATCCCGGGGGTGGTGCTAATTACAGTGGCCAGTCGGTTAACCGAAGCTTGGTCGAGGCCTTTGACCACCCTGACGCCAATGAGACAGAATGGCAAGAGAATATTGATATTGTCATGAACTGGTTCACCCAAGAAGATTTTGATTTTGTCACCCTGTATTACGGTGAGCCCGATAACGTAGGTCACAAGTTTGGCCCTGAAACCGAAAACAGGAAAGTTATAATCCAACAGATCGACCGCACCATCGGGTACCTGACGGCAGCAATTGAAAAATACGGCTTGAAAGACACCCTTAATGTCATAATTACGTCTGACCATGGTATGACTACTGTCAAGAAAAATCCAGATGTCGAGGAGATCTTTTTGGCCAAACATATTAAATTCAGTGACTTGGTGAAGTTTGACATTCTAGACTATGGTGGGTTTGGCATGATCCTGCCTAAACCGGGAAAAGAAGAAGAAATTTATCAAGTTCTGAAAAATGTCCACCCTCACCTCAAGGTGTACAAAAAGGAAGAGTTTCCAGAAGACTTCCATTATGCAAAACATGAACGAGTTTTGCCAATCTTGCTTTATGGGGATCCTGGTTACAGTGTCAACGGGGTAAGTTTAGTACATATCTTAGAGACAGCTCCAACACAAGACTTCCCGACCATGGAAGTGTACTCAGATCTTTGAAAGCAAGTTAAATTGTGTATGCATAATTACAGAAACATAATTAATTTTGACTAGAGAATGGAAGTATTGTGGCACACAGTTCATGTTTCTCTGGCTTTCAAGAATCCAAAACCCATCAAAACACAATAATGTGCAGCCTACAGAGAGGAAGTGTGGTTGGTGGTTAAGAGCAGGTGGAATCTAATCTGGAGAACTGGGTTTGGTTTCCCATTCCTCTACATGAGTAACAAACTATTACCTGGTGAACTGGATCAGTTGTGGGGAGAGGAAGGGAAGGAGTTTGTAAACCCCTTTAAGGCTCCTTACAAGAGAAAAGCAGGGTATAAATCCAAACTCTTCTTCTTCACTTCTAAATAACTAAATAAATTCCTTCCTAACCTCCTGTTCCTCCTTCATGGAACTCAAGGTGGAACATGGGCTATCTAGATGGTCTTCAATCCTGCACTGACCAGACACATTTCCACAGCTTCAGCAAGTTTTGTTCATTGCAAGCTTATAACACTTATTGTGAGAGGTCACTTTGAAGCCTGATTCACTCCTCATATTCCCATAGCAGTTTAGCTATGAACACCTCTTTCACATATTACGAACTCAAAGCTGTACAACTAGCATTAAAAAAAACATAAACCCAAAAATTATTCAGCATGAATGCGATCTTCGCTGTTTTCTCATGGCACAACAGTGACATACAGTGGCAAGTGTATCAGGAGCCTGGCTAGTTCTTTGCATTGGGAGTTCAGAACCCAATGCTCCAGGCCACAGGTGTCAAACTCACGGCCCTCCAGATGTCAGGGGATTATGGGAACTGTAGTCCATGACATCTGGAGGGCCACAAGTTTGACACCTATGCTCTAGGCTAACCAGTTCTGCCTTGTGCCTGTTTTCCCAGCTCCCTGTAAATTATTTATTTCAACCACTCCTATCTTAGGCTCTGAGCTGTTATTTTTGTAGTGGTGAGTCATCATCATATATAAATACCGAATTAAAATCTGAAAGGCAAACATTATGAATTCTATATAGGTTTCTTATTTATACATGCCTGGATGGAACTGTTCAGGTTGCATTCTCTGCGAATCAAAGAAACTCTTTAACATGAGAGTTAAAAGGAACTTTAACTTTCAAAAGCTCATACCCAAAAAACCCTTGGTGGTCTCGAAGAAGAAGAAGAAGAAGAAGAAGAAGAAGAAGAAGAAGAAGAAGAAGAAGAAGAAGAAGAAGAAGAAGAAGAAGAAGAAGAAGAAGAGGAGGAGGAGGAGGAGGAGGAGGAGGAGGAGGAGGAGTTGGATTTATATCCCCCTTTTCTCTCCTGTAGGAGACTCAGTGGGGCTTACAAACTCGTTACCTTTCCCCCCTCAAAACAAACACCATGTGAGGTAGATGGGGCTGAGAGAGCAGTGATTAGCCCAAGGTCACGCAGCTGGCATGTGTGGGAGTACACAGGCTAATCTGAATTCCCCAGATAAGCCTCCACAGCTCAAGTGGCAAAGCAGGGAATCAAACCCCGTTCCTCCAGATTAGAGTTGACTCGAATCCAGCTGTTCTTCTTCAGACTAGCATGGCTCCTAACTTGAGATCAATATGAATATATTTGGACATTTATTACTTTTTAATTTTCTCCTACAGAGGCTTATCTTATACATTAACAAAGGCGATCATGGATTTGACAACAAAGACTCAGATATGAAGACCATCTTTCGAGCTTTCGGTCCCAGCTTCAAAAAGGACTACTTAGCTGAACCTTTCGACAGCATTCACATTTATCCACTGATGTGCCACCTTCTGGGAGTCCAACCAGAACCCAATAATGGCTCACTAGAATTCACTCTGGACATGCTCAATTCGGCAGCATCAGGGTGTTTCCTTCTACCCATAATTGTAGGAGTGGCGATAGTGGCCCATCTTGTGGTATCCATTTGAACTGCCACGTACAGGATGATTCAACAGAAGAAGTAAGTCATGATTTTTATTTAAGTTTCCAAGGCCAAGAGGTACTAATGCAAAGGAGACAGCCCCAATTCGCTGACTTGTCTGGAATCACTCACTGCTTGGGAAAAGCTACCATTCAGCAACAGGGCACATTCTTAGCACACAAAAGGCCCAGACTTCAATTCCTGAGACCCACCATTACAGAAGATCTCAGGAAGCAAGCGTTGATATCACATTTTCCCAGGACTTCTGGGTTTCCTGATATCAACAATATGTACTGAAGTACGCCAAGAACAAGAGACTGGCTCAGAGTCTCCCAGTGAGATTCGCAGCTGGGTTTTCTAGGTCCTAATTCAACTCTCTAACCATTATGTTGTGCTGACTATCCGGGCTACCTGGTTGGCTTCAAAGGCTATGTGCCTTGTGAATTAGGGATGGCAAACCTCAAACAGGTTTTTCCTGGGTATGTAGAATCATAGAATCATAGAGTTGGAAGAGACCCCAAGGACCATCAAGTCCAACCCCCTGCATGCAGGAACACACTGTCAAAGATCTCCTGATAGATGGCCATCCATCCTCTCTTTAAACCCTCCAAAGAAGGAGACTCCACCACACTCCGAGGTAGTGCATTCCACTGTCAAACAGCCCTTACTGTCAGGAAGTTTTTCCTGATGTTTCAGTGGAATCTCTTCTCAAATCTTGCCTTCTTCAGGCTGTACCCCCAAATCACCAGGTATATCCAGAGCGGACAACTCAACCTTCAAATGCCAGACATATGGGCAGACGGGAGGACAACCCATTCCCAAGCCATGTAGGACTTTAAAGAATTCTAACCTAGCCTTCTCGCTGAAATGCTGCTATTCTGTTTTTCTATGTGTTTTGTAACAAATGGATATTATCTATGCCAAGTGGAAAACTGCGGTATGATTATTGTGCATAGAAGATTAGCAAATCACACTGCAGGTTCTGTTTGTCAATCCTATGCGATTCCTGCATCTTCACAAATCACATTTGCACGCCGAAGCCTCAATAAAAAGCACCGGAACACTAATTTCCTGGTCATAATTTAGTTGCATTTCACTCACCCGTTGATTATGCTGGAATGAAATATCAATGCAAGCATTATTATGCTCCACAAAAGCATTCGAGTAAACAACATGTATATGTATAAAACTTCCTCCTCGATTCAATCAGCCAGCAATTATGAAGACCGTTTTTTTTCCTCTCTTTTCTGTTTGCTTGTGACACCAGGAAACATCTCTTACAATGTTCATTTTGTCTCCCTACTAGTTGGGCCCTAGAAGGGTCTTCCCTCCACAACCACAGCTACTGCAAAACGGCAACATGCCTTAAGCAGCCACACTGAGGAAGGCGCGCCATATCCAGGAAATATAGCAATAATTACATTTTGCACCTTAACGTTGCTCTTTTTCCCTTTAAAAAAATCAATTGTTCCTCCAATGTCCTCTGCATTTTACGTATGTGTATAAAATTTGGGAATTTTCAGCCTGGAAAAATATGACTTGAGTTATGCATTGTGTGGAAAGTGTAAATAAGAAGAAGCATTTGTATTTATATCCCCCCTTTCTCTCCTGTAAGGAGACTCAACACATGCACTCCATGTGTTGGAGTGCACAAGCTAATCTGGTTCAGAGGGCTCTTTCCGTCCTCTCCCAAAATATTAGGTACCCAACGAAGCTGATGGGTGGCAAGTTGCGTTGTGCACGTTCACCATGTGACACCTATAGCTTGAAATATATGTATGTAGCTGTGAGTTCTTTTTACATTTGCATAGCAAACATGTTCAGTTCCTAATTAACAATAGCTAGCAGATGTTTTATTAAGCGTATCATCTATCTCTGGTAAAAAGCATCCAAAAAGTCCCTGGCCAATCTGTCTGGAGCTGTGATGATCTGCACATGCAGCAGCGGAAGGCACCCATTCAGAGCACATTTTCAAAGATTGCACATATGTTTTTTTGCTGGTTTTGTGGACTGTGAAATGGGAAAGCAATAGGCTTTTCATAAACAGCTTTACCAGAGTGAGCAGTATGAAATCTCTTCTTTTAAAAAACTGTCAGCTGTGATATTGCCAGCCAAGATGTAACGTTTTATTTCATTTAAAAAACGGGCCCAATGTTTTTTTCCAAAACCAAGTGACAGTTTATAGCAAGCCCAAAAGTCTTTGATCTGGAAACAAATTGTCCCCAAACCAAGTATGACCAGCTTGTGTATGTGAAAAGAATTCAGCAATCAATCTCAGAAGCAACAATCGGCAGTCACAAAATTTTGAAAGCTTTGCCGTACCAATTTAACACCTCCAGGTGGGAAGACGACCTGGGTCTCGATCGAGCCCTAAATGAATAGAATTAAACTTGCCGATACATTTTGCCTAAAACTGGAGATGAGCAAGCTAGTCTCCTGTCCTAAGGCATTATTGTCTATGGTTTTTGAAAAATCTTCCCATAAATGAAGAGTCTGTCAGATTTATTCCTAGTGAATTGTTTTGTAGGAAAGTTGAGAAGGATGCAGCTAAGTTTGTGGAACAAATGAGCTTTCACCTGACAGGAATCTATACTCATCACCTCAAGGACAGATGCTTCACAAAGGCCCCTTCCGCACATGCAGAATAGTGCACTTTCAATCCACTTTCACAATTGTTTGCAAGTGGATTTTGCTGTTCCGCAAAGTCAAATCCAGCTGCAAAGTGCACTGAAAGTGGATTGAAAGTGCCTTATCCTGCATGTGCAGAAGGGAGATCAGGGCAAATGCGCCACCCCAGTCAGAAGACCACTTCTATGCTCTGTTGGCCAGCTGCAAATCTGCCCCATGCTACATTCCAACAATTACTGCTCAGCCAGACTGCAGAAAAGAGGCAGGGCAAGGAAATTAAATATGATGTCAAATCAGCCAAGACTGCAAATCAGCATGGCCCCCTCCAAATCCAAAATAGGTAATAAAAAACGTGTTTGAATTGACAACGTTCTTGGAATATTTTCTTTTTTAAAAAGCATATTACATTTGTTTGTAGACCACCATCCCAGTGTGGAAAAAAGATTTTGACATTGTTACGATGCATCAACTTCGTTGTCACAGAAGGAATCCCAGTAGAATGAAATCGTCTGAGACCTTATACACGTGCAGTGAAACGAAGAAGCAAAATGACATGGCAGAGTCCTGAAATGGCTGAAAGAACTTTGCCACTTCATACCATGCGGAGTTGCAGAAGGATCTTTTAAAAATCTCCGCAAAAAATGGGCACAGCAGTCATTCCTGACCAAGAGCTCTCCAATGTGCAATTAAAAAAAAAACTTTCTGTGATTTTCACTGCTTTATACATAGGCCATGCTGTATTCATTTAACAAGTGGGATTTTGGCACTAAAAAGAAATAATTTATTTTATTACACTACGGAGCTTCGCCACATACAACACACAAGCACACATGCTTCAAAGATGGTGTCTGGCAGGCGTATGAAGAACAGAAGGAGAACAACTATTTGATCTCTGTTGCGTATGCCAATGTACTCGCTTTGTGAGGCAAAAAATATTGTTAGCCATTTTGAATGTGTTTATTTTCTTGTTATGATCTCCTTGCGATCACTTTGGAAGAAAAGGGTAGATTGTTTTAAAAAATAAACGAAGAGAACATGTTTCTTAGGGGTGTTCTGCATTTTATCACTCAGACAAGTTTCTAGATCTCGTTATTGAACAGAAGGGACCGGGGGCAGAGCAAAGAGAGACATTATCCAGAGGTGGGATTCAAATAATTTAACAACTGGTTCTGGTGGTGGGATTCAAATAATTTAACAACATTCAAATAATTTAACCAGTTGTTAAAATGGTGCTTGTAATGGTTACAAAATGGTGCTTGTAATGGTTTACAAGCACCATTTTAACAACCGGTTCTGCCGAAGTGGTGCGAGCCGGCTGAATCCCACCACTGGCATTATCCAAAGTGCTTTATGAACTGCACAGTCTTGCAAATCCCATTGAAATAGTATCTCTGAACAATAGCCAGTCCATAGGTGGGAAGACATGGGAGCTTCAGTAGTGATGATGCTGTAACAGATGGATGGCCACAGCTACCCCCAACTTCTACATTTGTGTTTTGACATTATTGCTTACATTGAAAACAGGCAATAGGGAAAGTCTGGTGTAATGAAAGAAAAACAATGTAGACAGGCTGGATGCAGACTACGGCAGTTATACATAAAATCGTTAAGATCTAAGTCCAGTAGCACCTTTGGGACCAGCAAGATGTTCAGGGGCTTTCGAGACTCACAGCTCTCTTCCTCAGAGACAAGTTTACACCCTGAAAATCTTGCTGGTTTCTAAGGTGCTACTGGATTTTAATCTAACTCAGCTAAGGTTTGCTTAGGCTCCTCCCGCACATGCAGAATAATGCATTTTCAACTTTGCAGCTGGATTCTACTGTGCGGAATAGTAAAATCCACTTGCAAACAATTGTGAAAGTGGATTGAAAGTGCATTATTCTGCATGTGCGGAAGGAGCCCTAGTGTGACCATAAACAGAGATGTTCACACAGACATCCCTGGACTTATAAGAATGTAACTCTGTTGAGAAATGCACAGTATTTCATTTGCTTCCCTGCAGGAAAGGCAGAGAGGTAAGTCTTAATCTCTACATTTGCAAGTTTGCTCCCTACCCACTAGAAGGTTTATTTATTTACTTTGGCCGTTTCCACACGGGCAATGAATGGCGACCTGGAGATGGTAAAAACGCCGTCTCCAGGCCGCCATTCGCACGGGGGGCGCAGCTGCGCCGCCCTCGCAGCCTGAAGCCGGCGTTTCCCCAGAGCTCTTCCCAGCGCTCTTTTTGGGGAAACGCCGCCGTGAAGCCGTTGCCAAGCAAACGGCAGCGGCTTCACGCCGCCTCCCCCACCCGGCACTTACCTTGTCCCCGGGCCTCCGGCGCGTCGCCGAGGCCTGGGGACACGCCCCCCTGCCCTGCGCCGCTGGAGCAGGCGCGCAGGGCCAGGGGGCGTGTCCCCAGGCCTCAGCGACGCGCCGGAGGCCCAGGGACATGCCGGGTCGGCCGGGCGCCGGCGCTCCGTGGCGCCGGCTGCCCGGCTGTTCCCAGGACCGTCCATGCGGATGGTCCCAGCGTCGTCGGGTCGGCGTCATAAACGCCGACCTGGCCGTTTCCGCCTTCGTGCGGAAACGGCCTTTATATTTATACCCCACCCTACCCCCAAAGGGCTCAGGACGGCTTACACTGGCATAAAGCCTAAAATCAGTCAGTTTGCCAGGCTACAGGTGGTCAGTCCAAAACATGCACCTGTATGGATGAAGGTACATTAACACTATTTGTCATACAACCGACCCCACTTTCATTATAGTCTCCAGGTTGTGGCTGGAGGTGTCCTGAAATTACAAGAGATCACTTTCTCCTTTGGAAGGTGAACCCGATGGCATCACACCCCCAACCTTATCCTCCCCAGGCTGGCCACCCACCAACCACTAGGTATTTCCCAACACAGAGCCAGCATCAAGTGCCAGACCTATAACAGCCAGTGAGTGGTTAAGAGCAGGTGGATTCTAATCTGGAGAACCAGGTTTGATTCCTCACTCCTCCACCTGAGCGGCAGAGGCTTATCTGGTGAACCAGATGTGTTTCCGCACTTCTGCATTCCTGCTGGACTAGTCACAATTCTCTCCAAACTCTCCCAGCCCCACCTGCCTCACAAGGTGTCTGTTGTGGAGAGAGGAAGGGAAAGGAGCTTGTATTGTTACCCGCTTTGAGACGCCTTACAGGAGAAAAAGGTGGGATATAAATCCAAAACTCTTCTCCCCTCCTTCTCTATAAGAGACCGCCCTTCTGTATATGCTCAAAGCGAAAGGAACCGCCCCCTAGCCAACCAGGGGAAGAGGGGCAGTGCGCAAGCGCCATCCGCTGGACACGTGTGTGTCTCACTTTTGAACCCCGATCTTGGCACGCAGATAGGTGCAGGGGCTAGATCCTGCTCAATGCTAGACGCCCAGGACCCCCAGCTGCTCTTTCGGTGCATGGCCCTTCCCCTGCGCCCCCACCCCCCCAAGGCAGGGCGCGTTGCGTACGGAGGAAGAGGAGGAGGAGGAGGAGCCCATGGCGGAAAAGCAGGCAGCCGAGGAAGAAAAGGACCCTCCATACGACCAGCTAGAGCTCCGCTTTCAGCGTGGCTTCCTGGCCGGGAGGCGAGTGGCTGATCTGCCCTGGAAGGTGTGTGATTGGGAGGGGAGGGGGGGGTGTGATGAGATCTAAGAGCTGGGTGACACAGGCACATACACACCCCGAAAAAACCCCTAGGGACTGAGATCGTTTGGAGAGGGTGGCAGTTCCCTTGTGTCATTGGAGAGAGGGGAGGGCAGTTTGCATTTGGGGAAGGAGAGAGTGGGACGGTTTTAGGGTCTTTTCTGGGCTCATTATTTGGATGTGCCCCTTTGTCCCAGCCCCCAAGGGAGGCGAGCGTGCAAATAGGAGAAACTAAACCTTGGCTGAGGTTTCCTGGGGCATGGGTGGCAGAGGGGGGAATTCGAACCCAGGGCAGCTGCGTGTCTTGCTCTTAGCCACTTTTCTGGCTGTTGACAGTTTGTCAGGGCTTGAACCTTGAAGCAATCAACGAACTATGTATGGTATATCAGCAGCGTTTATTGATCAGCAGCAACGCACCCAGCTTGGCAAAGCCAGCTCTAGGCAATCTGGCTTATGCTACCCATTTTATTACAATGTTGATCCCCCCCCCTTTTTGGGGGGCAGAGGTGCTCCAAAATTGGCAATAGACAGAAACAAAGTCACCTGGCATCCTACCCCCACAGGACAGCAGAAAGAACCTTCTTTCCCATGTGACTAGACAGTCAGGGGAAGGCATAGTTATCTACAGAGCATGTGAAGCCATAAAGCAAAAGATCAAGGAAAATGTCCCAGAGTAGCAGCAATAGCATATAGCAGGCTGGTTACGTATATCTTCTAGCAGTTACATGTAGGAGTGCATCTCAGTCACCAGATACAGTCCCCCTAACACAGCTCAACAGATCCAGTTTTGACCGTTGGAGGATGCAAGGGCCACACAATTCAGTTCATACTCCACCTCTGCCTCCTGCTGATTTGGGGTTTTTGGAGGGGAGGTCCACTTTTCAGCTCCCATGGCATTCCCAGCAGCAAAGGCACGCAGCCAAGAAGTTACTGACAGTCAGCTGCGTGACACTGGAAATGTGTTTGGTTATATTTAACAGTGTTGCGTATGTATGGATAGGCAATGTGCACCCAGTCATATTAAGTTTAGCCAATAATTTAGCTGACCTGGATGGCCAAGGCTAGCCCAACCTACCCAGCTCACAGAAGCTAAGTAAGGTTAACTCGGGTCAGTGTTGGGATGGTAAATTCCAAATTGAGGGTTGAGATGAAGGGCCATCTAATCAAGCATCCTCAATTTGATGACCCTAGAAGGTACGCACACAGGCCTTGTTGTTGTCTGCCAACAACTACTTTTTATGAATGTGGACATTTCAAGAGATGTGTTGACTAGTAACTGGATGTATTCCGGTTTGTCTAACAACCTTTGAAAGCAGTCTACTATCACCGCATCTTGTGGCAGTGAATTCCACCAGCAAGTGACACGTTGTGTAAAATAGTGCCTTTCTTTTGTCTAGCCTAAGATTCCTCACATTTAACTACTGTGTCTTCCAGTTGCATGCTGGAACCTCTGAATTAACCCACTGCTTTGAAAGGAAATACAGAGTATGGGGACTTCATGATTCTCTCCTCTGGACAGTGAATTCAGATCTTTTTATTTGTATTTCAATTTGTCTTTTCAATTTGTCTTTCCTTCCATGATGGTTCCTAAAGTTTGCAGAACCTGTTCTGTTCTCACCTAAGCTAGATTGTAGAGCAAACTGTGCTTTAACCTTTGCTGGGGTCCTTGAGCCTGGACTTTGTGAGAAAGGTACAAGATCTACTTCTTAATCCACTCTTTGAGTACAGTTTGAAAGTGAAAAAGCTCTTCTGAGTCCCCAATTAAGAGCATTTACCCGGTGGATTGATCCATGTCTATTTTTAAATGTTGCTAACACCAACCCCTGCCTACAGCTGTTTTGGCACTTGAAAAAGGACCTTGTCTTGGCCTGCTAGGGGCCTGAGTGGCATACATCTAGAGCCTAAAGTCAGTTACAACAATTAATTGGCACTGTGTGATTTCAAACTGACAATAAGACAGCATGAAATCTGAATCATGCATGAGCTCAAATAAAGCTTTCTCCGAAGTTGTATCTTAGTGGCTAGGAAAATACTATTACTGCAGGACTTCCTGAGCAAGATGCCAAAGCAAATGTAGAAGATTATTTCAAGATACCTTCAACTCTACCGTGTTGGTTATTAAAAATTGAAATGGCCTTTTCTCACGGGATAACTGTTTTGGTCTTACCTTTTTCTTCCTCCGCGTGCTGCTGTCATGGATGGCAGAGGAAATAAATAAATCAAGGGCATTACAATATGCTTCCTCCAAAAGAGACGCAGTACAGTTTAGATGTCTGTTCGTCCACCTGTCAAAGTTGAAAAGAAAGGAAGGGGAAAACATGTACAAAATGTTAAAACCGGGGGGGGGGGGGGGGGTTAAATGGGTGTGGCTATTACTAATATTTTATAGGGAGGAACCATCAATTTTAGAGCCTAATATGTTCTCTAGTGGCCCCCACTTTGTGGAATGGCCTGTTTGAGGAAGTTAGGAAGGCTCCCCCCCTTCCTGGTTTTGCACAAACTGAATTATTTTTTGCAGAGGTAATAATGATATAATGAAATGTTTCCAAAAGATGGTTTGGTAAAGTGTATGGCTTTGTAGACTACACACTGCTGCTATAAGTATGTGTACAGTAGACACTGTTGCTACCAGTATGACCAAGCTGTGTGATTTCTGCATTGTTTAACATGTCATTACAGGGGCTATGTTCAGTTTCACCTCTGTTTTAAGATTTCTGCCATTCAAACCCTATGGTAATTTGAGTGGATTCTCTGTTTCTGTTGATTTACTCGGCACAAACTGTGTGATCTGCCTAGAGTCCCAATAAGGACTGAATCAATGTGTGAACTTAAATCAGTGTCATGATACTGTGATGCTTTTCTGCATGTTGTTTTCCTGACAGGAAGTCCCTCCCCTCATTAATCTGGGTCTCCTTTGACCTAGAAAAGAAGAAGAGCAGTTTAGATTTATACCCCACTTTTATCTCCTTTAAGGAGACTCCGTGCGGCTTACAAACTGTTTTCTGTTCCTCTCCCCGCAACAGACACCTCGTGAGGCAGGTAAAGCTGAGAGAGTTCAGGGAGTACTGTGACTAGCCCAAGGTCACCCATCTGGCTTCATGTGTAGAAGCAGGGAAACAAAACCATTTCACCAGATTAGTGTCGGCTGCTCATGTGGAGGAGTGGGAATCAAATCCAGTTCTCCAGATTAGAGTCCACCACTCTTAGCCACTACACCAGGATGGCTCTAGGGTAATACTCTAACCACTGTACTGTGCTGTTTTCTGTAGGGAGCCAGAATGGTCAGCTAGATGATCGAAAGTCTGGCCTGGCCACAAATTCAACAAGTTATGCCACTAAAACTACTGTTAAGGTGTTTAGATTCACAATATTCTATGGGATACAATGAAAACAGGAGAAAAACACAGCTGCAAACAAGTTTTCCACAGGAATCAGTACAGCATGAACAAAATTTCATGTGTAAGATAGCAGCACACAAAATCAGAAACAAGTGAAACATGCAGCGTACTCATCTAGCTTGATTTTCAGTCCCATTTTGATCCACCAAGCATATATGGGGATTGGTTGTAGGTATCGTTCCTACCATCTTGATGCTCAGCATTCTTCTTCTTGGGTTGGAAACAGCAGAGAGTGTTTCTTTTAATGCAAAAAGGGGGGGGGGGAATTAAAAGTAAAATTATTGAGACTGATTTCTCATTCCGTGGCGAGGCATTTCAGCTCATCTGCCGGTAGCATTTTGTGATTTAGAGCACAAAGTCAATTTCGGCAACACAATCCGTGGACAGAAAATTTCCTGCTATATTCGGAACAGAACAGTGGCAACTGCTGATATATATGTGAGTGGTTATAGAATTAAACATTTCTGCTCATTAATTCCTTTTGCGTAGTCTACTGTTATTTCTCCAACTGCCCAGAGTAGCACAAATCTCTTAGTAGTATTATATCTCTTTCTCTCTCTCAAACCTTTCCCTTTATTAAAGCATTTTCCTGTCCATTGCACTAGAATATGACCTTATGTACTATGTATGACCATCTACCTGTCCATTGCACTATAGTATTACCATCTACCTGTCCATTGCACTATTGCCTTATGTACATACACTATAATATGACATTGATAGCAAGTGTCATTAGCAGGGCGCTGGGTTTGCTTAAATCTCCTGTTAGTAAAAATTAACCTCATCTCAGCCTGGCCCACTTTGCATGGTTGGTGCAAAAAAAGGATGAAATAGGAGAACCACAAGCACCGTCCTGAGCTTTTTTGGAGGAAAACCTCATCCCATCCTAGAGGAATTTAGGAATTATTTACTCAAATTATATGGCAGTATGCAGTTTGTTTGTTCTCTCAGCAAAGTTTGAAGCCTTCCTGAAACTCACAGGGTTCAAAACAAACACTCTAGATAGAGAAACATCCAAGCAAAGTAGTCTGATAAATTCTGACATGGTGACTAAAGCCAGCAGGTATAATGTTCTCATACCATTTTAGTAATCTCTTTGCAAGTTACCATAAGTAAAGAAAACAGCCATCTCTTCTATAATTAAGTTCAGACAGTTAGTTTCCCTCCCACCTCAAGTTTAGGTAGGTAGGTAGGTAGGTAGGTAGGTAGGTAGGTAGGTAGGTAGGTAGGTAGGTAGGTAGGTAGGTAGGTAGGTAGGTAGGTAGGTAGGTAGGTAGGTAGGTGAATGAATGATAGACAGACAGACAGACAGACAGACAGACAGACAGACAGACAGACAGGTAGATGATAGACAGGTATGGATGGATAGACAGGTAAATGAATAGGTGGACAGACGGACAGGTAGATGATAGACAGGTAAGTAGGTGGGTAGGTAGACAGACAGACAGATAGAACAGGTACTGAGAAATGAAAATTAGTAAACATCCTGAGGTAAAAGTTGTATGGTTTTACTTTCTCAAGTGTTTCTGTAATGAAACATTACCAGTGTTAAGCTGTCTATAAAGAAAAGATGCCTCTTATACAGACACAGAGAGAGACTTCATTTTATATATATAGGCCCATTACCAAAGACCTCCCTCGCCATAGGCTCTGCTAACAGGGGCCTACACTTATGTTTAAAATGTAGGGCCCTGTCAGCCAATATGTATATATATAATGAAGTCTGTGTGCATATAAGAAGTAGCTCCTTTATTTATAGATCGATATTTGAAAAAGCAGCTTCAGTAACAGAGGCCTATGTTTCATTGCAGTCATTAGAAACACTTCAGGAAGTGAAACCACACAACTTTTACCTCAGGACTTTCACAAATTTTAACCTTTACCCTCATGTTTTTTAACTATAAGTGATGTTTCTACATTTCCCAGACATCTGGATAGCCTTTGTGTGGGATATCAAGGTTATTTTTCCATAAGGACTAACCCAAAAAGTGCCTTGGGGCTTTGCATCACTCCTGGCTAGCAGACTGAGTGAGCTCACCTCAGACAGATGCAGAATAGCCGTAGTATCAACAGAGGTTGCCAACTGGCCTGGAGGAAAATGTCCTCTCCCTTTAATTGAGGCTTAATGTGGGGCAATGAGCATCTGGGGTTTTTTATGGCATTAAGGCAAATAGCATTGCCTCGTAAATAACACTATTAGAGCCATTATTTTTTTTTCTTAAGCAATTCACAACCATAACTATATGCCCTCAGATAGACTGCCTTTTGCCTCTGGGTTTGGCAGCCTCTCCCCGTGGCTTCGTAGGGTTGGAATTTTTGCACTGAAAAGCTGTCTCTTTTTGAAATTACAGGACCAATGCATGCTGGCTCCCACTTTGGGGTTTACCTGCTGCTATGGTAGCCATTTTGGGGGTTACCTGCTGTCATGGCAACCATTTTGTGGTGGGACAGCAAGGTTTGGAAATCCCTGTAGAAACCCAGCACCTTGCTAGTTTTAAAAGTGAACACACCATTACTCCCATGTAAGAAACTTTGATTTAGGGAAACAGTGCAAAAGTTCCCCTATTTGATGCTCCACAGGATACAGATTGTGCTATATGAACTGGTGATAGACGCAATGTGGTGTAGTGGTTAGACCTGAGCTCAAATCCTGCCATAGAGTTCAGAAAGTGATCTTGGGCCAGTCGTTCTCCTGCAGCCTAATCTACCTCATCTGATTTTGGGAGGATAAAACAGAAGAGGGCAACAGAGTCGTGAGAAATCATGGGTTATGAAGAAAACAGTGGCCTACTTTACAAGGCCGTTGTAAGCATTGTTGCAAGAGAATTTATGTGAAGTCTTTGTATCATGGCATATATGTGAGAAACATTGATCATCTTTTTAAATTTGGGTTTTAAATGTTTATTACGGTACCAGTGCTCTGCATAATGCATGTTCCAAAGTCTTGGGATCACAATCTGATGGGCCTTTTGTAAAAATGTGTCCCCCAAACCATCTTCCTGTAATATAAATTGAATTATGGATTTCCTAGTTTGGTTTACAGTCTTCTAGTTATCAGCTTGAACAACAATAAGCTGTTGACCTACTTAACAGATAGAGAACAGATAACTGCTCTTTGACTCCTTCCGCACGTGCAGAATAATGCACTTTCAATGCATGTTCACAATTGTTTGCAAGTGGATTTTGCTATTCTGCACAGTAAAATCCAGCTGCAAAGTGCATTGAAAGTTGATTGAAAGTACGTTATTCTGCATGCATGGAAGGGGCCTTTCTTTGGCAGCCATTTTGTTTTTCTGACCATTTTGTATTTTACCTTATAGGATCTTGAGCAGACACTAAAGATTTCAAAAGATTCCTCATCATTGCTGGCTATTTTGCAAAAGGTAAAAAAACCCTATTATTAATCAAATACTAGTTGGCCAACTTGATACTGTGGAGAAACTTAGAACAGGAGAATCTCAGCTTCTTTCACTCTCAGTATTATGTACAAGGAGAAAAGCTAGATGGAGTAGAGCTTGCACACCAAAGAATAATCTAACTCATGCTCGTAACAAACAATCTGTTTTGGGTGTGACATCTGGGTACAGCTATTATTTTTCCAATGTAAATCAGTCAGTTCTGTTTTTCAATTATTTCAGACTGTTCTTCACCCACTGTGCCTGAAATATCCTCCCTCGGTGAATTACAGGAGACACTTCTTGTCCGAACTCATAAAGCAGGTAATATGAACTTTCAGCCATCAAACTTTGGTAGCAAAAATATGCTGGTGGTGTTTAAAGTAACACCCAGGCCCCATCCGCACATGCAGAATAATGCACTGTTAATGCACTTTGCAGCTGGATTTTACAGTGCAGAATAGCACAATCTACTTGAAAACAATTGTGAAAGTGGATTGAATGTACATTATTCTGCATGTGCAGAAGAGGCCTCAGATTGTAATCCTAGGGGCATGAATGCCTGAAAGTTACCTGCCATCCACTACCCTTAGTTTCGGGACTGAGGGAAAAGGATTGGTGCTCATTTCTTCCTCATCTCTCCCCTCACCAGACGACAGCCAAGAGGACACATCCTCATTGGCCTCTGTTTCCTAGCCCCTTAAAGAAATTAAATGGGTGTGTGATCCTATAACTGTGTTTGTGTGACATCTTGAGGTAATAAATTGACCAAGTGTCTCTCTTTCAGCACGAATGTACAGCAGCTGAGCCACTGGATGAGCTATATGAAACCCTCGGCGATGTCTTAAATTCAGAAGCTTCCGCACACTGCTACAAAAGCTTCATCTTGGTAAATGTACAAAAATCTTTGTTTTCTTGACCATAGTGCATGCAACATAGCTGCCTTTTATGCTTCTTAACCTCCTCCCTAACAGAAATCTGGGGATCCCTGGTCTACTTTGTTTTTGAAACAACCTGTTTACAGCAAATGCTCCATTACACTGGCTTTCTGGCTGTTACTTTTATGTATACATTTCAGATGCTCCTACCATATGAGGCCGCTCACAAAGAAATGTGCTCAGTTTTTATTATCTGACATTAACATGGTTGAACTGCTTCTGCAAAGAAATGGGAGATGAAATAGTAAGATGGTCTTTAGGCTAAACTGGACAATCCCGTGAAGGAGGGGTAGCATACCCGTGAAATAAACAAAATAAAATCATTAAATAATTTGGCGGGGGGGGGGGGGGGCTCAGACTTAGTAAAATGGATCGTGTTCCTCCCAAATATTGCTCCAACATGCCTTTTGGATGAAACAAACAACACTGTTTTAAAATAGTGTGGTGCATGGCTTGTGCTAGCAATTGTTTTCTGATAGCCCTCAGGCGATGCTGTTACGGTTCGTGAAAACGTGGCAATAATTTCACAAGGGACCACAGGTCTTGTCACATGGGATGCTGGTCTTTACCTAGCTGAATGGGCGCTGGAACACCCTTTCGTTTTCACTAACAGGTAATGCATCACATGTTGTCTTGGGCTGGCTGGGCTTGGGCAAAAGAGAGAGGTCATGACTTAGCCATGGAATTTCTTTCTGTTGCAGAGCAGGGGGTTATTTATTTCAGCTACTCTTCAACCACTTCTCAATGCAAAATTCCCAGGGCAGCATGCTGCACAGACAAAAAAAAAAGAAAACAAATTAAAAAGAGACTACATAATGCCCATAATATTGGCAGGATGCTGCAATTTAACGCTGTACAGAAGAGAGGCTGAAAAGACAGGGAGAGGAAATGTAAACAAAATGTATTTATTACATTTTCAGGAGGATCTTGGAATTAGGAAGCGGGACCGGCCTGACGGGAATTGCAATCTGCAGAACTTGTCACCCCAAGGCATATATCTTCAGCGATTACCACCAGCGTGTTCTCGAAGAGCTGTCGGAGAATATCCGCTTGAACGGCTTTTTTCTGCAGTGTGAATGTTACAGTCTTGGCAGGGCAAAATGCAGATGTCACGAGGCGGAACTGGCCGAATTGCACGGCCCCTGTGTAACTGTTGCAGAACTGGATTGGAACTTGGGTACCAAAGAACAACTTGCAGAATTTAGAGCGGAAGTTGTCGTTGCTGCAGGTAAGCACCAGGCAGGAGGGAATCTACTTTGCGGTAACTTAACAAAGAGGACATTCAACCTGTAGGATTTGGCATACCAGTTTCAATGTGTGTGCATACAAGCGAGCATATATATGTGAAACTGTTGTTCATTGGTCAGTCTAGCTCAGGGTGGTCCACCAAGACCCTCCAAGGCCTTTTGATATTTCTGCATTTGTGTACTTGATAAAGTAAAAGAAGGTTGCTCGTTCTGTATGCATGCATTTTCATTTCCCCATTTTGTTGTTGCCAGCGTTCCTGATTAGTTTGGACCTTCTAATACCTTTTTCAAACATTGTGTGCCACTTGTATGCACTTAGTTAAAAAATAAAATGGCTAAAATGCACGTGGATTTTAGCAGGGGAAGTTTGGTGCTAGGAATGAGAAGATGGTGCCAAAATAAGGCTTAATTGGCACAAGGGAGAAAGAAAAAGAAAATTGGATTTTGAAATTGAAAATATACAAAGCCACCATATACTGAGGCCCCTTCCGCACAGCAGAATAATGCACTTTCAATCCACTTCCTCAATTGTTTGCAAGTGGATTTTGCTATTCCGCACAGCTGCAAAGTGCATTGAAAGTGGATTGAAAGTGCATTATTTTGCATGTGCAAAAGGGGCCTGAGTCAGATTCTTGTTGCATCTAGCTAACTCGACCTTATCTACTCTGAGTGGAAACAGTTCACCAGGATCTCTGGCAGAGAAAAGTCTTTCCCAGATTCTCGCTAGTCTTGGTCTGCCAAATTGTCCATTCTTGCCTTCTCTCTTTTCCCACTAGATGTGATATATGATCCAAATGTAACAAAGTCCCTGGTTGCCATCTTGCAGCGACTGCTCACGTGCACTGATGCTGAGAACCTCCCAGAAATCTACATTGCCTCTACCTGCCGAAATCCAGACACTTACTGCCATTTCCAAAGGACACTTGGTATGTACCCCTTCCAGAGTACACTATGATTTCACCCTTCATGGACAGGCTTCGTAGAGAAAGAATGTGTAGCTGAGCTGGAGTGAACTAAAACATTTGCTGAGTATGGTGAGGTGCCTACATGTGAGCTGATAGCGTGTCACCATTCATTTGCCTGCCTGTCAGCATCTGCTGATTTTCCACGAAGGAGTTTTAGGCATAGTTGGGCAGAAAAGGGCGCAGCCAGCAAAGGCCCTTTCCACACATGCAGAATAATGCACTTTCAATCCACTTTCAATGCACTTTGAAGTTGGATTTTACTGTGCAGAACAGCAACACCCACTTGCAAACAGTTGTGAAAGTGGACTGAAAGTGCATTATTCTGCATGTGCGGAAGGGGCCAGAAAGATGACAACGATTTTTGGGCTACGCTATTCTGCACAGTCATGTAACACTTTTCTTTCTGCCTCTTCTTCCAGAAGACGTTGGGATCAGATGGGAAGTTGTCCCTGGGCCCCAGAAGAACTTTTTCCCTTACAACCGGAGTACCAAGATAACAATTATGAAATTCCTTCTTTAAGCCCCACCCACTCCAATCTTTATTGCATAGTTGGAACCTTTTGAGCCAAGGAAACTTTCTAGCTCCAGACCACAATGATACCAGCAGGCATTCTGACACTCATTGGTAGCTCTAGTTAGCAATAGTTTAATGTATCACACTGGAAAATACACCACTAACAATGGTCACTATCTTTACCAAGGAAACTTTAGTAATCCTGTGTGCTGCTGTATTATTTTCTTACGTTTGTGTCTTTAGCTTTCAAGCCTATCTCAAGATCTAGCAACTGGGTTTTCTAAAAACAAGTTCCAGCATCTTCCGAGTTCTGCACACAGTGCTGAAATTCTGGTCATCTTGCAGTCTCAGAATATGCCCATTATTGCCATATCTACTTTATATGAATTATCTATAAAATCCTACTAGTTGTTGTACTTAACCAAACTTGGAACTGGGGAAGGGGGAGAGAAACATGAGAGAAACATGGGAAACAAGGAGCAGCAGTGGCGTAGGAGGTTAAGAGCTCGTGTATCTAATCTGGAGGAACCGGGTTTGATTCCCAGCTCTGCCACCTGAGCTGTGGAGGCTTATCTGGGGAATTCAGATTAGCCTGTACACTCCCCCACACGCCAGCTGGGTGACCTTGGGCTAGTCACAGCTTCTCGAAGCTCTCTCAGCCCCACCTACCTCACAGGGTGTTTGTTGTGAGAGGGGAAGGGCAAGAGAGATTGTAAGCCCCTTTGAGTCTCCTGCAGGAGAGAAAGGGGGGATATAAATCCAAACTCTTCTTCTTCTTCTCTTTTTTAAACTTTTCTTTTGTAACTCTTGTCTCTGCATCATGGGAGCTAGAAATGTCAAAGAAAAGGGGGGCATTTTTTGATGATGCAGCATCTTTGCGACGTTGGAAAAGGTTCCGTTTACTAGTACCCCCTGTTGGTGCTAAAGGTGGAGAAGTCTTCTTAGGATTCTCTGCAACCACCTCCGTCCCGTTGCCAGTGTTAAGCGAAATGAACCAATGGTGTTAACAGTATAAAACAACTTCATGTGATCCAAGATAAAAATCTGAGATTCTGATGACTTGAATTAAACTCGAGCTCCATGTTAAGTATCGTCATTTTCATCTCCTCTGTTAAGTATCTGGTTAAGCTCATATGCTTTTCTTGTTCAGTTTTGGCTGTGTAACTTGCTGGGAGGGAGATGAAATGTAAGATCACTAGGCTTAGAAATGTGACAACAGCGGACAGGGTGTATATTGCTGCCTTTTGCTTTCAAATTATTACATTTTAACCCCCACCACTTTGCTTAAGGAGTTGAAGTCATTTGCTCGTAATCCCAGGCAAGGAACCTTTTCTTGGATTACAGAATTGTCTGAAAGGTATCAAAAGAAACATCTCAATGTTGCAGTCTCTCTTTCTGCACTCCTATATAATAGTACCCAGATCTGATCAAATCCTGGCTCCTTTCCCACATTCCAGAGGGAAGAAATATTTTGCAGCAGTAATCACTGTAAGTCATAAAGCTCCTCAAAGGCCCACCAATTGATGGTGTCGTATGTATCTACATTATAGGAAACAATTCTTGAAAACCCCACAAGAGAGAACTTGACAATAGACCTCCCATGCCCATACACACAGTCAAACACCTTATAATTTTTCCAGTATTTTACTTTCTACTCTTTTCTCTGCCAAGGAACTTAAGGTGGCTTACAATATTTTAAAAATCCCAGCCTGTTTAAGTAAGGACCCTGTCTTTGGCAGCCACCCCTATTTCAGATATTGGTGGCGCATTTCGGTTATTCAGGCACTATTAGGTTTGTGCTCAAAATGCATTCAAGAGAAACCTGAATATATTCAGTGTCCCTCAATGACCAGAATGCTAAAAATCATATGCTAAGGTATTCCATAAAAAAATAGTTGGGAAACCAACAGCTCCCTAGCACAGGAGTACATTTCAGCTGCAACTGGCGCTGGGTGATTGTGAGACCTCTGTATTATAGTGGTAATAGAAGAAGAAGGGGGAGGGGGAGGGGGAGGAGTTTGTCCCCCCCTTCTCTCATGTAAGGAGACTCAAGGCGACTTACAAATTCCTTTCCCTTCCTCTCCCCACAACAGACACTTTATGAGGTGGGTGGGGCTGAGAGAGTTCTGGACAAACTAGTCCAACGGCACCCAGCAGGAATGTAGGAGTGGGGAAACAAATCCAGTTCACCAGAAAACAGTCTGCCACTCATGTGGAGGAGAGGGAATCAAACCCAGCTTTCCACATTAGAGTTCACCACTCTTAACCACTACACCACCCTGGCTCTTGGACTGTATTATTGGGACCCCTTGGATCTCCCCAGCACTTTCAGGAAAGCATCTTTGATATCCTTGTTCCTCAGGCTGCATATAATGGGATTCAGCATGGATTTTATCACTGAATAGAAGAGAGAAATCAACTTATCCCTCTCATCTGAGTTGCCAGACTGTGGCCTCATGTACGTAAACATGCCGCTCCCGTAGTAGATGGTCACCACAGTCAGGTGTTCCGAGCAAATGGAAAAGGCTTTCTGCTTCCCATCTGTTGAGGAAATCCTCAATATGGCCACAACGATGCGAACAACAGGATCAAGATGAACGGAAGAAGCAAAGTGAACATGCTGTCTGTGACCATCATGACCTCGTTCTTAGAGAGGTCCTGTCCAGGACACGCCAACTGAAACAGGATTGGGTCCTCCCAGAACAAATGGTCTATGACGAAGTTGCACAGGGATCGCTTCACTGTAAAAGAAGGGGCCACCGAGAACAGAAAGCTGCTGACCCATGCTCCAGTAGCCAGGGAGATACAGATTGCCTTGTTCATCACCGTTGTGTAATGGAGAGGGTGGCATATGCACTATTACCACTTCAACTTTTTGAGTGCAATGTCTAAAATAATAAACACCCGTTGCAATCAGGCTGTTATTCAAATCAGTATATTCGTTTTTCATATACTGCAGTAATTTTTATAGTCATTGATTTTTATAGTCAGTTTGACATCTGCATTTAAACACAGTATAATATTTCTATCATCAGTATTCAATACTTATTAATTCTTATCAATAGTCCATTCAAATCAATTCCAAAATCAAAGCTTCATTCATACATATTTACAATTTCATTCATAAAGGTACGTCATTCATTTGAGTATACAAAAACGCTTCGCACGTATGAGACATTTTTCGCATATCTTCTTCAGTGTAATTAATCTTTCATCCAATTAAATGATGGAGGCTTCCAATGGGTACATCTGCAATTAAAGACACATATACATATGTATATGTGTCTTTAATTGCAGATGTACCCATTGGAAGCCTCCATCATTTTTGTATACTCATATGAATGACGTACCTTTATGAATGAAATTGTATATTTGTATGAATGTGCACGCTACTGGAATACGAAACTAGAGTAAGAACTGGAGAACCTTTTTGAAAACTGTAGTAGACGTATGCCGATGACGCCACATCACAGGCAGAAAACAGTGAAGACCTGAAACAATTACTGATGAAGGTTAAAGCAGAAAGTGCCCAAGGCAAAGTCACCACCAAAAAGACAAAAGTTAACAACTGCTGAGAAATTAGACAATTTTAAAGTTGATGATGAAGAAGCTGGACTTGTTCAAGACTTTCTGTTCCTTGGCTCCATTGTCAACCAAAAGGAAGACTGCAAGCAAAATGAGATTGAGACCAGGAAGAACATCTATGAAGAAGAAGAGTTTGGATTTATATCCCCCCTTTCTCTCCTGTAGGGGACTCAAAGGGGCTTACAATCTCCTTGCCCTTCCCCCCCTCACAACAAACACCCTGTGAGGTAGGTGGGGCTGAGAGCACTCCAGAGAGCTGTGACTAGCCCAAGGTCACCCAGCTGGCGTGTGTGGGAGTGCACAGGCTAATCTGAATTCCCCAGATAAGCCTCCACAACTCAAGCAGCAGAGCCAGTTCCTCCAGATCAGAGTGCACCTGCTCTTAGCCACTTCGCCACTGCTGCTCCTCAAGGAGCTAGGAAAGATCCTTGAGTTCAAGGATGTGTCACTGTGGCAACCAAGATAATTTATATCGTAGTATTCCTCGTTATTATGAACAGATGTAAAAGTGGGACAATGAAGAAAGTTAACCAAAAGAAAGTCGATTCATTTCAAAGATGGTGCTGGAGGACCACCACAAAAGAATAAGTGAGTTCCACACTAAATCAAACCTGAACAAAGAAGCAGAAGAAGAAACCCTCAGTGTGTGGTCAGTGTGGTGCAGTATCTGGGAGATTAGTATCTGGTGGATACCAGATTAACACTGGGGGGCTCGGGTTGAATTCCCCACGTGGCTTAGAAGCTTATTGCTGTGTGACCTTGGGCAAGTCACATCCTCTCAGCCTAACCTAATTCACAAGGTAATTGTTGTGAGGATGGAAGAGAGGAAAGCGAGTCCCACATTGGGGGAAATGGCAGGGCAAAAATGAATTGTTCAATAAAAAATAAATATGGACTAGCAAATTTGCACATTTTATTAGCCAGACATCAACACCTGGTTAGGCAAATTTCAGAAGCATGTTCTGCTTCCTCCTGATTTTAATTTTACAAATGGATCCTTTTGCATACGCATCCATTTTGCATATGGGCTGCCGCTTTGAACGGGCGTTGGATTTTTTGTCCCCAAGTTTTATATTTCTAAGATGCTTAATCGTAAACCTTCAGTAGGATGTTGTGGGTTTTCCGGGTTGTATGGCCGTTTCCCAGTAGTATTTTCTCCTGACGTTTCGCCTGCATCTGTGGCTGGCATTTTCAGAGGGTCCTCTGAAGATGCCAGCCACAGATGCAGGCGAAACATCAGGAGAAAATACTACTGGAACACAGACATACAACCCGGAAAACCTACAACATCCTAGTGATTCCGGCTTTGAAAGTCTTCGACAATACATAAACCTTCATTTAGTGGTTCAGACAACTTTTGCCCCATCTCTTTTGCTTATGTTGACAGTTCATCTTCTGAATCTCTCTCCTGGAGCACAGCCCCCTCTGTTAGTAGACTCCATCATCACTCAGGTAATTCTGCTAGCCTCGCACCTCTGAAAAGCTCAGCCAGTGATACCCAGAGGCCTACCCACCCCTCTATGACATCAGGGCAACTTAACCAATCGCCAGACCCTCACTGTATCTTAACGCAGATGAAGCCAGAAGCCAACACACAACATTCAGAATCACGCTGGTTCAGTGAAGAGATTAAAGATTGAAAAGTGGGGAGAGGTTTGGCTTTTTTATTCTTGTAAAATGATGTGTAAAAATAAAAACTCCAGGATAAGTAACAGTATTGGGAGATACATCAGTAATACATTCACTGTTAACATTAGCTACTGTTGCTGAACAAAGGAAAAACTGTCCGTTCCCAACTTTCGTCCCACCGCAACTGTTTGGCTGTCCGAAGGTTTCTTCTGAATAAATTAAGCTTGCCTTCTGTAGTAGGGAATTCCCAGAAAAGCGTCTTCAGGGTGGGAAAAAAGAAAGGAGTTGTGGGAAGAAGCAGCACACAGATTAGTGCATTGTACAAGTGAATGAAAATTTTCCATATCAAAAGATCAAACTTCCTGTACCAGTGTCAAATGGACAATTCCTGACAGTCACATTAAAACACCAGCATTTTTTTCTGGATAGAAATTATCTCAAATTTTAAAAGGCTCATTTTATACCCACGGGTAGAAACCTTTTCCAACAACCATTATACCTAAAGGAAAGCCTGCTTCTGAAAATATGTCAGCGTAATCGTGTAATGCGACAAGGACATCGAATTGTCAGAGCCTAACATAAGCACATGATACTCCGGGCTGTAAATATCCTAGGATGAGAGAGAAGAAGAGTTTTGGATTTATACCCCCCCTTCTCTCCTATAAGGAGACTCAAAGGGGCTTACAATCTCCTTTCCCTCCCCCCCCCCACAACAAACACCCTGTGAGATGGGTGGAGCTGAGAGAGAGCTCGGAAGAACTGTGACTAGCCCAAGGTCATCCAGCTGGCATCTGTTGGAGTGCACAAGCTAATAAATAGTTCCCCAGATAAGCCTCCACAGCTCAAGTGGCAGAGCAGGGAATCAATCAAACCTGGTTCTCCAGACTTAGAGTGCACCTGCTCTTAACCACTACAAACACCCAAGGAGGAAATGAGGGCAAAGTTAGGTAGCAAATCTACCCACCCAGAGGGCTGCTGCTTGACAACGTTTTGCAATTAGTGAACGTTCCATGTTCGTGCATTAACAGCAATATGGTCATCTAGTGTGGGAATTTAATCAATAAGCCTGCCAGTTCTTGGATAACCTCCATACCTTCAGCTGTCCTGCAAGTTCACTCGAATCTTTGAATATCAAGCCATTCACTTCATGCTTCACGAGCTCGTGCAAGCTGTAAAGAAAGAAGTAGAGGCAGGTAGGTAGGATTGGGCGGCGTGTTAAAAGAGGCCATTCGTGATGCTGATTGACGGGACAAATTCTATCACTTTCGCCTTGTTCAGTTCAGCTCCATAAAAATGTGTGTGACTTGTAATTAACAGGCCTAATCTCTTCCTGTGCTGTCTCTGTCAGCTTTCTTCCCCGTGACCTGCTAGGCAGGAGACAGCCAAAGCAGGAGAGGAAAGTGCTTGAAAAACCCTATCCATCTTTGGCCACATTTCCATACACATTCCACTGGGGGGCTCTTTAGCAGCTACATGCAGTAGAATTGGCTTGAACTGAAGCAACTTTTCAATATTTTTACAAAGATCCTGCAAAGATGTTTTTTTTTTCCGTCAAGCGCTGGACAAATCAGCCCATGAAAGCAGATGCCAAAATAAATCTGTTGGCCGTTCCTGTCCGCCACAGTGCCTTAGACCAAGTTAGATTGTCAGTCTATTTAGCTGTCAAGCATCAGATCTGTAGCAATATGGGACTCAGTGATTCCGATCAGAAGCCTTTATTGACACACAACAGAATGGCCTCAGAAGAAGCCAGTTCTGAAGAATGGCTTCTCAAGCACCCTTTTTTATGCCCACCAAGATGCTCCCCTTCCCTTCACCGAGGTAGCAAAGCAAAGCATTACAGAACAGGAACATTACAGAACAGGAATGTGAAAGCCGGTAGTTCTCAAGGCCATAGGAAGGGCTATCTACCCTTCAGCTATCAGAGGGGAAGCTCTGACACCAAGCCATGATTCCACCTTTGCAAGGCAGAATAGAGCTCTTTTGGAAAGAGGAAGAAAAGTTTGGATCTATATCCCCCCCCCTTCTCTCCTGTAAGGAGACTCAAAGGGTCTTACAATCTCCTTTCCCTCCCCCCCTCACAACAAACACCTTGTGAGGTAGGTGGGGCTGAGAGAGCTCAGAAGAACTGTGACTAGCCCAAGGTCACCCACATGGCGTGTTTTGGAGTACACAAGCTAATCTGGTTCACCAGATAAGCCTCCACAGGTCAAGTGGCAGAGCAGGGAATCAAACCCAGTTCTCCATATTAGAGTGCACCTGCTCTAAACCACCACACCATGCTGGAAAGTTAATTGCTACCGCACAGTTTCTCTCTTCTTTCCAAAGTGAAGTTGGTCACATTATGTAAGCTCTGAGCAACCTTGATACGCCAACCACTTGCTTTGCCGGAGCACAGGATGTGAAATGTATGCATGCTTACCACTGGAACTGCACTGCACACACAGGCAAGCAGCAACCGAACATGTCCACAACCTTCATGGGGAGATCTAAGCCACTGGATGATTTGTGGAGGCAAACGCCCAAGTCTGCTGAACCTGTAAGATTTACATTAACAGCAATGAATCTAAAGGTTGCATCTTGCAGGATTTGTTTGCAGTAAACGGGCCTGGGATGGAACCATGAAATGCTCATTTTATTGCTGACAAAAAGAGGAAACTCTTTACCCATGCTTAATCCGCTACTCTTGCAGTACAAAATCACACGGCTTCGTGACTACACGATGTGGTTTGTAGCGTATTGTGTGGCCTTTTGGACTAGGGTCAGGGGAGGCCTACATAGGAACACACCTTGGACCACAGGAGGAAGAAGAGTTTGGACTTATACCCCACCTTTTTCTCTTGTAAGGAAACTCAAGGCGGTTTAAAAACGCCTTTCCCTTCCTCTCCCCACAACAGACACTTTGTGAGTAAATGAGGCTGAGAGAGTTCTGAGAGAGAACAGTGACTAGCCCAAGGTCATCCAGCAGGTTTCATGTGTAGGAGCGGGGAAACAAATCCAATTCACCAGATAAGAGTCTGCCACTCAGGTGGAGGAGCAGGCAATCAAAGCTAGTTCTCTAATTAGAATTCACCTGCTCTGAACCACTACACCACGCTGGAGCCTGGTGAATCCTTAGCGCCATCCCATTTTCCCACCCCCAGTTCTGCCATCAACCTTGGGGAGAGTGCAAAGGAGAAGCAGAGAAACCATGGGGTCTTACAAGCGATCCAGAAGCTGCCTTTCAGCAAAAAGGCAATTGCCTCACTGTCAGAGACGAGCACTCTAAGATGCACTCACCCTGAACGCATTTAGAAGAAGAAGAGTTGGATTTATATCCCACCTTTCTCTCCTGTAAGGAGACTCAAAGGGGCTGACAATCTCCTTGCCCTTCCCCTCTGCCACAACAAACACCCTGTGACATAGGTGGGGCTGAGAGAGAGCTCAGAAGAACTGTGACTAGCCCAAGGTCACCCAGCTGGTATGCGTTGGAGTGTACAGGCTAATCTGAATTCCCCAGATAAGCCTCCACAGTTCAAGTGGCAGAGTGGGGAATCAAACCCAGTTCCTCCAGATTAGAGTACACCTGCTCTTAACCACTACGCCACTGCCGCTTACCCTGCACTGAAGATTTTTAAGTAATTCCTTACCCAACAGGAGGGGGTAGTCCTCCGCTTCCAGCCAGGGTGTACAAATCTGGATATGCTTGAAATGCATGGTCGCAATCAGCTTGCTATAATACTCTTTCAAAGGCCCTTTCCCTTTTAAGACACAGAAAACACAACATTTGGCATTATTGACCATTGTCTCTCAGACCCCTGGCCACTGTTTTCACCACTTTCTCCTCCTCATTCTCTCTGTTCCAAACATCAATCTTATTACACCCATTCTCCTGTGTTATCTTTCTATCCATCGGTCTCCGGTAAGTGCACTTTCATCCAGCCCTTTCTCCATAGAGCTATGGGCTGCATGAATGGTTTTACCCTTCCTTCATTTTGCCTTCACAACATCCTTGTGAGGTGATTTAGGTGGACGGGGCCAAAAACACCTATAGAGCTCCATGGCAGAGCAGGACTTTGAACACAGGATCCTGGTCCAGCACACTAACCACGGCACCAAACTGGCTTGTATTTTGGCATTTTTCCTCTTGCAGCCATTTTTGCATGGAACTCCCCTCCCTACCCATTAGATACTTAACTGGCAGCTTATTTTTCTCCCTCTTAAGAAATTATTCTCACCCCCAAGAGCTTCACAGTCTAAAGAAGAGAAACAGAAACCAAAATTGTGAAGTTGCTACCTGTTATCACGCACACCAGCGGAGGAAGCCTCATCCCATCGTTGATGTAATGCTCATATTCTACAGAAAGACAAACAGGAGAGTTACAAACTTCCTACAACCTTTGTTCAGAAAAAAAACCCAAAAAACTACAAAAGGCAAGCTCAGATTTTCAAAGCGTCGTGGATTTTCTTCCCAATCCAATCCCAAAGTAGCTCACATTTTTCCTCTCTCCTCAATTTTATCCTCATGACCTATCGGTTAGGAAAGTTTCAAAACATTCAACCGGCCACAACCTTTCATGACGGAGTTGAGATTTGAACCAGCTGCTCACGGATCCTTGTCAGACACCATAACCAGCACACTTCGCCTGCAGGTAGTTCATGCTTGTTTCTTGTTTTTTTCATTTATTTACAAAATTTATACTGCATATTTACTCTGTTTATGCTCTGTTTGTTTTTTCATTTATTTACAAAATTTACACTCTATTTACAAAATTTACACTCTATTCGTCGGAGTCACTAACAGATTCGTCGGAGTCACTAACATATGTAATGAAAGCACATTAAGAACCGTTGAAACTAGGGCCGTTTCCGCATGGCCACGCTGGGGGTTGGGTCGGTGTACATAACGCCGACCCAACCCCCCGGGACCATTCACACGAACGGTCATGGAAACTACCGGGAAGACGGCGCCACGCTGCGCCGTCGCCCAATCGACTCTCCTTCCCTGCGACCGTCCGGCGCGTCGCTGAAGCCAGGGGACACGCCCTGCCCAGCGCTAATCAAGCTTCCGGAGTCGCGAGGGCGGGGCGCGGTCCAAACCAGCGTTTCGGCCGGATGCGCCGGACGGTCGCAGGGAAGGTAGGTCGATTGGGAAAGGGGGGAGGGATGGTGCCTTCAAGCCAATGCCGTTCGCACAGCAGCATTTGGAAGCCGCTGTTTCCCAAAAACCTCGCTCAGGGAGCGAGGTTGGGAAACAGCGGCTTCGCACCGCTGGGGAGATGCGAGGGTGGCGCAGCAACAAAGCAGCTGCGCCCCCCATGCGAACAGCTCCCTGGGGACGGTGTTTTTGCCGTCCCCAGGGCGCTGTATTTGGCCCATGCGGAAAGGGCCTAAGCTAAAATGCACATCCCGAAACAAAAACAACAATTGAAGCATTTTGCTGTTTAGAGCAACAGAGAGCGCTTCCTTGGTAACCTACCTTCTAAAGCTTTCAGCAAGATAGAAAAATCTTCATCCTCTGCGGAAGAAAGAGAAGTTCACAGCACTTTTTAATCAAACATCACAGCTCTGTGTCCAGCTCTGCTTGAAATACTCTGCTGCGATCATAAACGCTTTCGAAGTTGCAACTGAGGCAAAATTAGCATCACTGAGAAACAGGCATACAGCCTTCACGGCGTACCTCTCTTCTTTAGCCAAAGGGGCTCGCAGCTGTTAAATCTGAACAGCAGCTGGAATGCACAGGGCAAAAAGAATTTTTTTTTGTTTCTGCATTTATCCAATTAATTCCACTCTGATAAACTCTGAGAACAGCAGCAAGTTTAATCTGAACTGGTGCTCTCCGTTCTACCGGCTTCCTGTTTCATAAGGTGGCCCATCATTTTTATACACGTTAAGAAAAAATTCACCTTGAGGACTCCACCTTGTCAAAAAAAACCAGGTTGAATGGCCAGACCTGTCCAACTGGTGCTGCTGACCAGGAGAGCCGGCCGGTCTTTCTGGTGGGTCACCTGTCCACTTCGGATGTCTCGTTGCAAGAAGGCTGATTTCTCGTTGTCGTCACTTGGAAGGACGGGCTCTGTTCTGAGACCATGGAATTTAAGAAGCAGAATTTAATCCTCTGCAGACACACTAACAAAATACTCCTGGCTCATCTGTTAAGTGCTACTGGACTTGAATTTTGCTCTTCTGATGCCTGATGGAAGAGTGGGCTTTAAGCTATTCCTCCAGTACGCAAAAGCCCAGGAAGTAGTATAAGCTAGACCCAAACACAGAAGGAGATGAAGCAATAGACATGTGTATATCTTATTTTTTTTCATGTTTGGCCAGAGTCCTTTTTACCCCACCCCTCAAACACCTTCAAGATGAAAGAAGGAAGAACTCGACTTTGGGTCCTAAATCCATTTGCATTCACTGTATGCCATCTGCACATCAAAATGAATGTGCGGCAAATAGCCCTTTAGCAACTCGACATGGCAGGTGTCATAAGAACATAAGAAAGAGCCTGCTGGATCAGAGTCCATCTAGTCCAGCACTCTGCTACTCGCAGTGGCCTTTGGGAGCTCACATGCAGGATGTGAAAGCAATGGCCTGCTGCTGCAGCTGCTCCCAAGCACCTGGTCTGTTAAGGCATTTGCAATCTCAGATCAAGCAGGATCAAGATTGGTAGCCATAGATCAACTTCTCCTCCATCAATCTGTCCAAGCCCCTTTGAAAGCTATCCAGGTTAGTGGCCATCACCACCTCCTGTGGCAGCATATTCCAAACACCAATCACGCATTGCGTGAAGAAATGCTTCCTTGTATTAGTCCTAATTCTTCCCCTCAGCATTTTCAATGTATGCCCCCTGGTTCTAGTATCGTGAGAAAGGAAAATTTCTCCCTGTCGACATTTTCTACCCCATGCATAGTTTTGTAGACTTCAATCAAAAAACCCCTCAGACGTCTCCTCTCCAAACTAAAGAGTCCCAAACGCTGCAGCCTCTCCTCACAAGGAAGGTGCTCCAGTCCCTCAATCATCCTCATTGCCCTTCTCTGCACTTTTTCTATCTCTTTGATATCCTTTTTGAGATGTGGCGACCAGAACTGAACACAGGACTCCAAGTGCATGACACTAGCCTTTTCAAGGCTGTGGAATTTTGAGAAAGGATGGTGAGCATCGGTCCAACATATTTCCCATGGGAAGTGAAACCAAACCCAGAACGGCAGCCTCAGGAGGCAAAGCCAAACAAAGTGACTATGGCAAAGCCTGATAATTACCAATCCTCATCATCCTTCAGAGAAAACTCTTTCAATTGGATGAGAGTAGCCAATAGCAAGCCTTGCTTCATAGTGGTGCCACCCACACCCTGAATAGCTCAGCAGGCATCAAGGGAACTACTCCAGGGCAGCAAGACACCCACAGGAACCATGTTGGGAGAACCCTGAGATAGGGTAACACAATAGAGAGCCTGTATCCACTTACAAAGATTGGGCTTTAAATGGGTTATAGTCTTTGCTGAGCTTCATGAAAAGCCTATGCTGGTCGCTCAGTGGTGTCTCCTTGAAGAAAGACGGCGGTTTGTCGTAGAGGGTTATCGCTCTGAAACAAAAATTGGTTCACTGGGCAAAAGGCACAAACAAAAATCAGTAAAAATAAGATTCGGCAAAAAGTTAAAACTTGCCCTTAGGAAGGAGGGCTCTCAGCTGGAACCCTGCTCTTGAAAAAAAAATATTTGCACAAGACAGGAAAGCCTCAACAAATTATATTTACAAAGGGGAAGGGCAGTGGAAGCTTAGATAGAGTTACTCCAACCTCAGTTTGCCATAGTTAATGGGCCAGACTGGAGCAACTCTGCATTGGACTGCACTCTAAATCTAGCCAGGGGGCAGACCTCTATCACCCTCCCTACCTCCTGAGTGGTTTCCAGATGGATACTTGCAGAGGGTTTACACAAAAGCATGCAAACGATCTCCAGCCTGGTTTGTTTTCTCTTATTTGGCACTACACAAAGTTTGGTCAGTCACCCGATCCAAATTGTGACGCACAATCTACACACTAAAAGACAACTGTTCAGCCACTGGGTGGGTCAGAACTTGATCTTACGGCATCTTACGGCATAACTTCCTGTCATGTCTGCATGCAACTGAACTGTAGGATGCATAGAACAACCTTTGCTGTTGAGAAATCACAGAGAATAAATTCATAAACTGATGGAACAATTGTAGAATACTGGTTGTTGTGGGTTTTCTGGGCTGTGTGGCCGTGGTCTGGTAGATCTTGTTCCTAATGTTTTATCTGCATCTGTGGCTGGCATCTTCAGAGGTGTCACAGAGAGACCTGTTACACACTGTGTCTAGTTACACAGCCTGCACAGTGTATAACAGACTTCTCTCTGTGATACACCTCTGAAGACGCCAGCCACAGATGCAGGCAAAATGTTAGGAACAAGATCTACCAGAACACGGCCACATAGCCTGGAAAACCCACAACAGCCAGTTGAATCTGGCCGTGAAAGCCTTCAACAATAAGTTGTAGAATATTTACAGATAAAGTTCAACAGCTTCGCTTTTGAGCCAATAGAAATTTACAGAACTTGTGAGGTGCTGGATATTGCTATGTTGCAGGCATAAACTTCAGGTAAAGTAAACTGTACAACGACACTTTATTTGACCAAAACCAGTTTTAAGCAACTAACTCACCTGATGTTACAATTCACCTCCAGATCCTCTTTCAGTGCATTGGTCACACAAATGTTATAGTCCGACAAACGGCCAAAGAGTTGTTCATACCTGAAAGAAGGCAAGGGGGTGGTTCCGAATCCATCAATATTGCACAGGTATTCCCACTAAAATGGAACTTGCTTTACTAGTGTGCAATGCCTTCGCACTGGGAGGAGGTTCCAATGGTGGGAAGCCACCACCGAGAAAGCCCTGTCTCTGGTTGTCACTTTCCTCTTTCCCACAGGAGGAGAATCTTAACTAGCAGGCTGACAGAATAAGAGGAGGAAGAGGTCCTTAAAGTATTCCAGACCCAATCTATTTAGAGACTTAACAGTAAGAACCAACTATCTTAATCATGTTTAGAAAGAAACTGGCCGTCAGCCAACATTTAAAACACATTAGGGGAGAATATACCCTACATCTTCATAGTCTACAAATAGGTTTTAAATATATAAAACAAGGATGCACATGTGGGCTTTCCTGAGGCACAATTAATCTGTGTTTTCCTTTAGCAAATATTTACAATATATTCAGTATTGAAAGACCTGTCATTTCCCAGAAACGCCTGGTCTTGTTTGCTAAAGAGCTCGCAGAGTCCTTTGAAGTTCCTGCCTTCAACACAAAGGCTGTTTGACACGGCGGAATGTGCTTGCCAAAGAGACTCTCCTACTGCGTCAAACAACTTTTTGAAAAGACAGCTTATTATTAAATGTCACTACTGACAGCACTAATTCTTGGGAAAGCACCCTCTCCCAGATAGGTCACAATTCAGAAGTGGGATTCGTCAATACCGACTGTTTATATTTCTTGCTCAAAAGAGAACAACCGGTAATCCTTTTTCTCCAACCTGTCTGTTGGATCCCAGTAACTTTATACGTGGCTTTTTAAGACAAACCTGGAGAAGTTAAAACTTGCAGGTGGAAGCAAGATAAAATGGTGCACTCTCTTTGCTATAATGTAAGCCTCTGAATAAAGTGGACTAAACTTCACCAAAAACATCTGAACTCTTTGTATATACATGGATGTGCCCTCCTTTGATAACAGATAAGCCTGGGGCTGAAAAACTGATGTACTGAAAACACCATCAACACTAAGAAAAAGTGTCCTTTTATTGACCAACAGCAGGGCTTCATCATATGCATTTCCCTTCACTATATCGAGCAAAACCAGAATTACACAGAATTGTAAAAAGGAAGAGAAAGATAAACTTATTCAAAATAAGTGGAAATCATGTAAAAGAGCAGAATAGAAGCCTTCAGAAATAGGCGCTAAGAAATTCTGTCACTGGGCAGTCAATATTCAACACCAAAAACATTCTGAACTCTGAGGAATCTCAGAATTCAAAATATTTTGGCAGCAGAATTCATACTTCCCCAGCAGAATTAATATTTCTTAGTGCCATGGAAGTATGAACAGCACAGGTTAGGCCTTTGTGATATTCAGACATTATAGCTAAGCTCAATATTAGCTATTAGTTTTTCCTAGATACGTGCCATTCAGTATGACCAAAAGCAAATATTTCAACAGACGCCATGCCACCCTCAACCATAGCATCCCATAAACCACCAAAAAAAGAAAAAAGGAGTTCATACAAACCATTTAGCAATCCGGACTAACAGGTGTCTTTCTCCATGCGTCAGGCTCATTATGGTATACCCGTAGTTGTGCCAATCGATTATTAGCTTACTTCCACGCAGAAAGCAAACAGCCCAGGTAACAGCTATGCTGGGCAGACCTGGAGGATTCTGGTAATTAAATGCAGACAAAAAAAGTTATGTGTTTCAGTGTAACTCCAGTAAAGTTGTTTAACCAGTCTCCCCTGCTGCTTATTATGGGACAGCCTTCTCTCTGGAACAGCTCCATCAAGCGATCTCTCCTTCCCTTCTCCTCACAGGCAGGAATTCTTGCACTATCTAAGCTTTTCCTTCATTTCAACTTTGCCTATCACAACAACAGGAATTTTGCTGCTATTTTTTTCCGAAATGGTCGTGGCAACAGCAAAAAAGCTAAATATCCAATTCTAATTAATATCTCAGGAACAATAACCCGGCAAAACATGAGTAAGCTTTTTAAAAAGTGCACTAAACCATTTCAGTTATCGGTGGTTTTGACAGGAACTAGCACTTTGTTGTTGTTTTTCAACCAACCTTGGAGACAAAGACGTTTCACTTATCAAGAAAGAAACATACCTGAAGAAGAATGTAGCCTGGATTCGTTATTTTCAGCATGACATAAAACAGTTGGATAGTTTGAACAATCACTTTTGTGATATATTGGAAAACCTTTGGGCCAACTGCAAAGAAGCAAAAGAGCCTGTTACCAAAGTTTGATGTAACTTACATAAATAGATATAGTTAATCAGTTGGAAGGGGGAGACAGGTACTAAACTCCTCTTCGACAACTGAAAGATGGAAGACACTATGTATATGTGGGTGCATACAGCACACTGAAGTCTCAGCAGAATTATGGTGACCCCACATGGTTTCCAAGGCAAGAGGTGAACAGAAGGGGTTTTCCATGCCTTCTTTTGCATAGGGACCTGGGAATTCCTTGGTGGTTTCCCATCCAAGTGCTAACAAGGGCTGACCCAGCTTCCAAGTTACGACAAGATTGGCCTACCCTGGACCATCCAGTTCAGGGTAAGATTTACATCCTGAAAATCAGTGTGTTGGCATGTCTACGCACAACACATTACTGCAGGATCTAGAAATTTCTCATCAGTGGAATGGAACATGGATGTTGATGCTTTTCTAAAATGCATTCCCCTCTACTCCGCACACACAAACACACGCCAAATGCTTTCCACACAGCAGGTTTTCTTCCACATTCTGGCTGGGCAGGGGCAGGGAGAAAGTGCTGAGCATGCAGTTCCCACCCACCCACCCCCAGGTTTGACATGTAATAGACAACACTGCAATATTCACCACACCTTGCCTCGCTTTATACTCTGGAATGTGCACTATCTGTATATTTTCATTACATAATATATTGTTGTGTGGCTTTGTACCTGTAAGAAAAGCGAAAAGATTATTTCTCCAGCTGTTTATTTAAACCACTCATTTTTTAAAAAAATCCAGTAAAAATCTAGACCCTCTTCTGAATTCCAGCTCTAAGGGAAACATTGTAGAATAATAGTTCAGAGCAAGAATACTTCTGAACATGTGCAAACCTTTAAGCTGGTGACCAACCAACCCTTTAACCTTTAGCAACCTGTGGGTTATCATCACCATAATACTTAAAGCACAACAAGCAAAGTCCCAGTTATGAGAAAGATCAACATCTCTTTGCACATTCTTAGTAGTAGCATAGTTTCTCACAATCAAGAGTCCCTCTGATCACAATGAAAGATATTCAGTCTTGCTAATAACTAGTTGGTCAAGTTATGACAATGTAGCTTTCTGCATGTGCAATCAGTGTCACTTACATGCAAGACTTAGGTCTCTGTATATGCTCAGAGGCACCCTTGCTTTTCATTAAGGTAGAGGTCTGTGGAACGTGTGCCAAGCATCTTTAACCAGCTTGCGAACTGATGAGAGTGACAGCAATGCAGATCAACAAGTGTGCCTCTGAGCACGTGCCAAGAATCTTTAATGTCACCAGTAACCAGCTTGCGAACTGATGAGAGTGACAGCAATGCAGATCAACAAGTGTGCCTCTGAGCATGTGCCAAGCATCTTTAATGTCACCCATAACCAGTTTGCGAACTGATGAGAGTGACAGCAATGCAGAGCAACAAATGTGCCTCTCAGCATGTGCCAAGCATCTTTAACATCGCCCATCACCAGCTTCCGAATGGATGAGAAATGCAGATCAACAAGTGTGCCTCTGAGCATGGGCAAAACATCTTTCCAGCTTACATTAGGGCCGCGGGCTGGACTAGAGGAAGCAGGACTCACCTGGGTAGCCCACGAAGGCGACCTGGAAGCCCCGGCGGGCCAGCGACAAGGCGTGATACTGCATGCGGGGACTGCGGCCCAGATCGCCCAGCACCACCACTGCCGCGCGGGCCTCGGAACCGGCCGGCCGCGCTCGCCACCATAGCAGCAAGAGCAGCAGCGCCCCGCAAAAGGCCAACCACAAGAGCGCCGCCATGTTGTCGGAGAAGTGTCACATGACACAACCGCGCGGGGAGGGATGGGAAGGAACAAAAGGAAGAGATAGACTCTTTTCATCTCGGTCGCCATGTTGGATTCAGAACGAGGCTCAGAGGGTAGCAGTGTGTCCGCCTACCCGGAAAAATCTTCCAGCCCTCCTCTGGAACGCAACAATAGGATAAGCCTGAAGGGGCGGGGCTTATTTCCCATCGCGTGTTATTTAAATTTAATTCTATAAATGCCATAAATGTTACTGTTATCATAGCATCTAGTAATACAATATTATAGTAATCTAGTTATATATATAATGTGAATATATATATTTTTTCACTTCACATGATATATATTTTCACTTCACAGGAAACAGCAGGAAACGTTATATATATATATATATATATTAGTGCTAAGGTAGAATAATATGACGACAATCTTTGCTGTAATAATGTGACTGTTTGGGAGAAGGCGGGGTCTGGAGAGTGCATGGTATTCAGCATGGCTGCCCTGAGCCCTCTGGGAAAGGGCGGGATAAAAATGTGATTAAATAAATAAAATATCGAAAAATCATATTGGTGCCAGTTAGGAATAAAAGTTAATAATGTAATTTATAATTACAGTATTAATGATGTTGGTATTGGCAACATTGGTAAAGTTACAATGGTGTTATTCATAGCCTGGATGGAGAATTGTATGCTCCTATAATTCCAGTTACCAGTTCATTTGAGCACTAAAGTCCCGTGCTCACTCCTCACTTCACAGGAAACAGCAGGAAATGTTTATTCTGGTAAATTTTTGTGTTGAAGGAAGCAAGCAACTTCCTGACACTCAAATCATGGGCAAATTACAGCAGATGAAATTGACATGGCAGACAGCAGAAGAAGAAAAGCAATACATATATCTGGAGAAGGTTGGGGGGTAAGGAAAGGAGATATCAAAAACATGTGCCCAGGTTTACTACTGATACACTGGAAGGTATGCATCCGAAATAACAAGGGTATACTAGCATACATGTGGCATCTCTGCTTTCAGTCTGAGTTTCTTCATCTGTGGTTGTACAGAAGTCTCTTACTCAGTCATGAATTAAAAGGTATAATAGCCTACTAACTCCACAAAAGCCTTACACTTTTAACACACCTTGAGTTCCCTGCAACAAACAGTTGTGCTAAAGTCTTACTTGGAAAGCGACCGGATTTGGAAGTGCTGGAGCATTTCATGTTTATACCGTGTTTCCCCGAAAATAAAACAGGGTCTTATATTAATTTTTGCTCCAAAAGATGCGTTAGGGCTTATTTTCAGGGGATGTCTTATTTTTTTCCATGATTTTGCGCCCCCCACGTGACCAGATCAGCTGCGCTGGGGAACCTGTAAACCTGAAACCCTGAAAAAATCTTATTTTCGGGGGGAAAGGGTATCTCCAAAATCTTTGCTGCCCATGACAAGCAGCTGTCGTAACAATGAATGTGTCAGATTTTGAAAGCACTAGAACTCCGGTATCTAGGATTGCCAAATCCAGGTTGGGAAATACCTGTGGATTTGGGGGTTGGAGCATGAGGTGGTTGGAGTTTGGGGAGGGATTTCAATGGCATATAATGCCATAGAAACCTCCTTCTAAAGCAGCCATTTTCTGATCTGATCTCTATTGCCTGGAGATCAGTTGATCTCTATTACCTGGAGATCAGTTGTAAACCCAGGTGATCTCCCTAGAGTTTGGCAACCACCAGTATCATGAGGTATGAAGGCAGGGTAGCTAATACCCCAAAGGAGAGAGTCAGAATTCAAAATGACCTGGACAGATTAGAGAGCTGGGCCAAAACAAACAAAATGAATTTCAACAGAGATAAATGTAAGATACTACACTAGGGCAGAAAAAATGAAATGCTCAGATATAGGATGGGGGACAGCTGCCTTGACAACACAACATGCAAAAGGGATCTGGGAGTCTTAATAGAGCACAAAGTGAACATGAGTCAGCAGTGTGATGCAGCAGCCAAGAAAGCCTATGCGATTCTGGGCTGTATCAATAGGAGTATAGTGTCTAGATCCAGGGATGTAATTGTACCTCTCTATTCTGCACTGGTTAGACCTCACCTGGAATATGGTGTACAGTTCTGGGCACCATAATTCAAGAAGGATATTGACAAGCTGGAACAGGTCCAGAGGATGGCAGCCAAAATGGTCAAAGGTCTGGAATCCATGCCCTATAGGGAGCACCTTAGGGAGCTGGGTATCTTTAGTTTGGTGAAGAGAAGGTTAAGAGGTGACATGATAGCCCTGTTTAGATATTTGAAGGGGTGTCATCTTGGTGAGGGAGCAAGCTTGTTTTCTGCTACTCCAGAGACAAGGACCAGGAGTAATGGGTTCAAGGTGAAGGAAAAGAGATTCCACCTAAACATCAGGAAAAACGTCTGTTCAACAGTGGAATGCACTACCTCTGAATGTGGTGGAGCCTCCTTCTTTGAAGGTTTTAAAGAGAGGCTGGATGGCCATCTGTCAGGAGTGCTTTAATTATCTGTTCATGTACTTCAAGGGGTTGGACTTGATGGTCCTTGAGGTCTCGTCCAACTCTATGATTCTATGAAGATGGGGAAACAATTTCTCCGTGGCACTTGTTCAAGCATCGCTTTTAAGGTAGCTGTGGCCTTCCAGAAAGTTTAATAGGGGAAGCGAATTATACACCCTCCTGGTAATCAGATCTGTATAGCACAACTTTAATACCCATGACAATTATTCTTGGAAATGAGCAAAGACACATTCCTATTCATCCTACAACATGCGTTTAAAAGGTTACATTAACTGGGTGACTGCCAAAGCAGAAGGTAATTATCTTCAAATTAAATGTACCAGGCAGCGGCCTAAAGGTATCCGTATCTGCTCGCCAGAGCAGGATATTGTCACTTTAATTACACTTGGTTTAATTTGGAAAGGAACGGTTGAAATGAAACTGCAGATTTCCCAGGAATAATAGCCTTCTGTGCCTAAAACTGGTGCGAATCTAAATGGCATTCTTTCACATTGCCTTCCTTGATTATTTTGGAAGCATGGTAGCAAAGGGCTATGGGCTCAGCTGTATGTGCCGTTAAACTGGAAATATGCTTCTTTAAGCATGGTGGGATTTATTGCCATGTAAACACATTTCCCTGTGCCCCTATCCCTATGTAAAATCAAGTTATACTTTCTGTTCTGTCATGAAGAGAATAGTGAAAGCGAGCAAGGTCTTTTGAGTGCTGGCACTCCAGCTTCGACCGCGTTCCCCTAGGGCCTACAATTCGTTGACTTTCCCAGGGCTGCCTGAAAACCTAATTTTCCAACCTTTGTCACGTGGTTATTTCTGATAGTGATTAGTTACATCTTTATTGTATCTATGGCTGCTTATGTACGTTAAGCTTGGTGATTTTCTATTGTTTTAATGCTGCACCTACTTAATTTCTTTATGTCTTCGAAGGACTGGAAACTACATCCCACAATGCCCAGTTTCAACAGGAAGGAGAGTAACTTTGAAAATAATCTTATAGAAAATAGCCTGCGGCCACAATGCATACGAAACATAGGAAGTGTTCTCTTGTGTTTTGGCTCTGCCCAGGATAGATGTTTGCTTAGAAAACAAACTGTGAAGGTGGTTATACGAGGAAGATTCCCAGTCACACCGCATTTGAACTGCAGAGAACCCAAGGGCACGTCAGAGGCAAAGCAGAGATGTGGTTCCTCGTCTTCCAGCTGTTGGTCTTTCTCCTTCACTCAACTCCATCCAGATCTGAGGGGGACATGACAGATCCCATCCTTTCTGCCTTGGAGAGGGCCACTCTCTTCTTAAGAGACGCATACGATGACATCAACGTGGATGGTGTGCTGGGCTATCGCATATTGCAAGGTACTGTAACAGCTGTTCTGGAAATTAATTCAACCTCCAGTGTGTTCAAAGAGGTTCCTTCCATGTACGAGCTTGACTTTGACTCATGAGCTCCAGCTATGACAAGTCCAAAGAGCTCACTTCAGATGTGTCAAGTTTGAAATTGTTTTCTCAGTGTTGATAAATAGTACCCAGACAGATGGACAAATGTATCGTGTTGACTAAGGGGTACCTCCAGGGTCATTGTGTTCTCTTTATCCTTTCAGGAAGGGTGTGAGATAGGTGCTTTGTGTGGCACATATGGGCAACGGCCAGTCCAGACAGGTTTTTCTTGTGGGTACACTTACCAATGCAGATAATAAACTGCCCATTTTGGCACCGCGCTGCTAGGCACCCCAAGGATTGGCAGGATGAGTAGAGGCACTGTTGTCTTATGTACGTTAAGCCAATGAGGTGTACTGGTTAAGAGCAGGTGGATTCTAATCTGGAGAACCAGGTTTGATTCCCCGCTCCTCCACCTGAGTGGCAGAGGCTTATCTGGTGAATCAGATGTGTTTCCACACTTCTACATTCCTGCTGAGTGGCCTTGGGCTAGTCACAGTTCTCTCCAAACTCTCTCAGCCCCGCCTACCTCACAAGGTGTCTGTTATGGGGAGAGGAAGGGAAAGGAGTTGGTAAGCCATCTTGAGTTTCCTTACAGGAGTGAAAGGTGGGATATAAATCCAAACTTTTCTTCTCCTCCTCCTCTCCTCGTCCTCCTCCTTCTTCTTCTAAGCAGGGTTCCCCCAACCATGGGTCACTCAGTCCAGTAACACTGTAAGCATGCCTGCAGTTTGCACTCAGCCCCTGTGCTGCTCTGTAGCTGACAGTAGCTTGAAGGGCATTAAGGGGCTCTGTAGCTGAAGACCAGCTCCTAATTTACAGTTGTTACAGATCCAACAGGTACATCATAATAAATAAATCCTCTCTCCAGTGTCGGAAAATGTTCTCATTTTAGCGTATTTTAGAGCCCGCCAAAGTGAAGCCCTTCTTAATCTTAATAATTGCAATGCAGATTTAAAAGTCTATGCTTACCTAGAATGTGAGCAGGTAAATTTAAATTTCATTTTCTCATGTAGAAGAAAAGAAGAGGTTGGATTATACCCTGCCTTTCTCTCCTGCAAGGAGACTCAAGGTGGCTTACAAACTCCTTTCCCTTTCTCTCCCCACAACAGACACCTTGTGAGATTGGTGGGGCAGAGAGAGTCTGGAAAGAACTTTGACTAGCCCAGGGTCACCCAGGAGGAATGTAGGAGTGCGGAAACACATCTTGGCCCTTTGCATTTTATTTAAACATCAAAGATTTTAACCCCATCTCTGATCAGCCAACCAACATTCTCTGTCTCTTTTGCAAACATCCAGCCTATCTGAACGGAGTCTTGGATAAATGGGAATCGCAGCCCGGATTGCAGCCCTCACGGCAGCGTGTGGTACGCTTAGTGGAGAAGTTGTCACTGTTGGTTGGCCAGGCGGAGCTTGCGGTGGAGCGGAACACACCGGAATACTACACACGTGAGGGGAAATATTTGTGAAAGTCTTCTCTTCGTTTTAAGAACTTTGAAAGGATTTCTGAACGGCCTTCCAAATACCAGTTGCTGGGGCCACAAACCATAATTCCTAAGTTAATCCTAAAAGATCTCCAGCCAACACCTAAACGTTTCTTTCATGAGGTAAAAGTAGTCCCCTGTGCAGGCACCGGGTCCTTACTGACCCATGGGGCGATGTCACACCATGATGTTGACTAGGCGGACTATGTTTATGGGGTGGTTTGCCATTTCCTTCCCCAGCTGCCTACACTTTACCTTCAGCAAGCTGGATAGCCATTTACCAACCTTGGGCCAGCTACCGGAACCCGACTTCCCATGGGATCAAACTCAGGTTGCCAGTGGAGCATTTCCTTCAGCACTGAAGTTGATGAGATTCCAGATGGAAGTTCTCCACACAGCACGCTCCTGATTTAAACGGCTTTTGCTCAGAAGTTTTTAAACACCTTTACGTGGTCGTGAGCGGGCAAAGAGGAGGACAGGAAATTTTTGTGAGGAATCGAAACAAACGTCATTGTCAACAAATAGCAGGCAGAAAGGGAGAGTAGGAGAAAGGTTACCATCCTCCGTCTCTTTTCCAATTTCCTTCCAGAGTTTGTCCCTGCTTTACGCCCAGGTTTTTGGAAGATTCCTCGCCAGTGGATCCAGACAGATCCTTCTCTTGTACCGTCTCAGAATAACATTTCAGGCTGCCTCAATGGAGAGTTGAGTGATTCTTGCATCTCGCATTTGCTAGGAACAAGGTTGGATTTTTACTGTCTTTTTACTGGGATTTAGCCTTGTGGTTAGGTTGTCTGGAAACCTGACAGATATATTATTCACCGTTACATCCACACTCGTTTCTTTTGATTCTCTGTTGGCTCTGGCCAACCAGGCCTTGAAAGTATTATGGATACCCGTCCATAACCAGTGATACTACTGGTCTGTCGAAGTCAGTACTATTTACTGTGATAGGAAATGGCTCCCCACAGTGTCAGGTAGAGGTCTTTCAAATCGCTTGTTACCTGATCTTTTTGCCTGGAGGAGCTAAGAACTGAACCTGGAATTTTCTGCATGCAAACTAGAGTTGCCAGCTCTGGGTTGGGAAATAACCTGGAGATTTTGGGGTGGAGTTTGAGATTAGGGGTGGGAGGGACCTCATCAGGTAAATTGTGACTGGTCATCTACAAAACCTCACCAGGTAAACTCTACAAAACCTCATCTACAAAACCTCACCAGGTCCAAAGTCATCTACAAGACCATTAGTAAAAACAAAGTACCGAAACCATTGGCAAAAAAATACATTATTTTTGTGAGGTATCGAAACAAATGTCATTGTCAATAAATAGCAGGCAGGAAGGGAGAGTAGGAGAAAGGTTTCCTCCGTCTCTTTCCCAATTTCCTTCCTGTGAGAAAGAAATAGAAGGGTATGAATTTATATCCCACCTTTCTCTCCTGTAAGAAGAGGAGCTTGGATTTATACCACACTTTTTTCAACTGTCAGGAGTCTCAAAGGGGCTTACAAACTGCTTTCCCATCTTCTCCCTACAACAGATACCTTGTAAGGTAGGTGGGGCTGAGAAAGTCCAGAGAGAACTGGGACTAGTCCAAGGTCACCCAGCAGGAATGTAGGAGGGTGGAAAAACATCTGGTTTGCTAGATAAGCCTCCGCCACTCAGGTGGAGGAGTGGGGAATCAAACCCAGTTCTCTAGATTAGTGTTCTTAGAACTATACCATGCTGGTGCTCAACTGATAACAACCATGAAAATTACCTGACAGTGAGACTTGTTGCTGTATCTGCACCTATGGAGCCTGCCTGTCATTTGTTATCAACTCTATCATTTGTTGCAGGGGAGATGATGCCGGACCTTGCTCTGTCCCCAATTACTGCTCAGGCGTTATGACCAAGTTGGGCTGCTCAAATTATTCGCTGTCACACCAACTTTTCTATTTCATGTTTGCAGATTTGGTAAGGAGTTCACTTTTGTGTTTTGCTAATGTGAGAGGAATGCAAATCTGGGGGAGAAGAATCCGAAACCCTGCTCAAAATGGTTGTGGTGGGTTTTCCAGGCTGCGTGGCCATGGTCTGGTGGATCTTGTTTCTAACATTTCACCTGCATTTGTGGCGGGCATCTTTAGAGGTGTATCACAGAGGGAAGTCTGTTGCACACTGTGTCCAGTCACAATCACACACTGTGTCACACACTGTCATACACTGGACACAGTGTGTAACAGACTTTCCGTATAAACACTTTCCCATTTCCCCTCCTTATAAACACTTTCCCCTCCCTCTCCCTGTTACCGCTGCTGCTCAGGTAACATTAAGTGATTTCAGCTCAGGCAACGTAGTGAGGCGCAGGAAGCCGGTGTTCTTCAAAGCAAAGTATTTTATTCGGAAGTGGTTGCTACTGCTCGGGCAGGGGAATCGTGCTTTCGTAGCCAAGCGCAAGAACTTTTATACACACATCAGAAGGGGGCAAAGGGGAAGGTAAGGGGGCAGGTCCCTTACTTTACACCAATAAAGAAACGCAAATACAAAAGAAAGATACAATTACAACTTTGTGAATGGGATCATGAAATCTCGCTGTCAAGCGTCTTCCCACGAGATTTTACGATGGTGCTGAAATAGAGAGCGGAGAATTGGGTGGGCCTGCTACCGCACCCAGTTATCTCTGTTATCAGACGGGCTGTTTCCTTGAGTTATATCCTGAGGCTCCCGTGCCTCAGTCCTGCAACAAAAGAAAGTTCAAACTGTCCAATGGTGGTCTCGACACGGTTTCCAACGGCTGGGACATCTGGGGTGCTGTCCAATCCAATCCAAAAACCTTTATTAGGCATAAACCAGAAGTACCGTACATTCCAAGTACAAAAACAAGATCATTGTTATATGTCATGTAGAACATGGATTAAAAATGTAGCAACTGCTTCAGACATTTCTACATTAGGGCTGTTCAATAGCTTAGACATTTTTAGTTTGTCTGAGAGAAACATAAATTCTAGAGGTAGTAAAGCTCCCAGATCGGTTCTAATATCATTATACCTTGAACAGTAAAGCAGGATATAAGGGATTGAGTCCATAGCGTTGGGACAGTACCGACAACAACGCTCACTTTGTGGGATGTTAAGGAAATGACCTTGAAGATAGACACATGGGAATGAGTTGCACCTTGCTCTTGTCATGACCCATCTGCACTTATAATTAACAAGCTGTTCTAAATATACAGCAGGGCTAGATTTCGGGGGTGTGATCCCAAAGTATAGAGGGGAACAGGAGCTTTGTGCAGCACTCAGGAGAGATTGGTATTCCTGGTCGTACAGTCTGATCTTTAGATGATGGTAAATTTCCGTGGCGGTAAGCATATGAAGAGACTCCCATGAGAAACCCAAGGAGAAGATTGGGTGCTGTCATCAGATTCGATTTGCAAAATCAAAGGGGTCTTTGTCTTTGCTGAGGAGTCGGCTGGGTGGTGGCCCAAACTAAATTCCAGGGCCAACTTCCTTGTGCCTCTAATATTAACCATTCTAAAATACTACGTTCCTCTAATACAGTTTACTTTACTTAACTCAAACAAGGCTAAACTTAAACAGGATACACTAAATTTAAAGCAGGAAAGCATAATACATGTTTTGCAGACCAGATCAGGGTACAAAACTTATTTAAGAACATCGATAAAAATCACATCTACTGGTCTTAGGGGCTTCTGAGTCACACTGGTCTCTGTGTCTTGACCTGGAGCCAGTGTAGTCAGGTAACTCGACTCAGGAAAATATTTTCGCTATTTTCCTGGCGGTAACATCCCCACAACAGACACCTTGTGAGGTAGGTGGGGCTGAGAGAGTTTTGAATGAACCGTGACTGGTCCAAGGTCACCCACCAAACTTCATGTGGAGAAGCAGGAAAACAAGTCCAAATCACCTGCTAATAGTCCTCTGTTCATGTAGAGGAGTGGGGAATCAAACCCGGTTCTCCAGATTACAGTCTACCGCTCCTAACCACTATACCTGAAAGTAACCCACCCGATCCCAAGTTTCTTACTCCTGTGTTTACCTGCTTAATCCCTCTCATTTTCCTGCAAAGCTTCACACTCGAAAGATTAATTTTGACAAATGGAAACCGACCAGGTTTCAAAGCGTTGGCTTTTTGTGTTAATCTTTGGGGAAAATATCACACTGTCATTTAATAGAATGGACTGCTTCTTTGCCAGCCATATTTGCATAAAGACAATGGTGCCACAGAACAGAACAAATACTGTCCTGTTTTTTCCTTCCCACCCCCCAACCACCTTTCTCTAGCAACAATGCCCAAATCCTTTGTTCCGTGATACCCAGTATTACAAGAACGTCTTCTGTGCCTCCATGAAGAAAATCAACATAGACGCTGAAAAAGAGGCCCGCTTGAATACTCTGGGAGACCTCTTTGTGGAAAACAGTAAGCAATCTCTCACCAGAGCGGAAACGGGGCCAGCAAATGTAAGGACCCTGGTTCAATGTCCACTACCTCCTGTGTTGTCAGATCCTGGTCAGATTGGGTAGTTTTTAATTGGGTAATTCACCTTGAGTCTCAGTCAGAAAAACAGACACATGAATGAAGCACATAAACAAAAGTGCTGAGTTATCACCAACACAGATAGGTTTTCTTTTCTCCTCCAGTTTTGCTCTGCGGCTTGGCTGGGTTCTCTGACTTATACCAGCCTCGGTGGCTGAAAATAATTCTTAACTGGCAGAAGCCCAGAAAGGGGTGCTTTTGGATGTATGGTAAGTGAAAACCCTTGCTTGAGTTGTTTCGGCAGAGGGCGGAAAGACAGAAATTGTAAATAACACGAGTACAAATAGTGAATGTGTAACAGTTTTTGGATTGATGCATGCTAAGTTTTGGTCTCCCCTGATGCAGACTTTTGAGATAGCTAGTGTCATTTAAAAATAATATTCTGCCAGCTGGTGATCAAATAAGCAACATGAAAACTGATCAGTGCTCACCAGGAAATATGAAGCATTCCCCTGCTCCCAGAATTCTCTAATGATCTGGCAAGGAGTTCCACAGGAAGGGACCTAAAAGAGCTAAATTGCTAAGATCTCAGTTGTTACTCAGGCTCATTCCGCACATGCAGAATAATGCACTTTCAAACTGCTTTCAATGCTCTTTGAAGCTGTGCGGATTGGCAAAATCCACTTGCAAACAGTTGTGAAAGTGGTTTGAAAACGCATTATTTTGCATGTGCGGAAGGGGCCTCAATTTGTCTAAATGCTTGTTTTGATGTAGGTAGATTCCAGTTCTTAGTTGCCCATATTTACCATTTTTAATTCTTGTTTTGCCATATTATCTGCTAGCTGCCCGGAGCGGTATTTATTAATATGGGCAGGGCAGGGGGAGGAGTAGAAAGTGAAGTGGAATATAAATTCTATAAATGAATGAACATAGTATGGGCTTCCAAGCAAATGGCTTTCTTTCAGGGGACCAATTTCAGTCCTCCAACCAGACTTCTGAAGAACCCAGTCAGAGGTCGCAAAGAGTTAAGAGAGAAGAGAAAATCCTAAAAGGTAAGTCTGTTACTGGTTGATGTGTGCATGTGCATGCAAGCAAATGTATACATGAACATTATGTGCTGCACACTGACAGTTTTCCAGAGAAAATCAAGAATTCATCCCTAACATAAAAATAGGTGACTTTCTTTCTCAAAATGGGTATGAAGCAGAGGGGGGATCCAACCAGTTCTCACCACTTCTCTAGAAGTGGTTACTAATTTTTTCTGAGTGCCGAGAAGGGGTTACTAAAGCAACCTCCCTGCCCAATAGGGACTGGAGGTGCGTGTGTGCGGCGGCGCCACTGTTTGAATCCCACCACCATCGGAACCTGTTATTAAAATTTTTGGATCCCACCACTGGTATGAAGTAATCTCATGCAACCAGCATGAGTAATCTTTGGTTGTCTACCAGTTGAAGGTTCCAATCCATTTTCAAGGGCAGCCCCAAATATAATGGATTGCTACAGTCTAGTCTGAAGGGTACCAAAGCACGGATCATTTTGACAAAGCACAGTTCTGAATGAGAGCAAACAGGACAGTGCTGTATGTATCTTAAAATATTTTCTAGAAATCTTTTAAAACGAGAGCCAGTGTGGTGCAATGGTTAAGAGCAGGTAGATTCTAAACTGGAGAACCGGGTTTGATTCCCCACTCCTCCATCTGAGAGGCAGAGGCTTATCTGGTGAACCAGATGTGTTTCCACACTCCTACATTCCTGCTGGGTGACCTTGGACTAGTCCCAGTTCTCTCTGGACTTTCTCAGCCCCACCTACTTTGCAAGGTATCTGTTGTGGGGAGAAGATGGGAAAGCAGTTTGTAAGCCCCTTTGAGACTCCTGACAGTTGAAAAAAGTGTGGCATAAATCCAAGCTCCTCTTCTTCTAAAAACAGTCTTGGTGGTTTGAACTTTCTGATCTATTGCCCTTTCCGCACGGGCCAAAAACAGCGCCCTAGGGACGGCAAAAATACTGTCCCTAGGGAGCTGTTCACATGGGGGGCACTGCTGCATCGCAGCAGCGCCACCCTCACTCCCCCCCCAGCGGCGCGAAGCCGCTATTTCCCAACCTTGCTCCCTGAGTGAGGTTTTCCAGAAACAGCGGCTTCCAACTGCTGCCATGCGAACGGCAGCAGCTGGAAGGCGCCATGTCCCCCGCACCATCCCTGAAAGCTTACCTCGTCTCCTGGCTTCCGGCTCGTCGCAGAGGCCAGGGGCCACGCCCCCCTGGCTTGCGACTCCAGAGCCATCGCTCCAGCCTGTGGGGGCATGTCCCCTGGCTTCTGCAACGAGCCGGAGGCCAGGAGACGAGGTAAGCTTTCAGGGATGGCGCAACCTGTGCGAAGGCTGTGCTGCCGCCTGCCACCTTCCCGGGACCGTCCATGCAAACGGCCCCGGGGGGAGGGTGCGTCGACGTCTTTACACCGACGCACCCCCGCACTATTGCAGTGCGGAAAGTGTCAGAGAGCCCTTAAAGCAGATATCTGGGTCAATCCAGAGATTCTCTTAATTCCTTTTTTGCAATGTGAAAGTCACCTCTGCTGGATAAGTTTGCGTTTCATTCTTTTCATCGCAAAGAGAACTTCCTTTTGTCACTACTGATTGCAGCATGTCCTCCCGAAGACCCCCTGTTTGAAAACTAAAAATGCTTCGTGGGATAATAAAAGGCATTAAGGGCCATTTGGCTTTTGACCTCGCGGACTCCATATTTTTATATTCTTTAAAATAACTAGAACACTGTTATTAGGGGGAGGAAACCTCTATTATACAATATTTGCAGTCTCACCGAAAAAATATTATACAATATTTGCAGTCTCACTGAGTTCTCTCTTGCGGAAAGGGACAAATCCTAGCTCCTTCTTTGATATGAAGCTGGTTCTTTTCTGTGCAGGTGGATGTTCCTCTCATAACACCGCCGTGGCTGTCGCTGCCCTTGGAGGATTCCTTCACTATGGTGGTTTCTGATGGTTCAGCAGCCACGAACCGTGTCTGGAAGTCGCCCGGATGAATGGTCATGACCCAGCTGAGTGTTTTTTAATTATGGTGTTAGAGGTTTTTCAGGCTGTATGGCCGTGTTCCAGTAGCATTTTCTCCTGACATTTCACCTGCATCTGTGGCTGGCATCTTCAGAGGATTTGATGGTAGTAAAGCAAGTGGAGTATATATACCTGCAGAATGTCCAGGGTGGGAGGAAGAACCACTCGCATTGGTTAGAAGTGTTAAGGGTGCGATTTGCAAGTATAATTTTCGTGTGTTAAGTGGAATCCACCCATTTTAGCATATGTATGTAACACTGAAGTTGCATAATCAATTAGTGAGGGCATCTGCATAGTAGTTGCCTGGCATTTTAATCCGTTTGATTTATTCCTGCTGAGAGACATCCTGTATCTGGGCGATTTTCACTAACCATCCTTGTGTTTTTAAGTACTGTTAGCCAGATTTTGTTCATTTTCATAGTTTCTTCCTTTCTGTCGAAATTGTCCATGTGCTGGTGGATTTCAATAGCTTCTCTTTGTAGTCTGACATAGTGCCTGTCAGAGTGGTCCAGAATTTCTGTGTTTTCAAATAACATTCTGTATCCAGCATAATTTATCACGTGTTCTGCTATAGCTGATTTTTTTCCGGCTGAATTAGTCTCCAATACCTTTTTCTAACATTCTGTTTTCTAATTGTTTTCTAATTGTCTATTTAAAAATATTGTATTGTAATTATTTTTTGCAAACCTGAAGGAGGCTACCTCAAGAATTATATCAAATTCAGTTAAATTTTTTTTTAATCTGTTTTCATATAATCCATGCCATTCATAAGAGAGAATGAGGCAGGGGAACAGAGAAAATATACAAAAGAGTTATGCACCTGCGGGTATAAGTGTAAATTTGTTTGCTATCTAACAGTCCTTTGTTCAACTATATCTCAGAATATTGTCTTTCACCCACTGCTTGGGTTTTATGTCTATTCCAGCACAGAATAAAATGATACCATGACTCACTGAACATCTGAAGATAGTTTTTTTTCTTGCCATGTAATCGACTGCAAATTTTACAAGCCTATTCATGAATATCTGGCCAGATTGGATCTTTCCAATCTTGCTCTAATAGTAGTTTCCGGGTTTTCTTTACATAGTGTGCTTTTTATACGCACCCAAACTGGATTATTCCAATTCATTATAATTTAAAACTGAATAATAAACATCAGTTGACTTTATGGAGCTTATGTTTTATTTGTTCTTTGTACCTTCAACCTTATCTTTCATGGCCTTCTGCAGTGAGGTGGGTGGGACCAATTTCTGAAAACATTTTGGGAATCAAAATAGCACTGGGGAGTCATCATTTGATCCCCAATTTCCCTATTATAGAATCATAGAGTTGGAAGAGACCCCAAAGGCCATCAAGTCCAATCCCCTGCAATGCAGGAACACATAATCAAAGAACTCCTGACAGATGGCCATCCAGCCTCTCTTTAAAAACCTCCAAAGGAGACTCCACCACACTCCAAGGTAGTGCATTCCACTGTCAAACATCCTTACTGTCAGGATGTTTTTCCTGATGTTTAGGTGGAATCTCTTTTCCTTCACGTTGAACTCATGACTCCTGGTCCTAGTCTCTGGAGCAGCAGAAAACAAGCTTGCTCCCTCTTCAACATGGCATCCCTTCAAATATCTAAACATGGATATCATGTCACCTGTTAACCTTCTCTTCACCACACGGAAGATACCCAGCTCCCTAAGTCTCTCCTCGTAGGGCATGGATTCCAGACCATTGGCCATTTTGGTTGCCCTCCTCTGGACCCGTTCCAGCTTGTCAATATGTTGTAGGGCTCCAGATAACTTATCACTATACCATGGATTGCAGACAATAATGAACTATCTTTGTCGAAATCTTGGTTCCGTTTTTCATGCAGGTTTTTGGCCTTCATTGTGAAGTGAAATTATAAACAAAGGGGATGGTATCTCTGCTGAAGGCTTAGAAACTAGAGAGCAACTCAGTGGGATATAGTTGAGAACATATCTAGCTATTATGTTTTCTCTCACACACACACACCCTTCTCCATGTTATGAATATTTCTGATCTTGCTAAACATAACCCAGAGAGCTGTATTTGCATTCCGAATACGCTGGGGACGAGCAAATCGGTCACAAACATATATTAATGGGCATCTGTCAGCTGTTTGTTGTGAACAAAGACAATAACAAAGCCCACAAGTACCTTGTTTCAAAGTTCTTCAGCGCCTTGTATCCACAGATAACTTTTAATGAGGTAGAATGCTTTTCATCGCTGCAGCCCAGGGATCGCTTGGCTCTGCGGGGGCCACACAGGTTTGTGGAAAATAAGCCCACTGGAGTCTCTTAGATCTATCATGAACAAAGGTGTTTCTGTTTGTATTACTGAGGCCTCAGGGTAGATAGCGGGAGACCTTGGGGCCAAATATATCCCTGATGCAATTATATCTGGGCCCCGGCCCCTGGTGGCTTTGCCAAATTTCAGTCAAGGGACGGCAAAAAGTTTGTGTGCTGTAACTTTGCTCACAGTTTCTAATCATAAGGAATACAGATATTATACAGTCTTAAGATTATTGCTTTGGCTCAGTTCTTGCTGCCAATAGTATGTAATACAGCTCGATTCAAGTCCAGCGGCATCTTCGAAATCAACAAGGGTAGAGCTTTTGAGAGACAAAGATCCCTTCATCAGCTACCTTACAAAAGAAGTTGTGACTTTCGAAAGCTCTTACCCCCAAAAAAACTTGTTGAATCCTGAGCTGCTACTGGACTCAAATCTAGCTGTTTTACAGCAGCTACCTTCAGAAAGTAGGAAAAGTATCAGTGTACTTATTTGTTGCGCGACATGGCCTCTGTCTCAGGCATAGCAACTTCATCTGGGTAAATAGTTTCCTCCCCACATACCAGAATCCTGGACCACAGTTTAACCCAAGTTTGGAGACTCTCTACTGAAATTATCAGAGGCAGAGTACATTGCTGTTGTTGTGTGTGTTGTGTACCATCAAATTGCTTCTGACTTATGGCGACCCAAAGAATAAATTTTCTTCAAAATATATTGTTGTTAGCGGTTGTGTTGAGGTCTTGCAAACTGGGGGTGTGGCTTCCTTTATCTCATTTGGGGTTGTCTTCGTTTTCTTTAATGTTTCCTAGCATTCTTCTCTTTTCCAGTGACTTTTGTCTTCTCATCATGTGACCAAAATTTGATAGTCTCAATGTAATCATTTTAGTTTCTAAGAAGAAGAAGAGTTTGGATTTATATCCCACCTTTCTCTCCTGTAAGGAGACTCAAGGTGGTTTACAAACTCCTTTCCCTGCCTCTCCCCACAACAGATACCTTGCAAAGTAGGTGGGGCTGAGAGAGTTCTGAGAGAACTGTGCCTGCCCCAAGGTCACCCAGCAGGAATGTGGGAGGGCGGAAACACATCTAAGGAGAATTCAGGCTTCATTTGATCTGCAAAACACTGGTGTGTCTTTTTGACTGTCCACAGTATCCATAACACAATAGATTGAAGAGACAGGGAGATTAAAGGCATCTTTGTCTGACACTTTTGCCAATGGGAAACCATTCAGTTTCTCTATAACAGAAGCCTTCTTGTCCAGAGTACAGGTTGCCCATCAAAGCAATCAGATATTGCAGCACACCCATTTCCTTTGAAACCAGTCATAGCTATATCATGCTTATGACTTTGGCAAAACAGGAATTGGTTGTTGTGTTACTGCCAGGAAAATATGAAAAATATTTTCCTGAGTCTATCGCTGAACTACACTGGCTGAGAACCAGAGCAAAGAGACCAGTGTTATCCGAAAGTCTCCATAAGGCCTGGAAAGGACGTGCATATGGGATTGTGCCAATGTTTTACATGGTTTCCCTCTTGCTCTCATCCCTTTTAGGATTTAAATGTAAGCCCTCAGTGTTGGATTTATGGTTTGCCCAATGTGTATGCTTATGTCTTAAGCTAGGTTTTCCCAGTTGGTTTAAGGTTTATTAAGGTTAGTTTAGGATATTCTTGTTTGTGCTCTTTTAATATATTGTGAGTTCTGTAGAATTGCATCTAATGTTTAAATTAGAAATGTTGTTTTAGACATTTGTATTCATTAGTAAAAGCAATAGCTTGTAGCAGCTGATATTAAAACCCAAGGAAGCTAGTCTTGGAATTCAGTTTGGGCCAACACCCGGTAAATCTCTTTAGCGAAAACAAAGACCCGTTTGGAGTTACAAATTGAATCTGATGACGGCACCCCAGATATCCCAGCCATTGAAGAGCGCGCCAAGATCGCCATTGGACCATTTGAACTTTCTTTTGTTGCGGGACTGAGGCGCGGGAGCCTAAGGACATAACTCAAGGGAGCAGCCCATCTGATAACCAGGTTCCTGGGGGCGTTAACAGCCTCACCCAGTTTTATGAATGGACACTCTTTGCTCCCTGTTCCTGCACTATCGTAGAGACTCGCGGGAAGACGCCTGACAGCGAGATCTCATGGTCCCATTCACAAAGTTGTAATTGTACCTTTTATTTTATGTGTTGATATTTCCTTATTGTTGCAAGGTAAGGGACCTGCCCCCTTACCTGCCCCCTTGCCCCTTTTGAAGTGGGTGTATAAAAGTTCTTGCACTTGGCTACGAAAGCGCGATTCCCCTGCCTGAGCTGTAGCAACTACTTCCGAATAAAATACTTTGCCTTTTGAAGAACACCGGCTTCCTTCACCTCATTACGTTGCCTGAGCTGAAATCACTTAATGTTACCCAAGCAGCAGCGGTAACAGTTGTGGGCTTTCCAGGCTGTGTGGCCATGATCTGGTGGATCTTGTTCCTAACATTTTGCCTGCATCTGTGGGCTGGCATCTTCAGAGGTGTATCACAGAGAGAAGTCTGTTACATGCTGAGAAGAGAATGTTTAGTGAGGGATATATTGTCCATGTCCCAGGGTGGAGAACCAGTCAGTGAGTGTTTGGGTGGAACTTGCTATGCAAAGGTGTGGTTGAGTGCATTGGGGTTATCAGTCCATTTTGGAACACATTAGGAACAAGATCTACCAGACCACAGCCGCACAGCCTGGAAAACCCACAATAACCAGTTGAATCTGGCCTTGAAAGCCTTTGACAATACATAAAACAGGAATTACTTCTGCGAAAACGTTCCCTCATCCACTGCACTAGATCTGCTTCATATTACGGATGTGGTTATTTGGACACCTCAAAACCAGAAGTGTTAATTATCTCCTCTTCTTAATAACCTATGACTGCAGGACCCCAAAGCATCAAATACTGGATCCTAGATACTTCTGTGAATTATGTCCTTAGAGGCACAGGAACGCCTTTAAATATGGCTCCAGGCAGACAGGTTTGCACAGACCCAACATCTTAAAACCGTGTCTTTCTGCCTCACTAAAAATAGGTAAGATTATTTCAGTTAATCCACCCTTAGTAGTGGTGAAAGTAACCGTTCAGTATTAACCTAAATCTGGTCATGTTGTAGTGTGAAAGCAGAGCTTTGTATATGAGTCAGAGGAAGGTGGATTTTTGATAGGGGAAAAACTGGATGCAGTCTGAAAGGCTGGGTTTTTATTCTCACTGCATTTTTAAAAAGTTTTCTTGATATCAAATGATTGTTTTATTGATGTGTTCTATTTTGTAAGCCAGTTTGAGCAGGTTCTTTTTGGAGAGGCAACATAGAAAATTCCAAAATAAATGAATGTATCTAGGCAGTGACTCACTTTCTCGCCTTCTCTGTTTCGCACCAACCCACTGAATTTGCATCCAGTGATACAGGGGAGGGACAAGATATTAGGCACCATGTCCAGAAATGAGGAAGTTTATTAGATGAGATGAGGCACAGAACTCGCCATGTGGCACCAGGGTTTCATATCTCATCTACACAGAAGTCCACAATGTTCACGCTTGCCCCGCCAGTCTCTTCTCCAAAAGACTCACCAGAGTTGGATGGTGCTTCAAAAAAACAGCACTACCTTATTGACCAGGGACAACAGGGAAGCAAAGAAGGGCTGTTCTACACCACTAGCATGGCATAGTTGTGAAGATCAGGTCGGCCCTAATCCGGAGAACCAGGTTTGTTTCCTCACTCCTCCACATGAGAGGCGGAGGCTTATCTGGTGAACCAGATTTGTTTCCATGTTTCTACACAGGAAATCTGCTGTGTGACCTTGGGCCAGTCACAGTTCTCTCCAAACTCTCTCAGCCTCTCCTACTTCACAAGGGCTCATTCCGCACATGCAGAATAATGCACTTTCAAACTGCTTTCAGTGCTCTTTGAAGCTGTGCGGAATGGCAAAAACCACTTGCCAACAGTTGTGAAAGTGGTTTGAAAACGCATTATTTTGCATGTGCGGAAGGGGCCAAGGTGTCTGTTGTTGTGGGGAAAGGAAGGGAAGGAGTTGGTAATGTGCTTCGAGACTCTTTACAGTAGAGAAAGGTGGGGTATAAATCCACACTCTTCTTCTACTTCTTTGATAATCCCTGCAACTCTCTTGCAAAGCGTTATCTGCCTCCAGCCTGGGAGATGCCAGTAGGTATATTGCTGCGCTCGTACCTGTTTCTGAACAATGGAAAATGCCAGGTTCAGTTTCCTTCAGAGATGATTGCATGGAAGCCTTTAAGCAAAAGCATTTTATTGTCATTGTGCACGCACAACGAAATTTACAGCAGCATTCCTCGATGCACACCATTTCAGACTCATACCCCATCCTCACTTTCCCCTTCCTCCACCCGTCCCTACACAGCCCCACACACATCAACACGAAGCCGCAGAGTTTAGCATAGCGGCCACAGCTCTAGAGTAGAAGCTGTCTCTAAGCCTCTTTGACCTAGTTTTGATAGACCTGTATCGTCTGCCGGATGGTAACAGTTCAAAAAGAGAGTGTGCTGGATGAGACGGGTCTCTCAGAATATTTTGGGCTTTTTTTAGGTTTCAGGAATTATAGAGTTCTTCCAAGGAGGGGAGAGGGCAGCCGATAATCCTCTGTGCAGTAGTGATCACCCTTTGGAGCGCCTTCCTATCTGCCACTGTGCAACTGGAGAACCATACACAGAGACATTTCTGACATTCACTTTATTTATGAATATCCACGTGGAAAGGCAGAGACATCCCTACAAGGAAGGTGGGCAGCCTGAATCAAACTTCCAAAGATCCACTCAGTGTGCACCTTCCATGAATGGGAGCTAGGAACGGGTTGCTACTTTCTTCTAGATTATGGATCTGCCTCTTACCATTCTGCCACCTCTCTTCATCTGATAGAGTTGTTTTTCTCCAAGCACTTTCCAGAATCTGGAGGGTGCTTCCCGGATAACAAGAGAATGCTCCAAGTTGTAGCTCCCATTGATAACATAACATTGTTAACATTGTCACTCCTATTGATAACATAACATTGATAACAACTGGTTATCTTAACAGTGGATGCCCTCAGCAGAGTTCCCTCTTCTAATCCTGTGGAAATTAATCCTAACTCTGTTTAGGATTGCACTTTTGACACTGTACTCCTGAAAACAGTTTCGTGGAAGCAAACCTGACTGAACAGACATGAGGAAGGTTATGGATAACCTATTGTTGAAGGCTTTCTTGGCGAGAATCAACTGGCTATTGTGGGTTTTCCGGGCTGTGTGGCCATCATCTGGTATTTTTGTGCCGCCGTCTGTGGCTGGCATCTTGAGAGATGTGTCCCAGTAAGATGTTTTTCTCTCCATGGCACAGAGTTATTCCAGGTTCCTGAATCGTCTCTCATCTTCCTTGAAAGCCTACCGATGAAGAATTCTGTGAAACTCAGAAGCATGCTCATTAGTTGATGGATTTGCAGTTAACCAGCATGGGTACGTACAATCTGTGGTTTCTCTCTGAATATCTGTTGCAGAAGCACAAATGACAGGGGAAGTAAATTCATTCCTTGCTAATGAATTTCTGGAGGCATCAAAGTAGAGGTGGTCAGAATATTAAGCCTGCCAAATCTTTGTCAAAAGGATGTTCTTACTTCTTTGTCTACTCCATATGTTGATCAATCCCTATACACACACACACAACATTGAGTCTTCGTCCATCACAACTTTTCAATGAATTTCAAAGTTTAATTATCTCGATTGTTGTTGTCTCTTGTTCCCCAATCTAGGAAAGGCTGTAAATCAAACATCTGTCCAAGAATTCATACTTCTGGGATTCTCCAACCACCCTGAATTGCAAATATTTCTTTTCCTGATCTTCTTCATCATTTACACAGTGGCTTTCATGGGCAATCTTCTCATCCTTCTGGTCGTAATCGCTGACAGCCGACTCCACACGCCCATGTACTTCCTTTTAGGCAACCTGTCCTTCATAGACATTTGTTATATGTCTGGTACCGTTCCTCAGATGTTGGCCAACTTCCTCCACGAAGCAAAGACCATTTCCTATTCTAGGTGCATGGCTCAGATTTTCACCCTCATTTCTTGCGTGGGCTCTGAGTGTATACTCTTAGCGGCTATGGCTTACGACAGATACGTAGCCATATGCCACCCACTGCTGTACATGGTCATTATGAACAGGAGGGTCTGTCTCCAGATGGTGGCTGCCTCTTGGTCGGGAGGCTTTCTTAACTCTCTCGTCCACACTCTTCTGACGTCTGCCTTGTCCTTCTGTGGTCCCCGTGAGATCCGCCATTTTATGTGTGATGTCCCTCCCCTTTTGGAATTGTCCTGCACGGACACAGCTCTCAATAACATGGTGCTCCACACGGCCAGCGTGTTCATTGGCATCAGCCCCTGCTTGTTCATAGTCATTTCCTACATCTTCATAGCTTTCGCAGTCCTTCGGATCCACTCCTCTGAGGGCAGACGCAAAGCCTTCTCCACCTGCACGTCTCACCTGACCGTGGTCATCACGTTCTTCGGAACGGCTCTCTTCAATTACAACCGATCCAACGGAGGACACTCGTTGGACACGGACATCCTGATTTCCACTCTGTATTGCATCGTAACGCCCACGTTGAACCCCATCATTTACAGCCTGAGGAATCAGGAAGTGAAGGAAGCTCTGAAGAAACTGGCATGTAGAAAGCAGGCCAGGTTCTAGCAGAGAAGTCACTGAAAAGGGCTCCAAGCCCTGAGATGCTGGCTTTCTACAATCAGAGGATTTTTGCCTTATGGCATATTGATCAGGAAAGTCAAGATGCAGTACTTCCCCCCTCTCCAAATGGAGTTTTCCAAGGGAACTGATCTCTGTAGTCTGGAAATGAGGTGTAATTTCAACAGATCTCCAGGTCTGACATAGGAGATACTAGGCAGGAAATACTAGGGCCCCTTCTGCACATGCAGAATAATGCACTTTCAATCCACTTTTAATGCACACTTAATGCACATTGTGCAGAATAGCAAAATCCACTGGCAAACAATTGTGAAAGTGGATTGAAAGTGCATTATTTTGCATGTGCGGAAGGGAAGTCAACGCCCCTCTATTTATCCCCAGCCGCTAAGATCTCCAGTTCATGACTGATCCCCAGGTGCATCAGAATGAAAGAAGGGTTGTGAGGGCACAGAATCTCATTTTGTTTTGTAACATCTCACTGTAGTAAAGAAAAGGGATCGAATCAGCCGGTCAGAGAGGATACAACTACATTTATCGCTGATGTACCACAAAAGGGCTCAGCTACACACTGCCCCCACAATGGCAAAACAAGGCCACAGGATGGCAGCATAACACATAGTATCACAACTGTGTGGTTAAAACCAGAAAGCCAACACACTGCTGGTGGCTCTGCACAAAAAGCACGTTCCAACACTGCTGTATATTAAAAGTCCCCTTGCAAACAGGAAACATGAGAAAGCCACTCCAGTTTAGCTCGATTTGCAATTAAAGTTCCCCTTCAAATGGAAAATTAGCCAAGCAGGCAAATAAGGAGCGTTTGAAGTCGGAATGCACCATCTGTGCGGTTGGAAGCAAGCAGCCCAGTTTGTTCCTTTTCAGAGGGATGCCAACTCTGGGTTGGGGAGGTCCTGGAGCTTTGTGGGGTGGATTGTTTGGGGACAAAGCTCAGTGGGTATAATAATGCCCTAGAGATGACCCTGCAAAGCAGCCAATCTCCACAGAAAAAAATATTTCTGTAGTCTGGAGATGAATTGTGATGAGGAGCTTCAGCCTCCAGGGACGGCCTGGAAATCTCCCACCATTGCGAGTTATATCTGAGCAGCACAGAACAGCTCCCCTGGAGAAAACGGCTCCTGTGGGGGTGGAGTGTTTGGGGACAGAGCTAACCTAACTGGCTAGATATTCAGGGGTGTTTAGGGGTGAAGGTGTCAGACATCTGGCATCCCGGCATCCCTTGGAGTTCCCCCTAGATAAAACTGAACAGGGCTGACCATGTTGAACTTGTGAGGCCTGACCTGGAGCCAGTGGTGGGATTCAAACAATAAAGGAGCAGCAGTGGCGTAGTGGTTAAGAGCAGGTGCATTCTAATCTGGAGGAACTGGGTTTGATTCCCCGCTCTGCCGCCTGAGCTGTGGAGGCTTATCTGGGGAATTCAGATTAGCTTGTGCACTCCCACACATGCCAGCTGGGTGACCTTGGGCTAGTCACAGCTTTTCGGAGCTCTCTCAGCCCCACCCACCTCGCAGGGCGTCTGTTGTGAGGGGGGAAGGGCAAGGAGATTGTAAGACCCTTCGAGTCTCCTACAGGAGAGAAAGGGGGGATATAAATCCAAACTCCTCCTCCTCCTCCTCCTCCTCTTCTTCTTCTTCTTCTTCTTCTTCTTCACAACTGGTTCCAGTGGTGGGATTCAAATAATTTAACAACTGGTTGTATACAAGCACCATTTTAACAACCGGTTCTGCCAAAGTGGTGCGAACCTGCTGAATCCCACCACTGCCTGGAGCGTTGTGTTAAAAGTGCATGAATTTTTGTAACACACACACACTTTAGGAAACCGAGCAGGCTAGAGATCAGGCCTTCCTGTTCTGGAGGAGCAGCAGTGGCGTAGGAGGTTAAGAGCTCGTGTATCTAATCTGGAGGAACCGGGTTTGATTCCCAGCTCTGCTGCCTGAGCTGTGGAGGCTTATCTGGGGAATTCAGATTAGCCTGTACACTCCCACACACGCCAGCTGGGTGACCTTGGGCTAGTCACAGCTTCTCGGAGCTCTCTCAGCCCCACCTACCTCACAGGGTGTTTGTTGTGAGGGGGGAAGGGCAAGGAGATTGTAAGCCCCTTTGAGTCTCCTACAGGAGAGAAAGGGGGGATATAAATCCAAACTCTTCTTCTTCTTCTTCTAAAGGTGTCATTCTGCAAAACAACCACTAGATGGTAGCAGAAGACCACCAAATTCTCATCCTCTCTGTTCTCAACCCCAGCTAATCTAGATGGCTGATTGAGGTTCCCCTTTACTCCAAATAGGGCCATGTCAGTGGAGCAAAATTGTGCAGGTGTCACACCTGGGGAGCCATTAAGTGAGTTTTCATGTGGGTTTTTTTCTCTTCTGTCTTGGCAAAAGTTGGGCCCAAACTGTGGATCTGCTGTCAAGATGGTAGATGTGTCAGATTGGAGCCATGGAGCAACCAACCTGTGGATGTCACAACAAATGAACCGTTAGCAGACTTGTGAACAAGGGCAGTGGCTATGATCTTTTGAGAAGTTTCCTGACTTGGATCAGTGGGAATCTGGTTTTGATTGGCTTTCAGTGACAGGTTTATACATTTCTGTGTGTTGGGCAGCAGCGAAGCTACCAGGGGATGGGGGGTGCGCCACGCACCGGGCGCACGGATTTGGGTCACATGGAGGTGCAAAATTCCCCCGGCCCCTCCCCCTTCCCCCCCACAGCACCCCCATTACACTCCCCCTTCCCCCCCACAGTGCCCTCCTTCATACACACACACTTTAGGAAACCGAGCAGGCTAGAGATCAGGCCTTCCTGTTCTGGTGGGAACTACATTTCCCAGGGTCTCGGGGGGGGGGGGGGAGCCAGAGTGCGCACTGGGCGCACTCTGGCCCAGCTACGCCTCTGGTGTTGGGGGGCTGTGGTGGCTGTAGAAACTGCGTTCCAGCGATGTGATCCTTTCATGACAGTGTGTGTGGTTGTTTTGTGAGCATGTCTCCAAAAGCTTGTAGAGAGCAAGCCTAAAGGTGTCTACTTGGGAGAAAGTCCCTGTCATTCAGTTAGGCTTACTCCCAAGCAAATGTCTTTACCATGATGCAACCCTGATTAAGAGTTGTTGGTTTGTCATACAAATGTTTTAATTGTTTTCATTAAAAATAAGAGATTTTAACTTTCTATCAGAGCCAGACATAATTTTTTTCCCCTTTTGAAAGTTAGATACTGCATCTGGCTCATTCTGCATTCCTGTAGAACTGGTTTCCCACTCAGAGCTCTCTCTGTGTGTTTAGTGGAGCCTCTGAATCTCAGAACACCAAGATTCTTATGCTGGATATATATATATATGAACCATATATGTTTTATTAAGTTATGGAACCTGTATTGTATGTCCATTCTGTCAGAGTTATGCATCCTGATGCCAGCTTCCGTTTCTTGCCTCCTCCATTCCACCTACCTGTATTGTTGTTATTATGAAAAACGATTTTTGATGGCTTTTCATAGTGCTGTAAATAACTTTGCTTCTATTTAAAAGCAAGCAACTGGGTGTGGCCTCTATTATTGAAAGAAGAGGGTGGGGTTTTAAAGGGGAGCCCAGGCCAGTCCAACCAAGGAGCTGTTGCCAGGGCCCCTTTTGTGCTTTTCAGAAAAGTGGGGGAGACTCTATGGGGAAGAGGGGACCAGAAATGACGTCTTGCACATCTGCAAGCCCCTGAGCTGGAGCTTCCCAGCGCTCCTGGGAGAGAGGTACTGACCCCTTCGGGGCTCCTTTCCAGCTGTGCCTCTTCAGCCGAGAAGCCCCTGTGCAGAGTGGATGCCAACAGGCCGGGACGGCGCTACTCTGACCGCCGCATTCGCACGGGACCTCACGTTCAGGTTGTGGGGGCCCCGCTAACTTTCTGAGCCTCTTTGGCCAAAGAGCTCCTGTACAAAAGGGATGCCAACAGCCCGGGACAACGCTTCTCAGGGTACCACCTTCGCATGAAACCGCAGGTGGAGGTTGCGGGGGACGCCGCTAACGTTTCGAGCCTCTTTGACCTGGCAGCCCGTTTGGGCAATGGAGGAGAGAGCCTAAGGCGGCATTTCTCAGCCGGTGCCTTCGCGCGAGACCGCACGTCAAGGTTGTGGAGTGTCCTAGCCTATTTGGGAAGGGGAGCTGCTGGGACGCTGCTGCTGCTGCCCTCCGGTGGCCAAAGATGTGAACTACAAGCGCGTCCCAGACTCTCGGCGCCGCTTTGCAAAGTGGCTTTTGCGCTAAAGAGACTCCGACACTCCGCAATCTCGACATGCGGTCCCGTGCGAAGGCGGCGCCGTGAGAAGCCCCTTTGGCGAGGGGACCCAAAGCCCCCGAGAACGCGCCATGCCAAGGAGCAACGCGGCCGCCCCCCCCTCCGCTCCCCGCTATGTAGCGGGGGGGGGGGGGTGTCTGAATTTTCTATGGCACTTCTGAGAACAGCCTTACGTAAATACTACACAAAAAAGGAAACTATTCTGTGTAACGCTTCCGGTCTATAGTGCATCGGGGACCACATTTTCTGCAACTGTGGCTGCGTGTGTGTGCGTGGGGTGTGCGGTCGTCGGACCGGATTTTGCTTTGGGTCGGGGGGGGCGGGGCGTAAGGCTGATGCATTCGCTAGACAGGCTGTATTGTAGTTGAACATTTGAGGCTTGCTGACTTGTCGTGCATAACGTTGCCTTCCATGCTGTGTTGTGTGTCTTCAGTGTTGTGTGTCTTCAGTGTTTAACTGGTTGCCCGCCTCCTGCGGGGATATAAATCAAAATTGTAACCCGTGAATGCGGGTCCGTTTTCCCCCTTCCCATCTATGGTGCGGCTTCCCCTTTCCCTCTGTGTGGCTCGGGCCCCTTTGGCCCTGCCTTCCTTCCATTCGGCCCTGGCACATTTGCCACCATCAGTGCGTGCGCATGGGGGGCGGTTCCCGCGACCCAGAACCGAACTTTGGTTCTTGCTCTCGGTGGCAGGATCCTATGCGCACACACTTTTGTGTTCGCGCACGTAGGCGCGGATACAACGAGTTGCTGATACTGCAGTGGTCCTAACCTGAGCAGCTGGTTGGGAGGGTGGTTGGTGGATAGCCTTCCTTGGTCTGGTCAATACCTTGCAGTGGTGCAGGTGGCTGGTCCTTTGTTGTGGAGGGGTGGGGAACTGGGAGTTCTAGTCCTCAGTGGAGGAAGCCCAGAAAAGCCAAGAATGGAACTAATCTCTTCTGCTCCTTTAGTCATTCCACAGGAGGGCTGGAGAAAGGCCTGCTGATCCTTAGCGGTGGGAGAATCCTGGACGTCCTTCCGGACAGCCTCCTTAGTCAAGTTGCTGGAGACACCTGAGCGTGTCTGACAAGGTGAACGAAGGGGTGCCCTTTTCTCAAGTGTGGGTTGTGCCTTTTTCTCAAGTGTGGGTGAGGGGGAACATCTTGTGGCAGCGATTGTGGGATGTGCAGGGATGTAACTCAGCAGTTGCAAATGCTCAGGGTGGAAGGCTCCATATTATGATATGGTCCTTGGGGTGAAAGCAAGGGGCAGGGAGGGTGTTGTGGAAGAGGAATTGGAGAAGGATATGTTGGCTGGGGATGGAAAGAGGCCCAGGGAGGCATTTCTGGAGTATTTGTGGCCACTCTCAACCCGTCTTTTTGTTTTTAGGAGAGAAAGGAAAGGAGGCTTCTGAAGCTGAGACCAGTTCCAGAGAGATTCCCAGCAAACAGAAGATCTGTCTGAACGAGTCTTCACAGAGTGAGGTAGGTGATGGTGGTTCTGTATGTTGCTGTGTTGCACAGGCATTCTCCACTAGCCAGAAGAAGAGAGAAATGTTGTACAAAGGCGAAAAAGGTTTTGGCAGAAGAGGTCACGTTAAAACCTGGTATAATCTCTTCTACTGTTATCCAGTGAATGGCCCAGAAGCGTTTCACATATTCCCTACTGAGACAGATCAGACATCTTTTTATCCAACACGGGTTTTCTTCAGAGGTCTGTATAGAGTTTTTGCAAGAATTCTTACAGTTGAATGTCCAGGAGGTTTCTGGAGGTATCTTGTACTTCACACAAATAACGATATTTCGGCTGTAAGTACATATAAGCCATTTTTAGAAAATGTGTGATTTATACACCAATAGGTAATAAGTAATTGCTCCCAATGAAGATGCCATTAAATATTGGTAATGCAAAAGAGCCATCTTTTCTTTTGAGTGCTGCGTAGAGGCCGCTAAACTGTAAGGCAGCAGAATCTTCATGACTTAAATACATTTCTCAGAAATGCCTGTTCAAGCATTATAATATTTTAATCTTGAACATGCCTCACTGGCATTTTTAATTGTGTCACTATATACAGCTCACTCTTACATTGAAGTTAGATCCCAGTGCCTGTTGTCATGTGCACTCAAATTTTTTTTAAAAGGTTTGCAAAATAAATGCATCTGTCTCAGGGTGGAATAATGTAGTAATACCTGCAGAATGGGCTAGTCACTCTGAATCCACAGGTAAGAGAGGGGAAATAGAAAGAAGGAAAAGTGTGTGTTTTTTCTTGAAAGGGATAGGTCACTGTTTAGGAAAATCAATATAGTCTGTTACATTTGATGTCTGAATAGTTCAGTGGTCTTTAGAGAGCACTCAGTACAAAAAGGTGGCTTTTTGACATTGCGGAGGTGTATGAATATGTTTGTTGGGAACCTTTACTTAAGATACGGAGTATTGACCTATATGAAGGCCAGATTTGTTAATGGATTTTATGTATCTTAATCCTGAATGCTGCTGTTTTTGTGAATTGCAGGATGCAGACATGAATCTCCTGGGCTGAACAAGACATTGTCCTTCAAGAATTCATGTGAAAGAGCTTGTTTGCATGTGTGTTACATTTACTGATGAAGAAGATGTCAGAACATGTGTTTAGATGGGACATGATCTAACTGACAGATGGACACTCCCTCCTGCCAGTGCCGTGTGCACAGTAGGGCTGTGTGCATAACTGGGTAACGTGTGCAAAGTCTGATAAGGCATGGGCATCGGATTGGCACCTGTTTTGTATATTAGCTGGCACAGACCACTGAGTGAAAAGAGCTCGGAAACACCTGTGTCTGGCGGAGCACTTTGATGGTAGTTAGCAAATAAACAGAACTGCACGGTGACTGTGTGTCTTTCGGTTCTTGTTTGCATTGCACCCTTCACGGTGACCTACTCGCGTGTAAGCCGCTGCTTCGACAGAAGATGCTTTTGGGTTTGAAATGTGCTAGGTTGCGTGTGTACTTGAATTGTACTTGAAATATTTGAAATCATCTCTGATTGTTGAACTGTATAGTAACAGAAATGGTTATGTTGAAGCAAATGCTGCATTTGAGTTGCAATATGACTTGTTTGCAATGGGAGTGTGCTGTGACCTCACGTCAATTGTAATTCTTTGGCTCTGGGAAATAAAGCGTGTGAGTGGTTTTTTTGTAAGTGAGAAATAGTTTCCTTTTTCTGTACTTGTTGGTTCCTAGCTCCTTTCCCAGATTGGGGTTTGTCTCCCTTCACTTTTGTGGGTGGTGTTCCTAGGGCAGGGGTAGGGAACCTGCGGCTCTCCAGATGTTCAGGAACTACAATTCCCATCAGCCTCTGTCAGCATGGCCAATTGGCCATGCTGGTAGGGGCTGATGGGAATTGTAGTTCCTGAACATCTGGAGAGCCGCAGGTTCCCTACCCCTGTCCTAGGGGATTTACAGCAGAAAGTCGACATTGCTTTCAATACAGCAACGTCAAAGGAAGTCAGGTTCCGCTGTACTTTGCTCTGAATGCTTTGGAAAGTTCAGATAGAGAGACAGAGGACATATCTACAGATAGCTGTACTTAGTGTCTTCTCTTATAGCTGCTGGACACTTCTATTATAGGCTCTAGGTACTGAAACACTAAGATCACTTATAGATGCTTAGACACATAAACTCTAGGTACTTAGTGTTCTCTTATAGATGCTAAACACTTATAGACTATAGGTACTTAGTGTCTTCTCTTATAGATACTTGACACTTATATTATATTCCTGAGGAATCAGGAAGTGAAGGAAGCTCTGAGGAAACTTGCCTGTAGAAAGCAGGCCAGGTTCTAGCAGAGAAGTCACTGAAAAGGGCTCCAAGCCCTGAGATGCTGGCTTTCTACAATCAGAGGATTTTTGACTTATGGCATATTGATCAGGAAAGTCAAGATGCAGTACTTCCCCCCTCTCCAAATTGAGTTTTCCAAGGGAACTGATCTCTGTAGTCTGGAAATGAGGTGTAATTTCAGCAGATCTCCAAGTCTGACATAGGAGATACTAGGCAGGAAATACTAGGGCCCCTTCCATACATGCAGAATAATACACTTTCAATCCACTTTTAATGCACATTGAAGCTGATTTTACTGTGCAGAATAGCAAAATTCACTGGCAAACAATTGTGAAAGTGGGTTGAAAGTGCCTTATTCTGCATGTGCAGAAGGTACCTAGAAGTCAGCACTGCTCTATCTACCCCCAGGCAAATGTACCTAAGATCTCAAATTCATGGCTGATCCCCAGTTGCATCAGAGGCTGCATAACCACATGTTGCTTTGTATCATCTCACTGTGGTAAATTAGTGGGATTGAATCAGCCGGTCAGAGAGGATACAACTACATTTATTGCTGATGTACCACAAAAGGGCTCAGCTACACACTGCCCTCGCAATTACAAAACAAGGCCACAGGATGGCAGCATAACATAGTATCTGTGTTTTCCCGAAAATAAGACAGCTTCTTTTTTTTAATAAATTTTTATTGTATAGAGTATTTATACATTTGTTACATTTTGTATTTTTCTTTCATCTATACATTTTTCCATTTTCACCCCCCTCCCCCCTTCTCTTTATTGATTTTTTCATGCAAGCAGCAGGAGGTTCATTCTTCTTATTCTCTTGTTCCATGGCTCTTCGTTAAATCCGGCATCTTCAATCCATTCTTTATACACTGTCCATATCTTCTTAATATCTTCTATTTTTCTTTCTTTCCACTAAACGATATTTTTTTGTCAGTCTTCTTCAAATATCTCTAGCTAGTATTTTATTTTCCCATATATATTCCAACCATCTTGAAACTGTCCATTTTTTATTATCTTTTCCAACTTCAACACTGGCAAGTTATTGCTGCTCTGATCATTATTTTATACATTGGTTCCAGAGCTTCTATTCACTCTACTGTCGATCCTATTATCCCCACAATTAATGAATTCTTTTATTTACATCGAATTCTTTTACTTTGACCAGTAGTTCCTACATATTTTAAGATATTCCCTCCCAAAACTTTTTCACTACTTTTGCATTCTATCCACATATAGCCTATATAGTATGCTCCTTTTTCATCCACAATGATACCAACACTTTGGGCTCAAGTTAACTTTAATCATATAGGCTAGCTGTATTGGGGTTCTATACTCATTTAAGTATAACCTTTCTTTCTAATTCCACATATTTTTCAATCTTTTATCTTCTTCATACTATCCATTATTCTTTCTATTTTTTCATCTAAGAAATAATCTTTTTCCCATTTTTGTTTCCAACGCTCTTATCATAAATTCTTTATCCTCTACTATATATTTGTAAACTACATCTCTATTATCTTCTCCCCTCTTTCATTTGTTTCGCTTGGAGTCTTAACCATTGATTCATTATACATTCACCTTTTATTCTATATTTCCTTAATTTTCCCATAATCCTCTTATTTTGCCAGCCAATTCTGCTCTCCCACCCAATTCTATTAAGTTTGTAGTAATGGTATAATTTCTCCTTCATGAACTAAATCTGATACTTTATGTATCCCTTCTTCTTTCAGCCCAATTTTCTTATAAGTTTTTCATTTCTATTCCAGTCACGCTCCCTTCACTGGGGCCCTATCCAGAACGCCAGGCATCCATTTTACTTCTCCATTTTTTTTCCCAAATATCCGTAAAATCACTTTTCTTGGACCTATTGCTTTATTTATAACATTTTTATAATCATTTATATAAATCACCATGGTTACTCTATTCTCTATATTTACTTCATTTTCCAATTTCAGCCAGTTTGAGGTAATATATTCATAGATGTCTAATAAGCTTTTTATCTGGAATGTTTCATAATATTCCCTGGAGTTTTCGGCATTCCCCTAGCCTAGGAGATCCCACTTGGCATATATACTATTTTATTCATCACTCTCGCATTTTTTTTATTAAATACCCATGCTTTTATTTTCCTGTCCCATTCTTCAAATTGTTTTTTAGCAATTTCCATTGGTAGTGTTCTAAATAAATAAGAGATTTTAGGGCAATATGCACATCTTTACTGCTTTTATCTTCCCCGTTATAGATAGGGTTTTGGCTTCCCAACTTTTTATTTGATTTTGAATTCTTTTCCATCTATTTTCATAGTTATACTTATACATCTTATCTTTTCTGGTAGAAATTACAATTCCTAAATATTTGATTTTCTTCTTTAATATTTCTTTATTAAATTGTTTCTTTTCTATATTCACTCCTAATATTTCTGTCTTGTCCATATTCACTGTTAATCCTGACTATTTCTTAAAATCCTCTAAAATTATTTTTAACTCTTTCATTGTGTCAAAATAAGACAGCTTCTTATATTAATTTTTGTTCCCAAAGATGTGATATGTCTTATTTTCAGGGGATGTCTTATTTTTCTGTGTTCTGTTCGTCGGGCATGCTTCCAAACAAAAACTTTGCTACGTCTTACTTTCGGGAGATGCCTTATATTGCACTTCAGCAAAACCTCTACTAAGTCTTATTTTTCAGGGGATGTCTTATATTCGGGGAAACAGGGTATTACAACTGTGTAGTTAAAACCAGAAAGCCAAATCTGAAGAGCCGGGTTTGATTCCCCACTCCTCTGCATGAACAGCAGACTCTTTTCCAGTGGACCGGATGTCCGGTTGTGTACCCTCTGTTGACCCCCAGGCAAATGAACCTAAGAACTCATGTTCGTGGTTGATCCCCAGATGCATCAGAATGAAAGAAGGGTTCTGAGGGTGCGGAATCACATTTTGCTTTGTAGCATCTCACTGTTGTAAAGAAGAGGGATCAAATCAGCCAGTCAAGAGAGGATATAACTGCATTTATTGCTGAAGTACAATGTAAGGGTTTAGCTACACAAAGCCATCACACTGCTAATGGCTATGTACAGAAAGCATGTCCCAACATTGCTATATATTAAAGGTCATCTTGCAAACAAGAAACTCACACAGTGATGAGAAAGCCACTCCCGTTTAGCTCTATTTGCAATTAAATTCCCCTTCAAATGGAAAATTAACACAAACACAGTGTACAACTTTAATAAGGGCCACAAGGTAGCATTGTTTATGGCCCAGTAGGACCAAGTGTTTGCCATCAAGATAAATGATCTCTAAGGAAACTTTAAGGAATATATACACTTTCCTCACACCCACCCCTGCTTTCTGGGTTTATTACACAGGATGTATGGCACACCACAAGGATTATTTCCTCCCTCCTGCAGTGGACAGGGCAGATAAGTCCAACATTGTAGCAGCAGGCAAATTTCCATCCTTCCAAGTCCTCCGAAATTGTTGGGCTATAGAGATGTAACACAGTTTAGGAGCACACTGTCCATTCCACACTGCTCATTTCCTGCAGAGTGGCCACAGTCTGTACCTGTCATTTACCAGCAACATGTTCTGTAGGGAATATTGTTGACAATGTTTTTGATATAAGGTTCCCTGTTGGGGAAAAAAACAAAGAAAAGAAATCCCGTAATATGTCAGCGGGTTCTTTTCTGCTTGCTGCCTTTGCTCTGGTGTCCCTTAGAAGTCTCCACAGGCCTCTGCTTGACCACATGACTTGCCCCCGGGCACGGACACTTCCTCCTTTGACATGGACATCTGTCAGATTCCGCTTCAGGTCAAGCTGAAAGTAAAGGTCAGAGATTATCATCAGACACTTTCTACATGTTGACGCTTGTTAGAGAATAAATGTCAGCCTGTGGCGGACATCAGAATCAGGCACAAATAATCAAGGTGCATTATGGGAAGAGCTGGAAAAGAATCTTGCGCAGCTACCGGGCAATTGCTTTGAACTGGAGATGGCAGGGATAGAACCCAAGGCTTTCCGCATGCCAAGCAAAATGCCCTTCCAGGCAGGGTATGCGTGCAGAGCAGAACAGCCATGAAGCCCTGACGCAAGAGCATAAAATAACCTCCCAGGATGACCGACTGAAGGTGTCTCAGGTAGAAAAGCACAAAGTGACTTACCAGGTTGCCCAATCAGACCTACAGAACGTATCGCCGAGTCTTCCATTTCGGCCAAAGGTGTTCTTGTTCCTCCCTGCAGCCATTTCCTGGGCAGAAAAAGAAAGAGTATATTGAGCTCTACTGGAGTTCTTGGAGTGCGAAGGAAGACAATTTTCTAGTAGTGGTGCCTTGAAACAAGACCCTCCGAGGCAAACTCCCACGCCTCAGCTCGTGTCAGGAATAATCAGTAACTGCAAGCGCAGCGTTCAGACGAGGTGTCAGAAATGTTAGAGAGCTCATCATTGGCTGCAGTTGGCCTCATTTTCCTTGCATGAAATCATAAATCAGGTATGATTCTTACCTGGGCTTGGACTGTCCAGAGAAACCACAGCCACCTAGGAGGAAGGGTGAGAGAAGAGAACCATGAATGGTTAGAGAAACTAGGACAGTGGTGGCGAACCTATGGCATGGGTGCCAGAGGTGGCACTCAGAGCCCTCTCTGTGGGCACACACAGTATGCCCCCCCCGCCCCACATCTAGGCTGGCCTGGGCCGCTGGGCTTGATTATTAGCATTAAACCTAAGACTTAGGCTCATTCCACACATGCAGAATAATGCACTTTCAAACTGCTTTCAATGCTCTTTGAAGCTGTGCGGAATGGCAAAATCCACTTGCAAACAGTTGTGAAAGTGGTTTGAAAACGCATTATTTTGCGTGTGCAGAAGGGGCCCTAGTTTTGGGGAAGCAGTGTAGGCAACCCTGTTAAGCGCTGTTAAACCCCACTGATTTTCATGTGAAGAACTAAAGTGCGATCCTTTACCTGGGAGTAAGCTCGGTTGCTGGCAATGGGGCTTACTTCTGAGTAAACCCTCCTAGGGTCATGATTCACCCATTGGAAGAGTTGCACAGTTGCTTCAAAGCAAAGCCACCGACTACCACCAAGCTTACTCCCGAGTAATGCACGCCTCGGAGCCAACCGTTTTCCCTAAACTAAAACCTCAGTATTCAGGTTAAATTGCCGTGTTGGCACTTTGCGATAAATAAGTGGGTTTTGGGTTCCAATTTGGGCACTCGGTCTCGAAAAGGTTCGCCATCACTGAACTAGGAGGACTTGTCAATGCAGGCCCTCCGAGGCAAACTCCCACGCCTCAGCTCGTGTCAGGAATAATCAGTAACTGCAAGCGCAGCGTTCAGACGAGGTGTCAGAAATGTTAGAGAGCTCATCATTGGCTGCAGTTGGGAGTTCCACCAGGCCGAGAATGGCCTCATTCTTCTGATATGAAATCATAAATCAGGTATGCTTCTCACCTGGGCTTGCACTGTCGAGAGGAACCACAGCCACCTAGGAGGAAGGGGAGAGAACCACGAATGGTTAGAGAAACTAGGAGGACTTGTCAATGCAGGTTGGATCAGGCCCTCCGAGGCAAACTCCCACGCCTCAGCTCGTGTCAGGAATAATCAGTAACTGCAAGCGCAGCGAGGTGTCAGAAATGTTAGAGAGCTCATCATTGGCTGCAGTTGGCCTCATTTCCTTGCATGAAATCCTAAATCAGGTATGATTCTTACCTGGGCTTGGACTGTCCAGAGAAACCACAGTCACCTAGGAGGAAGGGTGAGAGAAGAGAACCATGAATGGTTAGAGAAACTAGGAGGACTTGTCAATGCAGCCTGGATCAGGGGAAGCAATTCCAAAGCGCTCTCCTAGTCTGTGAATATGAAATGCAGCTATCTCCAAACAGTACAGATGATTGCAACACCTTGAAAGAAATTCTAAATCTCAACAGATTCTTTTTTGACAAGAGTCAAGCATGCTAGTGGCCCTCGTTACTCGTGGTGACTACATTATAGATAGTACAATCGAGGAAGTTCCGAATGTTTGAGGGGATCAAGTGTTTGATGTCAGCCGAAGTAAGGCATTACAAGTAGGGTTGCAAGCTTGAGGTTGGGAAATACAGAGAGGCTTAGGGGGTAGCTGTAGAGTCCCCTCTGCAAAGCAGCCTTTTCTGCAGTAAGACTGCTCCTGGTGGTGTAGAGATCAACTAAAATAGCAGAAGAGTTTGGATTCATACCCCAATTTTGCTCAACTGAAAAGAGTTTGGAAGCTGCTCAAAAACTCCTTCCCTTACCCACCAGACACCTTGTGAGGTAGGTGGGGCTGAGAGAGTCCTGAGAGAACTGTGACTGGTGGGTAAGGGAAAGGAGGTCACCCAGCAGGCCTCCTGTGCAGGAGCGGGGAAACAAGCCCACAGATCAGAGTCCACCTCTCAGGTGGAGGAGTGGGGAGTGAAACCGGATTCTCCAGATTAAACTTTGCCTCTTTCAACCGCTATCCCAACTCGAAATCCAAAGCTCTGGGGACAAGGAGAGAAAAGGGGATTCTTCACAGGCTCGTGAGCTTTTTAAATAAAAAATGCAGAAAGGAGAGCATCCCATGGAGATGCGAGCTTAAGTCCACCTGCAGCCTATGCCAGAGGCTCGATCCCCGTCTAACCTTCCTGCCCGCATGGGTATGAGTAGCAGAAATGGGAGATTACCTTATTTTGGGGCTGAAGAGAAAGCAGGAGGACTCGCCGCCACTCTTTGTGTCGCCCCCGCGCTGAGATCTGCCGGATGTCGCGATCCGCGAACTCCCAAAAGGCTTCGATCTCCCCCTTGCTGGCCACGCTTCCCTCGCCCAGCACTACACGTGGCGAGAAAGGGACAGACAGGCACGCGACGGCTCCTTTCACGGCTCCGTCGCCCGAGTATGACGCGACCATATATGCCATTAAAGGTATTGTGTATGACGCGACCGACCAATCGCCGCGCCGAACAGCGCCCTCTTCATCCCGATTGGCCGCCCGCGCCTTTCCTTCGCGCTCTCTGTGCCTGGTCTAGCCTGCGGCTCTCCAGATGTTCATGGACTGCAATTCCCATCAGCCCCTGCCAGCATGGCTAATTGCCCATGCTGGCAGGGGCTGGTGGGAATTGTAGTCCATAAACATTTGGAGAGCCGCAGGTTGCAGACCCCTGGCTCTGGCCATATTACAGGGGCTCTGATTGGGGCAGCAGGCTTGCTTGAGTTGTGGGGATGGCAATCCCTGTCGGGTGGGGCTTGGGGGTGGCGGTGTGGGGTTCTTTATGCAGGAATGGAGTCCTTGAGGTGCCAGGGGCAAGGCAGATTGCAGATGCCTTAGCAGACCAGGTGCTCGGGAGCAGCAGCAGCAGAAGGCCATTGCTTTCACATCCTGCATGTGAGCTCCCAAAGGCATCTGGTGGGCCACTGCGAGTAGCAGAGTGCTGGACTGGATGGACTCTGGTCGGATCCAGCAGGCTAGTTCTAATGTTCTTATGGGTAGGGTGAAAGAGGAGTTGGAAGAGCATTTGCAGTTGAGACGAAAGGAGAGGAAGGTGGCCTGAGTGCATGGGGCGCATTTTACTGTGGTTGTTTTTTATTGCAGAAGGAAACTTGGTGGATCTTGAAGGCCAGCCGGAGAGAACAGATCTCTCCTTGCATCTCAGATGTTCATAGAATGGAGCAGGTGACAGTGCTACGGTAGACCAGGTGAAGGAAAGAACTGGATGCGTGGCTTGTGAGTTTTGAAAAGTGTAAAAAAATGTTGCTTTGCCTTTGTGCTCGCAACAATGGTGTGTGTGCTGTAAATTCTCAAAGTACAAGTGTAATGCTCTGCTCTCTGTCCTCTCTGTCTATAATTTTGTAAGCTGCCACCAAAAGTAAGATTCCAAGAACCCTGTTATGTCCCCTTTTATCCTTTTCTTGGTAGTATGTACAAGAGGTAAGAGAAATAAAGATATGAAGACACATGAAGAACATGTGTTGCTGTATCAGCAGTCTGCAAAAGGAAGAGGGAAAATCGGCTCACCCAAAGGGGCTGGGAGGGGACAGCCCACAGACAGACTAACTGACATAGACAGACAGAAGATGATATACAGCAACAGAAACAAAGAAAGATAAATAAATATACACAAATATATAGCAAGGGATAGAGAAATAGACATACAGTGAGAGAGGAGAAGGCAGACAAATAGATATACATTTAAAAAGTAATAGAGATTTACAGGGTGGAACACAAACACACAAACCTCATAAGCCCCAGGAGGTGAATGCATTGCCCTCCCCTCTCTGTCCCCCAGTAACTATATGTAAGTCCTTCTCTAGCCCCAGGAGGTGAGCATACTGGCCCAGTAGCATATAAGTCCCTCTTTAGCCCCAGGAGCCGAATGCATTTGCCCAGTAGCTATATAAACTCCCTCTCTAGACCCAGGAGCTAAAAGCATTTGCCCAGTAGCTATATATAAGTCCCACTTTAGCCCCAGTGTAGTGGCCCAGTAGCTATATACTGAGTGTAATGTAGTGGCCCGTAGCAATATACAAATCCTACTCTAACCCCAGGAGGTGAGTGTACTGGCCCAGCAGGTATAAGTCAGTCCCTGGTTTGTCTGTATATACAAGTTACTATTCTTGTATCAGAGAAACTGTTCCGCCTGCAACTCTTGTGAACCCAAACATAACTTTTGGAACTTGAGTCCTGTTTTTCCCATGTTGAGCAAACAGAAACCAAACAAGACATCTGTTGATTTTGTATCTTTTATTGAACAAAGGAAAGCTTTTTCTTAAGCAAGACAGAAGACAATCCACACATTGCACAATTCACCCCACACACTGTGGAAATGCCTGCTTCAGCACTGGCTTTCCCAGTGTTGCTTAGTCATTGTAGAACTCAGGATAGTTCTTCAGAGCACATCAGGTTTCACGTTTGGTCTCCGCTTTTAGGGATTATCCCCAAAATCAAAGTACCCTGTATGTAACTCCCCACCACTGTGTCTCCTGTTTATATCAACTACTGACAGTGACACTTGGAGCAGTATTAAAACAAGGCAGCCCACATTTAGAGCGTGGTCCTCGCCTCATCTGTGCTGGATCTTGCTGTCCGTTTCCTGAAGGTGCTGCAGAGGGACCCTTCTGTATCGCCAGGGAGAATGAATCCAGCCCAACTGGTCAGCGTACTGAGGCACCTACACATCACAGTCCTGGAACAAGCGAGGCCGCTTTCCTGGGTGGCCACAGTACAAGGAGCCCTGGCTGAGGGGAAGAAAAGAACCAGCCTGTCACCCACCCCGCTCAGGCTTCATGGCCCGAGCAGGGAAGGCAGGAGAGCACAAGCAGCAAGCCCTGCTGGGTCCTTCCATTTGTCCCATAAAACTCAGGAATGGCCAGGAAGGAGCAGCTCCAGGTGGCTGCTGAGCTCTCGCGCGCGTAAAAAAGGAAGGCTGTGCGTCAGCATCTTTCCCACGGCCGAGGGGCCCAAAAAAACCATGGCCCCTGGCCGTGAGACTCAGCATCAGCAAAAGACACTCCCATTGGGCACACCGGCCCTGGGGCACACAGGCCCCATGTAGATAAGCTGGAACAAAAAAACACAACAATAGATTCCAGAAATGGCATTTTGCCCCCACCCCACCCGGGCTATGCCCCAGCCTGTGTTGGATGTAGCATCCCTACGCTGCACACCTAAACCCCCTCTGTTCTGTGCCCTACACGGAAGGGGGCCCTTGGGTTTTCCTGCACTCAGCTGGGTCCCTAGGAATGGGAGAGGGAGGATACACCTGTGGCATTTGGGTAAAGGGGATACAGAAAAAAAGCTCCACACACAGTGGGAGTCCAGAGCAGGAAGAATGGGACTTCGAACCACTAGGGGCAGACACCACCCACCCCAGCCGTTAGGAGGTGTGTGTGTCTGGCCTATGGGAAACCCAATGCCACCTGTGTCCTGTGCAACTTTTGTTGCTTAGTCATGTCTTTCCCATGCAAATCGACTGGCCCTCTCGGATCCCCTGACCCCCAAGAGATCTGCCGGATGCAGGGGCGATGCTCTCCCGCATTTTAAGACCTCCTCCTCTGATCCTACAAAATGCAAAAACTTTTCAAAGTTTCGCAGGATCCTGGGTGCCAAAAAGTGCCACGCCTCCCCTGACCACCAGAGGGCGCCGCGAGAGACAGCGCTCGGCTGGCGAGTGACAGAGCTGTCATGTGACTAGTTCAATATGGCGGCCTCCACGGAGTGCGTGTTGCCTGTACTGCTGAGCCACAGGCAGGGGCCTCTGGCCGCGTTCTCCTTGGCGTGGCTCTGCTGCTTCTTGGGGGTGCGGGGCGGAGAGGTCGTCTGGTGAGTGTCCAGATCCAGGGGGAAAGGCTTTGCAAACTGCACCCCACATGGAAATAACTCTGGTCCCCTCCCCCCCACCATCCCGTGTAGTCATTTTATTTATATCCCACTCCCCTGCAAAGCATCGTTCTCCTCAAAACAGACTTGTAAGGTAGGCTGAGTGTGTGTGACTGGCTCATGCTATTCAGACTAATGCACACAAGCAGGCTGAGCTGGGGGCCTCGCAAGTAGGTGGCCTCATGGACTGCCCCGATCCAGGGGTCTTTCTTTGAAATGAAGTCCCTTAAGCCCTCTCTGCAAGTCAAAAACTAAGCTGGTTGCGTATGTTGCAGCTGTGATTTGTTGCATTGGCTTGAGACTCAAGGTAGATGACACAGTGATAGTCGATCCAAGCAACAGGCTGGGACATTCAACAAGCAGTGTCATAGGGTGAAGAGGGCAAAAATCAGACCAGACTAGGGGCAAATCACACTGGCTCAAATCTGTTCCTGGTAAATCATCCCCAACCCCCACAATTCTTTGTTCCTGGATTTTCTCCTGCATGTTTACACACTGCACTACCTTGTGAATACACTCCCAGAGGAAACTGACCAGTCTCTTTTTACGTCATTGAGCTTCGATTGCGTTGCGTAGCTGAGGGTTATGGTTGTCTTCTCCAGCCGCTACAAACAAGCCTTTCACACTACAGCCTTGAGCTAGAGGCATACGGCAAAAACGTGAGCTTTAAATAGCTAAACGCTAAACTCAATAGTCCCAAAGCAACTACCCCTACTACCCCCAATAAAATGTCATTCACTATTTCCATTCAGTACTTGACTGGTTAGATCGACACAAGAGTCATAACCAAGCATGTTCCATTCAGGAGGAGGGACTTGCAGCAAACCTGAAAGGCAAACTGGTTTTCTGGAGATACCCATCCAAACAAAAGCGGCACCTGGCTGGGGACTTATATAGGAAAGTGGGAGTCCTTCCTTTTGTGGTCTTTGGACCCGGGGTCCTGATTCTGCCAGTACTTAAGAGTTCTGTGCTTACCTCCTGAACAAACTGGGAATGTGGGAATTCTGAAGCTGGCAGAAATCTACCATTCAGCCTGCCCTAAGCTTTGGCTTTGGCCCTCTTCCTTTTGGGCTTCTAGGGAGCTTAATTATTTGCCCAAACTGTACTGTTTGTTCCAGGGGAAGCTGTGTGATGTGCTCATCTGATCTGCTTGGTTTCGGGGTTGTTGTAAACAGGACCAAAAGTTCTCCCCCCAAATTTTCTAGGGTACATGGGATTACGGTCATGGGAGAAGGCAACTCTTCCCTGTCCTCCTACCTTCTTCTTGTGTTGACACTGAGCCAGGATCTAACCTTGATACAGCAAAAGTTGACCTCCTCCCATGAAACAGTACAGTTGGGGCAAATAATTAAGCTCCCACGCACAAAGATATCTGGAGCATTAGATCCTGCGAAAGCCTGTCCCTACTCCAAACCCTGCCCTCCCCAGGCTGCAGCCAAATCTCCAGGAATTTCCCAACCTGAAGTTGGCAACCTTAGGTGGAGCTGTTACTTTGCATGCAGCAGGTCCCAGGTATAATTTTCAACACCTACAGTTAAGCAATTTCAGATAACGGGAACTGGGAAAGAGCAGGAAGCCAGTCCGCGAAGAACCCCATAAACCAAAGAGAGGCGGCAGCTTAATAAATAAGTGTCAGTTGCATCATACTGTCTTAACTGACTGCTGAAACATGGTTACTTTCAGGAATTCATTAAACGATGACCTCCTGCTGCCCTACCCGCCTTCCCCACACGGTCCCCAGCAACGCCACCGGCACGTCAGAGACTGCCAGCTTCTGGCACACGGCAATGCGTCGCACGAATCCTGGCCTGGCGACAACAGCAGCGTCAGCCCGCTGCCTGTCACCCGTGCATTTGTTTCATACTTCCCTCCCAAGGGGCAGGACCAAAGAGCCGTGTATGGGCATTTCACCGTAGTGAGAGACCCTTTGAGAACCCTCTCTGTTTTGGAACCTGGTGGGCAGGGAGGGTGCCGGAGCCACGCGAGAGCCACCGTGGAAGAGACCGCCAGGCTTGGGAACTGTCTTGTGGCCCAGAACGGGGGCTATTTTGACACGGATACCGGGGAGTGCCTTGGGAATATCGTGAGCAACGGGCAGCTGGTACAGACCTCCAGAGGGCTGCAGAATGCGCAGTTTGGCATCCGGCAAGATGGCACACTGGTGTTTGGGTAAGCCTAGCCGGATTCTTTCCTCCTTACATCTAAAAGGGCCTGTTTTTACCAAAAAGGGCCATTTTGCCTAGCTTCCCCATTATTTGTAAAGAAAAATATACTCCCCAATGTTCTCCAGCTGTGAAGAAAAATACTATAAATATTGTAAATAGAAATATTTGATTTTATGTATCCATTTGATTTATTTTGATCTGCTGCATCTTCAGAATCCTGGCTGTGGAGACTTATAATTAAAAACCACAATATAAAACTGATGCCACTAACTTCAAGTGCCGGCTGACAGGGGAAGATGCCTGGAAACCTCTGCCCGTCATCCTTGTTTCTCGTCTCTTCCAGCTATCTCTCTGAAGAGGAGGTCTTAGCGAAGGAGAACCCTTTTGTCCAGCTGGTGAGCGGGGTGGTTTGGCTGCTACGAGACGGCGAAGTTTACGTGAACCAGAGCCGGGTCTTGGAATGCAGCAAGACGCAGGAAACAGGTAAGCGCCTGATCCCACAGTTTCCACAGAAGGGGATTGAAGCTGTGAACGAGCGCAGGAGAGGGGATTTTAAAGAATGCGTTTATCATCCACTGCTTTTCCTCCTGATGCCGACAATGGCTTAGTTGAGGCGTCAAAAAATGTACACTGGCTTTCAGCCCCGCATGATCAATGAGTAGGTTTCTAACAACACAGTCCAATGCAAAGTTAAGCCTTTTGAAGCCGATGGGCACAAACTGGAGTAAGTCTCCACAGGTTTCCACTGCAAAAGTAGCCAAAAAATTGTAGCAGACAATGTATGAATGAGAGAACCCATGTAATTTTTCCCTGAGTTACAGGGTGATCAGTGGTACAGCCTCTACTTGGCGTGGTGGAGCCTCCTTTTTTGGAGGTTTTAAAACAGAGGCTGGATGGCCGTCCGTCAAGGGTGCTTCGATTGTGTCTTCCTGCACGGCAGGAGGTCGGACGCGATGGCCCTTGTGGTCTCTTCCAACTCTATGAGTCTATGTTTAAAAAAAACGAGTTGAAGGATTTCAGGAGAGGGTTTTGCCGAGCCCCCCAAAAGTATTTTTCTCCCTCACCTGCCCTTTTTTCCTCTGGCAGGGCTTTTTGACACGTTCATCAACACCGTGTCTGCCAGGACAGCTGTGGGCCATGACAAAGAGGGCCGTTTGGTCCTAATGCACGTGGACGGCCAGACAGACCGAAGGGGGTAAGGCTGGGTTGAGCGGTCGCCACCCAAATGTCAGTCTGGTGTGTGTTTATCCTGCCTTCCCTCTATGGTTGCCAATTCTGGATGGGGAAATTCATGGAGGGGTGTGTCTGTGGAGCTTGAGGAAGTGGAGGAACCTGAGCGGGGTATGTGCCACGGAGTCCACTCTTCAAAGCGGCCATTTTCTCTGGAAAAAAACTGATCTCTGGAGATCAGCTGTGGCTCGAGGAAAATCTTCTCCCAGAGGGACCCTTTTATCATTACACCAAAGTGGCTGTCACATCCAGCTGTTCCCATAACAGGAGAGTAACCTGGGCTGGCTCAAAACCAGAAATCCTGACCTGTAAGTCGTGGAATTACGATCTCGATCAGGCATCTTGCACGAGCGGGGCTGGAAACTGGAATTCGCTCGAGGGAACGCAGGAGAAAAACCTGCGCTCTTCCCTGGGTGAATGCTGCAATGGATTTTGGTGCTGTGTCTGTGTGGGCTCTTCGCCTAACTTCCCCCGTTCTTCACTGCGCAGTCTCAGCCTCTGGGAAATGGCGGATTTCCTGAAGCAGCAGGGCGTCATAAATGCGATCAACTTGGACGGCGGGGGATCAGCAACCCTCGTCTTAAATGGGACTCTTGCAAATTACCCCTCGGATCACTGGTAGGTGTTTGCCAAAGGGAAGTTGTATTCTGTGCGGGCCGATACCGGTTGAATATTCGAACAGCATGGTGCAAACAGCTGTATTTAAGTCAGCCAGTGTGGCCTAGTATGTAGTGATGGAGAGGAGAACAACGGAAACTACTTTGTGTTCTTACTGGGGAGAAGTGTGGGGGTGCAAATTAGATAATAAAGAAATGCGTTCACATTCACCCGCACCCCCACAAATCTGTTATTGCCACATCCCACTCAGCAGCTAATTACACAAAACAACAGTGAACAAATTAGACAGTCAGTGACCATAAACAAATACTGCGTTGCTTTGAAAGGCTTATATTTGGTGTATAATTTCTGTTAGGATCATAGACACACAGGCCCCTTCCGCACACGCAAAATAATGCTTTTTCAAACCACTTTCACGACTATTTGCAAGTGGATTTTGCCATTCTGCACAGCTTCAAAGAGCACTGAAAGCAGTTTGAAAGTGCATTATTCTGCATGTGCGGAATGAGCCATAGAGTTGGAGGAGGCCCCAAGGGCCATCCAGTCCAACCCTCTGCACAACACACGATCAAAGCACTCCTGACAGATGGCCATCCAGCCTCCGGTTAAAAAGGATCCCACCCCCCTCCCCTGTCGAACAGTGAATTCACAACAGCGGTGTGTTTCTCTTCTCTCTCCGCAGCCAGCCTGACCCTATGTGGCGATGCCCTCGCCAGATTTCAACGGTCGTGTGTGTCCACGAGCCATTGTGCCAACCTCGAAACTGCAGTGGGAACGGCCTCTGCATGGTCGGGGAATGCCAGTGCAAAAGACCTTACTGGACGGGACCCGCCTGTGATGTCTTGGACTGCGGGCCTTACAATTGCACTCCGCACGGAACGTGTACAGAGAGTAAGTCTGATGGAAATGCCGCTCCAAGATCAAGGTGCTAAGAAGCACCAGGAGGGTAGATGTCTCAGAACAGCGCACCACTGCTGCCAGGTGGGCACCTCTGTAAAGCACTGAATTTAAAAAGTACATTGCTAGTTGCAGCTATGAGCCGCTTGGTACAGAACATGTGAACTGCCCCCTACTGGCACCATTTCAGAAGGGAGGGGGGCTATTTAAAGCATTCATGTTTTCTTTCACAAAGCACAGATGGAGGCAGGAACAAAGTATTTGTGTAGAAAGCAAAGCGGTGGCGCCTCAAACAGGAACCCCAAATTCTGGTGTGTGTTTTTAAAGTGAATAAATTTAAGTGGCACACTCTGGATGATAGAAAGCAATGTTTTTGCCTAAATTTACAGGGAACTTTTCTTGGGTTTCACATTTATTAATTTCTTCTTCGTGAAATGAGTAATTTCGGAATCAGGGAAGTTTCCTCTGGAGCAGTTTGGCCCTGAAATCATATATTTTGGCTATAAAGATTTTGGCCATGGAAAGAAACGTATGTGTGGAGTGCAAAAAAAACCTTAAATGTCAAAGAAAACAAAAGTCAGCGTGGTGTAGTGGTTAAGAGCAGGTGCGCTCTAATCTGGAGAACCAGATTTGATTCTCCACTCTGCCACTTGAGCTATGGGGTTTTTTTCTGCTGAACCAGATTAGCTTGTGCACTCTAACACACGCCATTTGGGTGACCTTGGGCTAGTCACAGTTCTTTGGAGCTCTCTCAGCCCCACCCACCTCACACGGTGTTTGTTGTGGGGGGGAAGGGAGAGAAGATTGTAATCCCCTTTGAGTCTCCTTACAGGAGAGAAAGGGAGGATATAAATCCAAGCTCTTCTTCTTCCTTGTCTGGGATATAGACCCCTGTCACTGCTTTCTATCACCCAGAGTATGGCAGGAAATCCTAATAAAGATTTCAAGATCCTGAACTAGGAGCCATGATGTTTCCCAGCATTAGGGTTTAGCAAAAAAAATGGAATTTAAGTGCCCCAGTTTTTTAATGTGCCCCTCCTAAACCCTGGCATCCCTAATGTGGACTCTTTTTTCTTTCTTTACCACGTGCAGAAGGGTGCCTCTGTGACGACGGTTGGACAGACCCAAACTGCAGCAAAGGTGACAGAAATTCCCCATTTGCAGTCCTACTGGGAAATGCCCTAGGCCGCAATTTTACCTTTCCGTCGGCTCCTTCGGCTCCAGGCCCGCTCGTCCCTTTCCCCCTGCAGTCTAGCACAGCTTCCAATCTAGTGCAACATCAACGAGGCAGCTGAGAGAAGCTGGATTTTGCAGCTCCAAAAAAGAAAATCCTCTATGCTTTCTTTACATGACTTGGGTGATGCTTTGTGATACAGAAATACTTCTCTACACATGGCTTGGCTGTAAGAGGCAGAGCTGGAGGATCACAGGTTCTGGCCCAGGACTTTCAGTGTTGAGAAACATAGAAACATAGAGGTGGAAGGGACCTCCGAGGTCATCCATTCCAACCCCCCGTACAACACAGGAATTTCACAACTATCTGCCTTCCACTCCCCCAGTGAACCCTGCTGTATGCTCACAGGAAGGCAAAACTCCACCAGGATCCCTACTAGTATCGATAGAGGGGGGCTGACTTCCAGAAATCCAGTCCCCCCCTACTCGATCTTCAGCCAGCTCTTAAGATCTAACCAGACACAATCTACATGTTTCTTGTACAAGTCAGATGGCCCAAGAGGCTAAGTCAGAGAACTGCCAAAGCTGAGCTAGGTCAAAAAAGAGTCAAGGGTGAACTGTGAAAGGCAGGGACCGCATAAAAGAGGTAGACTTAGAAGAACTCCAGAGACCAAGTGAGAAAGAACTGGTGAATGGAGAGAACTTGAGAGCCTGAAATTCTGGCCTCTTCCGCACAGGCAGAATAATGCACTTTCAATGCACTTTCACAATTGTGATTTTGCTATTCCGCACAGCTGCAAAGTGCATCAAAAGTGGATTGAAAGTGCATTATTCTGCATGTGCGGAAGTGCCCCAAGAGACAGAATGAGGGACGTATAGCTCCCATGAGCGAGAGGCAGATCGGTTGAGATGGACAGTCCCCGAGAGACACAGGCCCTGAGACAGAGATGTTGCCCTTAATGCTACTATCCCAGTCCACCACCTCCACTTTGGAATTTTGCCTTTCTGTTCACCTGCACAGGTAAATGGTGCTACTTACCAATTCACACCTCTGCCTTTCTTTTCCAGCTGCCCAGAGTCTCCCAAAGGCTGATCCTAACTCGGAACGTATTTTCGCAGAGTAAGTAAGAATCCTGCTTGCATTCCCAGGTTCTGGGCCAGAGAAAGTCAGAGATGTCATTCTCATCACAGTTGGATTGTCCCTGATTACAAATCTGCTCTTTGTGTTAGATAGCCTTGGGGACGTCCCATTCTTCTACGCTGAGGAAGTCTGGCAAAGACTGAGGGGGAAAGGCCCAAAAGATGAGGGAGTGAAATTGGGGAGGAGACAACTTTGTCCGTCATTATTACTCTGTTGGGTATCGATTATTTATATCCTGCTTTCGGCTCGACAACCAACTCCAGATTTGGCTTGCATCCCTGGAGCTTGCAAAATCATTCTAAGACGAATGACCCCTTAAAAGAAGCCCCTCCGTTGAACAGAGCTTGGGGGTGTTTATTCAACATGGAATTAAAGCTTCTGAATTTTTGACAGGTCAGCTCTAAAATTCTCACGACAGGACAGCTAACTTTAAAGCTGTCTAGCACCAAATGGGAACAAGGCCAGCCTAGTTCTAATCTGGAGAACCGGGCTTGATTCCCCACTCCTCTACCCGAGTGGCGGAGGCTTATCTGGTGAACCAGATGTGTTTCCGCATTCCTGCTGGGTGACCCTGGGTTAGTTACAGTTCTTTGGAACTCTCTCAGCCCCACCTACCTCACAAGGTGCCTGTTGTGGGGAGAGGAAGGGAAAGGAGCTCGTAAGCCACCTTGAGTCTCCTTACAGGAGAGAAAGGGGGGTATAAATCCAAACTCTTCTTCTCCTTCTAGTGCCTTGTAGATAGGAAACAAATTAAAACGCACGAGCTCCTGGCATGCACATCACTGGTGACGTCCACTTTGGAATCCACCCCACTCTTTTTATCGACTGTTAATATGGTTTTTATACTAACAATTCAGAGACAAAAACAAGCATACAAACGTTGACTTGGTAAAAGGGCCGGGGGGAGGGGGGTTCTGTTGGAAATTATTTTCTCCCCTTCGTTATTCCGTTCGAAATCCCAGCAGGAAATGTGGCCGCCCAGCGTAGCTAGTTATATCCCCCCTTTCTCTCCTGCAGGAGACTCAAAGGGGCTCACAATCTCCTTTCCCTTTCCCCCTCACAACAAACACCCTGTGAGGTAGGTGGGGCTGAGAGATCTCCAAGAAGCTGTGACTAGCCGAAGGTCTCCCAGCTGGCGTGTGTGGGAGTGTACAGGCTAATCTGAATTCCCCAGATAAGCCTCCACAGCTCAGGTGGCAGAGCGGGGAATCAAAAGGATACAGACGCTTTCATTCTGTTCGGTTCTAGGAACACCTGGATCATCATATCATCCGTCTTGGCCGTTCTACTTTTCCTCAGTGCCATGGGAAACTCCAAGCTCCTTTTCTGCCGGTCCGCAGGACAACAGAACCTCAGCAGATACACTTATCAGCCGCTGCAAGAAATAAACGGGGAGTCTGCTCATACTTACACTACGGCAGCTTGGAAGAATGAAGACGACGCGGCAGACGAATGGGACCTAGATCACCCAGGGTCAGTCAGATTCAGCTGATGGGAGGTCTGCGGGAGTCTTCTGTGTTCCTGGGGCAGGCAGGCATCTTCCAGACATCTGCTTTAATGCAGAGACCAGCTGCTCTGTTTCTCAGCCTGTCCTGTTTGGAAAAACATGCTGCTCTTACAAGAATATCTGTGCTGGGAAATGAAGTCCTGGTGTTTCCCAGGTTGACCAAAGACACCTGGGGCTCTGGAAGGAAAGATCCAATTCTCCCTGGTGGCCAGGGCGTCGTGGGAATCTGCATTTTGCAGTCTGTTCACAAGATGTAAAACCTGTCGGGAAATACCGGCTTCGCGGGATTCCCCAGCTTATACGGTTGCCATTGCAATGAGATTGTGGTCCGAAGTCGCTTAGCGGCTTCTTCGATGGGAGCATGATTATATTGTTCAGGGTCCACGGCAGCAAGGTGGGAGGGGTGACCTCTGTTTTACGCATCCGTCTTGAGAATAATTTTCTTCCAGACTCATTTTCCCCAGGAGCGTACCTAGTCTAACTCAGCCAGAAAAATACCTGCCCTTTGGCTATAGGTAGCAATTAATCTATAATACCCTTCTCCCCTTTCGTTTTATGACTTAAAATACCACCTGTAATACAGAAGAGCAAGTGAATTAAATGGGACATAGTCTGTTTTTTAAGTCAAGATATAACATACTATTAGAAAGACCTACCCCCAAAAAAGTATTTTTCTGGCTGTTTTCCCTCCTGTTCATAAATTCAGACTTTCTCCAGACTTGGAGTTCATTCTGAACAGGCAGCAAACAGAAATATCTACAGCCATGATGCAACCTGCCCCACGTCTGTTCCTCGGACAAACAATTTTCCCATTAATTTTTGGGGAAAGCTCTTCAGGTTTCTGTAATTGCAAGGAATTTTACTTCAGCCAGTAGCCCTTTTTAGAAAAACTTCTTTTCTGGCTGTAAATGGTCTGATCTTTCCGCCCCTGTCCTCCCCATTTCTCCAAATCACATTCCAAATCATGTGTCTGGTTTCTCTGGGCAATTAAAAGGTTAATTGGCCGTATTAAGAAGAAAGTACTTACTGTATGTTCAAGTAAACCCAGTTCATCATTGCCTGTAGATTTTTGAGCGTGGTGCCTAGGAAGGATGTGACGTCACTTCTGGGGTGTGTTCTAGGAATTTGCCATCATCTTTGTGGTAAACACTTCAAGAGATATGGGGAAATCCCTAGAGCCGTGGTGGCGAACCTTTGGCACTCCAGATGTTATGGACTACAATTCCCATCAGCCCCTGCCAATTGGCCATGCTGGCAGAGGCTGATGGGAATTGTAGTCCATAACATCTGGAGTGCCAAAGATTCGCCACCACTGCCCTAGAGCATCTGTGAAAGCCATAGTTTTCAACCCACTCTTCAATTTCTCACCAGAAGCAGACAAATTTGCCGTGAACAAATGTATTCACAGATTATTGCCAATTTTAATACTTAAGGACTGAGCTTCCACAGGCAGAAGCAGTATATCTTTTTCAATGCCAGCAGAGGGATGTCTGTGAACACCTGCCTGGTGTTTCCAGGTGGATCTGTGCCATATTTTTTGGTCACACTCCTATCACCCCGTTTATCAGCTTGTATTTTGAGGGGCAATACTTTTTAAAAAATCCATTTTAAATAACAGTAGGCGAGAGAAAGCATTCTTTGAGAGCCTGGGCAGTATTTGCTGATTCAAGGCAACCAAGCAGTCTCAGGTGTGCATTCCATTGGGGAATCCTTCCTGATTCAATGTGAGTCCATGGCTTAAAAGTATAGGCTTCTAGGCCCTTCAATCAGACCCTTTCTAAACCGCCCCCCACCCCAACCATCAATATTTAATTAAGTTCTGGAATTAACTGCCCTGGGCTGGCAAGGCTTTTTAATTGTTTTTTTTTTAATCTTGTTTCTTTGCTTAGACTTTTTGGTAAGATTAAATGAACACTTCTAGCAAAGGCTGTTGGTCATGACAGCCAAATGGAGCCTCCTTGTTAAGGGGCAGTATACCTCTGAATACCAACAGCTGTAGGTAAAAGACAGGAGCTTACCTTGTCAATTCAAATGTGGGATTCTCCTTGGCCACATGCTGGTGGAAACAGAAAGCGGGGTGTGATCCATAAGCTGTTCTCTGCCTTGAAGTGCTAAAAGATTTACCCGTATATGGCAAAGCCGTTCCACAGGAAAGGAGTCTTATACGCAGCATGTTTTGGTGGGGGGTTGTGGGTGAAGGTTTTGTATTCCAGTGTTCAAGTTCCTTGCGGGACTTGACACGTGACAATTGAAACAGATGTGCCTGTTCAATACGGAAATGTTTACAGAATTCTACCGGCAAGCAGGGCTGAGTAGTCCAAACGGTCTTGGAAAACCACTGGGAATATTGGGTTTATTGGGAAGAACGGGGACGCCAGGAGCCAAAAAGAAAAGGGCTTTCCCTTGCCCCGACTTCTACTTTGCACTCTTCGTTTAGCTATCAAAGTGATCCTCGTGAATGTATTTCATTGTTGGGACTTTTGAAAAAAATTAATATATTTTACAAGATGTAAGTATTTCTTAAGAGCAAGCAACCTGACGGTAATTTATTTTGAAAATGAACTTCTCCTGTGTGGGAAGACTTAACCTTTTGGGGGCTGCGTGCCCTGTTTTTGTACCAGCTGCCAAAGACTGAAAGTTGCCCCGAATGCCACAGGGCTGTGGGTGTTTCAGTATCTATTTTGCTAGCTGTAGAATGTTAAGGAAAGACTTGAACTAACCTGGCATTCATAAGTGTGTGAACTGTGACTTTTGTATATTAAACGGATGCTTTCCCCCTCTTATGTTGTGAATGTCATTCTGTTCGTTGAAGGGCCTGTCTGCTCATGGCGTTTTGATTCAACCCTGTCTCTTTCTTTTAAAGTAAACGGCTGAGTCCCAAAGCCAATTATGAGTAGGTCCTTTTTGACATGCTCCACTGCCTTTACCTTTTGGAGTACATTTACAGAGCGTTAGATTGTCCTTTGCCATCTGCTAGCAAGAACTTTCTCCATACCCACTGTTCGTAACTTCAGAAGAAACCCAATAAGTGGGAAAGAACTGCTTTAATGTTTGGGGCAGCCTACTTTGCCCCATCTGCAGGGCAGAGTTCACGTTACCAATCTGAGAAGGCCTTTGCCCAAGAAATTGGGTAACTGAGGCTTAAGAACATAAGAAAGAGCCTGTTGGATCAGACCGGTGTCCATCTAGTCCAGCACTCTGTTACTCGCAGTGGCCCACCAGATGCAGGAGGTGAAAGCAATGGCCTGCTGCTGCTGCTGCTGCTCCCGGGCACCTGGCCTGCAATCTCAGATCAAGATTGGCAGCCATAGATTGACTTCTCCTCCATCAATCTGTCCAAGCCCCTTTGAAAGCTATCCAGGTTAGCGGCCATCCCCACCTCCTGTGGCAGCATATTCCAAACACCAACCACGAGTTGCTGGAAGAAATGTTTCCTTTTATTAGTCCTAATTCTTCCCCCCAGCATTTTCAATGTATGCCCCCTGGTTCTAGTATTGTGAGAAAGAGAGAAAAATTTTGTCGACGTTTTCTACCCCATGCATAATTTTGTAGACTTCAATCATGTCCCCCCTCAGACGTCTCCTCTCCAAACTAAAGAGTCCCAAACGCTGCAGCCTCTCCTCAAAAGGAAGGCTTCCCCACCTAGTTAGGGCGACATACCCAGGAGCAGCTAATTAGAAGAAGAAGAGTTTTGGATTTATATCCCCCCTTTCTCTCCTGCAGGAGACTCAAAGGGGCTGACAATCTCCTTGCCCTTCCCCCCTCACAACAAACACCCTGTGAGGTAGGTGGGGCTGAGAGAGCTCCGAGAAGCTGTGACTAGCCCAAGGTCACCCAGCTGGCGTGTGTGGGAGTGTACAGGCTAATCTGAATTCCCCAGATAAGCCTCCACAGCTCAGGCGGCAGAGCTGGGAATCAAATTCGGTTCCTCCAGATTAGATACACGAGCTCTTAACCTCCTACGCCACTGCGTAGGAGACAGCACAGCTGGGAGTAAGCAAAACTGTAAACTGCTACATCACGTTGCAGCTGACTTACAGTGATCCTGTAAGGTTTTCGAGGCAACAGATGACCAAGATGATGGTCTTCCATCAAAATACTAGCCAGGAATGACCTGCTTAAGTTTCATAGGCTGGGCTAGCTTCAACCATCCAGGTCAGAGTAACCCCCTTTTAGAAACAGCAAACACTTTCCCCACCTGGAGTTCATACAGTAAAGGTTCGCAATCAGTTATTCCCATCGAACTCCGAATGAAAAACTCACAGGTTCAAAATACAAAAGAACGCCAATTTATTAGGAGTCTAGTTCCCCACAAGCGCAAGCGGCATCTGCGTTTTGCTAAAACAAATCACCAGTAAATAAAATATCGCTGTGGACTGATAGAACTGGGTTTTCCCTTTTCCTCAAGGGGAGGAAGCGGAACTTTAGTGATTCCTGCATTCTAAAACCTAAGCAGGGATTAGGCTTGCAAATGCAGAGTATAAAAATATTTGTGTTGCTTCGCTGGCAGACGACGATAAACATTTTGTGTATAAAAGCAACTGTTTAAAAACAACAGAGGGTAAGTTTGCATTTGCCACCTGCTGCCTTCCATCTGGTTATCTTGTACCTGCTGGATTCGTGGGGGGCTTTTTCGGTGTGTGGGGGGGTGCTTTTATATAACTTCCTGCCACAGCTGAGAAAACACAGCCATTTGGAGACTTGCTCATCAACAGAAGCTCTCTCTAAGACACAAAACTGTAAAATCATAATTGAGAAATGGTAAGGATGAGGGACGGGACAGGAATCCACAGCAGAGGAATGTACCTTCATGAGCTTATCTATTTGTGAATACACACCTGTCAATAACAACAATCCAGTCTCTCAAGCCAACTAGTACACCATCGGAGAAATGCCGTCTCCTGTGCCCTTCTGCGTTTCTCAAGCAAGATTCCCAAAGTCTGGCTGAATATCAGTCTGCCTTCTTTTCTCTGCCAGGAAATGGAACGCTATGAACGGGCCAGAGGGAGATGGCTTGGCCTTGGATTGGTTTAGGAAGCCGTCAGTCTCTTTTTAAAAAAACAACAACACAGAGGTGGAGGAAGGCCCCCTGCCCTGTTCAGGCGAAAGAGCGCAGTTAAAAACTACCCCAGTTTTTGCCCCTGAAATCGGATTAAATGCAGAGCAGGAATTGTCCCAAGGAAAGCTCTAGCCGGCGGGGCACGCGAAACGCCAGCTGCTGTCCTCGAGCAAGGTGGAAAAGCAGAGGCAAGACTGTGGCAAAGATGACCCCCCAAAACAAGGAAGGGTAGCGCTTCACATCAACCAGGAAGTGGAATATTGGACACAGAAATCCAGAGGATAAACCTCCCTCCACCACACCACAAGTTCACTCTTAGCCTCTTTACCCACTGGCTGTTTGCCACACTGCATACCTCTCCTACCCCAAACATCTAATGCGGGCTGCCAAGATAACAGCTCCTCCCTGTGCACGGTTCTGTCTGCGGCATCGACTCAGACCCCTGGGCCCTGGCGACAATTTACATTTTGGCCATGGGTTCCCAGTACCACGAGGTAGCATCACAGCGGCTGAGTCCTTTTCTTTCTGGCTCCAGGCCAGAGGTGTAAGCAGCGCTGGAGACGACTTTTCTCAGCATCCGTTCCGGACTTCCCACACCAAAAGCTCATTATAGGAAATGGTGAAGAGCCGGTTCCCTGACGGAGTGAATCTGCAGAGGGAGACCACGTCGTCGTGGCCCGGGTGGTCTTGTTCGGTCTTTGCCGTGCGGTCGATCAGCCTCAGCAGCCGCTCTGTGGGAGAAGCCAAATGATAAGATCAAACAGTGCGCCTTCGGGCAGGGCTGTCGTTAGCTGGGACAACCAGGGAGCAGGCACAGGGTACAGAGCTGAGCATCGGGAGAATTTCAGCCACTGCTCACAAACGGTGGGATTTTGAAGGTCTGCAGGTAAGAGATTATCAGCAGGCCTGGTTGAAGGGCTCGTGGACAAACCAGGCTCCCTGCAGAGTTCTCTGCTTAGCTCCTGCAAACAAGCCAGGCAACATGTAACACCTTATACTGTTCTGTAAGCTTAAGAACATAAGAGCAAGTCTGCTGGATCAGACCAGAGTCCATCTAGTCCAGCACTCTGCTACTCGCAGTGGCCCACCAGGTGTCTTTGGGAGCTCACATACAGGATGTGAAAGCAACGGCCTTCTGCTGCTGCTGCTCCTGAGCATATAACATTTTGACATCTTTTTTTCCCAACCAAGGGTAACAACAGGCCTAAATTGAAAGCAAGGATCAACTATACCTCTGTAGAAAACCACTTTTGAAAGTTACAAATGTCCACATTATTCCTCCCCGCTGGCTGTCAACTACCTCACCTTATCGCCTTCTGCAATCAAACCATTTTCACAAATAAGCCACTTTCTGCTCCTTCTGGGCACAAACAGGTGCTTGATCATAACTGGGTAAAAGATCAGGCTTCATCAAATCCCAGTTTCTTTCCTGGCTGCCCACCTGCCTGATGCCCCATCGCCCTCTTCTGGAGAAAAGAGGCACAACATCTGGGTCAACCAGGTTACTCTCTTTGCAGGCCGGCCTTGCAATCTAGGGTCTTCAAAGTCCGGCTCTGGCTACAAGGAAGGTGTGAACATCCTAGTATCTCCATACCCACCGCTGAAGCCAACTGCTATGAGGCGGTCGGTCGGAGACAAGCTCAGCGCCGTGGCAAAGAAAGGCAAGGGGATTTTCTCGATCACCTACGTACAAAGAAGGAGAGTCAGTTTTTACACCCAGTTCTGTCTACCGTTAATGAGTCTCAAAGCAGATTACCAGTTCCTTTTCCCAAGACAGACACCCTGTGAGGCAGGTGGGGCTCAGAGAGTTCAAAGAGAACTGTCTCTGGTCCAAGGTCACACAGCAGGCTTCATGTGTATGAGCGGGGAAACAAATCCAGTTCACCAGGTAAGAGTCCACCGCTCATATGGAGGAGTGGAGAATCAAACCCAGTTCTCCAGATTAGCGTCCACCAGCTCTTAACCACTATGCCAATACCTCAAAACGTTAGACACTGAAAATAGAGAGCCAGTGCCCATATTATGGTTTGCATAGGAGGTGTGCTGGTAGCAAGACAGGAAGGGGAACACGTTTATATTTTCGTCCCAAGACACAACAAGAAGGGGCTGGAACCTCAGCCTCTTGATGCCTGTGCTAAAAAGGCAGAAATTGTGTGCCCGTGTGAATGCCAAGAACGTGGATGGGTTTGCCTAAAAGCAGGCAGAAATTATGCAAACTGGAGGGACAGATAAGCCAGCATTCCACAGAACAGCAGCCTGACCAAAGGTTACAAGCTCAGACTCCACAAAACAGACACCGCAGAGACCCCGGAAAGGGTCAGCGGTCAAATGCACTGTGCCAGATTGCAGGAAGGGGCACACTGTTTTCAAATGCTCAAACATGTTAAAAAATTCCCCAGAAGCAGCCAACCAGACTTGTTGTGGGGAGGTGGGGGGGGAGAGATTTAAACATTTGATTACTGGAGTGATTCCACATTCCACTGCACTGTGCATGAACTAAACGCGTGGCAACTCCACATCACGAGCACTGTGTTGTTAATTTAAAAAATTAACACGTATGTTTACAATAAATATTCACATTTGTAGACAGGGGACTGAGAATGAAAGCAAAAAAGGCAGAGGGCCTGGCTTGCCCCCAGTCAGTCACCGCCCACGATTTGGCCAGAGACATTCGTGAAGCCTAGTTTGCTTAACACCGTTGGGGACGGGCTGCACGAGACCCCCGTCGAGCGATCAAGGAAGGGGAGGCACCTGTTTCTGCAGCAGACTGTAGAGAAGGATTTCTTTCCGCAGCCCGAAACCGGAATAGACGACCGTGCTCTTGTCCCAAGGGCAGAATGCTGCTAGGCTAGGAGGCAAAGGGCGAGGGACCTGGGGGAGCAAAGGGAAAAAAGGAATCATTACCAGGGATGGGGTGAGATGGGGATGAGCCGCTCAAATTTGAATAAATCAGAATGAAACTAAACCGGAATTGTTTCGGAATTGTTATTTCTGCCTCTGTGGATGTGGGGGGAGTATTTTCCTTCTTCTGAAATAGACACCCCACCTAGCACTACTTCTGACTTTCTAAGCGAAGAAGAAGAAGATGATGATGATGATGAAGAAGATGATTTATATTTGGATTTAAGAGAACATAAGAACATAAGAACAATCCAGCTGGATCAGACCAGAGTCCATCTAGTCCAGTTCTCTGCTACTCGCAGTGGCCCACCAGGTGCCATTGGGAGCTCACATGCAGGATGTGAAAGCAATGGCCTTCTGCGGCTGTTGCTCCCGAGCACCTGGACTGTTAAGGCATTTGCAATCTCAGATCAAAGAGGATCAAGATTGGTAGCCAGAGATCGACTTCTCCTCCATCAATCTGTCCAAGCCCCTTTTAAAGCTATATATTTATATCCCCCCTTTCTTGTAAGGAGACTCAAAGGGGTTTACAATCTCCTTCCCCCCCCCCCCCCCCAACAGCAAACACCCTGTGGGGTGGGTGGGGCTGAGAGAACTCTGAAGAGCTTTCGCCCTAGAAACCTTGTTGGTACTTTAAAGTACTACCGGACACCGATATTACAGTTCCCTAGATATCCTGAACTATACGCAGCCTGCATCTTCTCCCACGTTGCTTTGACAAAGGCCAAGGAAAACCAGAGAGAACAATAAACTTGTTCTTAACTTTTCAAGAGCAGGACAATTTTGCCCAGTAAGATACGAAACAACACCCCTTCCCATCACCCCCACCCAGGGGCGTACCTAGGCAAACTGGCGCCCGGGGACAAAACCTGAGTTTGGCGCCCCCCTCCCCGCCCGGCGTATGGGCTGCCACCCTCCCCCACCATGACCAAACAATGATTTTTTGTACCAGCTCACAAAACACCTCCCCCTCCCGTCAAAACATACATGGCTCTCTCCCCACCAACTCTTTTCCTAATTTCCTAATCACAACAACCCTATGAGGTAGGTTGTTAACCTTAGAAACAACTCTAAGCCAGTGCAAAGTGGGTATTAAGCATGTAAATCTCTCTCACAAATCACCCCCAGTGCAAAAACATTACTTACTCAAACAAATGCTTCAGCATCATCTCCTCACAAAAACACCTCTCCAGTTGAATCCACCCACAAACAGCATCACTTTTCAATGGTGTGTTTTTAAACTAGGGAGCTCAGATTCTTCTTTCAACCTACCTTAAAGGGAGAGCAGAATCCAGGGGTCCCCGGCAGTTAAACAAAATTGAAAGTGATGCTGTTTGTAAGTGATTCTCCCCCACCTCTGAAACAAAGCACTTGTCACTTTTTTGAGAGTTGGAGATTCAGATGAAACAAATAGCAAGATTCAAAGCTGGAATCTGGAGCAAATTTGGGCACTTTCGGACAAAAAATTGTCCGGATTATGTCCTTGCCCAAATATGAAACAAATGCTAATGCAAGGTATTTCCGGGGTTTTGGGGGGGTATTTTTGGTGTTTTTTTTAGGCTGCAGGGAGTGCATTTTTAAAGCTAGTGGCACCATGATTCTCAGGGCATCATCCATAGGAGACTGCCCTGGATGCAGAGTACCACCTGAGTTTGGCGATGTTTGTTTCAGGGGCAGCAAAGTTATGGGACACCCAAATGGAATGCCCCCATCTCGCATTTGTTTTCAATGGGAGCCTAACCTGAGATGGGGGCTACCCATTTGAGGGACCATAACTTCAGTCCCCCTGAACATGACTTCCCCACCAAACTTGGGTAGCATCATAAAGAATAGTTAATAGATGATACCCTGAAATTTTGGTGTCACTAGCTTTAAAAATACACCCCTTCCAGGCACCCCAAGAACATTTGCCCAAGATTCTTTGTTTTGCAGTGATCTTTGCTCCACATTGTAGCCATAATGAGAGAATTTCTGGAGGCAAAAAATGGCTGCAACATTTTTGAAGATAGAGGCGCCAGACTTTCAAAGTGGCTCCAGGAGGTCTCCTGGTAATAGCATCCCAAGCTTGGTGAGCTTTAGCTTCTGGAGTGGGGGGGGGGGTGGAGTTGAGATAGTTCTTGAGAGAACCTCAGGCCACAGGCTTTCCCGTGCAGGAGCGTGGGAAACAAAATATAAGCCTTTTGGGGGCCCAATCTATAAATTGAACCCCCAGAAGCAAAGGTCTCCAAACCTGGATGCTGGCTATTACCAGTGAGGCTCCTCCTGGAGCCATATCCTGAAAGTCTGGTCCTCTATCTTCAAAAATGTGCAGCTTCTGCCCTACACACCTTCTAGAAATTCCCCCATTGGCTAGCAAGTTGGAGCAAAGTCACTGCAGTAAACAAAAGAATCTTGGGCACATTTCTTGGGGTGCCTGGAAGAAGTGTGATTTCTTTTAAAGCCTAGTGACACCAAAATTTCAGGGTATCATCTGTTAACTTCATTCTTATGATGAACCACCCAAGTGCTTGGTGAAGGTTATGTTCAGGGTGGACCCAATGTTTATGCGAGCTCTCCCAAATGGGTAGCCCCATCTCCAGGTTAGTCTCCCCATTGAAAACAATGGGGATGGGGCAACTTCTGGGGAGTCCATATAACTTTGCTGCCCCTAAACCAAAACACAAACATCAACACCACCAAATTCGGATAGTTAATCATCAGGACAGTCTCTGGATGGTACCCGCAAGGCAAGGGGGGGCCCACCATTTTGCAGGTGTTATAGCTAGTCCCAGAAATGCGCCTGCAGGTATACGGAACGATGGAAAAAAACACTCTTTAAAAAACTCTTAAAAACCCACAAACGACCCTGAAATGCTGGCGCCCCCCCATGTGACCAAATGAGGGGCGCCCGGGGACAGAGGGTACCCCCTGTCCCTAGGCAGGAACGCCACTGCCCCCCCCCCCCCCCCCCCCCCCCCGACTAAAAAGCACGACTCAGGCCTCTGAGAAAGTTGAGACCGCAGGCCCCAAAGACGGCCTCACCTCGGGACCCGCAGGAGCTGGAAAGGTTAGCCAATCAAGGAGCTCGCATTTGTCCTTCATCCAGTCGGACACCCAGACGCTCACGCGCCGATCCACGCTCGCAGCCAGCCACAGATCAGTGCCTTCCACCCCAAGCTCAGCGTGCTGGAAGAGAACGCCAAAGCGGAATCATACAAGGGCTATGGACAGAGTCACGGGACACAAGATAACACCGCACGCCTCTACCCAAGACGTGAGTCAACCTGCCGCATTCATTCCAACACTGCGGAGGCGACGGCTTCACCTGTTTCCTTGTGCCGTCAATGATGCTTATGGGAGACGATCGATGGTCGGTCAGGACTCGGATTGTCATCCCTGTTCGTGGGCTGCTGACGGCCACCAGGCCTTCCTTGTCTCCGGATAAGATGATTTCTCCTAAAGACCAAGCGGACAGTGAAGAGACCCGCTGCAGACTGACACAGACACCCCACTCCAAAGCCTGTCTACCCCACCAAGTAATCCTCACGAATGCCAACTAGAGCACAAAAGGGACTCCGCCGGAAGGAAAGCACAGAAGATATTATTCTTGGTTGAATGCTGGATAGTTGCCCATGAATGTCCACCTCAAAGGAACGCTTTCCCTCCTTCAAAGTTGCCACACGGCTTCCTTCCAGAGTTAACTGATTTGGTTACAGCGAGCTTTAGAAGAAGAGGAAGAGTTGGGTTTACCGTATATACTCGTGTATAAGTCGACCCGCATATAAGTCGAGGCACAAAAAACTGGGAAAATTTATTGACGTGTATAAGTCGAGGGTGGAAAATGCAGCAGCTATTGGTAAATTTCAAAAACAAAAATAGATACCAATAAAATTACATTAATTGAGGCATCAGTAGGTGAAATGTAAACTACTTTAAAAGTGCAACAATAACTTTAAAAGTGCAAAACCTTAGCTCAATCAGCAACCAATAACTTTAACAATATCAACAATAACTTTAAAAGTGCAAAAACCTCAGCTCAGCAACCAAGCTATATCACCAGAGTTAAAATCCTTCAAAACTGGATTTTTGATCAGGGGAGAAATGTTGAGTATGACCTGAGTATAAATCGAGGGGAGCTTTTTCAGCATTAAAAAGGTGCTGAAAAACTCGACATACACGAGTGTATACGGTATATCCCTCCTTTCTCTCCTATAGGAGACTCAAGGGGGCTTACAAACTCCTTTCCCTTCCCCCCTCACAACAAACACCCTGTGAGGTGGGTGGGGCTGAGAGAGCTCCGAAGAACTGTGACTAGCCCAAGGTCACCCAGCTGGCGTGTGTGGGAGTACACAGGCTAATCTGAATTCCCCAGATAAGCCTCCACAGCTCAAGTGGCAGAGCGGGGAATCTAACCCGGTTCTCCAGATTAGAGTACACCTGCTCTTAACCGCTATGCCACTGCTGCTTATCATAAGAACATAAGAACTAACCTGCTGGATCAGACCAGAGTCCATCTAGTCCAGCTCTCTGCTACTCGCAGTGTCCCACCAGGTGCCTTTGGAAGCTCACATGCAGGATGTGAAACCAATGGCCTTCACCTGGTCTGCTAAGGCATTTGCAATCTCAGATCAAGGAGGATCAAGATTGGTAGCCATAGATCGACTTCTCCTCCATAAATCTGTCCAAGCCCTTTTTAAAGCTATCCAGGTTAGTGGCCATCACCACCTCCTGTGGCAGCATATTCCAAACACCAATCACACGTTGCATGAAGAAGTGTTTCTTTTTATTAGTCCTAATTCTTTCCCCCAGCATTTTCAGTGTATGCCCCCTGGTTCTAGTATTGTGAGAAAGAGAGAACAATTTCTCTGTGTCAACATTTTCTACCCCATGCCTAATTTTATAGACTTCAATCTATAAAGAATACTATTCTTTATAGATACTCATCATCCTAAAGTATACTATTTTAGTTTGGAAACACTTTTCGGGGAGGGGAGGGAAAGAGCGGGACAGAAGCAGGGAAGTTCGGAGTCCAGAGTGCCCTTGCCCCTACCACACGAAACCATGACCACTAAGGTGCGATCCCCAGGGCGTGATCCAAAAAGGAATGACCCGTGAAGGCGCCAAGCTCTTACCATCCGCGGAGTAGCTGAGAGCCATCACAGCAACTGAGTGGGGGTGCATCTTCAGTTCCATCTCCGTCCGGGAAATACCGAAAACCCGGAGGGTCCCATCGCTGTAGCCTGCCACGATATGCTGGCCTTCTACCCCGCTGAGGGAAACGGGCACCGGGCTCCAGGCCAGGCACATGCAACTCTGGGGCAGGAGGGAACATGTCAGGAAGGCCTCAGAACCAAATTTGGAAAGGGGTGTGTGTGTGCAGGGAAGAAAGGCACTGTGGCCAATTTCTCTGTTTTCCTGGCCTCTTTAAGAAAGGCACCTCTAGACTGTACATTCTGTTCCCCCCTTTTCCTTGGTATCCCAAGTGGCCCCGGCGCAACTGAATATCTATTTTTCCTCTCTGAGCCTAAACTCCGCCAGGCTCTCTCTTTAGCTCGGTGTAATACCCTGCCCTCTTCTTTAAGACAGGGAAGAGTTTTAAAAGTACCACATCATGAAAGATTGAGCATCTGTGAGACAAAGGGGTTTGCATTCACAAATTATTATTATTATTTATTTATTTATTTATTTAATTTAATATACTGCCCCATCCCCAAAGGGCTCTAGGCAGTGTACAGCATAAAACCGTATATAAAATCATCATAATCAGACTTCCCTAATTATAATAAAGACAGCAGTTGTATCCTAAGATGGCATCCCACCTAAACCTAATCCTCCTAGAAGGAGGAGGGAGAGGTAGTGGGTCCTGATGGTATTAAGGACCCATAAGTCCCAATGGTGGGTCCCGATGATATTGGGGACCCACGAACTGGGAGGGGGGCACACCACACCTTTGCACAGCAAGTTCCACCCAAACACTTACTGATTGGTTCCCCACCCTGGGACATGGACAATACGTACCCCACTAAAACATTCCCTTCTCATTCGACACAGTGTGTAACAGACTTCCCTCTGGGATCCACCTCTGAAGACGCCAGCCACAGATGCAGGCGAAACGTTAGGAACAAGATCCACCAGACCACGGCCACGCAGCCCAGAAAGCCCACCACAACCAGTTGAATCCAGCTGTGAAAGCCTTCGACAAGACTCTCTCAACTCTTGCAAATGCCAAGAAAACCGTAGGAGCCAAGCACAGCTCAGGACTGACCTGGTTGAGCACCTGAAATTGTACCACCAGTTCCATGCTGGCCAGAGACCAGACCCGCACGCTGCCGTCCTCCCCGCAGGTGGCGCAGTGAGACTCGTCGGGGCTGAAGGCTACCTCGTTCACCTGTGGAGACAGACAGCAAGGGCTGACGAGGGAAGAGGCCTTCCGCCCCGCCCCCCCCCCCCCCCCCGGGGCCACGGCTCAGGATGGACAGCGCCTGCTTGGCAAGAAGAAGGTCCCGGGTTCAATCCTGGCCATCCCCAACATCTGGCTCCTCCTCTTTCTGCCATGCAACTTCTGATCATAGGCTCACCTCGGCCAGGCGGGAGATTAAAAGGACTCCGGTGTCCCTAAAGGTTGCTGCCCTACAAGCCAGCCCTTAACGTCTACTACCGAGGAACTTTTTCAAGACTGGCACCTTGTTCTTGTGCCCGCTGATCAGCCGGATGCTGGTGTTCTCCGTCCAGTTGACGTACCACAGAGTCCCCGCGGTGGTGCCGACGATCCCCATGTCCATGGCGGCGTCAAAGGTGATGCTCACGATGGTCCCGTCCAGGGTCATCTCCTGTTCCAAGACCACCGAGCTGGATCTACAGCCCGGAAAGGAAAGCGCGGATTAATCTTCTCCACTTCGGCTGCGGAAGGCTTGACTCAAGGGCTGATTTCCCCCCCAAAAGAAACGCGGGTGCTGTCTGTGGCTACCCCCACCAGGCACGCAGGCTCCAAGCCTCTGCAGAAACTATTCCCCGTTGCCCTGCAGCATGTACTTACTTCGCACTTGAACCTCGGACTCTCAGCTCCTGGACCGCCGCGACTGACCACAGTCGGATCCGCCTGGTGTTGCTGCCGCTGACCAGCTGGTTGCCGTGACACTGCAGGACTCCTGGAAGAGAAAGAGATTCCCTCCCATTAATGCCTGGACTTCCTCGTCGCTGTAGATACTGGAGCAAGGTGGTGCTGGGGGTGGGGTTTTGGGGTTTTGTGCAGAGCCACATTAAGAACATAAGAAAGAGCCTGCTGGATCAGACCAGAGTCCATCTAGTCCAGCACTCTGCTACTCGCAGTGGCCCACCAGGTGCCTTGGGGAGCTCACATGCAGGATGTGAAAGCAAGGGCCTTCTGCTGCTGCTGCTCCCGAGCACCTGGTCTGCTAAGGCATTTGCAACCTCAGATCAAGACTGGTAGCCATAGATCGACTTCTCCTCCATCAATCTGTCCAAGCCCCTTTGAAAGCTATCCAGGTTAGTGGCCATCACCACCCCCTGTGGCAGCACATTCCAAACACCAATCACGTGTTTCCTTTGATTAGTCCCAATTCTTCCCCCCAGCATTTTCAATGTATGCCCCCTGGCTTTAGTACTGTGTGAGAGAAAAATTTCTCTCTGTCGACATTTTCTACCCCATGCACAATTTTATAGGCTTCGATCATATTCTCCCTCAGACGTCTCCTCTCCAAACTAAAGAGTCCCAAGCTCAAGAACACGGCCAGATGCTGACGGCGTCTCTTTGCGGCTCAACCAGGCAGTCCAACTGCTCGACGTTCGAGCGCCTGTGAGCCGAAACAGAGCTGGGTTTTGGACCAAGGTGCTCCTCCTGCGGACGCAAGCCTGGCGGGTTTTGCGGCACAAGCGCTCACCAATCTCCCCCTCATCAGCCTCCCAGGTCATGAAGCAGCGGTTAGTCTCCGTGTCCCAGGCGCAGATCTGTCCCGTGCTGGTCCCGCTGTACAGAAGGCAGTCGGCGCCGTAACAGATCGAGGTCAGCTCCACCGGCCCGACGGCGTCCGGGACGGGGACCCTGTGAACCTGACATCAGAAGGACAGGCGTGTTAGCCGACCCTTCCGTCGAAAGCCTTGTGAGCTTTTTCCGCCACGACACAAGGAACCCCACTGTGTGGCGAGTTGAAAGATGGCGCGGCTGTTTTGTGGCAGGCACCACCTTTTGTAGCAACAGTTTGTGAGTATGTCTACCGTGCTGTGTTGGGATTCCCAAGGTGCCTGCGGGCTCAAAAAGATGGGGCCTCCTGTCTCAAGGTTCAAACAGCCTGGCGCAGAAAAGATATACCTTCAGACCGATGTCTGTTCCCTGCAGTTCCATCAGCCAGAAGGCGACGGCTCCTTTCCCCACACAGGCAAGGTGCCCGGCCAGGAGTGGGCTGAAGGCCACTTCGTGGACGGGCTCGGAGAAGCGGGTGGATGACATCAGCTCATAGGTGTGGGTGTTCCAGAGGGCCATGACCCTGTCCGCATAGTCCCCTGGGGAACGGAAAACAAGCCATTGGGGAGGGCTTTGGAAAAGGTTCAAGAAGAGTTTGGAAGACTTCTGCCCCCCTTCTCCCTCGCCCCCAAACCCCCCCCCCCCCAACCTGGTTCAAATCAATTTCAATACATGGCATGAAATTGTTTGAACAATAAAAATCCAGACACTCAACTCTCACATCTTACTTTGCTGAGACCTTTTTGGAGATATAGTGAGTATTGGAATAGAAATAAGGTTAATGGTCGGTGTCATGGAATGATGCTATCGATACAGCAAAGGGAAGTCACATATGACTGTGAAAAACATCTTTGCCTTTTGATCTCTGGAGGGAGGACAGGAAACGATGCTATTTCAGCATGTTTGGTTATAATATCATTTCCAGTAGTGAAATCCCTATTGTCAAGGTCATGTGTCGAAATTAACCCTCCAGTAACATTGCCCTCGTTAGCTGAACTATGCATTAGCTAGAAACATGTGATATTATGCAAACAGTATTATTAGGAAGCTGAAGTATGGGAACATGGAGTTTACAGACTTCATCTCAAAAAGGGGCGTGTCATGGAATGATGCTATCGCTACAGCAAAGGGAAGTCACATGTGACTGTGAAAAGCATCTTGGGTCTTTGATCCTGTGCAAAAGTGCCAGGATGCAACTTCAAAGGCCTAAATTACCTCATGGCCTGAACAGAGTTTTTCTGAGAGGGGGAAAACAAAGGGTTTTAGATTCCGTCTCAGGGGTTTGTCCAGAAAGGACCTCTCTACCAGGGGCTCCTGGTGAGAGAGGACAATGAACCTCTAAAAGGAACTTTCTGCTAAGGGAACAGATTTTAAAAAATGGAGATCAAGTAGAGCGGGTGGCTAGTTTTAAATTTCTGGGCGCTATGATTAAAGAGGACTTGACCTGGGGCGTACAGACTGCCGCAGTGGTTAAGAAGGCCCAGCAAAGACTGTACTATCTGAGACTTTTAAGGAAACAACAACGGAATGGAAAACTCCTGGTGTCCTTTTACCGCTGTGCTATAGAGAGTGTCTTAACCTACTGCATCTGTGTATGGTTCTCCAGTTGCACAGTGGCAGATAGGAAGGCGCTCCAAAGGGTGATCACTACTGCACAGAGGATTATCGGCTGCCCTCTCCCCTCCTTGGAAGAACTCTATAATTCCCGAAGCCTAAAAAAAGCCCAAAATATTCTGAGAGACCCGTCTCATCCAGCACACTCTCTTTTTGAACTGTTACCATCCGGCAGACGATACAGGTCTATCAAAACTAGGACAAAGAGGCTTAGAGACAGCTTCTGCTCTAGAGCTGTGGCTATGCTAAACTACGCGGCTTCGTGTTGATGTGTTTGGGGCTGTGTAGGGATGGGTGGAGGAAGGGGAAAGTGAGGATGGGGTATGAGTCTGAAATTGTGTGCATCGAGGAATGCTGCTGTACATTTTCGTTGTGCGTGCACAATGACAATAAATGCTTATGCTTATGCTTATTTTGTTATTTTCGCTTGAAATAAAAAAAACTTTATGAAACTTAGCAGGTTGCAATGCTGGATGGGAAAAGAACTCACAAGCGATTGCAAGATTGCACCCCACAATCTAGGGAAAGGTTGCGACAGTCGGGTAAAAGAGAACATTCTGAAATGCATTTGAACACAGGACTGTCAGATAACACATAGATTTGTATGTGATAACAGCAGGTGCTATTTTTAATTTTATCTCCCCTTTTTCTCCTTCCCCCCATTTCCTCTCTTTTTTCTTTGAAGAGAAGAAGAAGAGTTTTGGATTTGTATCCCTCCTTTCTCTCCTGTAAGGAGACTCAAAGGGGCTTACAATCTCCTTTACCCTTCCCACCCCCCACAACAAACACCCTGAGAGAGCTCCGAAGAGCTGTGACTAGCCCAAGGCCACCCAGCTGGCATGTGCCGGAGTGCACAAGCTAATCTAATTCACCAGATAAGCTCCCACAGCTCAAATGGCAGAGCGGGGAATCAAACCCAGTTCTCCAGATTAGAGTGGACCTGCTCTTAACCACTGCACCACGCAGGCTCTCTGGAGAGAAAAACCTGAGATGTTTCGACTCTTAGCAATCCATCCGGTGCTACCCATTGGACGCACCCAGCGTGATGAGGATCTGGTCGTCCCGGGAGTACGCCATGGCCTGTACTTGGGACTCGTGGTAGAAAAGCACTTTCCGGCAGGCCCTGGTTTGCACATCCCAGATGCAGATTTGGCAGCACGGGTTTCCTTGACTGCGGCCGGAGGCGGAAGCGACGACCTGGAGGAAGAGTTGGAAGACCAAAGGAAAGGTGACGGGAAAGTCTTTACAAGGCAACCAAAAGGTACTCTAGCTGGGACTCCATCCTGTGCCAACAGAGGACACGAAGAGGCGTCAGTACCTGGGCATCGTGGCTGACCGCCAGTGTCGAAATCTCTTCAGGATGTCCTAGCCAGTGCTGTTGTGATCCCGAGTGAAGATCTTCCACAATGACCACACAACCACAGCTGTAGGCAAAGAGACCTTGGAGAGAGACGGAGAAAGAGGTGCTAACGTTCAGCGTCTAGAACTGCCCGTCCGCATCCCCCTTTTTCAACAGGAAAACAAGAGAGGCCTCCCAAAACCACACTTTTCTCTTCCGTTAGCTCACACAGCTATCTTCTCCCCTTCCCAAATGGCGGGGAAATTCAGCTGCCAGAAGTAACAGGAAAGAGGACATCCTGCCGGGTGGAGACGTCTCCTTGCTCCTGGGCCGTTGAACCTTCAGAATTCTGAGCAAACAAAGGCCGGCTACCTCCCATTTGGTGAGTGTCAAATCTAGCCAAGAAGTCATGAGAGGAGCTGACCTTAATGATGCCTACTTCCACGTGAAGGCACTCTGAACCCCAGCCTGACACACAGCCTTTTCCAGAAGACACAGTTCCCAGTTAGACTGGGTTTTGCGTAATTTATGGACAACTCAGCTGCCAGCCAGCGTGACTGAGGAATGGAAGATCTGCACAAAAATGCACAGCTTTATTTCATGGATGCAGACGATACCTGTATCTGGGTTCCAGACCATATTTCCTCGGCCGTTCCCATTGTAGCCAATGACAGCTTTCAGTTTCAGCCTTCCAGCGTCGGCCAGAGTCTGGGCAAAGGCCTGACAAAGACAAACAGACCCGGCTTCAGCAGGAATGGCAAAGACGATTTCCAACCCAGTCACGAACAAGTATTGAGGACAGACCTCTGGAAAGCTCCCACTTTGTGAGTAAAATCTGTAACTCCCTAGTCTTCCACAAGATAACGTTTCAGGAAACACTGCAATGAGAGCCAGCGTGGTGTAGTGGTGAAGAACAGGTGCCCTCTAATCTGGAGAACCAGGTTTGATTCCCCGCTCTGTCATTTGAGATGTGGAGGCTTATCTGGGGAACCAGATTAGCTTGTGCACTCCAACACACGCCAGCTGGGTGACCTTGGGCTGGTCACAGTTCTTCAGAGCTCTCTCAGCCCCACCCACCTCACAGGGTGTCTGTTGTGTGGGGAGGAAGGGAAAGGAGCTTGTAAGTCCCTTACAGGAGAGAAATGGGGTGGGATATAAATCCAAAACTCTTCTCTCTCTCTTCCTCTATTTGAGACTAGCAAAATTATGGTCAAGATAGGGAGGGCATGTGTAGAGCGGCTGGTTTGCTGTGACTCCTTGGACACACCGGAGGGCTCTGAAAATTGTACCAGCCCCCAAATGTACCAGCTGTTTCAGCCGCCTTACCAAGTAGTGGAACTTTAGAATTCAGGTTTCTATGTTAACTCACAGACTTCACATATAGATATACAGGTAACATTGAAGCAAAGCAGGGTGGGGCTGTGGATGTTGCGATAACAAAACTCAGTGGGGCATTTTGAAAATGTAGCCTGTCTCCATTTGCACATCTCTGCTTCCTTGGTTTGCACAGCTCTGTCCTTTGGGGGACAACTTGGGGATACCCCAGTGCAAAGCTACAGTCTGACAGAAACTAAAGTACTTATATCTACCGTGTTTCTCCGAAAATAAGACAGTGTTTTATATTAATTTTTGTTCCCAAAGATGCGCTATGTCTTATTTTCAGGGGATGTCTTCTTTTTCTGCTCCACAGCTGCATGCTCTGATATCCTGTTCAACGGGCATGCTTCCAAACAAAAACTTTGCTATGTCTCACTTTCGGGGAATGACTTATTTTCGGGGAAACAGGGTATCAGCAGATGACACAGGGACACACACACACACCCCGCTTCTGCCCCACACTGATTCTTTGCAGCGTTAAGTTAGTTCTTACTTTGGAAGAGGGCACCGATGTTTTGAAACGAGGAGCGAAATGCCTGTAGCAGTCCGGGCGGATGTTTTCAGGTTCGGGCCCCTTCGTTGCCTTCTGACATTCTGGCGCAAAAGAGAAGACACATCTGGCAACTGTGTACATCACACACGCATATATCTGTGCATGAACTGGGTTACAGCTAACTAGTGGATGACCCCTGCCACAGATGGAAAGGTTCCAGAGGATCCAGAGCGCACCCTGCCACGGACCACGACAAAACCTCCCACACGCCAAAGGGCTACGTGGTTTGAAAAGAAGAAGAAGAAGAGTTTGGATTTATATCTCCACTTTCTCTCCTGTAAGGAGACTCAAAGGGGTTTACAATCTCCTTTCCCATCCCCGCAAACAACAAACACCCTGTGAGGTGGGTGGGGCTGAAAGAGTCCGAAGAACTGTGACTAACCCAAGGTCACCCAGGCGGTGTGTGTTGGAGTGCACAAGCTAATCTGGTTCACCAGATAAGCCTCCGCAGCTCAAGTGGTAGAGGAGGGAATCAAACCCACTTCTCCAGATTAGAGTGCACCTGCTCTTAACCACTGCACGAAGCTTACCCTCTCGTGCACTGCTACAGGCCCCTGAACCAGCTTGAATGACGGCAGGGCCCACAACCGCTGGCTCCTCATTCTTCGCGGCTTCCTTTGTGGCAAGAAGAGAGCAGGCCTTGGCCCCGTTTGCAGCCTCGCCGGCATCGCCGGTCAGACAGGCCTCCTCCTCCTCTGCTTCAGATTCTGAAAAGGTATCTGAAGGGGAAGAAGTGAATGGGAGGAGAGGAATTGGCCGGAAATATCAATTGGCTTTACAGAATAGGGTCAATTTCAGCAGGCTACATTTACTGGAGTTGATCGGGAGTCCCCATAAAATGCAGCCGGTTCCACCTAATTTTTTTTAAAGGATCCACAGTTCTCCCGACCGCTGCACCCTTCGCGACTTGAATTGGGTACTGGCTGCTAGGAAAACGGGAGACCGTTGAGAGCGTTTGTCCCACACTGCTGCAGACGTTCGGGAAGCGTGCGGCCACTGCCTCCACCTGGACTAGGAATCGACAAGGGCGCTGGCAAGATTTTTACTCACCCTGATGAACCATCCGTTGGATAGAGCTGAGATCCAGGCACGGCGGAAAGATCACCGTCGGCAAAGGCGCCTGCTTGCGAGGAGTATCGCTGGCCCCGGGAGCCAAATCCTGAACCGCTTCGAGACTATTGTTTATTCGACTAGCATCTGTGAGACAGAACGAGAGAGGCCAAATAACCCTGTGGACATCTCCCTAATTTCAACTGCTCTGGCTTGGTCTGGATGGTTCAGAAAAATATTATGTTCCGCTTTATTGCTTTTTCCCACGGACAACAGTTCTATGCCTTGTGTGGAATTTGTGGAGGGAAGAAGGGAAGGAGAAGAGCTTGGATTTATACCCCACCTTTCTCTCTTGTAAGGAGACTCAAGGTGGCTGACAAGCTCCTTTCTCTTCCCCTGCCCACAACAGACACCTTGTGAAGTCGGTGGGGCTGAGAGAGTCCCAAAGAACTGTGACTAGCCCAAGGTCACCCAGCAGGAATGCGGGAGTGCGGAAACACATCTGGGTCACCAGACAAGCCTCTGCCACTCAGGTGGAGGAGTGGGGACTCAAACCCGGTTCTCCAGATTAGAATCCACCTGCTCTTAACCACTGCGCCACGCTGGCATCTCACAAAGCAAGGTATTTCAAAGACAGATGCAAGTTTACCAGCTCCTGGAGATCTGAAGGTCTCAATAATCGAGGAATGGGTTCGGGAGCCGTGACGGAGCCTGGAGTTCGGATGACTGGGAGGCGAACCCACAGACACACACGTGGACCTGCCGGGGGAGGAGACACTCCCCTCCCGAGGCAACGGGGAGCCTTTGACTGAAGAAATGCTCGGTTCCTGCTTGTCCTTGGAAGGTTCCTTGGTCAATGCGCCCAGGAAGTCCCAGAGGAAGATGGCGTCGCCGACACTGATGACCTGCCGTTGATCAGGGGTGAATCCCACCTGCCGCACAGGCTCCGAATGGCCAATGAACACCTGAAAGGAAAGCAGATACTGGTGCGTCTCCCCCTCTTTCAGTGGCAGATGCTGTCCTCTTGGAAGACAGCTGCTCAGGACAAAAAGAGAACCTTAACGGGGAGAACCCTGATTAGGCGATCTATATTAAACATTACTCTCTGGATTTTAGTTAAGAACTCCCTTGCTCAAAAAGGAAGGGAAGAAGAGAAGGGTTTGGATTTACACCCTGCTTTTCACAACCACAAGGAGTCTCAAAGCAGCTTCCAAACTCCTTCCCTTCCTCTCCCCACAACAGGCACCTTGTGAGGTAGGCGGGGTTGAGAGAGTTCAGAGAGAATTGTGACTGGCCCAAGGTCATGTGGAGGGGTGGGGAATCGAACCAGGTTCCCCAGATTAGAGTCGGCCACTCTTAACTACTCTACACCGTGCTGGAGGAGAGAGAATGAGCCATCCAGGCCACCCCTGGCAGGCAGTGTCATACCTGCTGGTTCCTCCCGGTTTGTTCTAACTATGGGAGCATCCACACGTGTAAACTGACACTCAAAGGGGTCACAGTTCAGCCTTTGGCTGTAAGGGACGTCTTCTGGCTTTAACAGCGGCCTGGGGGAGGAGACGGCAATCCAGAGAGAAGGCACCTCTTCCTCTTGGGGGCAGTACCTGGGAGTTGACTTCATATCTCATCCCGTAATCCCACACTTTGATAACTCGATCGCCAGCAGTCAGGAGGTAGCGGCTGTCCGAGCTCAAGGCCAATGAAGAACACGACTCCTTGTGCACCTGGGACACCTGCGACAGAGAGGAACCCACAGACAGTCACAGACCCGACCTTCTTTTGTTGCCAAAAGAAGAAGAGAAGAAGAAGAGTTTGGATTTATACCTCCCCCCTTTCTCTCCTGTAAGGAGACTCAAAGAGGCTTACAATCTCCTGTCCTTTCCCTACCCCCCACCCCCACCACAAACATCCTGTGAGGTAGGTGGGGCTGAGAGAGTTCAGAGAGAACTGTGACTAGTAGCCCAAGGCCACCCAGCAGGAACATAGGAGTGTGGAAACACATCTGGGTCACCAGATAAGCCTCTGCCACTCAGGTGGAGGAGTGGGGAATCCAACCTGGTTCTCCAGATTAGAATCCACCTGCCCTTAACCACTACACCACACTGGCTCTCAAGGACTCCATCGTTTTCTTGTGAGGTGGAAGGTGCCGGGGACATCACCACTGGGCAACAGCAAATTCCGTAACAAGGAGAGGCTACGAGGAACTTAGAGGGGTTTCAAGGGCAACTAGGAAAGGTTCAGTGGAACCTCCATGTCCAAAGGCAGTGTTTCTCAACACTTATTACTGAAGGGGGCTGGAAGCAACAGTGAAGGACAGCATCTGCCTCGATGCTCTGCTTGTGGACTCCCCAAATGGTGCAACGGGTTAGTCACTGCGGGAAACAGAATGCCGGACTAGATAGGCCAGTGGTGGCGAACCTTTGGCACTCCAGATGTTATGGACTACAATTCCCATCAGCACCTGCCAGCATGGCCAATTGACCATGCTGGCAGGTTATGACGGTAATTATAATCCTGGAGTCTGGGGTCCACTCCCTGCAGCTCAAACCATTCCTGTCTGATCTTTATGTGTTACAAAATACCAAAAGCTTGGATGCTTTATTCTGCCATCATAACACAAGGGTAAACCAGTGGGGGCCCCTCTGGGCAACATCTGCCCCCTTCCCGAGCGGCATTAGCCATCCCCACAACTGCCGACACGTGAGCAATCACAACAGAAGGGGAAAGAACCAACACAAAACTGAATCACTAGAATAACTGTGTGTCTTAATGTAACAACCGCTATTATACAACAGAGATCATGTAAAACTCTGTGTGAATCTCTGTGTTTAATATTTTGAGTAACACACTGATAATAAAGGGTCAGCAAAGAAAATTCACCCCCATCTCAAAACATGCCTCACACAATCCCAAGTACAGCCAACTTATGTCAGTGGTGACAGAAAAGGCAAAATTCATTAACTTGTCTCCTGTTTGCTGATCCAAATACAGCTTCCCAAAAAAAGGATGACTAGCCAGGGTCATAAATGCACCCAAGCAGGAAGCTGAACTTGCGACCCTCCAGATGTTATGGACTACAGTTCCCATCATCCCCTGCCAGCATCATGCTGGCAGAGGATGATGGGAACTGTAGTTCATAACACCTGGAGGCCAAGAGGAACAAATTAAAGTGACGCCCATTACATCATTCAGTGGATTTCAGAATTTTGCGGCCATTGGGAGTTATTGCTGTGGGACCCAAGCACAGTGTGCGTGTGGGGGGGGGGGGGGACCCACCCTGCAACCGAGAAATGCTGCCACCCATGCCTTACCGTTCTGATCAGCTGTCCGGACTTCACATCCAGAACAAGGATCTTCCGGGAGGAAGTGGTCACCAAAAGGTGGCCGAGAGAGGACGGGGCGAACCGGAGCCGCACGGCTGCGTCAAGAGCGGTGCTCTCCAAATCCAAAATGCTCACATCTATCCTGAGTAGCTGTTGAACAGATTAAGTATCGCGTTATTTTGTTCTCAGTGATGCCAGCTTCTACTCACGTAATACCCTTAACTGCTTCTTTAAAATGTTGTGCTTTGTTCCAATTTCTCCAGTCCTACCACATTGCTTATTAGATGCCTTTTCCAATTCATGGTATTAGCTTCTGCTGTGTAATCTGCCTTAAATCTCAGGCAGAATGGTGGATTGCAAATAACATTAGTGATTTCTTAGAAACTGCTGTTGTTCGCCAGGCACAGCCAGACAACTATCTGGCATGACGAACACCCCAGTGGGTAAAACCATGTTCCAGATCCTCCCAATTCTAAAGTTTTAAAAAGAGATTGCCAACATGCTCTGCTTTCCCCTCTATATGTTTGAAGGCTGGAAACTTCTGCATTTCCCCCGCAAAGTCCATTTACTGCTACCCCAAGAAATCCTGCAGTACTTTCTAATTCGTTTGGCCATTGTCTTTCCCCCAAACAGGGACCCAGAGTCTTTCTCCTCTCCTCCATTTCATTCTCACAACAACCCTGTGCAGTAGGTTAGGCTGAAATGTGTGCAATCGGCCCCAGGGCATCCAGCAAGCTTCCACGACAGAGCAACCAAGATCTCAAGATCTTCGAACCAAGATCTCACAGATCCTTGTCTAGCACTGTAACCACTATACCGCACTCTCATGCTGGGAGGAAAGTTGAGTAAGAAGAAGGTACCTCATCCAGGGAATGGGCATCCATGAGCGTCACAATGTATTTGGAAGGTCCCACGAAGGCCAGGAGGCGCCCGTTGCCACTGAGAGACAGCGCGTCAGGACCATGGCCTGCATCTTGCGACACCACGTTGGCTAAATGCCGGGAGAGAGAAGCGAAGGTTAGAACCCTGAACAAGCCAGGTCTGAAGACACCACACGGGGCAGAAGCTCACGTAAATGTCCTCCTGCGTGAGAAGAAGAAACGTGGGCCTGATGGAATTGCTCGGGGCTGCTTTTCACAGGTAGAGACTCCCACAAAGCCTTTCTGGCAGTAGAAGAAGAGTTGAATTTATATCCCCCACTTTCTCTCCTGCAAGGAGACTCAAGACAGCTTACAAACTCCTTTCCCTTCCCCCGTCACAACAAACACCCTGTGAGGCTGGTGGGGCTGAGAGAGCTCCGAAGAACTGGGACTAGCCCAAGGTCACCCAACTGGCGTGTGTTGGAGTCCACAGGCTAATCTGAATTACCCAGATAAGCCTCCACAGCTCAGGTGGCAGAGTGGGGAATCAAACCCGGTTCCTCCAGATTAGAGCACACCTGCTCTTACCCACTATGCCACAGGAAAGCTGAAGCCGGGGTAATTCACAAGGATGCCCAATTAACCTGGCATCTGCTTCAACTAGTACTGGAGGGAGGAGGGGGGTCCCAGGAAATACAAGGATCCATCTCCCATCTAACTTACTGGGGCACGGGGAGAGGTACAAGAGAAAACAATCAAAGAGAGCACTGAATAGAGGGCCCAGCCTCTAGCATTGCATTACCCTCTGGCCCCAGGTCCAGTGTTTGCACACTTCTAGACCCGTGTTCTCTTCTGCTAGTCCAACAACTACCACCCCCAGGACACGAGAGGATCTTCCAGAGTTAGAGAGCCTTACCCAGAACTCTGACAATGTGGCTTTTTTGGATGGCACAGTTGTACAGAGCCAGGGTCCCGTGGCTGCAAGCGCTGTACATGAAATCGCCATCTGGGGAAAAGACCAGGCCAGTGACGGAGCCCCGGTGTTGCCTGCAGGAGGCAAGAAAAGAGAGAAGGGAAGAGATAAAACAGGGAAATGAAAATCTCCCAGGGGCCCTGCATTTCCCCCAGCCGTCATGCATGTGCTTGGCGCATTTAAGACCCTGATATGTGCTTGGCGCATTTAAGGCCCTGATATGGTGCCTAGGAACTGCGGCTTGCAGCAGAGGAAATCTCCTTACTGCTGGGGTCTAAGGTCTAAACTGCTCCTTGGATAACTGAGATAGTTATTTACAGCGCAATTCTCAGCAGAGTTGCTGCACTGTTAAGTCCACTGCTAATCTGTTGCAAGCACAGGCCTTCAGACCAAAGTCTACCACTTTGCTCCCCAGCCCGGCTCCAAATAATCTGACTTAAGGAAGGCATCCTCGTCTGAAGTCAATTAAAAAACCGGACTTTTTAGAATAGGTCAGGGGTCTTCAAACTACGGCCCTCCAGATGTTCATGGACTACAATTCCCATCAGCCCTGTCATTGGGCCATGCTGGCAGGGGCTGATGGGAATTGTAGCCCATGAACATCTGGAGGGCCGTAGTTTGAAGACCCCTGGAAATAGGTTAATAAACAAAAGGATAGTAAATGTATGATGATTTATAGTAGTAGCTGATTCAATTGCTGTTGCTAAAGATCTACGGTTACTATAACAAGAATTTTGTTTTTGGGTTTTTTTCTTATGTAAATGAGTTTTTAAAGGAAGTATAGGAAGAGCTGAATCTAGGCGTAGAAAGAGAAAGTTGAAGAAATGTTGGGTTAGTCAGAAGTGGATATAAGAGAAATGAATTAGCATGTAATTAGGTTTATGTTGTTGAAATGTAAGATTTGAGAAAAGAGTTCTCTGTTTTGTATTCATTTTGTATTGTTTATTTCATGTTGTTTGTCTTGTCTTGTTTGTCATAACTTTATGTTAAATAAAGTATATTACAATTTAAAAAAAAAAGATACGGCCTCTGACAACGATCAGCCTCTGACAACAGGGAAGTCATCAACTGCTAATAAATCCACGTTGCTTTCATCTGCAACTCTGGACGAGAGAGGGCCCATTTCAAATCAGCGTTACCGCACCGTTGGGTGTGTAATGGGGTGAAGCCGTAAAAACCTTCCAGATGTTGACGTACTTGTGTTCCTCGAGGAGCTTCGAGGCCGCCAGGCTGATGACCCGCACCACGCCCGTGTCGAAACCGCAAGCGAAGATCGGCTGTGAGGGGTGGAAAGCCACGGCGCATGCCGTTTCATCCGAGGCGGTGAATTCATACAGCTGCAGGGGACAGACAAGCATCCCAATGAAACGGGATCACGTACACTGGCCAAAGCAGGTGGCAAAAAAAAGTCACTGGGACAGATCTAACAGGAGCTCGGCATATCTGTGTTCAAACCACAGTTCACAGGGCTTCGGGGAAACTGATTGAATGGAATTAAAAGGTCAGCTGGGAGGGAAAGCTTCCACCGGCAGAAAGATGTCGATATAATGCTTCCGACCCATTAAACGTTTTTAGTGGGTCGTTGCTTTTAACCAGTGAATCAATTATCTTATCAGATAAACTGACATCGGCACACTGGCCAAAAGTCTCAGTGCAGGATCTTCTTGATATCTGAACGGTGAGCTGACCCCCCAACTGCGTCAGCAAAGGCCACTGTTAAGGGGGAAAGGCCCCCTCCAATACTTGCTGACGTTGTGGGAATCTAGCCACAGCAAGGACAACCGGGAGTCTTGTGGTGCCTCGAAGACTAGTTCACTTTTATCAGGCAGAGCCCGTGAAAGCTTGCGCTAGAATAGGAACGCATTGTCTTTAAGACGCTACAAATCTACACCAAAATCACCACAGCCTGAAGTCTGCCCTTCTCTCATTTATTTATTTATTTTGATTTATTTAATTTGAGAGCCAGCGTGGTGTAGTGGTTAAGAGCAGGCGCGTTCTAATCTGGACAACCAGGTTTGATTCCCCGCTCTGCCACTTGAGCTTGGAGGCTTATCTGGGGAACCAGTTTGGCTTGTGCACTCCAACGCATGCCAGCTGGGTGACCTTGGGCTAGCCACAGTTCTTTGGAGCTCTCTCAGCCCCACCCACCTCACAGGGTGTTTGTTGTGGGGGTGGGGGAAGGGAAATGAGCTTGCAAGCCCCTTTGAGTCTCCTTACAGGACAGAAAGGGGGGATATAAATCCAAACTCTTCTTCTTCTTCTAAATGATACAAGTTAAATAAAATGCCCTGCTTTGTTTTGGAGGGGGAGGCTTACCACCTTTTGGTGATCCTACTGACATTAAGAACATCACCTGCTGCATAGTCTCCAGGTTCCAGATGCGGATGGTGTTATCCCGCGAGACGGTGACCAGCTCCTGCTGCAGCCGCTCCACCGAAAACGCCAAAACTGAATCCGTGTGGGAGCGCATAATGGTGCTGTAGTCCCGAGACTGGATATCGAGGTAGCCCACAGTCCCAGAGGACGTCGTGCACAAAACCTTCAGATCATCCGGACCGATGCTGACGGAAGTTACCGGATTGTCGTGCTCTATTTACCGGATTGTAGCAATTTATTTATCTGCGTGCTTTTATCCTGCCCGTCACCAAAGTCCCCGGTGTGACTTAAACACACAAACACACACCCAGAGTCCTGACAGACTGAAACTCAAGATCAGCATACCTGCTTCCAAGAAGACCTCAGAGAAGTCCAGCGGCCACAGGCGCAGGTACCCGTCGTCAGAGGCCGTGGCACAGAAACTTGACGAGAGACAGATACTGTTTAGCGCGATCCCAGGACCTGAAAGGACAAGGACCCGAGACGCTCTGCAAAGGAAGAGCTGGCATCAAAGACTGAGCCATTTGCAGTTTGTAGAGATTCCTAACCAACACGCTAGCATTCCGAAGGCCGGGAAACAAAAACCCCTATGCCATAAGGCCACCTTTGACAGGTTGTCTTCTAGACACCTCATGAGTCAGAGCTTCCTGCCACTCTTAATGGCACCGGACTGTCTCCAGCCATCAAGCGCTAGGAAACCACAACTCTCTAAAACACAAGCTCCTGCTCGAAAAACGCCTTTGGTTCTCATGCGGCGACAGTGTGACTCCTAGCTAGAAGCGTCTCAGCTGGAACTCACGCAAGAGCTCTGTGAGCAGCGACAGCATAACCCTGCATCACCACCTGCCCCCGCCCTCCGCACCTGAGTTAAAGGTCTGCTTTTCCCGTCGGTGGGAGTGCTGCGTTTCAGACGGCAGGAGGCGCCGGGCGTTCCTGACGGCCACGTTCTTGTAATCGATTTCCAAAACATGCCCGCTCCTGCTGCAGACAAACCTGAGAAGGGACAGGGCCACCCGTCAGCCAGGAAGTCGGCGCAACGAACTGCAAGATTCGCAAACGCTTCGTTCCTATCTGGCTTTAGAACTGATTTGAGGATGGAGACGCCACTGGTAGCCCATCAGCACGGCCACAAGTCATTATGGGATTTCCAGGGCTGCAACCGAAGCTGGAGATGTTGGGGGTTCATTGGTGGGCCAGTGAGCCTTTAAGGGGAATATTTACTTGGGAAACGTTTTGCCTCCAGGCCTCAGCCTGGTTGATACGCTGACATCACCTTCTGACAACCAAGTCCCATGAGGAGGTGCTCAATTACTTTTTTATCCTGCTAACCAAGAAGGTAACAGAATAAATACTAACCAGTTACACATATGAAATTAACACAACTTTAGTGCACAGCAAATAACCAAAAGAAATAATTTAAAATCAAACGCATTTCAGTCACTTTCAGACTTGCTCACTGGTACAAATTACAGTGGTGCAAAAATGTACACAATAAGGAAAAACGATTCAAAATACAAAGTACAGGCTTTCTGCCAGTGCTCACAAGAAGTAGGACCAATTCATTAACTAGGTAAGTCCATCTTCGTTACTGGAATAGACTGGGACCTTCCTTTGCTGGTCAATGACTGTAAATAAAACTGATTGATTGACTGACTGACTGACTGACTGACGGAGAGCCAAGGAGAGAAACGCATCTTTCCCTGACAGGCCTCTGAAGGTGCCAGCCCTAGGTGCAGGTAAAACGTTTGGAGCAAAAATTACCAGACCACGGCCACATAGCCCAGAAAATCCACAACGCTCAGAGTGATTCATGGCTCTGGGTGTGTATATCCACATATAGGAAGCAAAATATGGATTTCGCTATTTGTTACGCATTAAAACTTTGTTAATTTAACAAACGCAACCCTCTGCCGCTAGGCCTTTTGTCAACTTCTTGGCTACCTGGGTTGAATTTCTTTTCCTCCCCTTTCAGTTTTGGTTTTACGTTTTTACCCTGTTCTCCCTCCCCAATGGCTCTGAGTGGTCTAGATAGCTCTGTACAGCTCCATGGACCTCAGGAGAGGTTACGGAATCACCACCAACATTTCTCTAAGTAATTAATCAATGACCTAGGGCAGGGGTCAGGGGGGAGGGGAAGCAAGTTCCTTACAATGTCCGGTCCTCTGGCTCCCGGTCAGTGGAATGGCCCGCTTCGAAGTCCAGGTCGGTGAACTCCAGAGAACGGTATTCGCCTAAATTGACTGGGCAGGAGCGCAAGGCTCCGCTCCGGACCCGCCAAAGCCTCACGTTGTCTCTGCCGCACGAAACCATCCTGCCACAAGAGAAGAGTAAGAAACAGATAAATGCTGAGGATTGAAAGGAATGCCTCTGACAAGGCTAGAAAGAGAGCGCCAGCGGGGAGTAGTGGTTAAGAGCAGGTGCACTCTAATCTGGAGAACTGGGTTTGATTCCCCGCTTTGCCACTTGAGCTATGGAGGCTTATCTGGTGAACCAGATTAGCTTGTGCACTCCAACACATTCCTGCTGGGTGACCTTGGGTTAGTCACAGATCTTCGGAGCTTTCTCAGCCCCATCCACCTCACAGGGTGTTTGTTGTGGGGGGAGGGGGAGGAAAAGGAGTTTGTAAGCCCCTTTGAGTCTCTTTACAGGAGAGAAAAGGGGGATATAAATCCAAACTCTTCTTCTAAATTCACACTGGAAAAAAGGGAACAGTTTGATGCAATCCATGTCTTCTTGGCCCTAAAAAAAATTTACTAGGATTTTTTGTTGGCCTTCTACAGCATGCTGGATCTGACCCATTTCCTTATCAGTCGGCTGGCAGCCTCTCTCTCTCTGTCCTTGGTGCTGAAAGATAACAGTTTAACCCCTGCACGCTTTACCGTGTATCATCAAAGAAGGCGATCTTTAAGGTCTGGATGTCCACATCTGTGTGGGCCTTGGCCAGCAACTCAACCTCCCCGCCACGGCTCACCTGGGCCGTGTTCCAAACGACCACCACCTGCAGGGAGAGGAGAAGGCATCAGGGCTGGATAGCGTGGAGGACAGGAGGCGTGTTTGGAGGGGAGAGGCTAAAGTGCAAATCTCCTAGTATCAGAACACAACTAGTATCAGACACAACTAGTTTCAGAACAACGGGATCTTTGACTTGGCCAGCAAAGGAAGAAATGTTGACAGACTCACCGTCTTCCCGTGCCCGTCTTTCCCTGTGCCGCACAGGATATTTCCATTGTAGGAAAAACTGCAAGGGGGCAAACACCCAGGTTAGAAAGTCAGCGCTTTATCATCAGTCCAACCTGGTTGGCTACCCTTGAATGTTGTATGTTTCCCTGCTCCTCCTTCCCTGACCCCACCTCTGTGACGGGGCTCTCGTACACACCTGAGGCAAGAGACAGAATGCAAGCCCGTTTTGAACATGGAGAGGCATTTTGTGCTTGCAAAGTCCCAGAGACGCATCATGCTCAGGTGCCCGATCTGGGCGGAGGCCAGCAGAGTCCGGTTCCCGTTGAAGGCCAGCGCTGCCACCTGCGTGGGAAAAAATAATCACACCCTTGTGGAAACTCCTTCAATTTTTTTAAAGGGGAGACACTGTGCCCACGTCATATGAAGGAAGAAATCGTTCCCCTTTATTGATTTATACCCTGCCTTTATATCCCATGAGAGCCAGCGTGGTGTAGTGGTTAAGAGCAGGTGGATTCTAATTTGGACAACCGGGTTTGATTCCCCCACTCCTCCACCTGAGTGGCGGAGGCTTATCTTGTGAACCAGATGTGTTTCCGCACTCCTACATTCCTGCTGGGTGACCTTGGGCTAGTCCCAGTTCTCTCCAAACTCTCTCAGCCCCACCTGCCTCACAAGGTTTCTGTTGTGGGGGGAGGAAGGGAAAGGAGCTTGTAAGCCACCATGAGTCTCCTTACAGGACAGAAAGGGGTACAAATCCAAAATCTTCTTCTTATATACCCAAGCCCTTCTGGATTTTATCAATACGATCCAAAATACACCAACAAAGGAGCCAACATTACCTTATCTGTGTGGCCAGCAAAGAACCACTGTCTGCCGGAATCCAGAACTACTGCCACGATAAGTGCATGGCTGGGGTAGACCACCACTCTGCCATCGGCAGCCCAAAGCGCCTGAGTGACAAAAGATTTTTATTTAGAACATTTTTATTCCCCAACTCTGGGAACATTTTAAAACAATGGCCAAAAGATATAACTAACTTATTTTGGCAGGGCAAGAAAACAAAAATTATACAGGAAAAAGAATTAAATATGCAAAGGAAAGGGGTGTGTCTCTCATTAATGATGTATTGTCGAAGGCTCTCACGGCCGGATTCAACTGGTTCTGGTGGATTTTCCGGGCTGTGTGGCCGTGGTCCGGTAGATCTTGTTCCTAACGTTTCGCCTGCATCTGTGGCTGGCATCTTCAGAGGTGTATCACAGAGGGAAGTCTTTTACACACTGTGACTAGACACAGTGTGTAACAGACTTCCCTCTGTGACACACGTCTGAAGATGCCAGCCACAGATGCAGGTGAAATGTTAGGAACAAGATCTCATTACTGATTTTTAAATTGTGTTTTGAAGCAGCTCAGCATGAATAAGGGAATGGATGACTTTGAAACAGTAGAATCCTGGATCTGGAGGGATAGGATATAATGCCATGAGAGGGAACACACCTGTTCAAACACACAAGGACACAGCCCTGCATTTCCTGCTTTGCGCGCCTAAAGGTCTTAGCGTGTGCATTGTGGGGGAAGGGATTGCGTATACTGACCCATCTTGTGCTGCAGCCTCCAAACCCAATAATCCTCCTCAGCTTCAGGATGGGATCCGGTAAGAGCCTCTGAAAGTCAAATATCAGACTCATGTCAGCAGGCATCCTGAACCAAGGATGGCTCCTTAGCCAAGTGTAACTTCACACCACAGCGGGTCACTCTGAAAAGTCTGTGAAGCACCAGCTGCTCTGTGTTGTGTAACCAAGCCAGGTCGTGGCATGGGCCAAGGCCTCTCTTACCCAGAAGGCCTTGGGAGCCATCCCCTGCCCCCACACGCTCAGAGCTTGTGGCCGACACAAGAGATTAGAAATGAGCAGGAGGGAGCCATAACCAGAGGAGGAGAAAGAGAAGAAGAGGAGTTTGGATTTATACCCCACTTTTCTCTCCTGTAAGGAGACTCAAGGTGGCTTACAAGCTCCTTTCCCTTCCTCTCCCCACAACAAACACCTTGGGAGGTAGGTAGGGCTGAGAGTGTCTTGAGAGAACTGGGACTAGCCCAAGGTCACCCAGCAGAAATGTAGAAGTGCAGAAACACACATCCGGTTCACCAGATAAGCCAAGTGGGGAATCAAAGCCAGTTCTCCAGATTAGAATGTACCTGCTCTTAACCACTCCACCAGAGGAGGAGAACCATAACCAGAGAACAAAGAGGCAGGGATTCAGAGAGCAGAGGGATCTATGGGACGCATCTGCTAGCTTGAATCACTTCTTTCAGGAAGCTGGGAGAGAGAAATTGGCAGCAGGCAACCCAGCTACAACTGAAGTGGAAGATTGACGTCTGTTATCTCACCGTGCAGTGAGCAGAATTCCGGGCAGAGATCGCTTTCGTTCCAGGCACTTTGGCAGAGGCGTCCTAAAGAGATAGAGACGTTACGTTCGAACTCTGGCTAAAAAGCCAGGCCTCTATATGCGATCCTGCAGAGCAGGAAAGACCAGCCTTGACAGAGTAACTTCATGAAGAAGAAGAAGAAGAAGAAGAAGAACAAGAAGAAGAAGAAGAAGAAGAAGAAGAGGAAGAAGAAGAAGAGGAAGAGGAAGAGGAAGAGGAAGAGGAGGAGGAGGAGGAGGAGTTTGGATTTATATCCCCCCTTTCCTGTAGGAGACTCAAAGGGACTTACAATCTCTTTGCTCTTCCCCACTCACAACAAACACCCTGTGAGGTAGGTGGGGCTGAGAGAGCTCCGAGAAGCTGTGACTAGCCCAAGGTCACCCAGCTGGCGTGTGTGGGAGTGCACAGGCTAATCTGAATTCCCCAGATAAGCCTCCACAGCTCAAGCGGCAGAGTGGGGAATCAAACCCGGTTCCTCCAGATTAGAATGCACTTGCTCTTAACCACTACGCCACTGCTGCTCCTTCTCCAAGGAAAAGTCTAACTTAGGCCCCTTCAAATGCACTTTCACAACGACAAGTGTATTTTGCTATTCCACACAATTAAACCCAGCTGCAAAGTGCACTGAAAGCAGAGTGAAGGTGAATGTGCGGAAGGGGCCACAACCTTTATCCACAACATTCTTGAGGACTACCCCCCCAACCCTGACCTCTTCGTTCCATCTGGAATAAAAGAATACCGGAACAGGGGCACATAGTCAAATATCTTGAATTATTAACTGTACCCCAGCAGAGATGGATTATCACAAGAGCCAGATCTAATACTTTCCCATCGGCCATTACAAAGGGTCGTTACTTATCCATCCCTCTCCAGGATCAGGTTTGTCCACACTGTAAAAACCAAGTGGAGACTCTTGCTCACATTATTCTTGACTGTCCAAGATATGTGGGCGTTAGGAATTTCTCTCCCAGGCTGGCCCTAGTCAAATCTGGAAGAGACTCTAACAGTTCTGTTGTGGAGCTTCTGTTAAACAACACAGATGTCATGCTCTTGGAAAAAGTAGCAAAATTTCTTTTGCAAGTGACAGAACTTTCTAAGTAATGTATACTGCTATATACAGTCTTTGCATTTTGAATGTACTCCTGATTTGTACTTCATAAATGTCTGGTAACGCTCTATAGCCTATTTTAAATGCCTAATAAAGGTGGTGGTGGTTGTTGTTGTTGGAATAAAAGAATATCGCTACAGCCGACAGCATTCTGACTCACCTCATCCGAATCAACCCTGACCGCATGGATGGTGACGTCCCCGTTTTTGTGGGCGTACACATGAATGCCACCGTCAGCCACCCGAGACAACCGGAGGCAGGAATCGCCTCCCGCTTGCGGCCCTTCGCTCCAGCCGGTTTGGTCCCTCTCCTGGGGCGGTCCGAAGGTCGCCAGCTTCACTCTAGGGATGTTCTTGGTTAGAAGAGGAGGCTGGCGAGGCATCTGGGAGAGAGGGAAGCGTTTGGATCGGAGACCAGGGGAACAGGTATCCACCCACCGTTGTCCTACTTGTGAGGGGCTGGTTTGGCCAGAGGTGGCCTCAGAGATCTCCTTGAACGGCAGCTGCTCCGCAGGAAGCAGGGATCAGTCCCCCTGGAGAAGACGGCTGCTCTGGAAGGTGGGCTCGAGGGCATCATATCTAGCGGAGGTCTCCTCGTTCCCAACCCTGCCCTCCTGAAGCTCCACCCCCAAAACCTCCAGAAATTACCCAACCAGGAGAGCAAACCTAAGCAACTGCCTTAGATCTCTGCTTCCTAGAGGCAGAACAGCTGGTCTGCATGGGGAATCTGTGGAATTGCATCAGCCCCAGGGGCAGAGGCGTAGCTCCAAGGGGATGGGGTGGGGTGCGACGCACTGGGTACGCGCCCCTGTGGGGGTGTGGCAAAGGCGGGGCGGGGGCAGAGGACGCACCAGTGCACCGGGAACTTTTCCCCCTTGCTATGCCTCTGCCCAGGGGAAATTGCGACTGAAGCATATTTTTACCTCTTTGGGACTGGTGATTTGTTGGATGAGAGATACTCGGTCCCGAACAGGTTTGCTCAGCGTTACTTCCTTGGGGAGGTGGCTAACTGGGCCATCTTGATCAGGAGAATCTGAAAAGCCCGAGAGAGAAAGGGACTCCAGATCCTGAAGAGTTCAGCCGCCAACAAGAAGTTATATGGAAGAACTTGCTCTGGGACCGGCGTGGGAGTTGTGTGTGTCTCGAACGGAGACCCCGAGGGCCGTTTCGTTCTTGCAATTCATTCAACTCACCTGCAGCTGTCTTCAAAGTGCCTTTCTGTATAGAGTCAAAAGGCATCTTGGATCCACTGGAAGGAAACCTGAGGAAGAAGGCCAGAGAGAGGGTAATCGGTGGCAAAACATGACGAACTTAAAACCATGCCAGGTTTAGTCGAAAGCTTTCACGGCCGGAACCCCTGGGGTGTGGTGGGGTTTCCAGGCTGTATGGCCGTGTTCCAGCAGCATTTTCTCCTGATGTTTCGCCTGCATCTGTGGCTGGCATCTCCAGAGGATCATCTGAAGATGCCAGCCACAGATGCAGGTGAAACGTCAGGAGAAAATGCTGCTGGAACACGGCCATACAGCCCAGAAATCCCACAACCCGCCCCCCCCCCCCCTTGGCCAGGTTTTGTTTTGCAATGCTGCCCAAATCCCAAGAGTTATACCTGTCGTTGCTGAATGAAATGCCACTGCTAGAGGAGAAAGGTTATGTGAGCAGTGATTTATGGAGAAGTGCAGAGAACCACAAAAGCAATAGAGAGTTGTACCAATGGGGTACACAGAGTCCAGGAGGATGAGTTACAAGGACCCTTTCAAGCAGTGGTACCACAATCCTCAAACGGTCAGATACAACACACCCAACCCGTGGTGGTTCTCCATTACAACACACACACCCATATGTTCTTGATGCAAGAGATACGCCAACATTTTAAAAAAGAACCGGAGGAGGAAATGCCGGAGCAAAATGGAATCGAGCCAACTGTACCGGATGCAATCGTAGAGGTCGTGCCAATTTTCACCCTTCGGCACAGGGAAGGCCATTTCTCGGGGAACAGGGGAGAGGCCGCTCGAGACCAGCTTGGATTGATGAGCTTCAGAGAAGGGCACACCTTTAAAAGAACAGAGATGAATCGCAGCCGTTTTCATAACTTCTGCCTCTCAGCTTCCTTGCCCCAGCCTGTATTTTACGGGCAATCAAGTCCAATTTTTTTTAGAAGAGTTTGGATTTATATCCCCCCTTTCTCTCCTGTAGGAGACTCAAAGGGGCTGACAATCTCCTTTCCCTTCCCCCCTCACAACAAACACCCTGTGAGGTAGGTGGGGCTGAGAGAGCTCCAAAGAACTGCGACTAGCCCAAGGACACCCAGCTGGCATGTGTGGGAGTGCACAGGCTAATCTGAACTCCCCAGATAAGCCTCCACAGCTCAGGTGGCAGAGCGGGGAATCAAACCCAGTTCCTCCAGGCTAGAATGCACCTGCTCTTAACCACTACGCCACTGCTGCTCATACAGGGAGGACTTCAGAGTTACGGATGCTGGAGGTCCTAGGGTACAACGTTTTTTCAGGGGAACTCAATTATAAAGCCTGGGCGGCTGGATGTGTTTTTAAACAAGACGGATGAAAATGTGGAGCCGCCGGCCCACGCCCTCCCACTCTCTCACCTGGGTCGAAGAGCAAGTTGCTAGTGAACAGGTTTTTCACCAGGAGGTTGGAGCAGAGCTTGATGTTCTTCAGGTGGCTGTAGTTTCGGTTCAGGTACAGGGAGAGGATGTGGCGAAGGTCAAGGGTTAGGAAAGTCCAGCGCACGTTGGTGGGAGCCAGGCCCACCAGATCTGAGGGTCAGAAGCCCGGCAAACACAAAGTTGAGCACGGAGACGCTGAACACACGTATCTACCTTGTGCATCTATTTCCTGACCTTTCAGTCTAAAATATTTTGAACTAAAACCGTAAGCCAGGAAGTCCCTCGTTTGGATATCATCTCAGTGACAAGTTCCTTAAGTGGCCTTGCGGGGGATATCATTTTCAGTCTCACAGCTGGGGCATCACCAACACCTTTTTTGGAATTCATTTTTTAGAAAGCAGGCTTTTGCAACTTCTAATTGAAAGTAGAGATTTGATTGGCTTGGAGGATTTTTTAAAAATGCTGGTTTGGTTCTGATATTTCAAGAAGAGGAAGAAGAAGAGTTTGGATTTCTATTTTGAATACCTTTAATGGCATATAAATAGTTTAACATTAACACTGCAAGATAATAACAGCCTTTACAACTTCTGACGAGTTAAAATAACACCATTTAAAAATTTAGCCACCGCTTCCAACAGCTCATAGTTGTGAGTTTGGATTTATACCCCCCCCCCTTCTCAAGGAGAGTCAAGGAGACTTACAATCTCCTTTCCCTCCCCCTGCCCCCCAACAAACACCCTGTGAGGTAGATGGGGCCGAGAGAGCTCCGAAGAACTGTGACTAGCCCAAGGTCACCCAGCAGGAATGTGTTGGAGTGCACAAGCTAATCTGGTTCACCAAATAAGCCTCCACAGCTCAAGTGGTAGAGCAGAAAATCAAACCCGGTTCTCCAGATTAGAGTGGACCTGCTCTTAACCCCTAGGTAGTGTGGTGGGATCTGCTTCTGGCAGTGATAACCACACGTGGCTCTCTCCCCAAGAGCAGCAGTTCACAGCAAAAAGCCCCAACCTGGTTCTCTCCGGGAACTTGAATCCCAGCCTCAAAGCCTGCTACAGACCAGACTGAGAGGGACCCACAGTCGAACGCCCACTCTGGCACTGCTGTGCTCCTACCTCGCTTGGCCGCCTTGGCTGTGTTTTCATAGAGGGACCCTTTGGCTGCGCCGCAGATGAAGGGGAACTGCAGCCATGTCGCTGTCGACTTGAACTCCTTGAAGAGGTTGGAAAAGGAGATGCGGACCACTTGGCAGTCCTGCGTAGGAAAAAGAACAACACCGACTCAACAGGGGCAGGTCTCTCATTTGGGATGGCTCAGATATACTGCGCTGAAGAAGACACCTGGAAGGCTGGACAAACATTAAGCCTGCGATCCTCGCTGCATGAAATCCATCTTGAGTGCCAGCGAGAAAGGTAGAAATGACTAGAAATGACATAAATATGAAAATAAATGTGAATGTTCAACAAATCTTCATACTCCACATTTTTATTACTCTACAGAATATATTCGGCTAAACACTGGGAGAGCCAAGACCTCTACAATGGATGAGAGAGTCAAGCTGAAAGGTGTCCCTCAGCAACTCCTGTCTGCCTCCTGAGACTCCTCCTTGCACAGCTGAAAGGATCAGAAACTGCCATTTCAAAGTAGCAAAAGCAGCAGCGCCTGGAAAGCCAAATTCTGTAACCCATCTTGTCTTCTGTGCTGACACGGAATCACAACAAACACACAGCTCCAGTCACCAAAACGTAGCTTACCAATGTGCCTGCCGTTGAAACCTTCTCCACCCTCCACCTACACTGTTCTACGCATAAACACAAACTCTCAGAAGAGGGATTTTCTCTCATCACGGTGGCAGCACAGGTCTCTCACTCCGCCCCAATTGCACCCCCAGCTCTACTGCCCCATTCCTCCTCTTTCATATGGTACCCTCTGCTGCCCTGCTGGTAACAAAGAACCTCCCGCCTTCTGCCTTCATGCATTATGACACTTTATTGCACTGAACTGAACTGAAACTTTCAGTGGCATTCAGATAGCAACAATAATACATGCTTTAAAAATACAAATTTATTCTTTCCTTAACACACTCAGCAAAGTCCTAACAGCAGCAATAACGGACCCACTTCTTGAAAGAGCCAGCAAACACAGCATTCCCAGCAAAGAGCTTGAGAAGGGCCATAGAATCCTAGAGTTGGAAGAGACCCCAAGGGCCATCAAGTTCAGCCCCCTGCAATGCAGGAACACACAATCAAAGTACCCCTGACAGATGGCCATCCAGTCTCTGTTTAAAAACCTCCAAAGAAGGAGACTCCACCACACTCCAAGGTAGTGCATTCAACTGTCAAACAGCCCTTACAAGTTTCTCCTGATGTTTGGGTGGAATCTCTTTTCCTTCACCTTGAACCCATTACCCCTGGTCCTCATCTCTGGAGCAGCAGAAAACAAGCTTGCTCCCTCACCAACATGACATCCCTTCAAATATCGAAACATGGCTATCATGTCACCTCTTAACCTTCTCTTCACCAAACTAAACCTCCCCAGCTCCCTAAGTCTCTTCTCAGAGGACATGGATTCCAGACCTTTTTTCCATTTTGGTTGCCTTCCTCTGGACCGTTCCAGCTTGTCAGTATCCTTCTTGAATATCCATCTGCCAGTCAGATAAACAGGCACAGCCAAAGATGACCCGTGCCTCACGGCCTGCACCTCAACCTGCATCTCATGCAACTACATTGACCCTTGATGGCAAGAAGGGAAACCTTCACCCACCTCTGTGGCAACATCCAGATGCACCACGAAATATTTGGTCGGCATGGGCTTGAAAAGGATGTAGAGATAGCAACCAGTAAGGCCTAGCGACTGTGTGCTGGTCTTGGGAAGCTGGAGGTAGTTGCTAGCAGGAACTGAACCACTGATGCGATACACCGTGCCTTTCAGAGTCTTGTCCTGGGCAGGGAAGAGAGAGAGCTGCAAGGGTGCGCATTGGAAAGATGGCAGATGACACAAGGAGCAAACCAAGTTCTTGTGGCATCTTCAAGACTAACAATCTTGCCTTCACTGCACTGTTTTGTACCAATACCATTCCATTTTTTGGCACAGCATGTCTAAATCCCATAGTTCTGAAATCCTAGTCCAGTTATCTCCGTTATCAGATTCTGTTTGTACTGACACCCAGGGTATAATCTGCCTTGAGTGTCAATAACAAAGGTAAACTAAGAATAACTGAACAGAGGAGCCCCCAGCCATACCATCACGGTTGTCACGTCTCCTTCTTTGGTGGACCTTTTCCATTCCTCGACTTTGAAGTGCTTGAAGACATTCAGGAACGGGTGCTGCCACACTGTAAGTGGGGAGCAGAGCAGTTAAAACATCAACAGCTGCAATGCAATTCCCGCAAATGAAACATCTTCTGCTTCGAATGATACGGATTTCTGCAAACAAGTTCCCTAAGTTAGCCTTAGGCTAACTTCTGAGTTAAGTAAGAAAGGACATTAAACACTGTGGGTTTTCCAGGCTGTATGGCCGTGTTCCAGTAGTATTTTCTCCTGATGTTTCACCTGCATCTGTGGCTGGCATCTTCTCAGAGGTCCAACAGGTGCCACAACATTTTAGTGATTCCGGCCGTGAAAGCCTTCGACAATACATTAAACAAGGTAGCTGCAAAACAGGGTAGCCTCAGCAGGATTGGGGGATAAATAAGACTGAACAGCCATACAAGTTCAAGTTCAAAGACCTTTTAAAAAATTTTAGTTAGTAAAGCAAGGCATTAAAACATAGCAGAGCTAAGTAATCCAAATACAGTTTTACAAGATAAAACAGGTACTCCTGTTTCAAAAATGCATACATCAGAGCGAAAGAGGAGACCAGGAAATTATTTCGTAATAGTGAGCAAGAATTTGGCCACTATGTCCAATTGCTTGGGATTCTCTGTATTCAGAAGATAGTTCAATTTAAGATTAAAAAGGCTTGGATGGACCAGTAAGGGATCCCCTAAAAACAGGTTTGGTCTATAATCGTTAAATTTTGGACAAACTAATAAAATGTGCTCCAATGACTTCTCAGAGGTTTGACAGCCCACAGGTATGCTTTTGCCAGAAGGCACCGCGGACCTCTCTGGGGAAAAGGTTAGTGGAAATGTGTTGGTTCACAATAATCAATAGCCACCTCCTTCAGCTTAGGGTCAGACAAGTATGTTTAAATATGCAGCTGTCTTGCATTTCCCGGGCATGATGTTAAAATGGAGGGGAGAGAACAAGCTCCTTGCTTTACTAACTAGATGTTGGTGTTCCTGATCGAATAGCCGTACCTTGATACAACGTTGTATCTCGCTAGGAGAAAGCGTAAGGAGCTGGTCCCAAGAAAGACCCAGGGAGGAAATGTTTGATTTGATATGAGCCCACCAGGTAGAAGATTGAAGTTCGTGGAGGGTGCAATAAATGAGACTGTTAGGGTTGTTAAGGAAACATAACCGAATCCAAAATTTAAAAATGGCCCACCATGCTTTTGTTTCCAAGAGGTGTAATCGTGCCTCGAGGCAGAGGGCGGCGTAGGGTACGCAATGGGGGACCCCAAAAAGCTTATATAAAAGTTTAGATTGTATTCGCTCCAAGGGGAACAGCCATACTGTTCTTTGCAAAATCCACAGCAAGGCATAAAATCCTTTTACTGGAACCAACCAATATTTTTCCCTCCTTTATACATTTTTATAACATCTGGCCTGATAAAGAGTTTTGATAAAGGGTGCAGTAATTTGCGTCATTTCGGTTGGTCTCAATAGGAAGTACAATATCGGTTTTGTTTCTTGTTCTGGACAGATAAACTTTCCAAACAATTCTTATAATAAGCTGGTCTTTCCTTCCAACTTGCCCATACATAAAAGCAACAACCTGCCTACAGATCTAAAGACACAGGAGCATTTCTGGGATACAGTATCTTTCCCCCTATCCCAAAATGGGATTTTGCAAATATAACTTCTATGTGACAGGCAGAAATCCAAAAGTTGACACTTTCTCCTATCTCGGAGGAAACTGTCACCTATTGAGATGCTAACCCTCCAAATACATGCAAATTAACACCTGTGCAATTGACAGAAGTGCATCAGGCAGAGGTCCAACAGGTGCCACTTCCCCCATGTGTGGAGGGGAGGGTCCAGAAACCTCAACCTAGGGAACATCTGCCTGTTGCACAGCTGTTCAGGGGCTAAAGCCCTGCAGCCCACCCGGGGGGTCCTCCCCTTGACGGCTACCTTTGGCCATGCTGATGATCGCCCCGGCTCCTCTCTCGCCTTCCCGCCGCTTCCCTTGAACAGCCCGCCAACCATAGAGTCGCTCCAGGAAAACCAGAGGGAGAGGGGAAAGAGCGGCCACGCCGGATCCCAGCCGCGAAGGCTAGAGCGACCGCGCGGCGTCGCCCTCCTTTTTTCGTTGGGAAAGGTTCGGGGACGCTCTAGCCTTCGGCTCTCTATGGCACCACTGGTGGCTTAACGTCCCCTGGGTCCCCGCGAGCCGCGCTCTCGATTCTGCGCCCGCTTTTTGCACGGAGAGTAATCCCCAGTCCATAGGAAGGCTCGCAGCTACCTTGTGCGTTATTATTAATAGGGAAAAGATGATTGACGTTTGTGGTGGGGAGGGAGCTGTCTGCTCTAATCCATATGCAATATGGCCAAACTGACTTTTTTAAATGATTGGCATTCCTGCATTGACCCTTAAGCCAAATAAGCACGTGCTCAAGGAGATCACAGGAAATAATGTGAAAGATCTCCATCAGAGACCCTGGAGAGGTGCCGCCGATCATCTCTAAACCAACAATCTAATAAAACAAGACCAATGATCTAATACATTCAGGAAATAAGACAAGACCAATAATCTAATACATTCAGGAGAAAGCAGCTTCATGTGATCTTTACTGGCCATGGGATATACTGGATAAAGGTGGGGGTGGCGGTTCTTGGCAGCTGGTATCGCACCCAGTGAGTTGCCAAGTTTACCTCTGGGACTGACTGGGGTCTATTCAGCAGCGCGCACACTCTCCCCCCCCCCTCCCCCAGCAAAGGTGACTCCTTGATCCAAAGCTCTCTTTTCTTTTCAGGCATGGATCCTGATGACTTGGATCCTGGAGAGCTGGCCCCCTCCTCATTGCAGGGAAGAAGGAAAAACTGGAACCTTTGGCAGGTGGTAGTAGCGGCCGGCTTAGCAGTCTCCCTTGCATGGACAAGACAGTTCGGCATCCGCAGACTGCCTTTCAGGTTACAGGTAGCCATTTGACTGCTGCTTTCAAGACATTTCAGCAGTGCAAGGAGGAAACACAGGAGAGGATCCTGCTAACCCAGTGGTTTTCAACTTTCCTAATGCTGCGACCCTTTAATACAGTTCCTCATGTTGTGGTGATTCCCAACCATAAAATTATTTGTGTCTCGGTTCCTAAGACCATTGGAAATATGTGTTAGGCGGCCCCTGTGAAAGGGTCGTTCGACCCACAGGTTGAGAACCACTGTGCTAACCCGTCCCACCAGCTATGATACCTCCCTGCGGTAGAATTAGCTTCCCACTGACCAAGGTTGATATTCCGGATCCACAACATGCAACTCCAGTTTTTAATGGCAGTCGGTAGCAGAAAGTACTTTCAAGTTGCAGCCCCCTTATGGGGACCCCATCGGGTTCCCCGAAGCATGAGACTGTTCAGAGGTGATTTGTTGTTGCCTGCCCTGCATTGTGACCTTGGATTTCCTTAATGGCCTCCCATCCAGGGACTCCCCAGGGCTGACCCTGCTTAGCTCCAAAGATCCAATGAGACTAGCTAAGCCTGGCCCATCCAAATCGCAGTCAAACTGAGATTTAGTCCATCACAAATACACTGCCCTGTCGTCTTAAGGTTCGTCCTGGATTCTAGGCTGCTGACATGTGGAATGAATCTCACAGGGCTCCTGCTCCCTTTGGGTATTACTGTTCACATTTTCCACTGTTTTTGCACTTTGTCCTAATTAGCAATACGTGACTAAGCAGCGCAGTCATGTCCCGCTGATGAGTAAGCAGCTCTCTCAGAAGGCTGAGCAGAGGCTGTGTGGATTTGCATGCCCCAATTCTGTGCTTGTCAGAAAACTGATGCAGTTGGAAGGGCGGAAGACAAACCCGTCCCGTGCGTTGCTCAGCGCTCTCTTTCCTCCAACCCAGGTGCCGTACGTGCCGTCGAGCGCCAAGCAAGTGGAGAATATGATGGTGCTGCTCGAGAAGCGGTCGGGGAAGCTGGTGGATTTAGGGTCGGGTGATGGCAGAATTGTAAGAGCATTGAAGCACTCAGGGGAGCTCTCAGGGAGGAGACTTGTGTGCCTTGCATGCGAAAAAGTCCCAGGTTCGAGTTCTGCCCTGCCCAGAGGATTTTAGGGCTGGGAAAGCTCAGAAGAGACAATATTGGCTGTACGGACCAGGGAGCGTAACTCCGTATAAAGAAGTTACAGGCGTGAACAACTGATTTGCACACCTGGACTCAGAGGTGTAGCTGGGCCATACTGCGCCCGGTGCACACTCTGTGTTTTCCACCCCCACCCCCCCTTTGCAGCCCTCTGCCCCCTGACCTTAGTTTAGCCTGGAAAAATGGTCTGTTCCCTTCAGGCTGAAAATGGCCTGGCAGGAACTACACTTCCCATGAGACTTTGGGGCTTGCAAGGTCTCCTGGGAAGAGAAGATCCCACCAGGCCATTTTCAGCCTGAAGGGAACAGGTTGCTTCTCCAGCTTGCACTGTTTCACTAAAGTAAGTGGGGGGGGGCGCAGCAGGGGGCGATATTCTGCGCCCCCCCCGGCGCATGCCTGGTGCAACGCGCACCCCCACCTGTCCCCTGGTAGCTCCACCTCTGCCTGGACTTACTGATGTACTTCCCACAATCCTCACTCACTGTTGTTTTGCACCAAACCAGGGCTCATAGAATCACCTCCTGCCCTTGATAATGGTAACTGCCTGAAGTCCAGGAAGTTGCTGTCTTCCATTGACCTGAACCATTGCAGCTAGAAGTTGCTGAGTCTCCCTAATGCTTTCAGCATCAAACAATGCAGTTGATTCTGGCTGTGTTTTCCAGGTTGTGGAAGCCTACAGACGTGGCTTCAGGCCTGCCATTGGCTATGAACTCAATCCGTGGCTGGTGAGCCTATCTAACATTCGTGCCTGGCGGGCAGGGTGTTATGGAAAGGTTTGCTTCTGCCAAGAAGATCTCTGGAAGGTAAATTTTGACCTGCATACCAAGAGCCAACCCCCGCAAAGATACTGCTGGCAAGGATCGTTTGGATCAGGGGCATGGTACTGGGGGAAGGGTGAAAAATAAAAACTTCTTCACCTTAGTTTCCCAAATAAAATCCTTTGATGTAATTAGCCACAACAGGAGGGGAAAGACAGCTATGCCTTGAGGGATCTGTATTTTTTCCCATTCCAAGACTGTTAAGAAGCATCAGGGGCAGTGGGTCTGATGGTCAGACCTTTTAGAACAAGTCCAGTGGCACTTTAAGAACCAATGAGATTTCCAGGGTATGAGCTTTAGAGAATCACCATTCCCTTTTGTCAGATACCAGTTTTCTAAAAAGTTAACAGCAGAGCCAAATCCCCAGTCCCTGGATTTCCCAAGTGTGGCAGAGCTTGGCCCTAAACCTTCCACAACAAGGCTGGTTTTGTTTAAGCTGGAAGACGAAAGAGACAGCGTGGTGTAGTGGTTAAGAGCAGATGGATTTGAATATGAAGAACCGGGTTTGATTCCCCACTCCTCCACCTGAGTGGCAGAGGCTTATCTGGTGAACCAGATGTGTTTCCGCACTCCTACATTCCTGCTGGGTGACCTTGGGCTAGTCACAGTTCTCTCCAAACACTCTGAGCCCCACCTACCTCACAAGATGTCTGTTGTGGGGAGAGGAAGGGAAAGGAGCTTGTAAGCCACCTTGACTCTCCTTACAGGAGAGAAAGATGGGGGTATAAATCTAAATCCTTCTTCTTATTTTAAAAAAATACTTGCTGCCACCTACCAGAACATGACAGTTAACAATAAGGGATGGGACACCTCAGACGAGATAGCAACTATAAGTTACAAAAGGCACCTGTTTGCAGGAGAGTACAAGAAACCAAAAAGGGGCTCAGGTGAAGGCACCCCTTGACCACCAACCATTGCTTCACCTTGTCTTCTACTTATCTGCAAGGAAACAGACTCCCCAGACACCTGTATATAGGAACGACGGCCACTAGCTTATAGGGAGATCAGACAGATTCTCAGAGAATGTACTGATAAGCCCACCTCTTATTGATACAGTTTCCAAGGGTGCTTTCTACTGGCACAGAACCATGACAAAAACACCTGCAGGTTCAGAGACAACAGGCCTCCCCCCGCCGCTGCCCCACTACCAGTGGGTAGGAGCCCAGAACCAGGGAGGGGTTTTGCAAGTGGCATCTGCTTGGTCCTGTTTGGAAACCGGTTGCTGCTCTGGGTGAACTCCAGCTCGGCTCTCCTTAACTGGTTTTTCCTTTTTCTCACGAGACATGATAAGAGAGCCAACAAATGCACACGATCTTCTGAAACTCTCCCAGGCTCCCTTTCACCTCGCCAGAAGTCCCCGAATGGATGGAAAAGCCTTTGGGGAGCACACGTGGTGCACAGTGCAATCGTTTCCTCCCTGTTTCGCTCGCCACGCGACTGCGCTGCAACCGTTGCTGACTTGCTGTGTCCAAGTCTCTCATCCTGCAGCTAGCTTGAGGAAGCCACCCAGCGGGGTCTGGGGTGCTTCCGCTCCCAATGAGATGGTCACTGAACTACCCTTTTGTTTCCCTCTGAAGGTAGATCTCTCTGACTGCAGCAACGTCACTGTGTTCCTCACTCCTGGCTTGGTGAGTAAGAGCTGTCCTGAGCTGCCTGTTCCTGTGTTTGCGAAGTCAAAGAGAGGAGGGATATTTAGACGTGGCAGTGCTTGACGAGCTGATGACCTTGTCAACCATGGCCATGCGGGGGTCAGAACCAAAGTCTTTCCGTTCCCAATACAGCACTGTTAGAGGTTCTGCCCTGCTGCCCCCGAGCCTTCAGAGACACATCTAAGAATTTGTGCTTCTAATTGTAATGAGAAGAGGCAGCAACTTTGAGGATGAGATCAGTCCAGAGCTAGAGGCCTTGGGAAAGTGCCCTTTGCCAGGATAGGACAACACTTAGACCAGCAGGCGAAGTCTGAAAGCGTGAGCCTACCTTGTTGGAATCATAGAGTTGGAAGAGACCCCAAGGGCCATCCAATCCAACCTGTTCTTGTTCTCTCTCTGCACAGTGTGTGAGGAAAGCCCCAAGTCCCTGGCAAAATGTCACAAACGTTAACCTGTCCCACCCGCTCCCACCCCAGTCAGAATCCTTGGTGCTCAGTGCTGGTCGGCATCTTGGTCCCATAAGCCTTTGCACCCAGGTTGTTAGTTAAAAACACCAGACTTCTGTTTGGAGTGAAAGGTTAATTCCTGTCACACAAATGCAAAGCGTTGTTTATTCACACCTCCTGCTGGCCAAAGGGATTTGGAAAAATAAAGAAGTCAAATGGGTGCTGTTTTTAATTTGTTTCAATACCGTCTTCTCCTTTGTGAGGCCGGTGGAAAGGGCAGAGTCTGCCTATTAGTAAAGAACAGCGATGCCTCTCGAAGCGCCCGACACCCTTGTGCTGAGACATCACATCTGTGTGTTCCATTTAGTGCGCTGCCACTGCAGACTCGCTCTGACCCTCTGCTGAGCTGCCTGCTTTTCCCAACTGCAGAGTCAGCCGAAAGCGAGGAGCGCCTCGTTTCTGCAGAGGCTGCAGTCTGAGCGCCACGATTTCCACAGCCCTGTGCCGCGATGCTAAGGGAAAGCATGGGAGCTGATGTTGGGCAGTGGCGAAGGGAAACTGGTCCAAGTCTGTCTTTGCGGTTATACACACATGATGGGCCGGTCTCCCAGTCAATTCTGATGTAGCTGTTGACCGGAGGGAGGATACTGATGGTGCGAGACTTCCTCAGCAATGCTGCAGCCTCGTGCTCATGTGCCAGCATCTTAAATAATAGAATCATAGAGTTAGACGAGACCCCGAGGGCCATCAAGTCTAACCTCCTGCAATGCAGGAACACACAATCAAAGCACTCCTGACAGATGGCCATCCAGCCTCTCTTTAAAAACCTCCAAAGAAGGAGACTCCACCACATTCCGAGGTAGTGCATTCCCCTGTCGAACAGCCCTAACTGTCAGGAAGTTTTTCCTGGTGTTTAAGTGGAATCTCTTTTCCTTCCCCTTGAAGTTCCCATGACTCCTGGTCCTGGTCTCTGGAGCAGCAGAAAACAAGCTTGCTCCCTCACCAACATGACATCCCTTCCAATATCTAAACAGGGCTATCATGTCACCTCTTCACCTTCTCTTCACCAAACCAAACATCCCCAGCTCCCTAAGTCTCTCCTCACTTACTGCCTTGTCTCTCCTCACATGCAAGCTCAGGTTTGGCATTGCAAGTCACACAGATACACCCTCAACAGGGAAACACGCTAGGGCAGGGTTTCAAACTCATTTGTTACGTGGGCTGGATATAATATAAACGTGACTTGCTTGGGCCAGGCCTCAGCTGGCCCCAGAACGGCACTTAGGGCTGCCTGGATTGGTGAGCCCGCGGTGGGATAGAGTGGCTGCTTTGAGAGGCCTTCTCAGATCCCCTCAAGGGGTTAGACCTGCCCCTTGGGCTGCATGTTTGACACCCCTGCCATAAGGCGCGCAGGAGGGGTATTGATGGGGGTTTTTTTTGCTCACGGGGGCGACAGAATTGACAGTACAACGTGCAGCAGTTACGAAGATGCATGCTGGTAAATCCATCTCAGTAGCCAGACAACTGTGATCACACCTGTCTTTTCAGAAGATAGACTGAGTTGCTAATGTCCTTCACCAATCTCATTGGTTTCTGGGAAGGTGCCTCAAAGTAGCCTACCATGGACTGCGTCTCTTGCAAGCACTGACTTCATCTTGGTGAATAACCCCTCTGTGGGCACCTTAAAGTGCCCAAGAATCTCCACCCAATCACTGAGCTCCTGAGTCAATTCTCAATGCTTCCTGAGTCAATTTGTCCTTGTCCCACAAATCTGTCCCTGTCCCACAAATCTGGAAATGCACTAAAGTTAGAAACGATCAGACGAGCAGAGCACACGTTTCTTGTAGAGGTTTCGCCTTTGTTGATTTGAACGCTTGCTGGAGGCCAGTCACTCTCTCAGCCTAGGCTAGCTCGCAGTATCATTGAGAAGGTAAAATGGGAAAGGTGGACGATGCTTTAAGCTGCTTTGGGTCCCCACTAGGCAGAAAAACAGGGCTATAAAAATCAAAAACCAACAAAACAATTCTGGTCTTTCAAGCCGAAATTTGCTCTCTCCGAGCAGTGTTTGCTTTGTATCATATTTGGGACTCATTTGCAGACACCTTTTTCGGCTACTGCTTCCTTCTGTGACAGGTCCCTCTCCTGGAGAGAAAGCTGCTTGCAGAGCTGCCGGAGGACGCCTGCGTAGTGGTCGCTCGCTTCCCTTTCCTCAAGTGGACACCGAGTGAGGTTACTGGCAATGGTTTGGAGAGAGTTTGGGCCTACAACATCGGAGCTGTACGGCAAGCCCAACAGGGCAAAATAGGGAGGAGTCCGGTACAAGTCACAAAGTATGTCACACAATGAGAAAGAAAGGAGGTGCAAAACAATGTTTTCTGTTTCTCTTGACTGACGAAAGGACAGTCTTAGGGTGCTATTTGGGCTGAGAAGGCTAGCTAGATCAGGGGTCAGCAACCTGTGCCTCTCCAGATGTTCATGAACTACAATTCCTATCAGCTCCTGCCAGCATGGCCAATTGTAGTTCATGAACATCTGGAGAGGCGCAGGTTGCTGACCAGTAAGCTAGATGAATGATCCGTGCTGCCATACCTTGCTCAAATTCAATTCATACCTTGAGTAATTTAATTTTGGCAACTGTCTGAGGAATGTTGGGTGCTTACATGTAACCAAGGCAAGTTAAAAGAGTTCTCGCAACCATTTTGGGAAGAACATATGCCACAACAGGTGGCTGCTAGGGGCCAGCTCACTGGGTATCCGCTTATGGCAAGGGACTGCAGTTCAAATCCTATCTCCCTTCACAGACTCAGCAGCGGCCTTGATAAGTCTTGATCTTTCGGCATCACTCCTCCATCTGCAAAACGTGAACGGCGGCCTACCTCGCAAAGTGGTGGTTAGGGCAAACGCAAGACTGCGAAGAATTCTTCAAGTGAAAAGAACTATTCTAAAGGCAAAATTCTGCACTTGTGCTGTGAAACTAGGCTGAGGATTTACAGAAGCACGCGGAAAATAAAATATAATTTACCAGGAATGTAATAAAATGTACCTGCTCTATGCCTTCACACTGGTCCCAATTATTCCCTCATTTTCAATTTATACAACTTACAAAGCAACCATAAGATGGAAGGGGGGAGGGGGCTCTGTCAGGTACTCACTCAATGCAGTGCTTTACACAAAGAATAATTAACTATGCATGACGTTCACCAAAGGGGTGGGGATTGATTTAGGACCACTTGACGTCTTCTGTTCTAAACTTGGACACTGCCCCTGTGAAACAGACCCAATATCGTATTCCTAAGGGGATGGGGAACCAGACTGAAGTCAGGGCAATACTGAAAACAGCTGCCACCTAAGATCCCAGCAAACTTGTTCTTCGAATCAAATTCTCACGCGCATTCCAATACATTCAGATATTTAGATGAACAGATCAGAAGTGGCCGGATGCCGTCCAGACCTTTTGCCCGTCTCCCATCACATCATTAATTGTGGTTTAGTGTCCCATACCAAGGCTGAAAACACTGACTCCGCATACCTTTGAACGGCTTGCAGAAACCAACTCTGAGCCCTGGCTCCAAACGCTGGTTTTCACTAGCCCTGGGTTGTGGGAAGTGAAAAGAATTGGGATGAGTAGATTTGGTTCTGCAGCCTGCCTGACGACAGAACTGTAGTTAAGGGATAAGCCGACGTGACATTTCCACCGGGCCACCTCAACGTGGAGGAAAAGTCAGGGTGGATGCTTTCCCTCCCCTGCTGCTTTAAGGGAAAAACTCCAACCAGCTCAATCGTTTTATTTTATTTTTTAAATTTACAGAAAGCAGAGAAAAACATACCAGTTATATCCAGCTTCTCACTGCCAAAATACAGCTTTTGACATCCCGTTTTGCTGACAACCAACATGCATACAAATAGCGATCATTTTTCTTTCCCTGCTGACAATAAAATGATATATTTTTTTAAAGAGAGCGAATGTGTATTAGCTTTTTTTTTCTGGTTGCAGTTCCAGAACGCCCTTTGGAGGAGCTCGGGCATTCAGGGTCTGTAACTGTGCTTTCTCCTTGCACACCGACACCAGCCGAGCCTGTCACTGCAGACAACCGCCCTCTGGGGACAGTCCGTGCAGTGCTCGGCCAGCCCGCCGGGAGACCAAGGTGCGATTCTCTCCACGTTTCTGAGAAACGTCCTTTCAGACGGCCTTGGCTGCAGGCCGCTTCGGATGGCTTACGGTCTTTGAGTTTTTAAAAAGTTTTGCATTGAAAAGGTCACAGTATAATGGTTAGAGGATTCATGCAACGAGGAGGGAGGCGAAAGAAAACTCTTCTAGTAGCGTATAAGTCGGAGGCTGCCCCTGGCACCTGGCCTCTCATGGTGCAAAAGCCACCCACAAGTGGCGGGGAGAAGTAAGCCCCGACTCCCCTAAGCCATACCAGCCGGCCCTTCGGGGAAAGGCCAGTGTAGGGGATGAGAACCCCGTGGCCGTGAGACCTGCCCTCTAGCCTTGCACTGACTTTGGGGCGTCCACTTCCAGGCGGGGTCTGGAGATACGGAACTAATGTCCAGATCAAACAGACCCATTCCCGTGAAGAAAATGGCTGCTCTGGGAGGTGGACTCTATGGCATTACGCCACACCAAGGCCTCTCCCTTCTGCAGGCAATAACCCGAAAATCTCCAGGAATTTCACAATCCAGAGCTGCCAACACTACATTTACTAGTTGGGGTCTGCAACCTGCAGCTCTCCAGATGTTCACAGACTACAATTCCCATCAGACCCTGCCACCATGGCCAATTGGCCATGCTGGCAGGGGCTGATGGGAATTGTAGTCCATTAACATCTGGAGAGCCACAGGTTGCAGACCCCTATACTAGTAAACCGGGGGGGGGGGGGGGGGAGAATCAGGATGTTTCATGCTCCGTCATGCATTTTGGCTTTCTAAAAAGCGCTGAACCCCATCAGAAGTGTTCTATTAATTGTGCCACTGTTCATTATTCCACAGACACCTCATCTGGGAAAGCAGCAAGGTACGGGGTTGTGAGTGTGCTTCGCTCTTTCTCCGCTGGCTGCTTCTATGCTCCAAACACAGTCTGGAACATTTTTTAAAAAGACAGGACCCTAACGGATGAGCGGGGCTGCAAGGGAAAGGGGATCTGCCCGTTCCCGCCACCTCCTCGAAACAACTGCTAGGAATTCCGTTGACAACACAAGCTTGGGCTGCTCGTTCCCTGGGGGTCCCTCTGCAAAAGGGATCCGCAAATGCTGTGATGCACTTTCCTGCCAAAGGGACTGGCCCTGGTTGGCCTCACCTTCTCTCCCTGGCCCTGCAGTAAGCTTTGGAACAAACACGCAAGCAAGCAAGCGAGGGTGTCTGGCGGCCAGTGGGACCTGACTCCCAGCTTACGGGAGATGCCGTCCTAATTAAGGGAGGCAAAAAATAAACCCGGCCAAGGAGAACCCCTTTTTCATTCCTTTCCTTCCTGTAGATGCATAACCTTCGTGGAGTCACCCCCTCTGTAAATCAAGGCCCTTCAAGTCTGAAGGCCAGCCAGTCCACGAAGCAATTCTTTGCGTCTAAAAAAGAGAACCAGATCCGGGGCCTCAGGCGGCCCAGTTCTCAAAAGCAATTCCCGTCCAACCTGCGGTACATTCAAGAAAGCTGTGTGCTGAATTCTCTGTTAACAGCGATCCCGTGTTCCCAGAGCGTCCTGTAAGGAGTCCGTTCCACAGCAAAAAAAAAAAAGCAAAATGGAAGGTAACAGGAACACACACGGACACGTCCCTTTCCCACCTCGTCACCTGAGCGCCAGGAAAAGGGAAGGCCCGCAATAAATAGCTTAGTTAGTCGCACCTATAAAATGATATCAATAAGTTATCAGTTATAAACCTTCATATGGTTTGAATAAATATGTCTTAAGAGTTGGACACTTCATACATACATGTCAACCCCTGCACACAAACTTTAAAGTGCCTGCCCCTCCCACAAAAGAAACACTTCAGTTAGTGCCTGCTATTAAAAAAAAAATCATCACCGTGTAAGAGTTTTGTGCCTATAGAAAGAAAATATTGCTTTGCTTAGCCCTTTTGTTACCCTGAGAAAGGAGCAGGGCAGAAACTTACTCATTTATTGCTCATTGACCTGAGAAAGTAGGGAAAGTGTGTGGGACGGGGGAAAGGGAATCAGCGCTTTACTCCTTGAAGAAAGAAGCTGTTTCAGTGCACTGCAAGAAAACTTGTCTGCGTTTTTGGGTCTTCTCAGGGATGCCAAAATAAGTTAGCTAGCAATATGTCCAGGCATCTAAACTCTGAGATATGTTTCCTACTTAAAAGTTCACCTGAAAATATGTATTGTCCCCTCCGCACCCCTCCCCCCTCCCCATTTATATACATATTAGCAGAATGCTTCTTATCCCTGCTATAGCGTTTGTGCCTTGTAAAAATCCCAAGTGGCACTGCTGATGCCCCGAGAAACTACATTAGGATTTTTTTTTTTTTTGCTACACGTGAAGACAGTCCTACAGGTCCTAATAGGTAAGGCGACGTCAGATAGCTCTGCAGTGATGAAGAGTTATGCCGACTGGAAAGAGCCCTTTAACCATAGGAATTATGTACAATTCATGCATGAAAGTGGTATGCGTTCTAATGCACAGGGCATGTTCACAAACTGTCCAGGAATGCCATCTTTCACTACTTAGAAGCCTACCAGTCCGTTCCTCGGAAAATAAGGATTTCAAGCAGGTTCCCCAGAAAAACATCTCAGTGTCCAGATTTCTTTGCTGCCTCCTGAAAGGCTGTCCCTGGGCACTGCCGTCCAGCCACTCGGCTCTTTGGTTCAGTCCACAGGGCAGACCTGAGGAAGACATCTGGACCCAGCAGTCAACGGTTCAGCTCACAATGCTTGCCGGGGTGATGTTATCTGGAAATGAGCGAGCTGCTCTGTGACTGGTTGGAAGAGGTCGTGGCTCCACTGAGCTGGGAGAAGCCGCTGTTGCAGGATTCCAAACTTGACATGGACCCCCTGGGAGGGAGGGAGGGAGGGAAGGGGAACCACTCATTACACGGTGCCCACAATGACACCCAAGGGCATGAAAATAAGCAACTGGCTTGTTTCAGGGCAACTGCTGTCCCCTGCTTGTTCCCATCAGCTGCAGGACTTAACCAGCGTCCAGGGATGATTATGCGCTAGCTGTCTGCCGCCCTGCAGAGTGAACGTTCATCAGGGCAAGACTTCTAGTACAAATGCATTTCCCCGAGCCTCGCTTTCAATGTCTATTCCCCCTGCATCAAGCAACACCTGCTTTGAGGCGACTTCAATTTTCTTTGTCGCCAGGATGGGGGAGATTTACACACACACACACTTCATGGAGGGACGCAGCCAGATTGGAAATCCCAAGTTTCTGGGATGCCATCAATTTCCTGCTCTGGAGTCCTGCCACAAAAGACAGTCCTCTGTGTGTGCGTGCCTGATTAAAATAGCTCCCCCATTGGGACTTTCAGAAGCACTGTGATTGCAAAGAGGTGGCTGGGTTAGTCTGTTACAGCAAAACACACTTGAAAGGCTCAGGACTGAGTTCACGCCCACCTCTGTCTCATCTAACCTCTGCTCCTTTAAACAGAATTCCCAGCTTCCTTCCTCTTGACATATCCGCAGAGGGGAGCACTGAGTTACAAAAGCGCCTGTCGAAATGCAGGTTTTATTTTTAAAAGTCTTCTCCCTGAGTAACCCCCTTACCTGAACTCCTTGGACGCAAGCACCTCGTAGTAATACATGATCTTGCACTTGTGGTTAGAGACTTGAAGGGAGGCTAAGACGTCATCCACTCGAGACAGGCTGGTGCCCGCGCAGGCTGTGGAGCTGTGCATCTTCCACTGAAGGATATAAAAGCCAGGCCAGCGAGTCACATGGGAGCCCTGAAAAGTGACAAAGGCAGGAGAAACAAGAGTCAGGGGGAACACAGAAGGAGGTTTTTGTTGTTTCAAAAAGCCATCTCTAATACTTGGAATCCAGTTGTCCAAAAGATGTCTTAAGAGTCAAAAGCAACCTGAAATGGATGCATGTGTCAGACAGGAAGCAAGGAAAATTCCTTGCGATGTCAGTAGGCTCTGCTTCTCAGCTTACTGGGCCTATTCCATGCTGAGAAAACAGTCTGCCTTCAGTGGCATAGTGGCTAAGAGCAAATGCACTCTAATCTGGAGGAACCGGGTTTGATTCCCTGCTCTGCCGCTTGAGCTGTGGAGGCTTATCTGGGGAATTCAGATTAGCCTGTGGCCTCCCACACATGCCAGCTGGGTGACCTTGGGCTAGTCACAGTTCTTCGGAGCTCTGTCAGCCCCACCCACCTCACAGGATGTTTGTTGTGAGGGGGGAAGGGAAAGGAGTTCATAAGCCCCTTTGAGTCTCTTACAGGAGAGAATTGGGGGGGGGGAATATAAATCCAAACTCTTCTTCTTCTTGAAGGCCATCCCAATCTCTAGAACAGTTCAGGTGTGCTCCCGGGAGCTCTGGGCTGCCTCGGAAGCTCACTGGAACACCTTTGAGACCAGAATGGTCACAGTAGTCAGGTTCCTCAACAGACAGCAGGGGCACCATAACTGATCTCCCCCAAGCATGCAGCTCCACAGGGTCTTTTAAGATGTGCTTGCAGCTCACTTGGGGCAAAGAGAAGGCCTGACCAGCATCCTGATGAATCATATATGGTCCTCAGTCCTCTGCCATGTGGAACAGAATTAAAAGCTCTCTGGGTTTTATAGCAGAGGGGTTTTTTGGGGGGGGGGATGTCCTTTTTTTGCTTTGAGGGGTGTGGAACAGAGATGCTATAAATGACTGCGTGCGCTGGGCTTTACCAGAGCAAACCTGAATTTCAACCGCAGCTGTTAGATTTCTGGGCCCCCTTGAGAGTAAGTCTCGGTTTACCCCATCTAAATAACGCCAGTGGCAACTACCAGTCATTATGAAGATGGATGCAGTTCAAGTGAAAAAATTATTTTGTGCACTAAGAAGACTATAAGATCAGTAATAATGCACAGAACAGGAATTTGAAGGGGGGACACCCCACAGTCAGATGAGGCTACTAAGGAGCAAAGCAGCCACCTTGGCGATGGCACAAGACCTCCCCCCGCTAACCAAAACCACATCTATGAAGCCACAAAGGCCCCGCAAAGGTCCCGTGGGAGAGGAAAGGTCCAACTGACCTGGATGCTCTCGCCCTCCCGGCAAACCAGTGGGGACTCCACACGGCTGTAGTCCACCCCCAGGACCCAGCTCTTGCCAATCATCTGCGTGTTATCCCCCGCCATCAACGCATTGGGCACCGCAGCCTCCTTCCAGTTCTTCTCAGGAGCCCGCTTGGAGTGGAAGAGGCTGAACGCCACGTCGCCCTTCAGAATGTCAAAGTCCCACGTGATCACCGATTCGCCTTCCAAGATCTCAACAACTATCTAGAGCCGGAGGAGACACAGAAAGGCAATCTCTGTCAAGACAACGCCAGGGCCTCTGGTGACCACTAAGTCACAAACAATCCCCAGTTCCTCTCAAGGTGTTGCACCCACACACAAAAGTTCATCGCAAGTTTCTCCAGCCAGCTCCTTGCCCTGACATCTTTCTTCTTTGTTAAGAGGCTCCGATCCAAGTGCTCTGGACTGCATGTTAGCTGGGAGGTGGATTTATTCAGAGGCGTAACAAGGGGAAAGTGCCCGGTGCATTGGTACATCCTCCGCCCCCATCCCGCTGTGGAATGCCCCTGCCCCGGAACGCCCCTAAAATGCCCTAGCCACACCCACACAGGGGCGCGCGCCTGGTGTGTCGTGCACCCCTGTCCCCTTGGAGCTACGCCTCTGGGTTTATTTCAAGGCAGGAAGCACCCGAGATGCAGCATCAATTCATTTCCCATCGGCTGATAACAGACTTGTGGGCTTTAAGGCAAGACCAGGGAGCACTGGAAGTGCTGGCCTCCTTCAGCTCAGAAGCAGTCCGAAATACTTGAAGCTGATTAATAAATATGGCATGCAGAGCCTTGGGAATGAGCGGGATACAGAGCTAGATCTCCATTTCAGGGGTTAGGTGTTTGGTGACTGCAAAGGGATGTTTCATCAGGATTTGAGGGAACCCTTCCTGACCCCAACAGAAGCACCTGTTTCCTTTCGTGCAAATTCAGAATCCACCATCAACCGCTTTTGCCCGGCCTAAAAGGGCTGCGTCGTCTGCTGCCCTTCCCAACCCTTCTACTGACCAGCAGACCCAAATTTCCTTCCTTCCTACCTCATGCGGAGCTCCTTTGAAGATATTTGCAGAGTGATAGATGGTTTCTGTCCAGAGGCGGATGTGGTCGGAGGTCTCGGGGTCTTCCTCTGTCTGATAGAGTGATTTGGGAACCAGTCCACCCTCAGGAACGTTACACTATAGAAAGAGGGGAGTGACCGACAGGGAGAGTCCAGCTTGAAACTTCTGGACAGCATCAAACTGCTGGGCTGCTCTGCTCGCCACACTGGGGTGAATCACTGAGCAACGATCAGCCAAACAGTGCAGGAAGCAAAGAGGAGGAAAGTGAGGAAGGGTAGGAGGTGGGGAAAGGGGCAGTGGTTGGATTCAGCCGGTTCGCACCACTTCGGCAGAACCGGTTGTTAAAATGGTGCTTGTAAACAACCAGTTGATAAATTATTTGAATCCCACCACCAGAACCGGTTGTTAAATTATTTGAATCCCACCACTGGAAAGGGGCACATGAGCTGGGTAAACATGAGATTGTGAGTGTGGAAAGGAATACCATACCGCCCCCCTCCCCCCGCCCCCAAAAGGGGGCCTGTGTCACAAGGACAGGAAGAGCGAATGAAGAGCGTGAAAACATGCAAGAAGGGGCATAGGGAGTCTGAGCATTGCAAGAGCACAGGCAAAGAAACATTCATGTCAAAGTGCACGCCTGCATGTTGTCAGTCAGCATGACGTTCAGCCGCCAAGCAAGCAGTTTCATTAAAGTGCCGCCAGGCTAATACACCACCCAGGATGCCAGGAGAGCCTTCCTTCCAGCAAGAAAATGCAATCTGTGTGTGAGGAATTAAAGCCTTTTCCAAGCTTCGTTCCAAAACTACAGGCGTTGCACTTCGAAGTGTCTATATAGTGATCCACCACCAAGAAGCCACAGAATGACTGGCAAAGCATACAGTCCGGTGACTAGACATTTAAGGAGGATGTAATGACTGTGAAGAGATAAAAAAAGAGGGTCTTCCCCCCACCCCCCGCCTTCACGCTGCCAACTTCCAGCCAAACTCACCACACATTCTCCCCCAAGGAAGTCTGGGATCACATCTTTGTCCAGATAGTCCACCAGCCCTCCGGGGCCCTGATAGTTGTTGCCACTGTAGATGAGGAATTTCTGCCTGGTGTTCTCGTTGATGAAGGGACTCACCTACAATTGACACCAAAAGCCGCTCTCACTTAAGTTTGGGGCACATTGCAATAAACAAAGGAGAGCACGAAAGAGCTTATTACAAGCAAAACAAAAATCCAACTGGACTGAAACGCATTTTAAAAGCATAGCCCAGTGCTATTGTACCCTAATCTTCCAAAGCCAACCTATACAGGTCACGGTGGTTACATGGTGTAGTGGCTAAGAGTGGCAGATTCTAATCCAGTGAACCAGCTTTCTTTCCCCACTCCTACACATGAAGCCTGCTGGGTAAATGCGAGAAAAATGAAACCATCCAATGTTCACTGACACATTCTTTATGCTTTCAACAAGAAGGCCCTCTCAACCAAGATAATAAACCTGTATCTAAGGACAGCAATTCCCACCGTGCAGGTGTTGTGGCTATCATTTACTAGCAATGCATCACTGGCACCAAAATTAGAAATTCCGCATGAAAGAATCTCGAGCTGCCGCTGTCAGGGTGGGGACCCGAAGGGAGAAAAGCAACCGGGGCAACTGTGTGTTCCCATCTGTCAAAACGTCCCTTCAGCCTTCTGGTTCTGACTTTTGGTGGGCCATCCAGAAACCAACATGGCCTCATAACAAGGGTTAGAAGAAGAAGAAGAGTTGGATTTATATCCCCCCTTTCTCTCCTGTAAGGAGACTCAAAGGGGTTTACAATCTCTCTTCCCTTCCTCCCTCACAACAAACACCCTGTGAGGTGGGTGGGGCTGAGAGAGCTCCGAAGAACTGTGACTATCCCAGGGTCACCCAGCTGGCATGTGTTGGAGTGCAGATTAGGGGTTAGGTGAGATTCCCCTCACCCTGGCCCGATCAGCTTCAGAGGCTGAATGAGTTCTTGCTGCCCGTCCTCTCCTCCCACACCACTCACCAGGGTCCACAGGACAGGGAACACTCTGGGCGCGCGCACAATCAGGAGCCTCCCAAGAGTCTCTGGGTAGTTGTCCTCGACCACTTCGATAATCCGCAGGAGAGCTTTCACTCCCGGCCGCCAGAGGTGACGCATGTTGAGCCCTTCGAGGTCGACTAGGCAAGTCCAAGACCTGATAGAGAGGAAGCCCGTCAAGTCCATTCAAGGAGGAGAGGGGACCCTCCCATGTCTCTCGTTTACACTTTTGCATACTAACATGATGGGGCGGCCGAAAAGGTTTGTGTTTTCCTCACACCTCTTTTGTCCTTCCTCGTTGATGGACAGCACCTGAAAGGGAAAGAGGGTCAGGCAGCGGTTGCCACAACGTGGCCTTGTGTCCTCAGAGCCTTGCAAAGGGAAGGCAGATATATGCCCCCGTCCAGGAACTGGTGCGGGTTTTTCTGCCGCTCAGCAAACCCTGCCAAATGTTGCCTTTGCTCTTGCAGTGACACAGAGGACTGGCTCTGCCTTCAGACCAGAATTTGTCCCCTCCCTTCATGCTTTGGCTTTTTGAGGAACCATTTCCCCCCTCCAACCAGCAGAACCATTTCCCCCCTCCAACCAGCAGAACCTACCACCAAAAATGTTGTCAGACTTGGGTATGAGTTGTATAGGAACTCATGCTATTGAAATGATTTTTTTAAAGTCATCTCTTACATGACGAAGGAGCGACTCCTCTCCCAGGGCCTTGACGAGCCCTTTGGTGTCCATCTGACCAAGGCGAAGTATGTAAAGGGGCCTCCCATCTTTTAAAAACAAACAAACAAAGCAGCTGTAATATAGATATTATTTTTTGTCCTGCAAAAGGAAGATTCCAACAAAAACAATCACGCAAACAGGGAAATTAATATAGTTTCAGAGGATAGTCATGTTAGCCTGAAGTAGAACAACTACACTAGAGTCCCGGAGCCCTTTGGAGACCAACAAGAGTTTTGGGGTTGAAGCTTTCGAGAATCAAAGTTCTCTTTGCCTCATACTCTCCCTATGCCTTGTGGGTCTCAGCAGTGCTACAGGACTGTGATCGAAGGAAATGAACGTGACAAAAACGAGCAGTGTTAGTCCAACTTCAGCTGCCTGGATATGGCCACTGCAAAGCTCTCAAGAACTGACCAACCTCTGACAACCCCCAAGATTTATAACACTTCTGCATGCCTAGGTATCTCTGCAGAAATTCAAGAAGAAGAAGAAGCGTTTGGATTTACATCCCCCCTTTCTCTCCAGTAAAGAGACTCAAAGGGGAAAACAATCTCCTTTCCCTTCCCAATCACAACGAACACCTTATGAGGTGGGTGGGGCTGAGAGAGAAGAGGAAGAAGAAGAGTTTGGATTTCCTTTGGAGAGCTCCGAAGAACTGTAACTAGCCGAAGGTTAACACCCAGCCGGCATGTGTGGGAGTGCACAAGATAACCTGGTTCCCTAGATAAGCCTCCACAGCTCAAGTGGAAGAGCGGGGAATCAAACCTGGTTCTCCAGATTAGAGTGCACTTGCTCTTAACCACATCACGCTGGAGGGAAATGCAACTTTGGAACCAGATATCTGAGGTATCCTGAAGCCTAGGCAATTGCATGACCAACAGCTGGCGGATCACACAGCAAAGGACCAATGGCAGCTTCTCAGCAAGCTCCCCCACCTCTGTCCTGGTAATGCCAGCCTCCGGTGTAGTACTCTTCCAGAAGAGAGGGTGGTCTCCACGTCTGCAAGATATAGTCCACCTGGTACTGCTTGCGCCAGGTGAGCGACTGACAGAGCATCTCTCGAGCCTTGTCAATGTTGAAGTCGCGAGCCCTCAGAAAGCGAAGGATGTGTTCATCTTTGGGGATCTGAGAGGGGGGAAGAGACGGGAGAAACACGACCTCTTGATGACTGTCAAAGCTATGACCTCGGGAACGTGACCAAGGTCTGTCATTAGAAAAATGGCTTGAAAGGAATGACAAAGTAAAGAGAAGAAGAGTTGGATTGATATCCCCCCTTTCTCTCCTATAGGAGACTCAAAGGGACTTACAATCTCCTTTCCTTTCCCCTCTCACAACAACCACCCTGTGAGGTAGGTGGGGCTGAGAGAGCTCAGAAGAACTGTGACTAACCCAGGGTCACCCAGCTGGCATGTGTTGGAGTGCACAGGCTAATCTAGTTCACCAGATAAGCCTTCACAGTTCAGGAGGCAGAGCGGAAAATCAAATCCAGTTCCTCCAGATTAGAGTACACCTGCTCTTGATCACTACGCCACTGCTGGAAAGGTGAGCTGTGGTATCTCAAAGACATAGTAACTGATTGTGTGTGTGTGCGGGGGTGTGTGTGTGTGTGTGTGTGTTAGTTGCAATTAACCAAGCAGTAAAGGCCATGGCATCATAAGGACTTCTTAACATCTCCTTGCTGCAAAGGGAGGCATTTCCCCACAGCTGCTTACCTTGCCTTTGTGCGTTTCTTGCAGCCACTGACGGAGGCGGATCAGGCAGCTTTCTTGCATGGGGGTCAATTGCCCCAGGTATCTTTCTATGTAATCAGCATCCAGTTTGTCAGCTAAAGTGGGATGGGGGGGGGGGGCACAATGCCAGAAGCAAGCAAGTCAGCCAGATTATCAACACATTCCTGCTACTTATCATTGTTCCGATGGTGACTTTGCAAAACAGCTGGAGACTTATTTTTAAAAAACCACCTGTCTTGGCAGTTTTCCCCAGACCGCCCCCCCACCACAATGGCCAATAGTTCCTTCATTAGTTCCAAATGCCATTGTAAGGAAGTCTCCACACAGCAGGCTCAGAGAAGGCTGCCAGCCAAGTTCCCCTCTGCCACACACATCTAATCAGTGGACAGTTGCATCTTCCGCCACTCCCCTCCACCATGCTTGCACAACAATTAGTCCACCATATTGTTCATTCATTAAATTCAGCATTTTAAAATCCTGTTTCTCTCTTTTTTTCTCTCCTGCCATCCCCCCCCCCCCCCCGGCCTGGATCCAATGATATTTGGAGGGGGGGGCGGGCTTCAATAGGGACATATGCACACAGCTAAGATGCTATCTACCCTAGCCCTCAAGGCAACATACTTATTCCAGCCCAAATAAGAAGTAAAAAAACGTTTCAGTAAGTAGCAGTGGAATCAGCAATCCCTCTTATGGATTCAAAGTGAAGGAAAAGAGATTCCACCTAAACATTAGGAAGAATGATCCTCTGAAGATGCCAGCCACAGATGCAGGCGAAACGTCAGGAGAGAATGCTGCTAGAACACGGCCATACAGCCCGGAAACCACACAGCACCCAAATTTCCTGACCGTCAGGGCTGTTTGACAGTTGAATTCACTGCCTCGGAGAATGGTGGAGTCTCCTCCTTTGGAGGTTTTTGAACAGAGGCTGGATGAGCATATGTCAGGAGTGCTTTGACTGTGTGTTCCTGCCTGGCAGGGGGTTGGACTTGATGGCCCTTGGGGTCTCTTCCAACTCCATGATTCTATGATTTATCAGAAAGTATCACTATCAGCCATTAGCACCAGTTTGGATCACAGAGTGGCCACGTACATAACAAGAACTACCGTTCCATCAAGCACTGCAAACGTCGGACATTAACAGTTGGCTATGAGGCTCACTTCGAAATGTGGTTAGCGCTGCTGTTCCCCTCTTTGGGGCAATGTGAAAACATAAGGATTTTTTGTCCACCTTCGTCAGCCACCCCAAGAACCGATTGGTTAAGGGATGCGGGGTGGAAATGCTTAAAATAAACCGACAGGAAGGGCTCTCCCCAGGGTCATTGGAGAAGCAGATGGGCACCTGCAGGCAAGTACGACGGCCAGCCGCTCACTCACTCACTTGCTGGCTGGCTCCTAAAGGGAACTCTGTACCAGGACGGCCTTGTCACAGGGCTGCAGCTGAGCCGCAGGCATTGGGGAACAAAGAGGAAAACAAACAACAGGGAGGGGAGAACCAAAGGGCAGGGATGGCTGCGCACCAGGCGGTGATAAGACATCTTTGATCCCCCAAAACAAGCCTGCGGTGTGCTAGAACAAGGACGAAATGCCTCAGGCCACGCAGATGCCAGACGGCAGGAGTACCACAGATACCCTCCAAATGATCTGCAAACCCCAGATCAGAAAGGCAAAGGAGGTAGGAGGGATGGCAAGATGAGGCTTCTGTTCCATGTTCGAAAGTACAAATGGTGAACGCATCCTGGCAAGGCACTGAGGATCCGCCGGCTGCGTACCGTCAGGGGTGGATGGCTCTACGGAAGGGCTGGTGCTCCCGCTCTCTTTGTCATTCCCGTGCACATGGGACTCGCCCGGCACTTTGCTGCCTTCGTGCTGCGACGGAGCCTCGTGGGCCACCTTTTTACAGACGGCGGGAGGCGTCCAGCGGGGGATGAAAGTGATGCCCTGGGCAATCAGCTCTTTCAGATAATGCTCGATCACTTCTTTCCCCTGGAATCAGAGTATTTAGTAAATGTATACACTTGTCTTCTCAGCCTACGCGCATCATACTGGAAAGACGTTATGTCAGCGAAGGAAAATGTGTGTGACGAGGCACAACAGACAGAGGTTTTACACGTGGAACTGGGTTCAAATTCAATCTCAGCTATAAATTCATCTTTTAAAAATCACATTCGTAGCCCCACCTGTCTCCCATTTCTGCAGGAAGGCTCCCAAGATGCTGCCATTCCACCAAGTGTGCTGAAACAGAAATGTTCAGGAGAGCGTTCCTGAAATAGAATCAGAACTGCAGGGGGACGGAATGGACCAGAAGGGCAACTTCAGGTGTGGACAGGCATTGCCTGGTAACCGCATTCTGTGTTGCTCGCACTGTGCTGGCCTAGGCAGTATTCCTGACCCAGCTATCATTTAATCTTGTATTCCTAGCTCTATTGCATTGCTCTATTGCATTCCTAGCTCTATTGCATTGCTCGTAGAATGACCCGTACTGGCTGATGGCTTATTTTCCACTCCTTCTGTATTTTGTAATCCACTCAAGTAAGAATGGCAGTCTATAAATGAGCTACATAAATAAATGAAAGAAATGCTGTACAAGCAGCAGGGACGCAGATGTTTTTATAATTTTAAAGGGGTTAATTGTATCCCTGGTCCCATAAGCCTGCCAAGGTAAGTGAGAGCTGAACAGCCCCTGCTTTGAGGAACTGGTTGTTATCAAAGACAGACCTGTCTCTTCAGCTTTCATTACTCTAGGTTACTAGTTCAGCTCCATTCTCTCCTAATTCCTATAGCTCGCCTTTGTGACCCCGAAAGGAAAAGGAAGCTAGAGGACCATAAATATATGTAATAAAACCAAACATCAGAATTTAACTCTCTAACAAGAGGAACATGTTGGCATTTGCAATGCTTCCCCCCCCCCACCCATTTGATCTCAAAACACCACAGTACCACAACGACAAGAAGAAGAGTTTCTCACCCGCTTGATGTTAGCCGTGTACTGCTTCATGGCTATCTTCTCCACTGTGTTCTCAAAGCCAAAGAACGATTTGATGTCGAGAGACGCAGACTGCTCAAAGCAGGTCCAGTCCTCGTTCTCGGGGTGAACCTAACCTCAGACAGAGAGGTGGCACAGTTAGAAGTGGCAGGCTGCAAAAAGGTTGCCGTGCTCGAAGCAGCTAGGAAGCCAAGTCCTCAAGGGTATCTTCATATTTAAGCCCAGAAAAATATCTGGCCTTCTTGGCAGGATGGCAAAGAAAGAAGTCATCAGTTTTAAGCAAGGAAAACCAACATTTTCTCAGAGGTCCTTATTTGTATCAGTGTACTTGGAATCCCCCTGGATCTTTTCAAATTGGGTTATGTGGACATTATTCCTCAGTGTTCCCACAAACTTTCCCTTACCCATGAGGGGGTTAGATAGAGAGCTGCTAGAGAACTGGCAGAAGATTGTACATAGCAAAGAGGGGGGGGGGCATGGGGGCGAGTTAACTTAACAAGTTTTCCTCTTCTCACATATCAGATGTCATAGAAACTGGAACATAAGACATTGTGCCATTCTGTGGAACTACCTTCTCTCATGACTGAAAGAGCTGATGTTTTCACCAGAGCACCCCAAAAACACAGATCAACAAACAACGGCTGGGCTGCCTGGGAATGCAATAGTGGGAGTCTAGTGATTTCAAATACAGCTCAACCTCAGGAGTTAAAAACATGGGGAGACTGCACCATTTTCAAGCAAGGTTCAGAAGTGAGCATGGGCGGAGCCAAACCCTTGTGCTGTTTCAAGAAAACGTCCCGAAGAAGAGGGCTGCAGAGAGTAGTCGGAAGGTAAAGATGTAGACACGCCCACACCCACACCCACTGAAACTGTCCACTCAGCTTTGGCTCAACAGTAACATCTGCCTTCTGGTCTAGTTCCACTTCCAGTCAGCCCCAAAGTCACAGCCAAAATAGCAGACAAACAGAGGTGCGACTATATTTTAAACACCTGGTCCGTGGCTCTAGGCACATACTGGAATCAAACGTCCTCTGAGCTTTAGATCTGTACAACCACCAAAAGCAGTAGTTCTTTCCAAGCGGCTCAGCTTTCAAGAAGCTGTTGAGTAGACGCCAACAAAGCAGGTAAGTAACGCAATCCAGGCTTTTGTTTACCCAACACAAAGGGATATTTAGTTGCCTCTAGTGATGGAACTGAAGTGACCTTTAGTATCACAAACGAGCCAAAATGATAAACTGTATATCAATAATAATAAAAAAGAGGATCACTAGAAGAGACTCTGTGAGCCTGTGTGGTGGTTCAGAGCAGTGGACTCTAATCTGGAGAACAGGGTTTGATTCCCCACTCCTACACATGAAGCCTGCTGGGATGACCTTGGGCTGGTCACATTCCCTCAGAACTCTCTCAGCTCATGCAGAGCCAGGCAATGGCAAACCACCTCCAAATGTCTCTTGCCTTAAAAACCCTACAGGGTTGCCATAACACAGAACACATTTCCAAGATACAACAGTCCTTCCCTTGCACTTTGAACAGGAGAAAGAATATCTGACAGACCGAATCCTTACCGAATAGTTGCATATCTCTAGGACGACAACACGGTTGGCGAAGGTCTCATTCTGGGCTTCAATGAGAAGAGTCCTCTCCTTCCAGTTCACTGTGTTTTTCTGTATGAAAAACACATACTCTACTCCAGCAATCTGAAAAATAAGAACGAGGCGTCAAGAGACAGAGGAGCACCCAACGCAGCTTCCTTTTGTGCTCAAAAGTATATTCGAATGAGGAATTTTGGGCCCACCTTCTTCAGCAACCGAGGCGCGTCCACATTCAATTTGCAACTTCGTTCAGTGACATGAATGGCTCCATCCTCGCTCTTGGATTCACGGAGGATCTCACTGCCCAAGAAAACCGGGATCTCTGGGCAAGTGGGGAAGCGCTTTTCATAAGCCTGAGAAACAGACGAGACACATTGGTCAATGCTCCAAGGGCCACCATCTTACCACTCCCATGGCTGTGAAACACATCGCAATATTCTCCTGGTTGAGGTGGCAACTGAGAGCCTGTAAATCTTTTTGAGAGGCAGGGGAGAATAAACGACAACCACCAGCATAGCTTGGAGGAATCAAATGCACATCTACCAGTAATATCTGAGCAACTGACCTTGAGAAACAGGTTTTACCAAACTGACCCAGCTCCTGAACCGCCATGCCTCCTTCTACATCCCACAAAGGAGTCTGCACTTCCCAACAAAGAGAAGATCAACTCACCCACAGACAAAACAATGAGAACTACTGCTGAACCCAGACACTGCTTGCATAGCCACTAATAACCAAATTGTCCTCCATTTCAACCATTAGGAGAGCATTAGAAGGGCAATGAGGATGACTGAGGGACTGGAGCACCTTCCCTATGAGGAGAGGCTGCAGCGTTTGGGACTCTTTAGTTTGGAGAGGAGACGTCTGAGGGGGAGATATGATTGAAGTCTATAAAATTATGCATGGGGTAGAAAATGTCGACACAGAGAAATTTTCCTCTCTTTCTCATGATACTAGAACCAGGGGGCATGCATTGAACATGCTGGGGGGAAGAATTAGGACTAATACAAGGAAACATTTCTTCACGCAACACGTGGTTGGCGTTTGGAATATGCTGCCACAGGAGGTGGTGATGGCCACTAACCTGGATGACTTTAAAAGAGGCTTGGACAGATTTATGGAGGAAAAGTCGATCTATGGCTACCAATCTTGATCCTCCTTGATCTGAGGTTGCAAATGCCTTAGCAGACCAGGTAGGAGCAGTAGCAGCAGAAGGCCATTGCTTTCACATCCTGCCTGTGAGCTCCCAAAGGCACCTGCTGGGCCACTGCGAGTAGCAGAGTGCTGGACTAGAGGGACTCTGGTCTGATCCAGCAGGCTCTTTCTTCTGTTCTTCTGTTCATATATCTGGATTTGAAGAATGGACCTCTGACTGTTCACACACAAGAACGTGCCCTGGGGTAGAGATCCCAAAAATAGGGCAGCTGGCAAAGCACACATTCCACCATTCAGATCTTCTCGCACAGGTGTCAAACTTGTGGCCCTCCAGATGTTATGGACTACAGTTCCCATCATCCCCTGCCAGCATGATGCTGGCAGGGGATGATGGGAACTATAGTCCATAATATCTGGAGGGCCGCAAGTTTGACACCTGCTATTTCAGACATTGGGAAGCGGATTAAACACCTACAGAAAACACAGCAGAGTATGCCGACACACCAGCCAAGGCTTGTGTGCTATCTGTTATTATACCGTATTGGGTTCAAAGGTGGGCTTTCAAGTCTGAGGTGCTCATTGCCTTGGCCAGCCAATCTACAAACCCCTAAAAGAAAACCAATGTTTTTCAAGTGAGAGGATTACCTTGGCTGAGGTTCAATACCGCCCCCCCCCTCCAAAAAAGAGAGATTGTGCATCCAGATATTGCAATATACCCAGTTCGGGCGTTATCTTATAAAGGCAGAAAGCATTTTAAAAGGCACAAGAGCCCCAAAACTGCTCTTATTGTCTTGTTTGTGTTAAGGCAGAGGTGGTAGGTTGTGCAAAACATCTGAAAAGGTCTCCCCTTCCCTCTCAACTAACATCCAAGCAACTGACCTTGACAAGCAGGTCGCATAATGCATGTTGTGTTGTGACGGCCAGAATTATCAGTGTCTGGCCCCTGAAAGCACAAGACTCTCCAGTGCTAAGGCACAAGCAATTAAAAACCCTCTCAGGCCACCTCTGTGCAACTGTGCTCTGGGCCAGCGAAAAACATCCAAGAATTGTTCAGCTTAGGCAAAACAGCTGTCTGGATCGGTTTGATCTATCAGCAGTTTCGTACTATGGAAGTGGTGGTGAACCAATGGCACGGGTGCCAGAAGTGGCACTCAGAGCCCTCTCTGTGGGCACCCACGCACAGAGTTCGTCATGTGGGGGGAAAATCCCCCCCCCCACATCTAGGCTGGCCTGGGCAGCTGGACTTGATGTGCATGCACCTCAGTGAGCAGGGAGGACTCGGCTGGTGGGCCTGGTGCCTGTGCTCCAGGTGGCTGCTGCCCCGGGGGGGGGGGGGGGGCAGAGGCGGCAAAGATGCTAGAGAGGCGCAGAGTTGCGCATGTGGGACTTGCTGGAGGCTACAGCAGGCTGGCCCCTACTCGAGGGGGTTATTCAGGTTAAACTGCCGTGTTGGCACTTTGCGATAAATAAGTGGGTTTTGGGTTGCAATTTGGGCACTCGGTCTCGAAAAGGTTCGCCATCACTGTACTATGGCTTCAGTTTGGTAAAGAAAACTCAGGACTGCAGCAATCCATAAAAGAATCCGAGGGAAGCAACCCCGGCTTGGGTGCCTCAAGGCAAAAGATGGACTTCTGCATTTCCTAATCAACACATCACAGCAGCTGACCAAACACTTCTTGCAGCTGATGAAGGAGGAGTTTGTATTATGTACTCTTATTCTGATGGTCTCTCAGAAATCAGTTTGTACCTGGAGTCCATCCTTTGTGTGTGTGTGTGTGTGTGTGTGTGTGTCCGCGAAACTGACCAGCAGTCATGCTAAGATGGTGACAGCAGGAACATAGCTCCCCCAGTTAAATTCTCCAGAGATAACAGTGAGAAAAGCTCCTATTTTTTGGAAGGATCCCAAAAGCACAGAACAAAAAAAGAAATGTTTCACCGAGTACACAATGGTCTATTTGAGGCCCCTGGCAAGCGCACAATGGCTTATGCTGAAAAACTGCATTCTGCTGGCATATGCCCTTGGACTTCCACGAGCTGCACGTTAAACAATCGGGATGCGTTTTGCATTTTGTGGAAACTGATCGCAAACCAGGCAAGCTGTGAACAGCTGACATATTTAACCCGGTTTGCCTTTTAACACGACATCTCTGCTAGGGATGATATTACGTTCAATTATGCATGAGTTATCCTGACCCTTCAAGGACCCCCTCATCTAATGAGGTACAATATTCTTGCACAAATCAAACTGCGGAAACAATTGCAGGAGCAATTCTGCACAAATCCATTAATGCAGGGTTTGGGAGGGAGGCCTGTAATATTTCCGTGTCTGTCTACGTGATTCCACCCATCATAATACACTGAACAATTTCCAAAAAGCAGATGTTCCTCAGATAACAGTATCGTTTTATCAGTCACTTGAGCTGGTGGGTGGGAGAAAAAGTCTTATCTACACGTAGCTCTAATTCCTTCAATAAAACATGGGCATAAGAATGTCTGAGAAAGACAGCGTTTGCTAGTACTCATTTTCAATATATAGGTATGTGTGTATTTTAAACCAGGATTAGGAGATCTGGGACTGCAACGCAAGGGTAACATTTATATTCCAGCCGGTTTTAGATGTTGCATAAAACTCATGAAAGAGCTTAGACCAGCCGCCACAAGGGCTGAGCAAACTTCACCGCTCTCTGCATGATTTTTAAGCAAGGGCAAAGATCTCAGGGAAGGACTTGCTCGAGCTGCAGACATGCCAAATGTCAAGTTTCAAAGCATACTCACAGCATGTATATCAGGACGCCATTATGCATAGCTCCTTTGCGACATAGGGCCAAACTAGTTACAGAACTGTGTGTGACTTTTCACCATTTCTTCCCAACACTCAAGAGGGCAGCCTTTCATGGCTGCCTTCCCGTTTAAAAATAAACCCAGCGGAAAGTTACAGGAAGGCAGCGACCTGCGTTTTGCCTTCATTACACCAGGACTAAAATACATGCAACATCAGACCTGCAACTTTCCAAACGAACTACTAATCTCAGTGTCAGAAACCTGATAATGAACATGCAAATCTATCCATCACGGAAGAGGCGGGTAAACAAGCCCCTAATCTCTTGGGTAACAAGTAACAAGAAAGCAGATTACTTAATTTGTAAAGTGCTAATGAACAAAAGAGAGCATGGAGGCCGTATCAAATGGTATTGCGTGTAGCTGTTCCATTTGGATGGCCCAGGTTAGCCTGATCTGTGGAAAGGTAGGCATCATCAACAATGGTTAGCCCTTGGATGAGTGACCACCAAGGACATCTAGAGTCACGACACAGAGGCAGGCACGGCCGTTCCCCTCTGAACATCTCTTGCCTTGAAAACCCTGAGGGGAGGGGGGAGGTCACTGTAATTTAGGGGGAACCTGATGGCATTTCGCACCCCCCGCCCCAGCGCCATGGAATTCAGATGGTTTAATCCCATAACAAGCCTGCGTGGTAGATTTCAGTGGAAACAGCGATGCCAGAGGCCAGCCCATGAGCTGTGCTGCCAAGGGGCAATCCAAAACTGAGGTTTCAGCAATGCCCCAGCAATCCCCCCCCACCCCCCGCATTTGCTGCCTTTCAACATAAACACAAGGGAGTCCGGGCATGTCAGAATTATCCACACAATTTACTTTGCTGCTTTGCCCACATCTTGACACTGTCAAAAAAAACCACGCCGCCCCCTTCCTGTGGAATTTCCAAGCACATGGAAAATAAATTCCTTCGGTGGCACAAAGGCCCGGTCTTTCCTGACAGACGACAGCCGTGGCTACCATCACACACCGAGCAATGCAGAACACGCAGGGCAGCTGTAAAATATTTGTGCCGGGGCAAATACTGGTAGTTGCCACCTTCTGAATGAATCCAAATAGACTGAGGAAGGAACCAAGCACCGAAGAAAGTCTCAGAAGTTGGGAAAGCCAGCCAGCTTTCCTGGCACAGCACAGTCAGGCCAAGTTCAGCCGCAGAGAAGGGACAGCTTGCAGAAGAATGTTTGTGTCACCTTGTGACAGTTTCTGGCTGCCAGAGACTGCAGTAAGATTTCATTTGACAGAATATGTAATCAAAACTGGAACTCGGGGTCAGCACTTTCTCCTTGTCCGCTCCAGATCTCTCCCGAAAGCCACAACTCTGCTATTTCGTTACCAGGAGTCAGTTGGGCAAGTCTGGAAGCGGACTCTCAAAGTCAGACACACACCCCCTCCCCCCAATAACATGCCGCAGTAACCTAGGAAATCAACGCAGAACCCAGTTCGCATATGTCACCCCTCTCAGGTTCCTTACAGCTGCTCTGTTCAAGCGCTGACCTGGCCTGAACCGGCTCCACGTGAGACCACATTATCATAGCACATGGCGATCTGGCTGCGGGCGCTAGAAGGAAAAGGTTAAGAGTGAATGCAGATTTCCAACCGAAGCAGCATGCGCAGACTTGGGGGCTTTTTAACCCTGGCTCATATGAATATTACGAAAGAGCAGCACAGCAAGAATGCTGATCTGGCTTCAGCTCCTCCAAGCCATTTGGTGGAAAAGCTTCCAGGTAAACAGACCGTTCAGTGGAAACGCTTCCAGGCGAGCAGATGTCAAGCGCAGCAGTTAAGTCGGTACGAAGCGCTCAGTGTCAGTTTTAACAAAAGGCAGGAAGGAATTTTGCACTCTGAAATTTTATTATCCTGGCTAGGGCACACAAAGAAAATTGGCCTGTGCCTTCCAGAGCCAGCATATCTACATTTTTCTCTCAGCAACAGTCGCTTAGGAACTTCCTATGCTTGTATAGGAGGTTAAGAGAGCTGAAACAGACAATCTCAAATGAATTATTTTGGGGTGAACTATGGGGCATGGTACCCCACTGAGGCACTTGTCCTCCCCAGGATGCATCCCCAGATTTCCAGGGGTTTTCCAACCTGGAACTGGTAACTCTCCCCTGCCTCTCCCTGCTGGAGGCCAGGGCAGCCTGGCAACCCTATTTATACATTGCTTGCACATTTTACAAACCAATTCCCATTCATGGACCATTAGGGTAACGCTTACAGTCCACAAACCATTTATCTCCAGGGCCTGGGCGTTGCGTCACAAAAACAAACATCCTGAAACCAAATGCACCCAAAAGGCCTTAAAACAAACATGTCCATTTCTAGTCTCGAAGAGACCTGCTAGCAAGTTTACGACAAAGATATCCCTCCTGTACTCGCACTTGAGTTCACGTACAAGCGGCGTCACATGATTCACACAAATAATAATTCATCTGACATCCGTTCCAGCCATCTTAACCTTCTGTACAAGCAGGGTGGAGGCTGGAGAAGGTGGAACTTGGGGAAAGGATAACTTTGGGGTGCTGTGTGGCTTCCGGGCTGTATGGCCATGTTCTAGCAGCATTCTCTCCTGACGTTTCGCCTGCATCTGTGGCTGGCATCTTCAGAGGATCTGAATGATCTGAAGATGCCAGCCACAGATGCAGGTGAAACGTCAGGAGAGAATGCTGCTAGAACACAGCCATACAGCCCGGAAACCACACAGCACCCCAGTGATTCCCGCCGTGAAAGGCTTCGACAATACAAGGATAACTTTATTTACAGCCCACCTGTCACGTGGCGATCAACTCGAAAAGCAGGAGATCTCTAGACTCTTGGAGACTGGCAACTTGTTGCTAAGATCTTTAATAGAGCAAGAAGTGAAAGTAAACTAGCACCAGGCCATGTTTCTCAATTCCTGTCAAGGGTTCCCTCCCATCAACTGCACACTGACTGAAGAACCAGGAAGCAGCATTTGCTCGTAATGTTTCAGTGACAAGCTGTTAACCTGGCACAAAACTAAAAGGAGCACAAAAGATTGGACCGGAAGCCTCATCCAAAATTGAATAAGCAAATTTTGCATTCAAAACCTGACATTGACTGGCCCCCCAGCCAGAGGATTCTGCAGAGCTTGTTGCAGAACATCAACTAGGGGAGGAAACCGGGGCAGACGTGAAGCATCACTTACCGCCATGACGAGCTCGAAGGGGTATTTGTAGACTCTAACAGGGGACTGATATTTTTGCACCATTTTTACTTCATGCCTGGAACGAAAGAGAACACAGCTCATTAAGAAAATTACTTTGGACACGCTCACAGTAAGCCAAAACATACCCCCTTTGGGTTTCTGAGTGGAACTGCTATCCTTTCCACGTGGAGGTCGAAGTCAGTAGAGAAAAGATACAGAGGATTGTTTAGGACGGGTCAGATTTCGAACACAAGACCCACGGCAGCCGTCCATCCCTACAGCTCAAGTGCAAGAAGCCTTTCCTTTTTATCTGGCGTGCCGTGTTGCCATTCGAAGACCGACGCCTTTGGGATTGAAAGACTGCTTAAACCAGCTGCATCCAAAGTTGTGTCCAACTGTGCCAAACTCATTTGAGTTTTAAAAGAGGGAGGAAGACAGAGAGAAAGTCAAGTGGAAGTCAGCATGTTTTACAGAATGTTCCAGCCTCACAGTTGAGAAAATTACATGATTCCGACAAATGACTCAACGCACCTCGCGAGGAACAACGAAAGACAGCAAGACTGACAGCATGCTTTGCCGAAGTTCATTTGTCCAAATCACTGGAATTCCTCCCCCTGCCCCCGTGAAGAGCTTTTAACCCTCACACGCATGCCAGTAACAAGCACCCGGTGAGCTAATGAACCCGCTCTTACAAAAAGTTCATTGAATTGTTTCCTGCCAACCCTGTAGGAGATGCTGCCTCCGCTACTGGTATTAAATGACCATGAATGCCCGTAGTCTCTGGGCTCCACTCTTCCTACTCACATTCCAGTGCAGGAAAAGACAAAAGACTTCAGAGTTACATTTTAGACAGGATCCAGCCACTGAAATCACCACCTGGGACAAAGAACCAAGCAAAGGGGGCCAGAGTCCAAGGCTGGAGAGGAGAACTTCACTGAACGGCAGCACACCTTCGGGAAGGCTTCCATCGGACTGCCATTCAGTACTGTAAGAACGTAAGAACATAATGAAGATCCTGCTGGATCAGATCAGAGTCCATCTAGTCCAGCACTCTGCTACTTGCAGTGGCCCACCAGATGCCTTTGGGAGCTCACATGAAGGATGTGAAAGCAGTGGCCTTCTGCGGCTGCTGCTGCTCCCGAGCACCTGGACTGCTAAGGCATTTGCAATCTCAGATCAACACTGATAACCATAGATCGACTTTTCCTCCATCAATCTGTCCAAGCCCCTTTGAAAGCTATCCAGGTTAGTGGCCATCACCACTTCCTGTGGCAGCATATTCCAAACACCAACCACGCATTGCGTGAAGAATTGTTTCCTTGTATTAGTCTTAATTCTTCCCCCAGCATTATGCCCCCTGGTTCTAGTATTGTGAGAAAGAGAGGAAAATTTACGTAATTTTATAGACTTCAACCATCAGGCAGGGCAATTCATACAGTTCTAGAGAAAGAGAGAAGACAATGTAGTCAAAGATGCCTGATCGGTGGGGACTGTCTGAATCCATCAATAGTTCACCGAGCAGCTATCGAAGTATCAGGAAATCTTCAGCAAATGCAAGTCACAAGCAAGGTTTACCTGGGCCACTCGTAGTAAAACCACTCGGGCACAGCACTACAGAGCAAACCACTTCGGCAAAGGAGCTTTTAACACAGTTGTTGAAGGATATATCCAGAGCCTTAACCGAGTTTGATGCCAGGCCTACATACGTCTTACTGTTTTCTTAATCTGACTTTGGGTTGTCCTCAGCACTCAGTTCTCTTCTTAGGGCACCGTGTGACACACTGTGCAGTTTAAGGAGAAATTTAGCCATTGCAAGATGTCTATCTGTGTCAGGCCTGTGCCATTCTGGGCCTGCCAGATCACACGTCCACGCCTAAGCGGCATATGGCCCAGCCTTTATCATCGCTCAAGGCTATGGAGGCCTTTCCCTGCTCGCAGCATATAACTAGTCAATAGAGCTTAAACGTTTACCCTTATCTGCCATCCTGAAGGAGTGAACTGTCTGTCCTAAACAATGCCTCTATTCCCACTATCCTTTCACATGCTGAAATTATGGGAACGTGAGGGTCGGGGGATTCTGGGTTGAACCTTTCTGTAACTTACAGGTATGTACCAGAGGCCAGAGAGCCAAAACTTTAGTTTCGGCTATCTGAGCCTTGGAATGACACAGTTCCAATAAAGCTCTTGAACCTTTCCTGAGCCTTGTTGATAATGGAGTAAGAGACCCTTACAATCTGTAGAACATCAAAAACTAACCACCTGAAAAGAAGATCAGAGAATCCACCGCTCTAGACCCATGCAAATGTTCTGCCACAGTTCTTAACCAGGGTTATGTTCATGTGAGATGGTGTCTTCACACTTCCCACAGCTTCTGATCTGTCTGGAGAAAGATCGCTTTCTTCTGCCTTATGCTTGCACAAACTTGGGATATGAAAATGAGGTTATGTAACCCTGCGATTTAAGCCTAGAAATTGGAAATGTTGAAAATTCCTTTTTTTAAAAAGATGCCTGGAACCAGCAAACAAGGATGTGAATCCGGCTGCAAGAGTTCTCCCTCTAAAAAACGAGAAACGACTAACGATTGCCATATAAGCAACTTGGTGTGAGACAGGAAGCCATTGGAGCTTGTCAGTCACTTGTCGCCCTGGTGAAAGCTTTACTTCCATTTCTGCTCCCCTAAGGCTCATCATGACTAAGTCTCCCTCTATCTGAAAGGAAAGCAGCTTGGTCTCACCCACACATCTCATTTTCTTAAGCTCCAGCCCCTGTTTGCTTATGAAAAAAAAATTTAAATTCCACTTGAGAGCTTGCCTGCATGGGAGCAACGAGTGGGAAATCCCACAACTCGAGCTTCGCCTCTGTGAGTTTTCGCAGAAGCAAGGTCCCGGCAGTCTGAGACTTTTTTGTCACTGTGCCGGTTGCTAAACGTACTCCCTGTTTCACTGATTGACATGGAGCCTCTCAGCCGGAGCTCCCATTCAAATGCCACCAAGCTCCCCCTTCCGAGCTAATCCGACTGCTCAGGCTTCAAAAAAGTTAGCTTTATATACTTACTGCCTGACACAAATATATACCCTAAATCAGGGGTGGCCAACCTATGGCACTCCAGATGTTCATGGACTACAATTCCCATCAGCCCCTCCCAGCATGGCCATGCTGGGAGGGGCTGATGGGAATTGCAGTCCATGAACATCTGGAGTGCCGTAGGTTGGCCACCCCTGCCCTAAACCATCTGTGTACCCTCAAAAGCATCAACTTCCTTTCCTAGTTTTTACTGTATTCCAATGCATATGCCAGCCTTGTACAGAAAGGCCATTTTCAGTGGCTCTTCCACAATAGTAGAATGATGCACAAAATCTGATTCCAGATGTCATTCTGAAGGGATGCTGGCCTCTTCATCTGGGCTGCCTTTCCATTAAAATTACACCTAATTCAAACTGAATGGCTAAGATATATGACTTGGCTGTTGCTGTCCAAGCTTTGAGAATCAAGTGGGCTGCATGCTGGAATCCATAAAGATGTGCGTCTCTTTAATATTAATGGTTTCTGTTTAGAAACTAGAAGGCCTGGGCAAAACCCCAGGGACTGAGGAAGCCAACTATCAGTTTAAAAACAGCTCCAGGCCTATCTATCATAGCTTTATCCCCTCCTTCCTCCAAGGAGCTGAAGGCAGCCTTGAGAATAAAGTGATTGCTTTTCTGAGAACTCAAGAATGTTAAGACCACAGAAAGAGGGAATGTTTAAACAGCTGGAAAAGAGCTGCCCTCCTAGTTTGCATCCCAGCAGGTGTCGGCAAACCTTTTTGAGCCGGCGGGCACCTTTGAAATTCTGACCTAGGGACAGGTGCGTGGGCGCAACTACAAAATGGCTGCCGACCACAAACTGCCAGGGAGTGAGGTCATGCGTAGCTCCACTAATAACTCTTTTCACAGTTCATGCAGAAACTCTGTTTAATGAAATGCCTTTTAAAATGAACGCGTCGTTTAATATCCCTTTTAAAATGAACGCGTCGTTTAATATCCTTGTGCTATAGTGGCAGCTGCAAGCATCAATTAAACAAATAATAAAATCTGCACAGCTCCTCAGATAGCCAACAGCCAGTTGAAGGTCTGCTTGGCAGAAGCCCTATTGGGTGCCACACGCTCTCAAAAGGGGCTGTTGGGCCCCATGGCGCTCACGGGCACCATGTTGGGGAGACTTCCTTTCAGGAAACCAACACTGCCTCTAAGCTGGAGCGTTTCAGGACTGCAAGGCTTGGCCTGGCAAACACAGGATGCGCCCAGGTGGGTGGCCATGCTCAGCTCAGTTCTGTCATAACTGTTTGACCCGAGGCCAGATGGCAAAGTAGCATCTGAAACGGGCAGCTGTGGGCATCACTGCATTCTCATGGCACAATGCGACAGCAGCTGCCCCACTAGGCAACCCCCCTACCAACCAGAAAAGACAGGAAGGAAGCTAGTCAGTACAGTATAATAATAAAAATTTGCTGCCCAGTCTGGCTCCTGCCTAGAACCAAGAAAAGTGGAGCTCTGAGAGGAGCTGCAGAGCAGGGCCCAGGTGCAAACCTAAGCCTCTTTACAATTTGCAGGCAGGTTTGAGCAAAAGGGACTCGGCGGCAGCAGCCCGGCCTCCGGGTCCTTTCATCCTGTGGCAGAAACAGCTATTTAAAGCAAGCAGAGCTTATCAGAGCTAAATCCCAACCCCGGATTAGCTGTATCTTTTCACCCTGCGTACCAGACTCATCTTTTCATTGCAGGGCGGTTTTCCTCCGTCATAAGCAGCAATAACTCGTCTTACCCTCCGGAATTAACTCTCTCCTGTCAAAAGAGCCTTTTGATTCAGGCGGGAAGAACAAATGGCCGTGACAGGTCTGGGAAGGTTGCAGGATGAAAAGCACTTTCTGAGCAAGGCTGACACTGTTTGCTGGCACACAAGCCGCCCTTGAGAGGAGAGGGAAGTGTTGTAGAGGGAACCACTTTGCTAGTTAGGCACGATCAGCCTACCACACCCAGAAATTGCAGAGAAGATTCTGTACCACTGAGACACAGCCCTTCCAGCATAGGTGTCAAACTCGCAACCCTCCAGATGTTATGGACTACAGTTCCCATCATCATGATGGGAGCTGTAGTCCATAACATCTGGAGGGCCACAAGTTTGACACCTGTGCAGGCTTAAAGATATCAGCATAAGCAGGCACAGGAAAAGGGGATGGGGGAGGGGTTTGGACACAACATTTCTATCTCTCTGAAAAGTAATGGAAAATGGAAGGGAAACTGAAATTACCTGAACTCATTGCTTATTAATTGTACCTCAGCTTTGCTATTTTAGGCACGTCAACTGGGTTTCAAATATCATAACACAACTGTTTATTTTTGCAAACTAGAACCAAAATAGATCTTATTCAAACAGTAAATTGCAAACAGACTAAATAACAGAGTCGGGGCTGCAAGATAACACCAATGTTAAGGTCCTGTTTGTGAGGCAAAACAAGAATTTGATTATATAAGCTAAACAGGATGAGAAGAAGATTACATTACCTGGGCCTAAAAATAACATGCAGACCCAACACAATCTTGCACAAAGAAAAATAAAATTGTGATTTTGGAGAATTGCTGAGAAAATAATAACTGCGTTATAGAAACTGAGAGCCAGCGTGGTCGAGTGGTTAAGGTGCTGGACTACGATCTGGGAAACCCAGCTTCAAATCCCCACTCCGCCATGAAAACCTGCTGGGTGACCTTGGGATGGTCACATACTCTCAGCCCTGACCCAGGCAAGTATTTGGAGAGGAGACCTCCAAGGAGTACCAGGGTCATGACACAGCAATGGCAAACCACCTCTGAACGTTACTTGCCTTCTTGAAAGCCCTTTGAGGTCACCACAAGTCAACTGTGACTTCAATCAATCAATCAATCAATCAATATGCCTTTTATTAGCATAGTATAACAACAAATATATAAACATTTAAATAACTAATTAGATATAGATCAGCAGCAATAAGCAAATAAAAACAATAGCTATCGTTTTAAAATAATGGCCAGGAAGGAAGCAATTGCACAAGTAACATCAAAAGAATGGTCCTGTAAAAGGAAATGTACAGCATAAGTAGAGTTTTGTATTTTCTTTGCCAATAATAGAGGCTGAATCAAACTTGATCGTACATCAGCATTTAGGACACATTCAAGCAGAATATGAGTCAGGGAGTCAAGTGAGCCACATCGACAGAACCTTTGATGTTTCGGGATTTTTTGGTATCTGCCGAATGTCACATCAACTGTGACTTGACAGGAAAAAAATAAAATAAAGGAAGTTACAACTTCCAGTATTAAGGACTGATAATAAGTCTGGATAATGGGACAAACTATGTGCTTTGGAACATCAGAGGCACAGCACTTCTGAATATCAAATGCTGGGAGCACAGTGGCCACCTGCTCAGGAACTTCCTAAAAATGGCAGGTTGTTGGGGACAGAAGTCTGGATCAGGTCTACCTTTAATCTGAAATCAGCAAGCTAGTTCTTATGTTCACTAAGGCCCCTTCCACACATGCAGAATAATGCACTTTCAATGCACTTTGCAGCTGGATTTTACTGTGCAGAATAGCAAAATCCACTTGCAAACAGTTGTGAAAGTGGACTGAAAGTGCGTTATTCTGCATGTGCAGGAGGGGCCTTCGTGTTATAGTAACTATCAAAGGAACCAGCCATCCAAAACCAAGAAACATTATGCTGCAAATACTACCACAGCTCAAGATTCACAGCTATTCATTCAATACTGTAATTTTGGTCCTTGTGGGACCTCAGAAGACTGTACAAACTATCACGTGTTCGATTTGTTCTTTGAACAAATCGAACCTGTGTTCCCTGCACACCGGCCTGTTTGTTCCACATGAGGTAAAAGATGAAGGAATCTGTAGCAGCAGAGGAAAGAAATCCAAGAGTGTTGGATGAAAAGGCCTTGCTACACTGTGCCGCCGGAGGACTGTTTGGCAGATCCCCAGAACACAGGCCTGGAAATGTCTCAAGGTGCTCTGGAATCGGCAGTGTTTGAAAGCATGCCCACATCCTCAGCATGACATCCATCAAAAATTTACCACACTGAGCTTTGGTGGGCGGGAAAGGTTTACATTCTTCCAGGCTCCTACAGCCCTATTTAAGAGTAAGAAAGTACATTAGGTAAAAGAATACATTATTAAGGGTTCCAGGTGAAGGCTGTACTAGAAGAGGAGTCAAGGCAGAAGGAAATGAGTTCGGTATAGAAGCAGTGCAAGAACTAGGCAAGCTGAGGAGTCGGAAAGTAGGCAGGGATGCGTGTAATTTCTTATTAATGTTCAAGACTACCCTGAGAAGAAAGATGTTGGGGCAAGAGGGTGGGAAGAGTACAATGGGGAAAGTTCTAGGGAATTACTTCTTTAAAAATCCAGCAGTCAAGAATCCCTTCTGACTTCTACACAATGTCCTTTCTGTTTGGGAGACAGTGGCATTATCCCGTAGGGAAGGAAACACGCTGTGTTCCAGTGGTCCGAGTCACTTTATTCTCTATGGTCCAGGCACGTGGCCAATATTGGATGAACACAAAACTGTGAGCCCAAGCACAAGTTAAAGTCCTCTAGGTTCCCACTGCTTTACCTATGGGGCATAAGAGAGGCCAGTTACCAAGACCCTATCAGGCCGAGGTTCGGCAGATGAATGGGCAGAATGCCACAAGGTCCAGCTTAGCCCTCGCTTGCCTGATGCATGAGGGGCAAGGCACGAGCACTGTCCCTCCCTTTCCTTTCTTCTGAAAGGTGAGGCTGCTGCCTACTCCTATAGAACAAGAGGAAAGAGCTGCATTTGGAGACACCCCTCCACAGGAACAGAAGAACAGAAGAAAGAGCCTGCTGGATCAGACCAGAGTCCATCTAGTCCAGCACTCTGCTGCTCGCAGTGGCCCCCCAGATACCTTTGAGAGCTAACATGCAGGATGTGAAAGCAATGGCCTTCTGCTGCTGCTGCTCCTCCCAAGTACCTGGTTTGTTAAGGCATTTGCAATCTCAGATCAAGGAGGATCAAGATGGGTAGCCATAGAGCGGCTTCTCCTCCATCAATCTGTCCAAGTCCCTTTTAAAGCTACCCAGGTTAGTGGCCATCACCATTTCTTGTGGCAGCATATTCCAAACACCAACCATGCATTGCAGGAAGAAATGTTTCCTTTTATTTGTCCTAATTCTTCCCCCCAGCATTCCCCCCAGGAAGCCACATCGGCCCTCCAGGTCCAACAGGGCGTAGCCCCCTGGCGCAGAAATGGATCCCAAACAGGGGTATATGAGTGTGTGTGTGCCCATACACACAGACACCCTTTCCTGCAATAGATAAGTTTTACCTCAACTCTTACACCTGCCAGTCTCCACAACAAGGTTGCTGTTTTTTACTTTTAGATTACAGAGGTCTCTTCACTAGCCCCTTTTTATCATACATGCTTCAGCCTGCCAGAAGTGGTAACTGGGGAAACAGCAGAGAGGAGGAGGGAAGAAGCTGTGTGCATGAAACTGCTACTGGTGGACTTTGGAAGGAGGGGGAGTTTTTGCCCAGTTTTTGCCCAGTTTGTGGGGAGTGGGGGCACTCTGCCAGCCAACAAGCCCCAGGAAGTAAGTCAAGATGGCTCCAGAGATACAGGAAGGAAGGATGGGAGCTGGAGGGTTGAAGAATGGACGGGCTTCTGCTACAGCAGCGAAAGATACTGGGACAGAGGAGGGGATAGGTGTGTGATCCTTAATCGTGATCAGGACATGCTTCACAATAGTGCCAGTTAGGCCACAGGGGCCCTCACATAGATGAGGGTGGCACTGCAGGAAGAGAGAGAAGAAGAGAAGAGGGGCGGGGGGAGAGTAGGAAGGTTCTGAAGCACTGAAACCTAGCAGCCAACTATCAATTATTGATGTGTGGGAGTAATTTATCAGTCAACACAGATGAACGCACACATACACTTCCCACAGGAAGAGAAAGAAACCCTCCACATATATTCACACATGCACAAACGTTTACTTATATACAGTGTGTATATGTTTATCTATACACATTCAGTTATGAATCCATTTTATTTACATGGACCGTTCACTCATTAATTATATAAACGCATATGCCAACACTAACATATAGGAAAGTGCAAAGAAATGCACATACAGATACATAAACATATTCTTCCATGTGGGGCAGACATAGATACGTATAGACCTGTACCCAAATACAGCCAATGGGGTTATGTACATATCTTTCAAATGCATGCTGGTATGTTAACAAACAGTTCAGAAAGGTGTTGCATTGCTAGAAAATGCATACATAGATATATACATATTAAAAATGACACTATGTTACCTCCCCAAAAATGCACATTGTACAGTTATGAGGGTCACAGAGAACAGGATTAAAATCTAACAAATAAATCTTATAGATCAAGAAAACAGATGCGTGTGTGTGTGCATATTACTTGGGTGTGAATTTCTTGGTAAGTAACATGATATATTTCTATGTGTCAATTTCTTGATAGGCAACATAGAGTGTATGTCAGTTTCTTGATAGGTAACATAGACTGTGTCAATTTCTTGACATGCAAGTAGACTCAACGTTAGTGCATGTACAGTCCAGGAGAGCTGGAATCAAATTAATAAATGTTATAGATCACGAATACATATGTGCTCTCTTGATCTATAACAGTTATTCATTTGATTCCTTCTCTCCTAGACTCTCATAACTGTACATGCACAAACATTGAGTCTACCTTTCCCATCAAGAAACTGACACACAGACGTTAAAGGAAAGCTATATATTAAGGGGCTAAGTAGCATGCCTATAAAACGCAAGCTCCTATCTTAACATACATTTAGAGGGTATGCATGTGCACCTTGACAAAATGCATACATACACGCTAGCATCTGGTTTATACGCAATAAAAGACGTATAAAATTCATAGCTCACCCATGCAACTCCTTGCATAGATATGCTATGATTTTTTTAAACGCGAGAATTCTGCATGCCCTACATAGATGTACCACGAATTTGGTACCTAAAATGTATACGACTTGCATAGATGTGCTATGGATTTTATACCTGGATTGCATATGCCTTGTTATGGATTTTATACCTGGATTGCATATGACTTGCTATGGATTTTATACCTGAATTGCATATGCCTTGCTATGGATTTTATACCTGGATTGCATATGCCTTGCATAGATGTGCTATGGATTTTATACCTGGATTGCATATGCCTTGCATAGACAGATTTGCTATGGATTTTATACCTGGATTGCACATGCCTTGCATAGATGTGCTATGGATTTTATACCTGGATTGCATATGCCTTGCATAGATGTGCTATGGATTTTATACCTGGATTGCATATGCCTTGCATAGATGTGCTATGGGTTTTATACCTGGATTGCATATGCCTTGCATAGACAGATTTGCTATGGATTTTATACCTGGATTGCACATGCCTTGCATAGATTTGCTATGGATTTCATACGTATTTTATCACGCATGAGGGGTGGAGGAGATGGAGGAGGAAGGGGAAAGGCGCTACCTGAGGGGGGGGGTCCTCAGGTAAGCTGGGGAGGGGCTGCGGGGGGGGGTGAGGAAAGGAAAGCGCCGCCCCCGCCCCTTTTGCCCTCGACTCACCGGTCAAGCGAAAGGGAAGCCGAGAGGGAGCCCCGCGGGCGGCGACTGGGGCGCGGGAGCCATCCTCGTCCTCCTCCTCTTCCTCACCTGCCCCCTTCCCTGAGGGGACCTGCTTCGTCTCCCCTCAGCGCGGCCTCTCCTTCACCGCGAGGGGACTGCAGGGGGGAGGGAGGTTAAAAAAAATACCGGCCGGCCCCGTTTCAGCCAATCAGCGGCCGCCAAAACCCGGCACGCGCTCCTGCCCCTTCTCGCGCGCCCCCCTCACTCCAGCGGCCGCTGCGGCTGGAGGGCACGCCCACTGCGCGGGGAGGCCACGCCCACCGCGGAGGAACGGGTCGGAGCGGGCGGGGGAGCGCGGGAGCGGGAGGCTCAGCCCAATGCCCCCTGCAAGGACGCCCCTCGGAGCAGCCCCCACTCATCATCTGCCGGGGGGGGGGCGGGGTTATATGTGAATTCATATATGATATATATAAATCCTCCTTTCACTTCCATGGATGGAGGATAAATGGCTTTGCCAAGTCTGCAACCTCCCCCTTCATTATAGCGGGGGTACGGGGGATATAAATGAATTCACTTTGATAGGTAGAGGATAAATGTCTTTGCAATAGTGAAACATCCAAGTCTGCAATCCCCCCCCCCCCCATCATCTGCGCCGGGGTGGGGGGATTTAAATGAATTAATATATGATATATGAATCCTCCATTCACTTCCATGCAATAGTGAGGCATCCAAGTTTGCAAACCTCACCCACCCCCAGTAGTCTGCTGGTTAAAATGACATTTTTGGAATGGGGGGAGGCCGAGGCCCCCTTTGGAATGACATTTTTGGAATGGGGGGAGGCCCCCTTTGCCCGGTCCTGAATTTGTGCCTTGCAGTGTGAGAAGGTTGCGTCCTTTCAACACGAAAACATGTTGGTCCTTGGACAATGCATTTTTAGGCTACAGATAATTGCGGGGTGGAGGATTTTGCGTACTTGGCTTTTCCAGATATTGAAAAGATATCTATCACCTAACTATGGAATTTAATTCTCTTATGCCCCACCTTTCTCCCCAAATGGGGACCCACAGTAGCGTACATCATTCCCCTCCCCTGTTTTAACTTCACAACAACCTTGTGAAGTAGTCTCTCGCTGATCTCTAATATCTACATGCGCCCCCTTGCTTAGTTCATCCAGAGGTTTGGGTTGGGGTGTCATCAATATGCTGATTACACCCAGCTATATCTGTTAATGGACTGGCGGTCATTTCAGCTTCATCCCAGATATTCTCCAACACTGACTCTCTACAAGAGCCGGGTTCAAGTCAAATTTTAGATGCCATCAGGAAGAGGGGCTGCAGATGAGGCCTAGGTGCCGAACTGAATTGCTTTGCTATTTTTAAGGTTACATTTTAATGATTTATAGTGTATTTATTATGTGCTGTTTTATTACGTGTTGTTTTGTTGAAAGTTGGAGACGGCCCTGACCTCGAATAAGGGACAGGGGTATAAAAATCACATAATAAAATAAACAAACAAGGCTGAGAACGGGTGATTGGCCCAAGGTCCCTGCATGTAGAAAAAGGAGTGTCAGGGAAAGGTTGGGCTTTTGTGGGGGTTGCTAGTTTTCAGCTTACGGGGAAGGGGGAAACTGGGAAATGGCCAGATGTGCAGGGATTACAAATACTTTATCAGTCCCCAAAGCAAAAGCCAAATATTATTAGAACGAGCCTTTCATCGTGTTTCCATGTTCCAGTAGGGTAGCCGTGTTGGTTTGCAGTAGAAAAGCAAGATTCGAGTCCAGTAGCACCCAATCCCATCCACTATCCAAAAGCACTTGGTGGGCACCAGAATATGTTTTTTTAAAATGATAGATGATGCAGTGCCCAGGGGCGCCCCATTGGGGACTCCTATGCTCGCCAAAATTCAACGACACCCCCCCACCACGTTGTCCCCACAAAGCCGCACGCTCCCCTTCTCCTTTCCAGCACATATTTAATGAGGCAAAGAAAATTGTGGCGCCGTAATCAGGAAGCAGATGGCTTTTTCCAGAGGACGGCTCCCTCTGCCCTTTGCTGAAGGATGAAATCAGGGCTGTCTCTCTGGTTTTTCCGAGCAACTGTCTTTGCGCCGCCACTGCTCGCAAGAGGCCCTTCAAACCTGAAGCGTACCAACAGGGGAGCTCAGGCTGATTGAACTAATTGGGACTTTTCATCCTCAGTAAACACGGTTTAGATTTGGCTGGGAAGGTGCCTCCGGGACAGGCTGGAAACGAGACGGTGGCTTTTAAAATGCAAGCGTCGAGCACGTGGGTCATTTTGGACCGCTGCTGCCTGCGGCCAAGCAGATTTTGCTGGTTTGGGAAGCATTTTAAAAAAACAAAGCAAAACAGCAAAATGTCTTTACGATCATCCTCAAAATGATTGTCTCTCTCCAGCGTAAAAGGGGCAAAGACAAACTACAATGTGCAGGCCACAGATGGTGAACCAAGGCCTTTGACCTTCCCACTGTAGCCAGGGGCTCACATGACACGATGCTTCCCCAACCAAAATAATTCCACTGAACACTAGCCGTGCCAATGCCTTTTCCCCAACCCTTTTTAAGGATTTATTTTTGTGTCAATATTCCCTTTTACCAATCTTGACTGAATGGTTGAAGTCCAGAAACAGCTGTATTGATTCATCTTCCCTTTCCAGTTTCTTCCAAGGACCTCGCAAAAGCTTCTGCAATTCTTTCTGCCCCGTTTCATCTTCACAACAATCCAGTGAGGTAGGTTAGGCTGAGAAAATAACTAGCCCGGGGACACCCAGTGGGCTTCATGGCAGAGAGAGGATTCTGAACCCAAATTTCCCCAGTTCCAGCACTTTCTAACCACTACACTACACTGGCGCTCACATATTTTTTTGTGAGAAACTCAGCTGCTGTCTCAGGGACGGCTTTATTGTGAATCCAGTCTTATTTAGATTGGATTCACTATATATGGGTTCAGAACCGTGAAACACATGAAACAATAATGCTTCTGAGCCTGCACAAAGTGCCTTTCCCTCACGACCAACTGGAGTGAGCTGGAATGAGGAATGCCAGGGCAGAAGGCAAAACACGCTGAACAAAACAATGGGACAGCACACACATGCAAACACTGTGTAAGGACTAAAGATGATTATTTCTCTGATTGCAGCTACTGAGCGGGGAAATTTGAACTCGTAACACCCAGTCCTCCTCCAATGTGCCGCCTTCTACGCCAATGTTCAGGCACAGATGAACCAGGTTAGCTCGGTCTTTTGAGATCTCCGAGCTAACCAGGGTGGTCCTGGTTAGTACTTTGACGGGAGACCATTAAGGAAGTTCAAGGTTGTTATGCAGAGGCAGGAGATGGCACACATCCACTGTTTGTCTTCTGCCTCGGAAACCCTGAGGGGGTCGCATAAATCGGCCCCAACTTGGCGGTACTTTTCAAGCTAGCACAGTGGTTGCGAACATATGGCACGGGTGCCAGAGGTGGCACTCAGAGCCCTCTCTGTGAGCACGCATGCACAGAGTTCATCGTGTGTGTGGGTGGGGAAATCCCCCCACACACACATATCTAGGCTGGCCTGGGAACGATCCTTTACCTGGGAGTAAGCTCAGTTGCTGGCAATGAGGCTTGCTTCTGAGTAAACCCTCCTAGGGTCGTGATTCACCCATTTGGAGCGTTGTATGGTTGTTTCACCAAGCTTACTCCTGAGTAACACGCACCTCGGAGTCAACCATTTTTTCTAAACTAAAACCTCAGTATTCAGGTTAAATTGCCGTGTTGGCACTTTGCGATAAATAAGTGGATTTTGGATTGCAACTTGGGCACTCGGTCAAGAAAAGGTTCACCATCACTGAGCTAGCATATCAAGATTTTCAAAATTAGGCAGTCCGGAAACGCTGCCCTGACGTGGTGACCCCCACCCAGCCAACAGTCCACCCGTTTAGAGATTCAACAGTCATTTTATTTGCCAGAACAGTGCGCTCACGTCCAATTGCTACCATTTTACTAACTGAGTAAAAACTGAGGTCTAATAATACCTCCCCCTGCCCCCAATTAAAAAAAACAACACTGAATTGCTACTGAGCTGTGTCATCTGGGAGATCTTGGATACCCATAACACAATAAGTCTTTGGTGATGGATCCTGAATTCGGAGACTCCCTCGACGCAGCCGGCCAGCTCCTGTTTCCCTTTTGCACAGTACGGTCCGCACAATCCTTCACAACCAAGAGAAAAAGCAAACGAGAGAGAAAGATGCGTCCCAAGACAGCTATGCAGAGCTAACCAGGATTGAGCAAGCGATGACAACATATAGCATGAAAAAAAATGTACTTTGGTTTTCCATAAGAAATGTGTTGGATTTCCCTAGGTGCCCCTGCACCTATAGGTGGCCGCTCCTGGAACTATATGCTGCCAGTTCTCCAGGTATCCACTTCTAATCGCTTCCCTGTGGCTTGTCCGAAGCCATGCAAAATCAGGAGATCACAGACCAGAGATACAGACATAGCCATCCAGAGGATGAGTTTGCTGGTTAAGTCTCGGCTATGAGATTCCCTCTTCTCAAGAAGGAGACATGGGTGTTAGGTATTTGTGTGCAGTGGGGCTGATCTGCCTGCTCTTTAGGTCCTTGTCCGTCCTTTTCAGTCCGCAGAGCAGCAGCATGTCCAAGTTATGAATACACAAGGAGCCAACTGAAGCCGGAGGGTTATGCAGGCTTCTCAGAAGGTTCCCTGGACGTGCTTTGTGGTTGTGAGTTGTCGTCGTCTCTGCTCGGAGGAGAAGGCCAGGTGGTCTTCTGGTGAGGGTGGCTGGAAACCCAAGAGAGATGCCGTTAGCCACAGGGCATTGGAAGGAAACAGAAAGCAGGCAAAGGAATCTGCCCCCAACCCAGCAGACTGTAACAAAATACTGGTTCTGGTGGGTTTTCCGGGCTGTGTGGCCGTGGTCTGGTGGATCTTGTTCCTAACGTTTCACCTGCATCTGTGGCTGGCATCTTCAGAGGTGTATCACAGAGGGAAGTCTGTGGCTGGCATCTTCAGAGATGTATCACAGAAGTATCACCTCTGAAGATGCCAGCCACAGATGCAGGCGAAACGTTAGGAATAAGATCCACCAGACCACAGCCACACAGCCCAGAAAACCCACCACAACCAGTTGAATCCAGCCGTGAAAGCCTTCGACAAGACACTGTAACAAAATACTTTGCACACGCAAAATGCTTTAATCGCACAAAGACTCATAGAATCCCAATGATTTCTACTGCAAAGTCAACTTTTGCACACAAATTCCAACAGTGTGTGACAGTTCCAATCCGCTACATATTTCCTCCCATACGAGGAAGAGTTTGAGAGACGAACGCAGGTGATCGAAGTCTCGGGGACAAACTGAAATGACAAGGACGTTCTGTCTCAGGAAGCCGTGGGCGGCCTTCTGGCAGATTAGGCGGAAGCAAAGAGAGGAATGTTTGATTCCTATTAAACTCCAGTGTGGTTTCAATCACATTTTCAAAAAGGAGGCTTCGATAAATGTGGATAGTAAGGAAGTGGAGGGGGGGATCACAATGGACCCCAATTGCAAATCATTTTTGGCATTGAACCAAGATTCATGGCCATTTGTGCACTAAGGGTTCAAAACGTCAGTTTTACCCCATTGCCCAACTCCGACAAGAGACAAAGTGTTGTGTAGGGCAAAGTGTTGACTAGGGCCCCTTCCGCACATGCAGAATAATGCACTTTCAAACCACTTTCACAACTGTTTGCAAGTGGGTTTTGCTCTTCCGCCCAGAAAAATCCAGCTGCAAAGTGCATTGAAAGTGGATTGAAAGTGAACTGTTCTGCATGTGCCGAAGGGGCCTAGGATCTGGGAAAGCCTGGTTGGAATCCCCACTCTGCCATGGAGGCTTGCTGGTCACAGCCTCTCAGCCTTAACCCTGGCAAATATTTAGATAGGAGACCTCCAAGGAATTCCAAGGTCATGACATGGAGCCAGGAAATGGCAACCCACCTTTGAAAGTCTCTTGCCTTGAAAACCTTTACGGGGTCACTGAAAGTCAGCTGTGACTTGATGGCCAACCCCCAACCCCCTCTCTATGTTCTTCCACAACTGCACAACTATATATGTATAACTGCATTTGCTGGCTAGCCCCAGTACTCTCAGCCCCACCTACCTCACCAGGTGTCTGTTGTGGGGAGAGGAAAGGAAAGGAGCTTGTAAGCCCCTTTGAATCTCCTTACAGGAGAGAAAGATGAGGTATAAATCCAAACTCTTCTTCTTCATGTTTGTTAGTGCTTTTGAATGGATTCAGGTAGCAGGCAATGTTTAAGGAGGTGGGGAGATTTGGGGTTTGTTGTTTGATTCTTGTTTTAACTGGATATTTTTTAGCTATTATTATATGCTTCCTTGAACTGCCAGGAAAGACGGGATAGAAACATTATAATCATCATAATGATACCAAAAGTGTTGTGAAATACTTGGCCGTACCACACCGGTTCTCATAGGCCCCTTCCGCACATGCAGAATAATGCACTTTCAATCCACGTTGAAGCTGGATTTGACTGCGTGGAATAGCAAAGTGGATCAAATGTGCATTATTCTGCATGTGTGGAAGGGGCCATAGAAATCCAGCCAGTCCCTACTTTGACCTGCTCCCTCCACCCACGGAAGCTGCTGCTTCTGGTATGAAGGTTGTTCCTGAGAAAATACTGCTGATGTCCTCTTGGTTCCCACTTAGTAATAGTAGTAGTAGTAGTAGTAGTAGTAGTAGTAGTAGTAGTAGAAGAAGAAGAAGAAGAAGAAGAAGAAGAAGAAAAGGAGGAGGAGGAGGACGAGGAAGAAGAGTTGGATTTATATCCCCCTCGTTTCTCTCCTGTAGGAGACTCAAAAGGGCTTACAGCTTGGATTGATGAGCTTCAGAGAAGGACACACCTTTAAAAGAACAGAGATGAATCGCAGCCGTTTTCATAACTTCTGCCTCTCAGCTTCCTTACCCCGGCCTGTATTTTACGGGCAATCAAGTCCAATTTTTTTAGAAGAGTTTGGATTTATACCCCCCCCTTTCTCTCCTGTAGGAGATTCAAAAGGGCTTACAATATCCCTTCCCCACTCACAACAAACACCCTGTGAGGTGGGTGGGGCTGAGAGAGCTCCGAAGAACTGTGACTAGCCCAAGGTCACCCAGATGGCATGTGTTGAAGTGCACAGGCCAATCTGAATTCCCTAGAAAAGCCTCCACAGCTCAGGCAGAAGAGCAGGGAATCAAACCCAGTTCCTCCAGATCAGAGTGCACCTACTCTTCACCACTACGCCACTGCTGCTCTGAGTTCAATGGGGCAGTGGAGATGGAACAATGGAGATGTGTTCAATGGGGCAATGGAGACAGAAGGGCCAGAGGTGGCGCATATAAGGCCTACCATGGAAGAGGACCTGAAATGCTTACTCTTTGCACTCTGGGGCTCTGTCACTGGCTGGACATTCATCCCAGTCGGACGACGAATCTGCCAAACCAAGAAAAAGAGCACTCAGGAATCGTTGCATCAACACCAGAAGCACAAACAATGGAACTGGCTTGCTACCAAACGCCACCGAATCTCAAATCAACACCTAAACAGAGAACAGATTTGTTGGTTCGCCTGCATTGTAGCCAACCTTTCCATCGGCATGTTCAAAGCTGCGTTTTTTCTAGAGGGAGGGATCCCTTTTGCATGAACAGTCATAACAATTCGGTACAAAATCACACAATCACAGGACTCGCCATATGCCAGCTGATAGTTGATAGAAACTTGGAAGGTGAGAATTGGCTACCCCTCAGCTGCCGAGAAGTAAAGCTCTTTCAGAAGCTGCGGTGGCAGAAAGCGGCGTATTGGCTTTCTTTCCCTTGCTAGTTGGTCATCTCCAGACACTGAGGTCCAAGGTGGAAATGGATCCACGTTACAATGGTTATGCCTATTTGAAACTAGATTAAGTGTCACCCTTCCCGGCCAAGGTTCACTGGGTTTTTGTAGTGGTGCTGGGAACTGGGTCAGGAATTTCTAGCCCTTTTACTGAGTCACATGAAGCCAGGAAGATCCTGTTGATTGCCTCTTCCTCGCTTCTCGCCCTTTTGGCTACGGTCAAGCGTAGTACTGAGTCACATGGATTGGGGTCCAGTAGCCCCTTAGAGACCCACGAGGTTTGGCAGTATAAGCTTCCAAGAGTCGAAGCTCCCTTCGCCAGCTTTGATTCTCAGAAGCTCATACTTCCAAAATCTTGTTTATTTCCTGGGCACTTATTTCCCACCCGTCACCAAAGTCCCTGGGCGTGGTACAATCCTAAAAACGCCATTAAAACAATCACAAAACCATTATAAAGTCTCCTTTCAAAACCACACCATCCCCCATCCTGACCACCCCCCCCTCAAAAAATACATCATCATCCGTCTCCCATAATTCCCCCAACACATTTCAGAAATCGGGCTGGGGACAGACCAATAAAACAGGACTCAGAATGCAGGTAGAATCAACTCGGTTATGTGGTGACTAGTGTTCAGAAGAAAAGGAATCTGGCGTGATCTGAGTCTACATGCTTGTTTGGTTTTTTAAAAAACAACTTTTCAAAAATATATATAAGCAACAACCTATGAAAAATGGCAGTTGAAGAGTGATCTTAGGCAGACGTTTCAGCACCTAGGACAGAGATCCATCAAAAAGATGCCTGGGCAGAAATACCTTGAAAAAAGTTGAGTTTGTCTAAGGCCCCTTCCACACGTGCAGAATAATGCACTTTCAATCCACTTTTTCAATTGCTTGCAAGTGGATCTGGCTATTCCACACAGTAAAATCCAGCAGCAAAGTGCATTGAAAGTGGATTGGAAGCACATTATTCTGCATGTGCGGAAGGGGCCTAATTCAGTCCAGTCTACTCTTTTTGGCAGCAGACAGAGAATCTGCTCCTTGCAATCGCCTCAATAACAGACCAGCATTCGTTACTGCCATACATCAAGAATTTGATCTGCTTTCTCCTCTGGAAAGCAACAACTTACAGTCCTTTGTAGAGTTGGAGGACACAGAAGGTTCCAGTAGCTCTTTCGCCTCTGCAATCAGCAAGCCCCAAAGATCTGAAGAAGGAACCCTCGCTTCTGAAGTTCCCTCTGTTTTATTCTCCCCAGCTGGAATGTGGACACTAACAAGAAAGGACAGCTCGTTTGAGGTTTCTGTGCTGGGCATACCAAGAAATCCCTGGCTCAAACGCAAGTAACTGTTGCCGGCATTCATAGGGAACATTATAGCAAAAAGTTATAATTATAGCTGACATAAAATTATAATAGCCCCACTTAGCCAAAGCTCATCGGAGCTGGGAAGATAAGCAGGGTCGGCCATGGTTGGAACTTTGATTGGGCTTGATATGGATCTACACGTTTGCTCGGGGACGCTATGCAGAGGAAGGAACCACCTCTGTTCATCTCCTGCCTTAACACCCTGTGGATGGGGTCACCATGAGTCAGTTCCAACTCAGTGACATATTGGTTGTTGTGACTTTTCTGGGCTGTGTGGCTGTGGTCTGGTAGATCTTGTTCCTAACATTTCACCTGCATCTGTGACTGGCATCTTCAGAGGTGTATCACAGACAGAAGTCTGTCATACACTGTGTCCAGACTTCTCTCTGTGACACACCTCTGAAGATGCCAGCCACAGAGGCAGGCGAAACGTTAGGAACAAGATCTTCCAGACCACGGCCACACAGCCCGGAAAACCCACCGCAACCAGTTGAATCCGGCCGTGAAAGCCTTCGACAATTCAGTGACATATTATTCATTATTGTATTAGCACCTTAAAAACAACTAGAATGTATTTTGGCAGGTGCATAATGAGATAATGGCACGAAGGGCTTCTTAAATGCTGCATGGATACACAACAAATTTAGAGTCTGAAAGGCTAACAAAACCTTCCAGGGCGTATGTTTTCAGGAGTCAGAGCTCCCTGCATTGATACAACATGCCAGCGTGGAAAATGTATTTCTTTTATTAAATTTATATCCCACCCTATCCCTGAAGGGCTCAGGGCGAGTTATAACATAAAACAATGGATAAAAATCATTTAAAAGAACAATACAAATAATAAAACAGTAAACTCCAACATTCAATAAATAGAATTTGGATGGCTGCAGTTGATATGATCCCCAAACCCCACAAATTATTCCCGAGAATGCATCTCACCTCTTCTCGTCTGCACAGTGCGAGCTCAGGAGTTTATGGACGTTCTGAACGAGAACAAGCAAAGCAAACAGTCTTAATAGAACAGGAGGCAAGTGGTTCAAAGCAACAATGAGTTGTTTCTCCTCCACCGCCAGCCACTCCCTTAGCCCCCCCACCATGCACAGAGAGGTTATGGGGTTTTTTTTGCTGAATCTGTGACACTAATGAGGTCTTCTCTCCCTTCTAAGAATTCACTGCCCTCGTGGCTGATCCCAAGGAAGCCCTACAGCAGGGAAGAGAAAAGGGGGGAAAGGCGTGATTCTGGAAGCTGCTAAGCCTGACTTGTAGCTATGCCCTTAGAGTAGATGATAATACCAATTCTGGAATCAACCTGTGGAGCAGAAAAGCTCTTCTTCCCACCCCAAGCACTGTCTAATAACCGCTTCCCTGTTCTGTAGGTCAGTGAAGGGGTCTGAATATTCCACTGCCGATTTCTGCCTTTCACCTGCACAAACAGAATCAGCCTCCCGTTGCAGTATTCCAAACGTTTCCTTGTGATCTCCGATCTCCTCAGCTGCCTGTCCACCAGGGACAGTCGCCTTTTGAGCTCCAAGAAGTCGTTCTGATAGGAAAAGAGAAAACAAGAGGGTAGTTTGGATGGCATGAAGAAACTGAGCACACAGGGAACGGCAGGCTCGAAGAGTCAAGCGCATGAACCAGGACTACCTTGAATGGCTTTCCTCACTGCTTCCTCGGCTGAGACATGAACGGCAAGGTTTGAATGTGCACGAGGGTGCCGACATTGCAAATGACAGCCCCAAATTACAACCGATCCCCAGGCTACAGAGGTCAGTTTCCCTGGAGAAGATGGCAGTTTTCAGAAGGTGGATTCCAAGGTAATAGGTATGATAACCAGGTGAGGTCCCTGCCATCCCCAAACCACTGCCCCCCTAGGCTCCACCCGCGAATCGCCAAAAAAATTCTCCTCTAAAGATCGTCGAAAGTTGAAGGGGCTCCCCTTCATTTAAACAGAATACATGCATCTTTCTCCAAACCACTTTCAATGCACCTTGCAGCTGGATTTTATTGTGCGGAATGGCAAAATCCCTTGCAAACGGCTGTGAAAGTGGATTGAAAGTGCATTATTCTGTATGTGTGGAAGGGGCCTGAGTGAGTTCACCAAATCCATACCAAAAGCTGAGATCCACATTAAACCCCAGGACTGGATATGGTATCTTGAATTCCAGAGCTTGGCCTTTTCAGATCAGAAAAATACCACTCCTCCCCCAAAACTGTCCTCTGGGCACTACCCCTACAAAGTTAATTTCCTGTTTATCCCTGAAGTGCAGACTCACCTCCACTTCCGAAGCCAGCCGGGTTTTCTTTCCCAAGAGCTGGGTTTTCAGCTCCACAATTTCAGCCTCTAGCAAATGGATGACTTCCTCGTAGTCCTGCTCTGCGCTGTGGGCCTGGCGCTGAGACACCTCTGCCACCTGCAGCTTGTTCTGTAGCGTCCGGTTGTCCGAGAGGAAGCTCAAGGCCTTCTGGATTTGGGAAGAGGAAACAGGACTGCCCTACTACTCTACGGCATGGTGTAGTGCCGTGGTTCTCAACCTTCCTAATGCCGCGACCCTTTAATACAGTTACTCATGTTGTGGTGACCCCCATTTTACAGATGGAGAACACTGATGCAGAGAGTCTTAGGCGACCCCTGTCAAAGGGTCATTCGACCCCCAAAGGGGTCCCAACCCCCAGGTTGAGAACCACTGGTGTAGTGGTTAAGAGCAGGTGCACTCTAATCTGGAGAACTGGGTTTGATTCCCCACTCCTCCACTTATGTGGCAGAGGCTTATCTGGTGAACCAGATGTGTTTCTGCACTCCTGCATTCATGTTGGGTGGCCTTGGGCTAGTCACAGTTATTCGGAGCTCACTCAGCCCCACCTACCTCACAGGGTGTTTGTTGTGGGGTGGGCGGAAGGAAAAGGAGATTTCAAGCCTTTTTGAGTCTCACAGAAGAGAAAGAGGGATATAATCCAAACTCTTCTTCTTCTTCTTAAGCCATTAGCCTGCCTCAAATTCATTATTGTGCTTATAGGGTTTCCCCCCACCCCATGGTATCATGTTGAAATTGGTTTTTAATGCTTATAATGCTTATATAATGTTTATATTTTTATATTATTTATATTTTTGTACTATTTTATATGTTTTTGTTTGTAAGCTGCCCTGAGTCCTTCAGGAGATTGGCAGGGTATAGAAAGAAGGAAGGTAGGAAGGTAGGAAGGTAGGAAGGTAGGTAGGTAGGTAGGTAGGTAGGTAGGTAGGTAGGTAGGTAGGAAGGAAGGAAGGAAGGAAGGAAGGAAGGAAGGAAGGAAGGAAGGAAGGAAGTTCTCCATCCCAAGGGCTTGGGGTGGGTAACAATATTTATATATTTAAAATATTTATTAGCTGCCTTTTTATGGAACTCAAGGCGGTTTACAATATTAAGTATGAATATTGAAAAGGATAAACCAAAACTTAAAATCACAATTTAGGACCACAGTAATTAAATGCAGTCCTTAATAAAAACCGTCTCCTAAAGATCAAAAGGGAGGGGGCCAGGTGCAACTTTCTGGGGAGACTGTTTCAAAGCGGGGGGGGGGGCTACCACTGAAAAGGCCCCGCTTGGTTGTCCACCAAATCTTCAATTAATGGAACAGTCATCAGGGCCTCTTCCTGTGATCTTAATAAGGCCATCATCTACCGCCACCCCCTCCAAACACACAAATACACACATTTTAATTAAACCTCATCCTATCCTGTCTTTGCTCAACCCGGGGCACAAAAATGCAGTTGGAATTCCACAACTTGTCTGCTGCTTCTGGGAGATGCTTTGAGAATCACCCCCAGGGGAAAGCCAGCACAGCACAGCAATTTTGAGCACCGGGTTGTCTTGCCAGAGTTGGGACATACCAGGAGATTTGGGGAATGGTGTCTGAGGAGGGCGGGATTTGGGGAGAGGAGGGACTCCAATGGGGTGTAATGCCGTAGAGTCTACCTTCCAAAGAGGCCATTTTCTCCAGTTGGACTCGTCTATGCTGCCAAGACACCAGTATGAATCTCAGCCGACCCTGCTTAGCTTCCAAAACGTGGAGAGACTGGGCTTGCCTGAGGCATTCCAGTCAGGGCAAAACTAGGCCTTCGCAAGTGTAGCAGGGGAAATGTTAACCACGGTTCTTTGGCCCCTTCCGCACATGCAGAATAATGCACTTTCAATGCACTTTGCAGCTGGATTTGACTGTGCGGAATAGCAAAACCCACTTGCAAACAATTGTGAAAGTGGATTGAAAGTGCATTATTCCACATGTGCGGAAGGGGCCTTTGCCTCTCATGTCAGCTTTTAGATGAAGGGACTGAAGCAGGGGCATTGGAGCAGGGACTGCTACTCTCCACAGCTCTGTGTGCATGGATGGGGTAATAATTTATTTGCAAAAACAGTATGCCAGTGAACTAAAGAGCCTGACAGGGTAACCGGCTCCTTCCCTTACCTGGTTCAGACTCTGAAGCTCATCTTCCATGGACTTCTTGCTGATCTCTACTTCCTTCAGGAGAGTCTGGATGAGAAAGATTGAATCAAAACATGCTCTGTTGATGCCATCCTCTCTGAAATGCCCTGTCCAGGGATAGCCAGCTAGAGTGCTGGAGTGGTTACAGTGTTAGGCTGGGATCCGGGAGACCTGGGTTCAAATCTCCACAGTGCCATGAATCTTTTTGAGTGTTGGGGCCAGTCGCTGTCCCTTAGCCTTACATCACAGGGTTGTGGTGAAGATAAAAGTAGGAAGGAGAACAGAGGACACCTGAGGCCCCTTCTGCACATGCAGAATAATGCACTTTCAATCCACTTTCAATGCACTTTCACAATTGTTTGCAAGTGGATTTTGCTATTCCGCACAGTTGCAAAGTGCATCGTAAGTAGATTGAAAGTGGCTTTAAAGTGCATCATTCTGCATGTGTGGAAGGGGCCTAAGACTCCCAGATCTCGTTCAAATGGATTGTTGTCAAGCCATGTATGGAATATAGAATATGCTGCCACAGGAGGTGATGATGGCCACTAACCTGGGTAGCTTTCAAAGGGGCTTGGACAGATTGATGGAGGAGAATTCAATCTCTGGCTCCCAATCTTGATCCTCCTTGATCTGAGATTGCAAACATCTTAGCAGACCAGGTGCTCGGGGGGAGCAGCAGAAGCAGGCCATTGCCTTCACATCCTGCATGGGAGCTCCCAAAGGCACCTGGTGGGCCACTGCGAGTAGCAGAGTGCTGGACTAGATGGACTCTGGTCTGATCCAGCAGGCTTTTCCTTATGTTCATATTGTCATGATCTTGGCCACCTTGACAGATAGACCTTGGCCCACTGGAGATAAAGCCAGCCTGGATGAGACCCTCACCTTTAACCGCCGGACTTCCTGCCGCAGTTCCATCATCTCCAACTGCAACTGCTCCAGTTCTTCACTGTCATTGCAACTGATGGAGTCGAACGTCTGGAAAAAGGATCACACGCCAATGAGGACAGCGTGCCAAGAAGACAGCGGGTCAGTGGGCCACACAATTATGATACGTGAAGATCTCTCGATGGGTCCTTGGAGCTACGATTAGCCCTCACAACACACGGTTTTGCAACACAAAGATCACTAATCTGGAGAAAGTATTTTGTATTTCACGGAGATTGAATCAACAGGCCTCGAGATTGTTAGAAAGAGATACAGGCGCAGGGCTTTTCTACAGGGTTTTCAGAGAGGCAGTGGCTGCCCCGTACAGCTCAGGATTATACCCGAAGTGGATTCGCTACGGTTCCTCTCTCCATCAGTCAACATAAGCCATCTGCTCGAGGTGAAGAAACAGCTTGAATAGATTGACGAGGACAAATCTTTCCTGCTTAGCCTTGGGAAACATACAGTCAGCCGTCTTTCTTTCAACTCTTTGACACCCGTGAAATCTGATGGCGTTTTTATACAGCCTTTGCTACATTTTGTTGACTGAAGCACTGGATTAAGCCAGAATTAGGTATGAGGCACGATTGCTAAAAGCGGTGTCTTCCTTTCTCCCCAGTAAGATTTACAAAAACGAATGGGTGATGTGCTGTTATAGCATGGAAAATCACTCTTCCTTTGCCAGAAGGAGCCAATGCAAGGGCACGGGGGGGGGGGGGCAGGATTCACACCATTTCGCATATCTTGCCTTTAAATTGAGAGAACAGCCATCATGGAGTAGCTGCCGTGGGGGTCTAAAGGAAACCACAAAATCTGGGGAGGTCCCAAGCCTGAAAAGTAGAAGTGGAAACATGCTCCTGTTTCCACTTTACTGTACCCAAGCATCACGAGTCCCCTATAGCTGTTTCTCTATAGCTACATAGCTATGGCACGGAGAGAGAGGGAGGGAACTAATCTAGTCAACCATTTTTCTATACAGATTTTACAGCAATATTAAAAAATGTTGCCATGAAGAACGAATTGACATTCCGCTTGAGAGGTACTAAAGGAATAGGGGTCAAATTTGGGCACTGAAAAGAGGCTCTGGGGTTTAACCAGCATGGCGTAGTGGTTAAGAGCGGGTGCACTCTATTCTGGAGAACTGGGTTTGATTCCCCGCTCTGCCACTTGAGCTGTGGAGGCTTATCTGGTGAGCCAGATTAGCCTGTGCACTCCAACACATGCCAGCTGGGTGACCTTGGGCTAGTCACAGTTCTTCGGAGCTCTCTCAACCTTACCTATCTCACAGGTTTGGTTGTGGGGGCAGGGGAAGGGAAAGAAGATTGTCAGCCCCTTTGAGTCTCCTTACAGGAGAGAAAGGGGGGATATAAATCCAAACTAGCAAATCTGGGGAAATTGCCAGCTGGCAGCAGGAGCAGAATGAAAATGTATCAGTGGAGCTGAGAGAGTTTAAAGGAAACTGTGACTAGCCCAAGGTCACTCAGCAGGCTTCACATGGAGGAGTGGGGAAACAAACTCAGTTCTCCAAATAGAAGTCCACTGCTCTTAACCTCTACACTACACAGGCTTTAAGAGTTCCAAAACCCAGCTTTCCATACTCTGGGCAGTCTGTTTCTTTCCTGTTGACCCATATCAACAGTTGGAGCATGAAACACATGCAAGCAGACCACACACACCCTTCTCAATTAGAATGAATATTTATTTTTCCCTCTCAAGGGCAGTGAATTATCAAGTAAAAAAAACCCCAAACACAGCATCTAGGAGGCAGGCGGAAAAGGAACGAGAGACTCGGGGACTGACCGCAGAATGGAAAGCTGAGGTGTCCAGAAGAGTGGCCACTTCGTGCTGAGTGAACAGCGCAGAATTCGAATCCAGACCGGCCTCCTCCAGCTCCTCCGGAAGCTGATCCCTGAGCGCTTGGAGGAAATCTGTGGCAAATGACAGGAAAGAGGAGCAACAGCGAGTAAAGAAGGGGCAGCGCTCCCCCATTGCAACAGCTCCTTTGGAAAGCACAATTCAGACATCACAAGCAAACCATGGCTTCTTTGGGAGACAAGCAAGCCAGGAAGATCCTGTTGCTTGCCCCTTCCTGCTTGGGAGCAAACCGCAGTCCGTTGCAAACACCTAAACCAGGCAAAACAACAACACACTTCCCTTTGTTCTCTTACCTCCACAGCAGGATCCTGAACCAGAGTGGAAATTGTGGTTTGAGTCCCACTCTATAGGTGGGCAAACAAACCACAGTTTGCTGTTGGAGGGCTGTTGTTTTTCCCCCAGAACCAAAAAGTCTTCCATTTCCCAACTGTATGTGAGGGGAGGAGGAAGGGAGGGAGCAGAACAAGGAACCCCTGTCTTAGTTTTTTTGTCTCGAATAAACCCCAGTTAGTTTGTGAGATCTATATGCAGCTGCTGTGACGGGCCTGTTTTCAAAACTGTCATTTCCAACCGGCAAATGTGTCCTTCTCTCCAGTTCTGCAACCTTTCTAGGCCTGGTAGCCCTCCTTTTTTAAGCTCCTTCCTTAATCCGAATCAGTACCAATCCAGCAGTCTTTTTAAACCAGTGAGTGTACAAATAAGCGGGTGGGAGGAAGCCAGAGATGATCCAAAGGAGGTTTTGGAGAACAGGATCCATCTGCTGCCCTAATAGGGACAACCCGAATTCCTTCTTCCTCAAATCTGACTTACCGGCAAACTAGGAGGAGGAGGAGGAGGAGGAGGAGGAATTTGAATTTATATCCCACCTTTCTCTCCTGTAAGGAGACTCAAAGGGGCTCACAATCTCCTTTCCCTTCCCCCCCCCCCAACAACAAACACCATGTGAGGAGGGTGAGGCTGAGAGAGCTCCAAAGAACTGTGACTAGCCCAAGGTCACCCAGCTAGCATGTGTTGGAGTGCACAAGCTAATCTGGTTCACCAGATAAGCCTCTACAGCTCAAGTGGCAGAGCGGCGAATCAAACCCAGCTCCCCAGATTAGGGTGCACCTGCTCTTAACCACTACAGCACGCTAGGCAAGGGAAATAGCCAGCACCCTAAAAAGTTGCCTCCTGCCAAGTCAAGGTAGGCCAAGGTCTTTCTCAGCTCAGGGGTGGAAAAATAAAGAAATGAAGCAGAGATCTTTCCAACGCAAATCGCATGCTTTGCCCCAGCTACAGCTTCTGCTTCAGCCCTGCCAATGAGTGGCGGCCACGGAGGGAGACCCAGCTGAGTTTCCTCTTGTGTTCTAAACAAGTGGCTAGAGATACAAAAGCTTTGAAGCTGGCATGTAGATAAGGACCATCTGCTGCTGCTATCTGTAGGCAGGCTGGGGCTCAGGACAGGGACACCAAGAGGGAGTGACTTCTCCGTGCCGGCTGCACAGCACTTGAATGAAAATTTAAGCCTTGAAGAGAATGATTGACAGAGCCGGCCGTGAGAGGGCAGCAATTCCCCACTCGAAAGTCGCTGCAGAGGAAAATGGAACGGCTGGATAGGTCCATCTGTTCTTTCTTTCGTTTAGACCAGGGGTAGGGAACCTGCGGCTCTCCAGATGTTCAGGAACTACAATTCCCATCAGCCCCTACCAGCATGGCCAATTGGCCATGCTGACAGAGGCTGATGGGAATTGCAGTTCCTGAACATCTGGAGAGCCGCAGGTTCCCTACCCCTGGTTTAGACGCAAGGAATATCCCGAGCTGCTCCCCACAGCAGACCCCCAAGTCCTATACACAAGTCCTCTCTACTTCGAACAAACGGGTCAGTCCCTGTGCAAACAGGTAAATGGACGTCATTCCCATAATGACAAACTCCCAGGATTCAGAAAACAGAGATGGAGGGACACAGTTTCTGGTCCGCTTGCTTGTTGCTCTCAGTTGGCCATTCAAGGAGGCTTCCCACGCCCCTTTCTGCCACGAATCATGAGCCGTCCCAGCAGCCCTTCGACTCACCTCCGTAGGCCACCGTGCCCTGTGAATCCGTCGTCACGCTCTGCCGTAACTGTCTCTTCTTCTCCTCGCTCACATCGAGGCCCAAATATTGTAGCATCTTTTGGGCAAAGAGGGAAGCCAGATCGTTCACGGAGGGAGAAGCGGAAGGGGAAAAACAGGAAGTGGTGGAGAAAAAGTGTTGATGTGCCAATGTTTAGGGATGTTTGTTTGTCCCTTTTAACCTCTGCTGATACCTTTTCATGCTGCCTTCCCTCCAAGGAGCATTTGGCAACTCCATTTTATCCTCATCCCACCCTCTGGGCCATCCAAGGACTCCCAAGGGCTTCACGCAGAGTGGAGATTTTAACCCAGGGCCCCTTCTGCACATGCAGAATAAGGCGCTTTCAATCCACTTTCAATGCACTTTGCAGCTGGATTTTACTGTGCGGAATAGCAAAACCCGCTTGCAAACAATTGCGACAGTGGATTGAAAGTGCATTATTCTGCATGTGCGGAAGGGGCCCGGGTCTCTCTGCTCTCCTCGTCTCCAAACCACTATGGTACTCCTAGTTCTCAGGGCAAATGTCCAACGAACCAGTTCGAGCTTCCCATCCTTCAGACGGATATGTGGATCCAGGACCACTTTGGGTTTGCTGGCCAAAGACGTGCGCTGGTTGGAAGGTGACGTGGGACCTGAGAGGCAAGAAATCAGCATTGGAAAGGAGGGAGGGAGGGAGGGAGGGAGGGAGGAGGAGGAGGAGGAGGAGGAAGGAAGGAAGGAAGGAAGGAAGGAAGGAAGGAAGGAAGGAAGGAAGGAAGGAAGGAAGGAAGGAAGGAAGGAAGGAAGGAAGGAAGGAAGGAAGGAAGGAAGGAAGGAAGGAAGGAAGGAAGGAAGGAAGGAAGGAAGGAAGGAAGGAAGGAAGGAAGGAAGGAAGGAAGGAAGGAAGGAAGGAAGGAAGGAAGGAAGGAAGGAAGGAAGGAAGGAGAGAGAGAGAGAACGGGAAAGGGAAAGGGAAAGGGAAAGGGAGAGGGAAAGGGAAAGGGAAAGGGAAAGGGAAAGGGAAAGGAGTTTATCAACTGAGGGAAAGAACAGTCACGAACAAGATGCATGTTTCGCATGGAAACTAGTAGACAGTCATTCCGCAAGGCAAGTCACAAACAATGCAGCATAATAGCATCAGATTAAAAAGTTTACTTATTTACTTCATGTCTATGCCACCCTCCACCAAGCCCTTCCAAACCAAGCCAAGGCAACAGGCAGAAAAGCACAACAGGACCGATAGGCAGTGTTAAAACCAAAACCTTAAACCAAGTTAAAATTTGCAGAGGGATATTCAGATAAGCATTTCTGATGAAAACTGTGAAACGTCAGCAACTGGATTTCAGCCAATGAGCAAGTTAAAGACTGGAGATTTACTTGTTTGCTTATTAAATTTATATCCCACCCTTCCTGAGCATGTTCAGGCTCAGGTTGGGAAGCCGGGTTCGAATTAAAGTATTGGAATCCAAGCAACGCAAGACAGCAACTGGGAAAGCTAATATGGGTAAAGAAATAGTGAAATGCAAGGCCAGGTTTTCAAGGAGGAAACCGGCTGAAGCACTCTCAGCAGTACCTCCTTGGACAATGTAGGGTGGCATGATGTAATGTCTGTCCAAACAAAAATATTCCTGTCGGGGCTAGATGCAAACCATTTTCCTCCATGTATTAGCATTTCTGCTTGTGGGGAGTTTTTAATAAAATGGAGGACTATTCAGCCATGCGATATTCAACAGAAGGAGTGATAGACTTCCAGATGGGAATCATAGAGTTGGAAAAGACCACAAAGGCCATCCAGTCCAACCCCCTGCCATGCAGGAACACGCAATCAAGGCACTCCCAACATATGTTCATCCAGCCTCTGTTTGAAAACCTCCAAAGAAGGAAACTCCGCCACTCTCTGAGGCAGTGAATTCCACTGTCGAACAGCCCTGAAAGTTCTTCCTAATGTTTAGGTGGGATCTCTTCTCCTGCACCTTGAATCCATCACTCCGTGTCCTAGTCTCTGAGGCAGCAGAAAAGAAGCTTGCAAAAAAGCCAGAGGGAAGTTGCTCAGTATCCAGCAGGCTGCCACATTTGGCCCTATTCGGCCACAAGCCGGAAGCTAGCTTCCGGCAGCACCTCTCAGGTGAGAAGGCCTGGCCAGAGATGTCGCCCTCTCGAGAGTAATCCAGGTAAATCTTAAAATCCAGCAGCCCCTGCCAAGCACAGCAGGTTGAAGATTGGCCCAGAGGACCCGGAAGTGGGCCCATCGCACTGCAGCAAAGAGTTCAAGGGCAAAGCGGCTCCCTTCCCACGCCGCATTAACCTGGATTAGCTGTGCGGTGGGGTGAGTGATAGGCCATGAACTCAGAATCATCATTTCCGCAGGTGAGTTAGAAGGCCAGCCAGCACAAAACATGTCACTCCTGGACTGGGTCACTCCCCCAAAGTCTGCGCTGCTATATCCAAAATCCCCAATGAGGAAAGGGATCCCGTTACCAGAAATGGTGAGCTCCGGCGGGCAGATGTCTGGCGACGCGGAAGGCACAGGGAAGGGACTGTCGTGTCTGCTCTAGAAAGGGGAACATGGAGGGAGAAACGTCAGCACTCGAAGAAGGCAAAAGTATAACCAGGAACTTTGTTTGGTGTCAATGATAGTGTGAAGACAGAATCATAGAGTCGGAAGATACCACAAGGGCCATCTAGTCCAACCCCCTGGCCTTCCAGTTTTTTTAGTCTAGCTATCACAGAGCAAGATTAATTCAGCTTCATACACACAAGCAACCTGAATGCTGAACATCTAAAAGAACTGGCCTGCATTCTTGGCCAAGAACCTGCCTCTTTAAATGTGTGATTAAGCTTATATTTTTCCCTTTACTACATTTTGAGAACATGATCCAAGGATGTGGAAGGGAGAAAAATCAGCTGGTGATGTCACAGGTACTAGCCAATTGGCACCCATCTCAGCCACAACACAGGGAACTTTTCCCCGGTTCAACCTGAAACAGAACTGTTTCCACACTGGGAATTGCCCCAAATGCCCCATCCGGGAAAAATTACAGCTAAGGTTTTATCAGTGGGGATCCCACCAGAAGCAAAGATTGTCCCCGGCTCATAGCTCATGAGTTCAGTTTGAACGGCAGCCTTACCTCAGGGGACCTCACGTGGACTTTCAACCGGGAGGATCCCAGGCCGTTCCCCAAGGCCTTGGTGGGTGAGCACTGGATGCTGTTGTGAGGCAAAAGTCCGGGATGCAACCGTCCTCTTCCAGGGATAAAGGCCACTTCGTTGTTTCCGTCATGTCTTCAAAGCGACAGAGCAACACGTTTTAGGATGCAGATAACAGATAACAGATAACCTTTAATGGCATAGTACAAAGACCCAAAACAAGATACAACCCCCCCCCCCCAATTAAAAGACGATGTCCAAAGCAAAATGAAGATCGTTTGTTTATGACCATAAAAACCTGGCTGTTTGCTCTTGCACAGGTGTCAAACTCGTGCCCCTCCAGATGTTATGGACTACTCCTGGCAGGGGGTGATGGGAACTGTAGTCCATAACATCTGGAGGGCCACTAGTTTGCTGGATTAATTGTTTAATAGATAAACTGTCTTCTGCTGGTCTGCCCAGCACTCTAAGCCCAGAAATAAAGTTGAGAGGAACTTTGCTCTGGACCGGTTATGAAGGGGGCAATAACGCAGAACCTGATGTACAGTTTCTGCAGTTTTTAGTGGCAGATGCAAAAACACTCGCTAAGGGGTGTTTTGGAGCCTCTTCCGCCCCTCAAAGCGGAAGGAAGAACGTTGCATCTGGTCAAAGTAGTGGCACGTTTGTGCTCTGGTTCAGAAAGAGCAAACAAATATCTGGCCACGCCTTGGCAGCCATATGGCCATGGTGGCGAACCTTTGGCACTCCAGATGTTATTGACTACAATTCCCATCAGCCCCTGCCAGCATGGCCAATTGTTGGGGGGGGGGGGGGGTGGGGGGGGGGGGGGGGGGGGGGGGGGGGGGGGGGTTGGGGGGGGGGGGGGGGGGGGGGGGGGGGGGGGGTGGGGGGGGGGGGTTTTGGGGGGGGGGGGCTTGGGGGGGGGGGGGGTGGGGGGGGGGGGGAGTGGGGGGGGGGGGGGGTGGGGGGGGGGGGGGGAGGGGGGGGTGGGGGGTAGGGGGGGGGGGGGGTGGGGGGGGCGGGGGGGTGGGGGGGGGGGGGGGTGGGGGGGGGGGGGGGGTGTGGGGGGGGGGGGGTTGGGGGGGGGGGGGGGTTTTGGGGGGGCGGGGGGTGGGGGGGGGGGGGGGTGGGGGGGGGGGGGGGTGGGGGGGGGGGGGGGTGGGGGGGGGGGGGGGTGGGGGGGGGGGGGGGTGGGGGGGGGGGGGGGTGGGGGGGGGGGGGGGTGGGGGGGGGGGGGGGTGGGGGGGGGGGGGGGTGGGGGGGGGGGGGGGTGGGGGGGGGGGGGGGTGGGGGGGGGGGGGGGTGGGGGGGGGGGGGGGTGGGGGGGGGGGGGGGTGGGGGGGGGGGGGGGTGGGGGGGGGGGGGGGTGGGGGGGGGGGGGGGTGGGGGGGGGGGGGGGTGGGGGGGGGGGGGGGTGGGGGGGGGGGGGGGTGGGGGGGGGGGGGGGTGGGGGGGGGGGGGGGTGGGGGGGGGGGGGGGTGGGGGGGGGGGGGGGTGGGGGGGGGGGGGGGTGGGGGGGGGGGGGGGTGGGGGGGGGGGGGGGTGGGGGGGGGGGGGGGTGGGGGGGGGGGGGGGTGGGGGGGGGGGGGGGTGGGGGGGGGGGGGGGTGGGGGGGGGGGGGGGTGGGGGGGGGGGGGGGTGGGGGGGGGGGGGGGTGGGGGGGGGGGGGGGTGGGGGGGGGGGGGGGTGGGGGGGGGGGGGGGTGGGGGGGGGGGGGGGTGGGGGGGGGGGGGGGTGGGGGGGGGGGGGGGTGGGGGGGGGGGGGGGTGGGGGGGGGGGGGGGTGGGGGGGGGGGGGGGTGGGGGGGGGGGGGGGTGGGGGGGGGGGGGGGTGGGGGGGGGGGGGGGTGGGGGGGGGGGGGGGTGGGGGGGGGGGGGGGTGGGGGGGGGGGGGGGTGGGGGGGGGGGGGGGTGGGGGGGGGGGGGGGTGGGGGGGGGGGGGGGTGGGGGGGGGGGGGGGTGGGGGGGGGGGGGGGTGGGGGGGGGGGGGGGTGGGGGGGGGGGGGGGTGGGGGGGGGGGGGGGTGGGGGGGGGGGGGGGTGGGGGGGGGGGGGGGTGGGGGGGGGGGGGGGTGGGGGGGGGGGGGGGTGGGGGGGGGGGGGGGTGGGGGGGGGGGGGGGTGGGGGGGGGGGGGGGTGGGGGGGGGGGGGGGTGGGGGGGGGGGGGGGTGGGGGGGGGGGGGGGTGGGGGGGGGGGGGGGTGGGGGGGGGGGGGGGTGGGGGGGGGGGGGGGTGGGGGGGGGGGGGGGTGGGGGGGGGGGGGGGTGGGGGGGGGGGGGGGTGGGGGGGGGGGGGGGTGGGGGGGGGGGGGGGTGGGGGGGGGGGGGGGTGGGGGGGGGGGGGGGTGGGGGGGGGGGGGGGTGGGGGGGGGGGGGGGTGGGGGGGGGGGGGGGTGGGGGGGGGGGGGGGTGGGGGGGGGGGGGGGTGGGGGGGGGGGGGGGTGGGGGGGGGGGGGGGTGGGGGGGGGGGGGGGTGGGGGGGGGGGGGGGTGGGGGGGGGGGGGGGTGGGGGGGGGGGGGGGTGGGGGGGGGGGGGGGTGGGGGGGGGGGGGGGTGGGGGGGGGGGGGGGTGGGGGGGGGGGGGGGTGGGGGGGGGGGGGGGTGGGGGGGGGGGGGGGTGGGGGGGGGGGGGGGTGGGGGGGGGGGGGGGTGGGGGGGGGGGGGGGTGGGGGGGGGGGGGGGTGGGGGGGGGGGGGGGTGGGGGGGGGGGGGGGTGGGGGGGGGGGGGGGTGGGGGGGGGGGGGGGTGGGGGGGGGGGGGGGTGGGGGGGGGGGGGGGTGGGGGGGGGGGGGGGTGGGGGGGGGGGGGGGTGGGGGGGGGGGGGGGTGGGGGGGGGGGGGGGTGGGGGGGGGGGGGGGTGGGGGGGGGGGGGGGTGGGGGGGGGGGGGGGTGGGGGGGGGGGGGGGTGGGGGGGGGGGGGGGTGGGGGGGGGGGGGGGTGGGGGGGGGGGGGGGTGGGGGGGGGGGGGGGTGGGGGGGGGGGGGGGTGGGGGGGGGGGGGGGTGGGGGGGGGGGGGGGTGGGGGGGGGGGGGGGTGGGGGGGGGGGGGGGTGGGGGGGGGGGGGGGTGGGGGGGGGGGGGGGTGGGGGGGGGGGGGGGTGGGGGGGGGGGGGGGTGGGGGGGGGGGGGGGTGGGGGGGGGGGGGGGTGGGGGGGGGGGGGGGTGGGGGGGGGGGGGGGTGGGGGGGGGGGGGGGTGGGGGGGGGGGGGGGTGGGGGGGGGGGGGGGTGGGGGGGGGGGGGGGTGGGGGGGGGGGGGGGTGGGGGGGGGGGGGGGTGGGGGGGGGGGGGGGTGGGGGGGGGGGGGGGTGGGGGGGGGGGGGGGTGGGGGGGGGGGGGGGTGGGGGGGGGGGGGGGTGGGGGGGGGGGGGGGTGGGGGGGGGGGGGGGTGGGGGGGGGGGGGGGTGGGGGGGGGGGGGGGTGGGGGGGGGGGGGGGTGGGGGGGGGGGGGGGTGGGGGGGGGGGGGGGTGGGGGGGGGGGGGGGTGGGGGGGGGGGGGGGTGGGGGGGGGGGGGGGTGGGGGGGGGGGGGGGTGGGGGGGGGGGGGGGTGGGGGGGGGGGGGGGTGGGGGGGGGGGGGGGTGGGGGGGGGGGGGGGTGGGGGGGGGGGGGGGTGGGGGGGGGGGGGGGTGGGGGGGGGGGGGGGTGGGGGGGGGGGGGGGTGGGGGGGGGGGGGGGTGGGGGGGGGGGGGGGTGGGGGGGGGGGGGGGTGGGGGGGGGGGGGGGTGGGGGGGGGGGGGGGTGGGGGGGGGGGGGGGTGGGGGGGGGGGGGGGTGGGGGGGGGGGGGGGTGGGGGGGGGGGGGGGTGGGGGGATCCTCCTCCTCCTCCTCCTCTTCTTCTTCTTCTTCTTCTTCTTCTTCTTCTTCTTCCTCCTCAAAAAGAAATTCCCGAGGAGACTAACACTGCCATCTTACGTGGAGTTATTCTAGTCTAAGCCTGTTGAAATCGACAGACTTAAATTGGGGCAACTCTGCAGAAGATTGATCGTTTTAAAAAAATGTAATCCACTTTTGCAACTATGAGGAACCAGAGGTTACGTGTCCCCGTGTTACATGTGCAAAAATGGAATCACCAATTCTGTTCAGCTCAACAAGCCCAGGAAACCCTGGCGTGGCGCAGCACGCAGCTATCAAAATGGAATATCTGCAACACCCTCTCTCTCCCCCTGTGGAACTGGGCGATTTAGATTTTAGCAAAAGGCACTGGAAGAGGAAACTAGCACTGTTTGACTGAGTTCAGATTGAAGCCCACTCCGACTGAATTCAGAAATCCTCTGCAGTCACTTAAGTCAGGGAGATCAAATCCCACATAATAAATTCTTTGGCTCTCAGACCCACAAGGTCCTGTGAATGGTCTGAAAGCCCCAACGTTGGGTCATCCCTGGGTCAGTTGGTCAGAGAACCGATTGGGACAGTTTTGGGAGATCACCAGGAAAAGCAAGATTAAAATACATGTGTTGCTTTTTTGTTTTTTTTAATAGAAGCTCTCCCTTAAAAAAAAACCTGGTCAGATTTTATTTATTGTTTAAAGCCTTTCTAACTTTGCCACCCTGATGGCTCAAGATAGGGTTGAAAGAATATATAAGAATTTGCAATAAAAAATCTACCGCACAGCCACTGAGAGCCACATAAATAGAAATCTCCAAGGCCAGCCATGAAAGACAGCCAGTAACATAAGCTCCAGACCCTTTATTGAAACAGAAGTATGTTTACAGGCCTTCGAAACTCAGGCCCCTTCCACCCATGCAGAATAATGCACTTTCGATTCAGTTTCACAATTGTTTGCAAGTGGACTTTGCTATTCCGCACAGTCAAATCCAGCTGCAATGTGCATTGAAAGTGGCTTGAAAGTGGATTATTCTGCATGGGGGGAAGGAGCCCCAGCCCCCAGTCGTGATACACGGCCTGGCAAAGTGCAAAGGGAAGGAAATTCCACAAGACCGACTTTCAGAAGCTTGCCCGATGGACCACCATTACCTCCTAAGACAGTGGTGGTGAACCTTTTCGAGACGGAGTGCCCAAACTGCCACCCAAAACCCACTTATTTATTGCAAAGTGCCAACATGGCTATTTAACCTGAAGGTTTTAGTTTAAAAAAAACACGGTTGGATCAGAGGCATGCGTTTCTCAGGAGCAAGCTTGATGGTTGTCGGTGGCTTTGCTTTGAAGAAACCGTGCGACTCTCCCAACGGGTGAATCACGACCCTAGGAGGGTTTACTCAGAAGCAAGCCCCATTGCCAGCAACTGAGCTTACTCCCAGGTAAAGGATCGCACTTTAGTTCTTCACATGAAAATCTGTGGGGTTTAACAGCACTTAACAGGGTTACCTGCACTGCTTCCCCAAAACTAGGTCTTAGGTTTAATGCTAATAATCGACCCTAGTGGCCCAAGCCAGCCTAGATGTGGGGGGGGGCACTCTTGTTTGTGCGTGCCCACAGAGAGGGCTCTGAGTGCCACCTCTGGCACCCGTGCCATAGGTTCGCCACCACTATCCTAAGATGACTGTCCTCCCTACGGTGGCTTTTTTATTAGTTGAGATTTGGGTATTGCTCCAGGCAAAGAGAAATCCTGCCAGATCAAACTGAGTTCTCCAAGGTAGTCAGTCGGCAAATTTGGGCCCACATGGAGGGCTGGAAGCTGGAGATCTCTGGACTACATAAATCACTTATTTATAAAACATTTATTCCACTTCTCCTGGAAAAAAATAACTTCCTGGCATTATACCCAGGCCCTACCTGGAGATTGGCAACCATAACACTTGGGTGTCTATTTAACCCAGCAATCTGTTTTCACTGGTGGCCAGCCAAATGCCTGCAGGAAATTCTCAAGCACAGCATGAAAGCTACAGTCTGTGCCTGGAATCAGTGGTAAACTGCCTCTGATGATAGAAGCTCTGTGCAACTATTTCCCCTCATATTTTGAGAGTTTGGAGTGGAACCGAAAGATTAAAAGCAGAGCTGGCCCTTCGGTAGAAAGCATTTGCTGTAAATGAGTTCTCTTCATGGCAAGTGTTTGGAATATGCTGCCACAGGAGGCGGTGATGGCCACTAACCTGGATAGCTTTCAAGGTGGCTTGGACAGATTTATGGAGAAGTCTATCTATGGCCATGGTGGCGAACCTTTGGCACTCCAAGTGTTATGGACTACAATTCCCATCAGCCTCTGCCAGCATGGCCAATTGGCAGGGGCTGATGGGAATTGTAGTCCATAACATCTGGAGTGCCAAAGGTTCACCACCACTGATCTATGGCTACCAATATTGATCCTCCTTGATCTGAGATTGCAAGTGCCTTAGCAGTGCAGGTGCTCGGGAGCAGCAGCAGCAGCAGCAGCAGCAGCAGCAGCAGCAGCAGCAGCAGCAGCAGAAGGCCATTGCTTTCACCTCCTGCCTGTGAGCTCCCAAAGGCATCTGGTGGGCCACTGCGAGTAGCAAAGTGCTGGACTAAATGGACTCTGGTCTGATCCAGCAGGGTTCTTCCTTATTCTCTCAGCATATTCACCCCTTCCTCAACCAGAACAATGCAAGTCCTTACCGGGCGTCATCATCTCGTGCAATGAGAAGGCGCATATGGCTGGTAGCAGAGGCAGTTCTGAGAATGTCCACAGCTCTGGAGGAGAAACCAGGAAAGAGAATGGAAAATAAGGTGCAGCACAGGATGAGGTGACAACCAGCGTGGTGTCGTGTTTAAGAAAAAGCAAGCTCTGATCTGGAGAACTGGGTTCGATTCCCCACTCCTCCACGTAAGCGGTCGCGGACTCTTATCTGGCTAACTGGATTGGTTTCCTAGCTCCTGCATTCCTGCTGGGTGACCTTGAACTAGTCACGGTTCTCTCTGAACTCTCTCAGCCCCACCGCTGTTGTGAGGAGAGGAAGGGAAAGGAGTTTGTAAGCATATTTAGCTCCTTCCGCACATGCAGAATAATGCCCTTTCAATCCACTTCCACAATCATTGGCAAGTGGGTTTTGCTATCCCACACAGTAAAATCCAGCTGCAAAGTGCATTGAAAGTGGATTGTAAGTGCGTTAATCTGCATTTGCAGAAGGGGCCCAAGACTGGCTTCAAGCAACTGAGTCATATGGATCATTAACAATTTTTATATGTGATGTTTTATACTGTACACCGCCCTGAGCCCTTCGGGGATAGGGCGGTATATTAAATCAAATTAATAGGAATAATAATAATAGACATAACATTAGTTGTGTGTAAGTGTGGGGATCACTGGCGTTCCTGCCTAGGGACATGGAATACCCCTTGTCCCCGGGCGCATCGATTGAGGTCACGTGGGGGGCGCCAAAACATCCTCCTACACAGCAAGGGATTGAGCAAGCCCTAGCAAGCAGGCACTGAAGCAGCCGACTGCTCCCAGTGCCTGTCGTAGCCCCGCCCACTCTGTACAGTGGCCTGGAGTGTCCAGGGGACGGGGGAGAAATCTCACTGGGCTCCCAGGAGCAGGACTGGGGAGCTCCGCCTCCCCTCCCTCTAACCCAGCATGCCACCTTATTTGCCGCCAATTAAGTCGTAGCGTTACTCAGAAGCCTTCTCCCGGGCAGCCGGGCACTGGCAAGCACAGGAAAGAGGCAAGCTGAACAGGGAGCCCAGAAGCAACGCAGCAGAACTGAAGAAGATGATGCTTTGGCGTTTGCTTTGTCAGCCCTTCAGATGGGGGGTGACTTGTGAGAGATTTACATGCTTAAAAGTTAATTCCCACTTGCACTGGCTTGGAGCTGTTGCTCGGAGCTAGCAGCCACACCTCACAGGGTTGGTGTGAGGGACACAATTAGGAAGAGAAAGTGGTGGGGAGGGAGCAATGTATGTTTTGCTGGGGAGTGGGAGGTGATTTGTGAGAGATGATGCTGATGTTTGCTTGGTAAACCTTGGGGGTGACTTGTGAGAGATTTACATGCTTAAAAGTTAATTCCCACTTGCACTGGCTTGGAGCTCTTTCTGAGGCTAACAACCTACCTCATAGGGTTGGTGTGAGGACACAATTAGGAAAGAGAGTTGGTGGAGAGAAAGCCATGTATGTTTTGCTGGTGGTGGGAGGTGTTTTGTGAGCTGGTGCAAAAAATCATTGTTTGGTCGTTGTGGGGGAGGGTGGTCGTCCATACCTGGGGTGGGGGTGGGGGAGCACCAAACTCAGATTTTGTCCCCGGGCTCCAGTTTGCCTAGATTCGCCCCTGGTGGGGATACTCTACAGGTTTCAGCGGGGAGAAAAACCCTCCACTGATTTCACAATAACGATGCCAGTAAAGAGCTTCCACACAACGGGCTCACACAACAGAGCCCGAGGATCAGATAACAGTGATATAAATTTGGAGCCCCAACAGCGATACCCTCCATACCTCTCACTTGTTACTCCGATCAGACTGTCTCCGTTCACTTCTAAGATCTGGTCTCCGGGCTGAAGGCGGCCTGAAAATGAGCAGGGGGAAAAAACCACCAAATAGACACTCCCAAAAAATTATAACACAACAAAGGAGAGCTGGTTTGGCGGTAAAGATAATGCTACCCTTTTCATATGTGATGGGAGTGTTTGCTAGTGGGTAATAGTAGCATTTCAGTTATCAGAGGCTACATGATCACTCACGCACCAAAACTGTTACTTTCAATCTCTGTTTTTTATTACTATTTTTATTATTATTTTATTAAAGGTATATCCCACCCATTCCCCAACCACAACCGGGTTCAGAGTGGCTTACAAACACATTAAAACATTAGATAGTTAAGTAAAACTTTACCATAAAACAAATAACAACGCTAAAACCTAAACTGAAGATTCCTCAGATGGTGAGCAACAAACAATAACACCCAAGCCTACTCTATACATCTTCCCCCATCTGGACATAGCCCGTCTATCAAGGGCCCCTTCCGCACATGCAGAATAATGCACTTTCCATTCACTTTCACAAAGCTTGGCTGCCAGTACTTAAAAACACAAGAAGCAAAGGCCAGGGCATGCTAAATTCATGGACAGTGGACTCCCAAACACAGGATTTGCATTCACCCATACTGCTGCTGCTGCAGGGAAAGAAAATGTGAATAATTCCTTGGACTGAAAACCCCCACCTACAATTCAATACTATCAACCACACCTTTGCATGTGCGGAAGGAGCGAAAGATGCTTACAAACTCCACCCAAACACTACAGATTGGTTTCCCACCCAGGGACATGACAATTTATACCCCACTAAAACATTCCCTTCTCACTGAACACAGTGTGAAACAGACTTTCCTCTGTGATACACCTCTGAAGATGCCAGCCACAGATGCAGGCGAAATATTAGGAACAAGATCCACCAGACCCCAGCCACACAGCCCGGAAAACCCACACAATCACTTTCACAATTGTTTGCAAGTGGATTTTACTAATCTGCATAGCAAAATCCAGCTGCAAAGTGATGTAAAATCCAGTAAGTAAAATCCAGCTGCAAAGTGGATTAAAAGTGCATTATTCTGCATGTGTGAAAGAGGCCTAGGTGTTATCAGAACAGGGAACAAGAGAGAAAAACAGAATAAGTGGGATGGATGCACAATTAACTGCACTGGCGAGTGACGGTTGCCTGCATCCCATAATCTCTTCAATAACTGGTTGTATATGCAATATCAACTGCTCAAACTGTCTTTGCCAGACACTGGAAGAAAAATTCCCAGTAATAAATATGTATTTATAAAATCAGTGTAATAATAAACGAAAGGATAAACACACCACTCACCGTCAGCGTAAGCGATGCCCCCCGGGAGGATTCTCTTGACATAAACCCCGTATTCTTCTCCCGCAGCGGGAGACTCTCGGATGCCACCGATTACCTTGATGCCTGCGAAGACACATCACTCCATGACAAAGACCTCGGGCTACTCACAGTTCTCTCAGAACTCTCTCAGCCCCACCTGCCTCCCAAGGTGTCCGTTGCGGGGAGAGGAAGGGAAGAAGTTTGTAGGCCGATTTGAGAAGTTTGTAGGACGATTTACTGGGTTTATACCCCAAACTCTTCTTCTTCTCTTCTAAGTTTAGACACCATGGAATGGAACCACGTAGAGTCAAGTGTTATTGCCCATCTTACCTCTCCTGCAGGACTACAGATTGCTAGGAATCAGAAAACTACCACATCTTTCTGTGGAATCTGGATTATTTGGAAAACTTATTTGGAAAAAGTAGCCATGATAGGATACTATAGGGTCAGGACAACTGTCCCGGCATTTGAGAAAGTGGGCCACTGGTTTGACAGGCAGCGATTTAGCAACTGCACCCAGCACCCTGTCAGAATCCCAACGGTGCCTCTGGCTCACAAAAGCTGAGGACCCTGGAACTAGATGTGGACTGGGAGGGGAGAGGCTCTTTTGCCCCTTCCGCACATGCAGCATAATGCACTTTCAATCCACTTTCACAATTGTTTACAACTGGGTTTTGCTATTTCGCACAGTAAAATCCAGCTGCAAAGTGCATCGAAAGTGGATTGAAAGTGCATTATTCTGCATGTGCAGAAGGGGCCTCTGCTTTGCATACAAAAGGTCCTAGGTTCGATTCCTGGCATTTCTGGAGCTGGACCACTGTTTATTCCTGAGTAGCATAAGGCCATGGCACTGTTTATTCCTGAGTAGCATAAGGCCATGGCAAAATTAACCTGCAACCGGGGGAGTTGTTTTAAACCTGCTGACAACAGATTTCTCCAAAACAAAACAAAAACTGCAGTGCCTGGAATTTCTCTGCCCCCCTCTTCCCGCTACCTCTCCCAGCATCCTCAGCAACAGCACACTCACCCAGTCCGTTGGCACAGTCATAGAAGTCAACACACTGCACTGTCCGATCCATGCCGTACGGTCCCATCAGAGTCCTGAAAAAGAGACCCGGTAGAGAGAAGGCTTGTCACGAATTCAAGCAGGCATCCCGACAGGAAGGGCTCTTCCAGTGCAGCCCAGTGGCCCTTCTAGGGTCTATACAGGACAATGGAGTTCTATGCTTGGAGCGCCAGAAACCGGACTGGATATAGCGAAAACATTAAGCGATCTAAAGAGAGGAAAGAAAAAAGGTGAAAATCTACGGCAAAATCCTTGAGGAAAGGGCCCGCATTTGGGAACATGAATGATGGGCCAGAGACTTTGTTCTTGGCCCAGCCTACCTCGCAGACTTGTCACGAGGATAGAACGAAAGAGGAGAGAACTGTGCTTGCTTCCTCCAGCTCCTTAAAAGGAAGAAGGGATAAGAAGGGAAGAGCTAGTAGATTAACTGTGGGGTACACTGTCTCCCAAGGTGCTGGGGTTGATTTTGAAAGCCCTCTATGGCTCGGGACCAGAAAACTTGAGGGGCCACGGTATTTCTTACGAACCTGACTGACAGAAACACAAAAAATGGAGAGCTGGACGGAAGACCAAGGCTCATCCAGTCCTGTCCCCCACACAATGCAAGAATTTCAGGCCCCTTCCGCACACGCAGAATAATGCACTTTCAATCCACTTTCACAAGCGTTTGCAAGTGGATTTTGCTATTCCACACAGCTGCAAAGTGCATTGAAAGTGGATTGAAAGTGCATTATCCTGCATGTGCGGAAGCAGCCCCAGAGCGACCTCCAACGCCCACTCCTCCAGGGACCCCTGCTCTATCCCCACAGGAAAGCACCCCCCAAGATTCCTGGAAGAAAATTCCTTCCTGACCCCAGAGTGGTGAGCAGCATTACCCTAGGCCTTGAGAGCCGGGGCACGCATCTCTCCCTTCTATGTATCAAACCCGACGCTGCATCCAATGCCTCCAAAGCTCTGTTTAAGCCTGCTGCTCTGAGCCAATTACCTGCTAAGGATGACCACATCTTTGCAAAGAATCGAAGAGGCCGGCATCTGGCACCCTGGAGACGTCCAGCTGCAGTCTAACCTGTGACCCATAAATGCTTTGGCCAAGATCGAATAGAAAGGGACAAAAGTCATGTGACCCGGGGGCACACATTAATTCCACCCCAGCATCACCATAGGTCAGGAAACCGTGGAGATTAAAGCTGGTGAATGGAGGCAGGGTTAGCCTATTGTGTACAGGCGCACACACACACCCCGAAAACAGGGGGCAAATCTATTCAATTATGCTCAAAACAAATCCTCACCCTCCCGTTTCCCTCTAACCATCACCACTGACAATTAAAGCTGCCAAGTAAATTATTCTGATTTGTTTTTATTGTCCATTGAGTCAGCCCGTGTTTCAGAAGTGGCATCGAAGAAAGGAAAGCGCTCACTGAAGGTTACTACTTCCATCCACCCCCCTCTCTTACAGGGCTGAGAGCTGCAGGAAAACCCCTCAGATGTAAGACCTCATCACGGGACTTTGACAATGCCCCATTTAATGCCACCACATGTTTTGACTGCTTAATGCCAAAATAATAATAATAATAAGAAGAAGAAGAAGAAGAAGAAGAAGAGGAGGAGGAGGAGGAGGAGGAGGAGGAGGAGGAGGAGTAGTTTTGGATTTATATCCCCCCTTTCTCTCTTGTAAGGAGACTCAAAGGGGCTTACAGTCTCCTTTCCCTCACCAACAAACATCCGGTGAGGTGGGTGGGGCTGAGAGAGCTCCAAAGAACTGTGACTAGCCCAAGGCCACCCAGCTGGCATGTGTTGGAGCGCACAGGCTAATCTGAATTCCCCAGATAAGCCTCCACAGCTCAGGCAGCAGAGCGGGGAATCAAACCCGGTTCCTCCAGATTAGAGTACACCTGCTCTTAGCCACTACGCCACTGTTGCATTTCTGTCTGTGTCAAGAGGAATGATAAGTTCTTTAGCTCCGTTCTGCGCAGGCTGGAGAGATCAAGCCAGATTTCTGACGGCTGTAGCAATTGGTGGGGTGGGTGGGTGTCAGTGGTTCATGCATGCGGAAGGTCCCCGGTTCAATTCTGAGCATCACCAGTTAAAGAATCTCAGATAGCAGGTGATGGGAAAGGCCCAGTAGTTTTAACTTGCTGTAAGACGGCTTCCTCCATCGGCAAAGGGACCTGATTTCCACAGCAGGCAATTCAGAAAGGAGCCCCACTGGCCCCCTTCCTCAGAGGCCCCTTCCGCACATGCCGAATAATGCACTTTCAATGCACTTTGCAGCTGGATTTGTCTGTGCAGAATAGCAAAATCCACTTGGAAACCATTGTGGATTGAAAGTGCCTTATTCTGCATGTGCAGAAGGGGCCAGAATCATTGCAAGTGCAAACTGCCAGCCACTCAAAATACCCAGTGTGACCCCTTGCCATGAAACACCCCACATGGAGCAGAACGAAGGGGGGTACAACCAGTGGTAGGATTCAAATAATTTAATAACCGGTTCTGGTGGTGGGATTCAAATAATTTAACAACTGGTTGTTTACAAGCACCATTTTAACAACCGGTCCTGCCGAAGTGGTGCGAACCGGCTGAATCCCACCACTGGGTACAACCCAGAGGTACTGAAGAAGTTGTATCTTCTCAGAATGCAACTGGGAAGGTGGTTTAATATTTTTGGAATGCTCCTCCAATAAGAGAGAAAGAGAAATCCTAAGTGCTAGGCTCCTAACCGCAGAAAGGTTTTTCCATAGGGGAGCATCTTTTAAAAATGCAGTCCTTTCTCCCTTCTGTTGATAATTATGCAGTCCGGCTCAGGCTCTGCTGCCTCATTCTGGTGGATGATGAAGAAGAATTTGGATTTATATGCCGCCTTTCTCTTCTTTCTCTTCCCTTCCCCACAACAGGCACCTTTTGAGGTCGGTGGGGTTGAGAGAGTTCAGAGGTTACCCAGCTGCATGTGTTGGGAGTACACAAGCTAATCTGGTTCACCAGATAAGCCTCCGCAGCTCGTGACAGAGCGGGGAATCAAACCCGGTTCTCCAGATTAGAGTCCACCTGCTCTTAACCACTACGCCACGCTGGCTCTCCTATGCTATGCTGTGGATGTGCAGACCCGATTTTTAAAAAGAGAGGAGAAAATTCCCGGTACAAAAATGGCACCTGGCTAACCAAGCGAACTTTTTAATTTCACCACCTGGAACAGGTTTGCTCTATTAATCGGTATGATTACTTGATTAAGCTTTAAAGCGATAATAAAATTGTTCTACTGAGCAATAACTCATGCAGATGTGCGACAGGCAGCCTCCCTTGATAACGTCTCTGCAATCAAATTGTGTGGCTGGATACTGCACCATTCCTGTGCTGCAGCAGTTTTTGTGAGCATTTAGGAAGAAAACAGCTACAATTTGAGCTACAAGAGCTACAATTTGAGCATTCAGGAAGAAAACAAGAAGATTCCAGAGGAGCCCAAACTCAGCAGACATCTGCTGTGCTTTATGAGAGGCCAAACATTCACCAGCTTGGCCCCAATATTTAGAGATCTGCCATCATACCTCGTTCGCAGCCGGGCATTTGCTAACTCAGGGCTTTCATTTCCTGCTACAGTGAATGGCAGCGACGTCCCAAATCCTCTAAGGCACGGTGACCTTCCAGAGGACAATAATCGGCATAATGTCCACAACAGCTGACAAACGCCGCTGTCCCGTCCCCTGAAGCAGCATTAGACGGCCCTTGCCTGTTAACAAGTGTCAGCAAATTCCTTAAAAGTCAGTCAGGGTCAAATGAGATAGGATATTAGAGGCCTGTGGTTACATCTCTGTTTACATCTTTTATTGATGGACCCAGCAGTCTTCCTGTCTAGGGAGGGTTTTAAAAATGGGTTTTGCCGGGCGCCTCGACTTTGATTTTAAATTTTGTGCTAACCGCTGTTTTTAAAAGGGGATTTAGTAATTTATTTGCATTGGAACTGAATTGTTTAGTTTTGATTGTGTTTAGTTGTATTATGATTTAATTTTGTTGTACACCGCCCAGAGCCCTTCGGGGATAGGGCAGTATATAAAACTAAACAATCAATCAATCAATCAATCAATCAATCAATCAATCAATCAATAAAATCGTCCGCTTTTTTTGGTTTGAAAAAAAACCTGAAATGTAACCAAGGCCCCTTCCGCACATGCAGAATAATGCACTTTCAGTCCACTTTCACAATGGTTTGCCAGTGGATTTTGCGATTCCGCGCAGTAAAATCACGCTGCAAAATGCATTGGAAGTGGATTGAAAGTGCATTATTCTGCATGTGCGGAAGGGGCCCAAGAGAGGCTGAGAATATGACCCAGAAGCAATGGAGAGGAAGGCGTAAAGCCCTCTCCACATGCTATTTCAGTGTGGTTTGGTGGTGAGATTGTCGAAAGATTCAGGTACGAATTCCTGCCGTGCTGTTGAGGCTTACAGGATGACTTTGGGTCAGCCGCTCGGTCTGGGCCTAACCTGTCTCACAGTGTGAGAATAAAACAGAGGACGATGTAAACCACTTTGATAGTTTATGGCAGGGGGTTGGGCTAGATGGCCTTTGTGGTCTCTTCCAACTCTATGAGTCTATGCCTTTCAGTCCACATTGGAGAGAAAAGCAAAGTGTAATTGGAGAAAATAAAATAAGATTTAAAGAATAGGGCATGTTTCCCACTGCATCTCCTTCCCACGATGGAGCTGTTTCCAACCGATGGAAGGAAAGAGACGGAGTCACTTAAATCTCTTACCCTATGGTGAAACAGCAAGATTGACTGGAAATTTAGCCCCTGTGGAAAGAGGAAAGCATTCCTTCCCGTGAAGAAACTGGCCATGGTTATTCAACGTCATAATTAGCTTGGCCTTCAATTTTTAAAAAATAATTCTTCCACATTAACTTTGTCATTTTGGGGCAGATGTAGGAACAGGCAGCCATCTTGCCTAGGAATACGGGAAGGAGAAAAGGACTTTGAGGCAGAGTTCAGGATCCAAGATCCAAAGAGCTGTTTTAGGAGCACCCAGTGGACTTCCTCTGTTTTTGCAAGGATTCTTTAGGGGAGGTGTGCGCGTGTGAATTATTTTTCCCCCTTTGAGAAGCAGACACCCCAGTCCAAGTGATGTCCCAAAGCATACACACACTTCTCTCTTCTAACTCTAACTCTAAGGTAAAGTGGTTTATGAGACAGGAACCAGTCCATGGCTACCAGCAAGCTTTGTGGCAGACTGTAAATCTATGGAGGAGTCTTCCAGAGCAATGTCCAGCGACTTAACCAACAGACTCTGTACATGAGCAACCTCCAACCCTCCTGTTCTCAGAATAAGACACCGGCACACTTTCTCCTTCTGCTTCTCCATCCCTTCCCTTCCTTCCGCCTCCCTCAGAGGGTTAAATCCCCAGCTGCCAAACAGCCACGTCATGGCCTTCTGCCTCTCCCTCCGCTGAGTCGGCCACTTAATCTGATCAACGGTCCCGCTGTGTGCTGGGATAGGGCGATTAGACAGCGGGGATGATGCAAAATGGCCGTAACCACAGGCATGGGGGGCAGGGAGCCACCAGCCACAGCCGAGGTGCACACGGGGCAGAGCTGACGGCATCTTGGGAGGGCAGGTGAGATGCTTGATTAGACAGGCAGAGGACACCAGGAGAGCCCGGCTGCTGTGCTAGGCTGTGGACGCGGCCAAGGCCACACCTAGGTTTACCTGCATGGAAAATGACGCTCACCGAGTTTGGTTTGGTGATCAGGTGGCTGTTTGGTACCTGACATGAAACTGTGAAAGGCAGGGAGGGGAGAAGTCACTGTCACGTAGGATTGCTCATGGAGGCCTGCAGTTTTCTGGAATAACAGTGGATTTCCAGACAAGACGGAGAAGAGTTTGGATTTATACCCCGCCCCCTCTTCTCAACCATAAGGAGTCTCAAAGGGGCTTGCAATCTCCTTTCCCCCACCTCCCACCCCGACAAACACCTTGTGAGGCAGGTGGGGCTGAGAGAGCTCGGAGAGGACTGTGACTGGCCCAAGGTCACCGAGCAGGCTTCAGGTGGAGAAGTGGGGAATTGAACCCGGTTCTCCAGATTAGAATCCACAGCTGCTAACCACTACGCCACACTGGCTCTGGAGCTTTCCTGGAATAACTAACCTTTAGGCAAGAGAGATCGGTTGCCCTGGAGATAATAGCTTTGGCCAATGAATTCTATTGCATTATTTTCCTTCCCTCCTGAAACCCGCCCACTTCAGACTCTGCCCCAAATTTCCTGGTACCTCCCACCCAGGAGTTGGCCACCCTATTCCGTGGGCAGCAACCATACAACCACCTGTAGGACGTGGAACGCTATTCCCTCCACCTTTTTGGGACACAAGGCTCACGGGAAGCTTCCGCATCTGAAGGTAACAGCAGGAAACCGACGAGTCACAAGATGGATTCCCTGTCTAATCTGGAAATCCAGAGCAACGCCGAAAACAGTTCTACACAACCTCTCAGGCAACAAACATCTTGTAGCACCAAGCCTTTGTTGGCATATAAGGCAATACAGGTAAAATACAGAGGGAAAAAACAAAAACCAGATTTAAAACAATCCCCAAAGAGAATGATAACAAAGAATCTCTTAACAACAGAGTGACCCAACAAAGTTAAAAAACAGAGCTATCCTTTTTAGGGTGCATAATTTCTAGTAAAAACCTGGCCATCAATTCACAAACTACATGATCAGGGTTATTTAGCAAGGAGAAGATCTTTTGAGTATCTGAAATCCTGTCACAGTTCAAGGGAAGAACATTTGCATATTTTCTGCTAATTCCCTCATATTTAGTGCAATAGAAGGGGGAATGGGCTAAAGTTTCCAGTTGGTTACCGTCACAGGAGCAGAATCTCTCCGCTTCTCGGCCTATCGGCTAAGATCAAGCGTAGGAACCAAACATAAAGCCCTTCTCTCTGGGGATAGTCAGATAGCAAATGGCAAGTATTCCTTGAGAGACAGTTAATGCTTCAGAAAAAGACCTTCTTGCACCTTGGAGACGTGGCTTGGCAGCCTCTAGGGATCTCCACATTACCGAAATCAGTTCCCCAGAAGAAAAAAAAGCGCTGTTTTACAGGAAAGAGTGGGGACGCTTTAGAATTCGGCATTAAGAATTTTATAAGAACATAAGAACAAATGCCAGCTCGGATCAGACCAAGTCCAATCTAGTCCAGCTCTCTGCTTACTGCCGCAGTGGCCCACCGGAGTGCCTTTAAGAGATCACATGTAGGATGTTGAGGCGTAATGGCCTTCTCGCGGCTGTTGCTCCCGAATCACCTGATGGTCTGTTAAGGCATTTGCAATCTCAGATCAAAGAGGATCAAGATTGGTAGCCATAAATCAACTTCTCCTCCATAAATCTGTCCAAGCCCCTTTTAAAGCTATAAAGGTTAGTGGCCATCACCACCTCCTGTGGCAGCATATTCCAAACACCAATCACACGTTGCGTGAAGAAGTGTTTCCTTTTATTAGTCCTAATTCTTCCCCCCAGCATTTTCAATGAATGCCCCCTGGTTCTAGTATTGTGAGAAAGAGAGAAAAATTTCTCTCTGTCAACATTTTCTACCCCATGCATAATTTTGGTAGACTTCAATCGCCTTATCCCCCCCTCAGCGGCCTCCTCTCCAAACGCTAAAGAAAGGGTCCCCAGAAGCGGCATGCAGCCTTCTCACTCAAAAGGAAGGTGCTCCAGTCCCTCAATCATCCTTGTTGCCCTTCTCTGCACTTTTTCTATCTCCTCAATATCCTTTTTGAGATGGCTTTGGCGACCAGAACTGGACACAATTGCTCCAAGTATGCGGTTAAGCACCACTGCTTTCATATAAGGGCATGTGACAATCTTTGCCAGTTTTATTATCAATTCACCGCCTGTAATGATCCCCAGCATAGAGTTTGCCTTTCACAGCTGCCATGCATTGAGTTGCGAGCATTCCCATGGAACTATCAACTAAGGCGGCCTACAATCCCTTTCCTGGGATACTGTGACTGATAGCACTTTGACCCTGTAGCGTGTAATGTGAAGTTTGGATTTTTTGCCGCTATGGTTGCATCACTTTGCACATTTTGCTACATTGAACTGCATTTGCCGTTTCAGGCCCACTCATCTAGATTTTGCGTCGAAGGTCGGCTTGGAGCTCTTCGCAATCACTTTGTGGTTTCTCACCACCCACACATAATTTGAAATTTTATCATCTGCAAACTTGGCCACCGGCTACCCACTGAACCCTACTTCCAGGTCATTTATGAATAGGTTGAAAGAGCACTGGTCCCAAAAGCGGATCCTTGGGGACACCACTCCCGACATCTCTCCATTGTGAGAACTTCCCGTTTTACACCCACTCTTTGTTTTCCATGTTTCCTCAACCAGTTTTTTAATCCATAGGAGGGACTTCCCTCTTATTCCTTCATTGCTGGAGTTTTCTCAACAGTCTCTGGTGAGGAACTTTGTCAAAAAAGCCTTTTGGAAATCAAGTGGAGCAATGTCCACCGGTTCACCCCTGTCCACATTGCCTGTTTACACCCTCAAAAGAACTCTAGTATGTGGTTTGTAAAGACAGGATTTGCCTCTGCAAAAGCCATGCTGACTCTTTCTCAGCAGGTCTTGCTTTCACATGTTTGCATAATTTTATCTTTAATGATGAGATTCTACTTAATGGTTACCAGGAACAGATGTCAAACTGACTGGCCTGTAATTTCCGGGTCCCCTAGATCTTTTCTTAAAGATTGGTGCTTGACATTGGCCATTACTTCCAGTCTTCAGGGATGGAGCCTGTTTTACCGAGGATAAGTTGATATTAAAGTTCGAGGAAGATCCGGCTGTTCAATGGCGAAGCTCTTTTAAGAACTCTTGGGTGAATGCAATCTGGCGCCAGGCGGGATTTGGACGCTAACATTTGGTTATCAATGAAGCTGCCAGAACTTCTTCCCTTGTCTACCACTATCTTCGCTAGTTCCTCGGATTCGCCTCCTAGGAAGCTTGGGTTCGAGGTGCGAGGAATGTTCCTCACACTCCTCTTGGGTTGAAGACAGATGCAGAAAAAGAATTTCAATTCAGCTTCATATCACTCTGCAATCTCCGCTGCCATCTTGCTTAGCACCTTGTTCCTTTGTCATCTAGCAGATTTCACAGCTTCCCTTGCTGGCTTCCTGCTGATGTGTACTTGAAGAACTTGTTTGCATTGCTGGTTCTTGATGTTCGCCATGCGTTCCTCATAATCCTTTTTTGCCTCCACTTACAGCTAACTTGCTTCTCTTTTGCCACCATTTGTGTTCCCTCTCATATTCTTCATGGCAGCCAATGACTGGACTTCCATTTTCTAAAAGACATTTGCTTTTTTCTGATAATTTCCTCAACCTCTCCTTGTTTAACCATGGTGGCTTTCTTTTGGACTGGGTGCTGCCTTTTCTAACCTGTGGAACACATTCCAGCTGAGCTTTTATTACTGTGTTTTAAATGAACCTCCAAGCATCCTGGACGGTTTGCCCAGTTCTCTTGATTTTCCACTTTCAGCTTCGGCTGCGCACTATCCCCTCATCTTTTGAGAAATTTCCCTTTCTGGTAAGGCGAATCGCCAGCTTCCGCGATATAGTAGTTCGCCACTTGTTCGCATCGCTGAAGTGATACTGAATCTGACCCAGCATTGTGGTCGGCTGTTCCCTATCGACTCAAACAACACTGACTTCCTGCACTTCAGGTCGCTGGGTCGTTCCACATAGGGAATTTAGATCTGGGATCACCTCTCCCCTGGTTGGTTCCACAACCATCTGCTCTAAGCCACAGTCATTTAGGCATATCCAGGTAATGCTCTCTCCTTACTATCGACGCCTGAACGTACATTTTTCCAGTTTATATGGGGATAGTTAAAAAAATTTTACCCATTGCCACTACATTTTTTTGTTTTTTGTTGGCCTCTCTGAATTTCTTTTTTTCCATCTCAGAAGAATCCTCTTGATGCACTTTTTTTTTTGGTCAGGGGGGGGCGATAATATAATTTCTAATATTAGGTACAATGTCCTTCACACACCTGGTATTGATATCCACAGTGATTCTGTAGGGGAACCAACTACCCTACTGCATTGTCTATTTTATGTGATACCCCAATCTCTTTGATGTAAAGGGCAATTCACCCCCAATGCGCCCTGTCTATCAGCTTCCTATAGAGTACCAATAGCCTGTTGATAACAGCATCTGCACTGGTTCTCATCTCATTCCACCATGTCTCTGTACAACAATGCCCACTATATCAAAGTCCTCCTTCAAATACTCTGTATTCTAGCTCCCCATTTTTTGGGTCGAATAGCTTCTACTATTAGCATAGAGACCCATAATACCCTGTCTCTGTCCTTAACCTGGGATTTATGGTGTGCTTTACCCTCAAGTCTTTTTTGTAAAGACACTATCCCTTGTCACATGCACATTGCTATGTTCACCGGCTTGTATGTGGTTGATTTAGAAAAACCTCCACCTCTCTGTCTGCATCCCCATAGATACTTTGTATTCCGAACCGGAAAGTCACCTCGAAGCTCCTGTCCGGCTTTCACCCCAGTGATCAGTTTAAAAGAAACTGTTCTGCCACCTTTCCCAATGTTGGCCGCCAGCAGCCTGGTTCCTCTTTGGTTAAGATGAAGCCCGATCCCGTTTGTACAGGCCTACCTTGTCCCAAAAGGTTCCCAGTTCCTAACAAATCCTGAAACCCTCTGCCTTAGCGCACCACCTTCTCATCAGCGCTGATTGAGACCCTGTATCTCCGGCTTACGCCCTGCTTTCGCAATACCTCGCGGCGTGGAGCGAGGTAGCATTTCTGAGAATGCCACCTTGGAGGTCCTGGACTTCGAACCTGTTTCCTAGCAGCCTAGAATTTAGCTTCCAGAACCTCCCGGCTACATTTCCCAATGTCGTTGGTGCCAATGTGGACCACAACTGCTGACTCCACCCCAGCACTGTCTAAAAGCCTATCTAGACGAAGCGTGACACCCGCAACCTTCGCACCAGGCAGGCAAGTCACCTTATGCTTGATCATCATGCAAAACTCCTCCACAAACCCAACTCTCTACATTTCGTAATGATCGAATCACCCACTACAAGGGAGCCCCACACCTCCCGAGGGGTCATCCTCAGTCGCTTGAGAGGATAGCTGATCACCAGTTAAGGAAGGGATCCCATCTAAGGGAGCATCTTCCCCCACCTCAGACTGGCACCCTCCATCCCCAAGGCCTTCATTCTCCATGACATCTGAAGAGATGTCACCTTGGGAGTGGGACCCGGCTGTTAGGTCCCTGAAAGCCTCGTCTGTCACCCTCTCTGCCTCTTTCAGCTTCTCCAGGTCTGCCACCTTGTACCTTGCTGAAATCCCACCCCTCCCCAAAACCCATCTTCCACCCCCACCTCCCAAAATCTGCAGGGATTTCCCCACCCAGAGAGCCACCCCAGTTGGGAGAAATCAGTTGGCTTTGCTTCATGCACGGGCACTATGGCTAACTAGCCGCTTTCTCAACACTAAAAATAAAGAAAGCAGCACCATTATCAAATAAACAATTATTGTAATCTATTGTCGAAGGCTTTCACGGCCATAATCACTGGGGTGCTGTGTGGTTTCTGGGCTGCATGGCCGTGTTCTAGCAGCATTCTCTCTGGCGTTTGTACCATCTGGCGGCTGGCATCCGTCTTTGAAGATGCCAGCCACAGATGCAATAACCCTTAACCTGAAACCACAGTACCAGTGATTGTAATGAATTACATACAGGGCTCCTGACGTTTAAGCCTGCATCTTGTGGCTGGCATCAGATCGCTGAAGATGCCAGCCACAGAATTGCAGCTCTATCCACTTTAATGCAATATAATATTCATACCAGGCTCTGACTTTAGCCGTATTTGTCGAGATCCTTTCAGAACATCAGGACTGAATCTTCTGATACTAGAAATTACGGCCATACAGCCCAGAAACCACACAGCACCCCAATGATTGTAATGGATTGCATACAGGGCACCGGGCCCTTGGGTGTGGGACTCCTGGGGGCATAGAGCATTTGGACTCATTTGCACAGGGTCAGCATACAACATCTAAGCCGTCTCTCCAAACTTATTCTGCAAAAGGCCGCGCCAAACATTTGCTCGCTTTCGTCGGAGAGGGTCAAGTTTTCAGGGCAGGAGAGAAACATTTCCGGAATGAGCCCTTCGCTGTAAGAACAGCCCCCACCCCCCCTTCCGGTCATTATCTCTCTCCTCTGCAAAGGAGGAGCCAATATAATGCCCTGAATAAACCCTGTTCATTCAAGAAAATAATCGCGTGCCTCATCCTTTGGCCAGTGATCCGGAGGCATGGAAAGGGTTAAAAGGATTATCCATCTCCCTACATTTCTAAATCCCTCCTCAGTTCTCCACCCCTGCCGCTGGCTTCCTGGTCACTGGGATTTTGCTGGTTATAAACTTATTAAGAGAAGCAGGTGGCCAGGAGAGCTGAACCCACTGCCCTTCGCCTCCACCCCGTCTAGACCTGCTTCCTAGGGTCAGCTATGCCCGGTGGTTCAGCAATGGGGGAAGCGATGCAGAAGGCAGGCTGGGCGATTTGATCTGAAAGAGGACACGGAAACTCTGGGGCTGGTGGCCGTGGGGGCTGTGGGCAACAGCTGAGGCCCAGGGCATTTAAGTAGCACCAAGGGCCTCCGGCATGTGCCCGTGCTTGCCCCGCTGCTGTGCTGGCTTTCTCTACCTGCTTGCTCACTTGCAAACCTTCCTCACCAGAAGAACGGCCTACCCAGCACCATCAGGGGAGAGCTGAACAGGTGGTGTTTAGGCAGTGGTGGGATCCAGCGGGTTCGCACCACTTCAGCAGAACTGGTTGTTAAAAATGGATGTATGCTTGACCAGTTGTTCTACGTTACTTGAGGAAGAGCCGGCATCGAACCTGGAACCAGATGTGGCCCCTCGCCCTGTTCTTAATGGCCCCCAAAGCCACTTAACTTTTCAGGTGTCTGCGCAGCCAGTCCTGCAGCACAGCAGGAGGATCCTTCCAATGACAAAGTTCCCGCAAGTTGGACAAGCCCTTTAGTTGGCTTCGGACTGGCTGGGTGCTGGGGGGAAAAAATGTCTGCCCACGCGTAGGAAAACCTCGATCCCTTTGTTATGCTCAAGGCCCAGAATGGCTGGTTGATGTTTCTCTAGAGGCCCCTTCCGCACGTGCAGAATAATGCACTTTCAATCCACTTTCACAATGGTTTGCAAGTGGATTTTGCAACTCCACACAGTTAAATCCAGCTGCAAAATGCATTGAAAGTGGATTTAATTTGCATTATTCTTCACGTGCGGAACAGGCCCAGTGGGAGCCCATGGCTGGTTTCCCTGATAGATGGAGAAACTGGCCTGAATGATTGCATCACCTTGGTTTGGAGGCTTTGCAAAATGGCAAAGGGCATGGCCTCTCTCGGCACCCCGGAGCACAGCCAGGGTGCACGGCCTCTCTCGGCACCCTGCTGGGGCCGAGCAAATCTGGTCTCTTGTGGGAATGCCTCTGCCTCCGCCCCCGGCTCTGCTGGTGAATATGCAAGTAAATCCAATATGGCAAAGGTGACCAGAAGGCTTGTGCTCTTTCTCACGCACAGGAAGCCCAGCTCAGCAGCCCTGTCCGTCCTGGACATTTCACAGATGGGGAAGAGGGCCTATCACAATTTGCTGGCCTGGTTAAAGCGTTGAGAAGTGTCAAGCTATTTGAAGACGGAGGAGGCCCCGCTCTGCCCGATCAGCATCTCTCCCCCACCCCCAAGACCGAGAGAGAGAGAGAGAGAGAGAGAGAGAGAGAGAGAGAGAGAGAGAGAGAGAGAGAGAGAGAGAGAGAGGCTTCCGATTTTGACAAGCGTGGAAAATCTCATTTGCTTGATCCCCATCCTGCTAGAAGCTGGCAGAATGAGCTGTGCGGTTTCACAATAATTTCGCAAAGCTCATTTCATAGCTTCAAAGCAACAAGGACGCAAAGGAGGGTTTCTAGGAGCCGGAGGGGGAACGCCCGGCCCCCTGGACGATGTCGACTGGCCGTTTTGAAGCCCCCGTTTCCACCCTCCAATACGCTGCCAACAATCTTACACCCCTGCTTGGCGTGCTGCGCATTAATCGCACCGCTGTGTTTTCCCCTCGTTGCCTCGTAACAAAACCAGCATTTAATAATAAACCCTTAATAGGCATTAATAAAATACAGAATACAAAATAGGTGTCTGAGGCCCTTTCCATACATACAGAACAATGCACTTTCAATCCACTTTGGAGCTGGGTTTTACTGTGTGGACTAGCACAATCCACTTGCAAACAATTGTGGAAGTGGATTGATAGTGCATTATTCCGCATGTGCGGAAGGGGCCAAAGAGGAAACAAAAAGCTCAGACCCATGGTTAGAAAAATTGGGCTAGGAAGGGGAGGCTAAGAATGCACCGGGCCCAGGAAAGGTCCAACACAAAAAAAATCAGGCTGTGGAGGCAACCCAGTAGTTGTAAGTTACAAATTGACATGAACATCTTTGTCATCAGAGAATTTCTTGGTCAAGGGTTGACAAATGTTTTGTGTGTGTGTGTGTGCGTGTGTGTGTTCAGAAGTCTTAAAGTGTATTACTTTGAGTCAGAAGTAGGCTATCTATCATTTGAACACCCGGCAGTTGTTTGCTGATTTTCTGTAATGGACACGGTAGCTTTTTCCAAATGTGTACAACCACCAACTTAATTTTCTCCTCCCAGATTCATTGGTCTCTCTTGTGATATGATGGTCTTAGCCATCATATCACATAGACCAGTGATGGCGAACCTATGGCACGGGTGCCAGAGGTGGCACTCGGAGCCCTCTCTGTGGGCACGCGCACACAGAGTTTGTCATGTGGGGGTGGTGGAAAATCACCCCCCCCCACACACACACACACATCTAGGCTGGCCTGGGCCATTGAGCACGGCGTCGCGCCACCCGCGATGAAGCAGGGAAGACTTATTTAGTGGGCCTGAATTGCCTGTGCTCCGAGTGGCTGCTGCCCGAGGGTGGGGAAGCAGAAGGAGGCAGAGATGCTAGAGAGGCACAGAGCAGTCGCGTGGCTGGGACTTGCTGGTGGCTGGAAACAGGCTGACCCCTGCTTAGCGAAGGTGGAAGGAGGAAGAGAAGAGGCCAACCCGTTTTTTTTTCTAAACTAAAACCTCAGCATTCAGGTTAAATTGCCGGGTTGGCACTTTGCGATAAATAAGTGGGGTTTGGGTTGCAATTTGGGCACTCGGTCTCAAAAAGGTTCGCCATCACTGACATAGACTGCTGTCCTGGATTGTATTAGAATAATAGAATTATAATAGAGTAATTAGAATAAGACCTGAACTGTCCTAAACATTTGGGTGCTGTGTGGTTTCCGGGCTGTATGGCCATGTTCTAGCAGCATTCTCTCCTGACGTTTCGCCTGCATCTGTGGCTGGCATCTTCAGAGGATCTTCAGAGGATTCCGGCCGTGAAAGCCTTTGACAATACATTGTCCTAAACATTGACTAATTCCAAAGCTATACTGGAAAGATTAAAAACAAATCTTAGTGCTTGCCGGTCGTCCCAACCCCTTCGCAATTGTCACTGGCGGTACCGGACAGTGGGCTTATCTTCCCTTAATATCTTTCATCTGAAAAATTTAAGACTGACAGATCTCCGCGTACCCAAAGCCCGCACAAGCCTCCTGCAGCGGCCCAAATGGGTTCTCGCAAGAGAAACACAGAGTCCTGTCACTTCTTGTTTTGGAAACTGCCATTTCTCGCTTTTACAGAAAGACAAAGACACACACACACCCCGCATTCTTTTTTTAAAAAGGATACTGAACGTTCCACGTATGTTCCTGCTCCTCTCAAAGAGGTGAACAGACTGGAAAAGTACCAGGCCAAGATCCTGTTCGTTCCTTCCCCCCCTCCCCCCCCCCATTTCTTCCCCCAGCCCCCAAACTCTCTAACAAATTAATCTTTTAATCAGTCACTGAGTTGGGCCATATTTATCAAAGGGATGGGGACGCATTATCTCCCCGGCCATCTGCTGACTGCCCTCCAGAGCTGGCTCCCTGGTCAAAATCCTAACCAAAGTGTAAGGACAGCTGAACACCCAGCTGCCCGGCTTTTTTCACACGCAGAGGCTGCTCTGGAGAGCCGGGCGTTCGCTCCAGGGCAGAAAAACCCCTGCCGATGCATCACGGGGACGCACGGACAGAGCAATGGTTGCTGGAAGGGTTGCCGGGCCGAGCTCTCCTTCCCTGGCGAGGGCTAGCTGTTTACCATCTTCCTGCTGACCGGGCCCAGCCATAAGCAGCCGGCACTGCTGGGCACCTGCCCAGTGCTATTCGCTGGCAGGGTGCCCGCTGCTACCTCTTTACATTTTCACCGTGGAATTCCTCCAAGGCAGCATATGTGGCTCTCCGCCTCTGTATTGTCCACACAACAACCCTGTGAGGTGGGCAAGCTCGTGAGAGAAAAGGAAGGGCTGGCACAAAGTGAGCATTTGAGTCTTCACTCTCTCCTGCCTTGACCCTGCACTCTAACCACTGTACACCCCTCCCTGTCCCCTCTTTCCTTCCCAGCACGTGCAGTTAGTTAATGAACTGCTTTCCCACCAATCCATGCTCTGGGTAGTGTACAAACTGAACTGGTGCTCAGCATGGTATACAAATGTAACTCCTCTTCTATTAAAAAAACAAACGCATATTTTGGCCCACCATTAAACAGTTTCTAAAAACCATCATCCCAAAAATGTGTAACAAAAAAAAGGTGCGACAGCACACGGCGGCTGGAGATCAACACACAACAGACACATCTGCCTCGGCCCAAACTGAAAGCCCCCAGAGACAAGGTTTCTTTAAACCCAGGCTGGAAAACTATGAATGGCGGCCCCTTCGGTTAGAACAGGGGTAGGGAACCTGCGGCTCTCCAGATGTTCAGGAACTACAATTCCCATCAGCCCCTACCAGCACGGCCAATTGGCCATGCTGACAGAGGCTGATGGGAATTGTAGTTCCTGAACATCTGGAGAGCCGCAGGTTCCGTACCCCTGGGTTAGAAGCTTCTTTGAAAGGATAAGACTTGCTGTCCTTGTTTCTGGATCATGCCCCACCTTGATGTTAAAACAGAGACGCGCCACAAAGTCCACAGGCAGACGTTTACATTCTACAATATATCTCGAGCAATGTGACGATCACAGAGAGAGAGGCCCCTTCCGCACATGCAGAATAATCCACTTCCACAAATTGTTTGCAAGTGATTTAGCTATTCCGCAGAGTAAAATCCAGCTTCCGAGCGCATTGAAAGTGGACTGAAAGTATATTATTCTGCATGGGCGGAAGGGTCTTTGCTTGCAAAATAATTCCCTGGAGTTCTGGTCGTAAAACAACAAGACGGCCACTCATTCACTCGATGCTTCCGGTCTGCAGGACCCAAACATTTAAAGCCCCCACGATGGCTTCATGGCTTCAACTGTCGGCCAATGTGGTTGGGAGCGTCAGCCGTGCACTAAGTGGTCTTGAACGGCCTTCTTTTGACACCTGAGCGGAGCTGGGGGGGGGGGGTTGGCTCCTGTTCAAGAAGGCTCAGTTGAGAGATCAGATATCCACAGAGGAGACAGACAGTTCAAAATGGGCATCTGAGACGTTGGTCGGCTCAGCTGCTGGCCACAGCCCAACAGTGGGGGTGGGGGTGGTGCCACTATCCATGCTCCCCTGGGGTTTAGAAGTCCGGGAGCGTTCTGGGCATTACAGGAAACAAAATCAGGGAACTGTCCAGCAGCAACAGGAAATCTGGAAGCTCGGGGCCACGTTTTAGTCTTCAGAAGAACAGCAAAATTCAATCCCAGTAGCACATTACAGGATGAATAAGATTTCCAGAATGTGCTTTAAGAGACTCAACGCTCCCTTCATCAGATGAAGCAAAAGGGAGTTTTGACTTTCAAAAGGCTATGCCCTGGAAATCTCGTTGATCTCTGAGATGCTGCAGGAGTCGAATGGAGCTCTTCCAGGGCCAAGAGCTCTGTTGCACATTAACTAGGGAGCTGGCCACAAGGTCACGGGGAATTTAGTGTCGACAGCTTCCAGGGAACAACTGGACAGAACCAGAAGAAGAAGAGTTTTGGATTTATACCCCCTTTTTTTCTCTCAACTATAAGGAGTCTCCAAGTGGGTTACAAAATATTTTCCTCCCTCTCCCCACAACAGACCCCTTGTGAAGTAGTGGGGCTGAGAAAGTCCTCAGAGAACTGTGACTGGCCCAAGGGCACCCAGCAGGCTTGGGAAGGAGCAGGGAATCAAATCCAGTTCCTAAGAACATAAGAACATAAGAACATAAGAAGAAGAAGAAGAAGAAGAAGAAGAAGAAGAAGAAGAAGAAGAAGAAGAAGAAGAAGAAGAACAGCAGCAGCAGCAGCAGCAACAACAACAACAACAACAACAACAACAAGAAGAGGAGGAGGAGGAGGAGGAGGAGGAGGAGGGAGGGTAGTAGTTTGGATTTATAATATCCCCGCTTTCTACTCCTGCACAGGGGGGACTCAAAGGGGCTTACAATATCCTTGCCCTTCCCAACTCACAACAAACACCCTGTGAGGTAGGTGGGGCTGAGAGAGCTCCGAGAAGCTGTGACTAGCCCAAGGTCACCCAGCTGGCGTGGGTGGGAGTGTACAGGCTAATCTGAATTCCCCAGATAAGCCTCCACAGCTCAGGCAGCAGAGCGGAGAATCAAACCCAGTTCCTCCAGATTAGATACACAAGCTCTTAACCTCCTACGCCACTGCAAGCCTGCTAGATCAGACCAGAGTCCATCTAGTCCAGCACTCTCTGCTACTCACAGTGGCCACCAGGGTACCTTTGGGGAGCTCTCACATGCAGGATCGCCAAGAGAAGCAATGGCCTTCTGCTGCTCCCGAGCATCTGGTCTGCTAAGGCATTTGCAATCTCAGATCAAGACTGGTAGCCATAGATTGACTTCTCCACCAACCTGTCCAAGCCCCTTTGAAAGCTATCCAGGTTAGTGTCCATCACCACCTCCTGTGGCAGCATATTCCAAACACCAATCATGCGTTGCGTGAAGAAATGTTTCCTTTTATGAGTCCTAATTCTTCCCCCCTGCATTTTCAATGGATGCCCCCTGGTTCTAGTATTGTGAGAAAGAGAGAAAAACTTCTCTCTGCCAACATTTTCTACCCCATGCATAATTTTATAGACTTCAATCATATCACCCCTCAGACGTCTCCTCTCCAAACTAAAGAGTCCCAAACACCGCAGCCTCTCCTCATAAGGAAGGTGCTCCAGTCCCTCAATCACCCCGTTGCCCTTCTCTGTACTTTTTCTATCTCTTCACTAGTTCACCAGATAATAGTCCACCACTCATGTCAAGGAGTGGGGAATCAAACCCAGTTCTCCAGATTAGAGTCCACCTGTTCTTAACTACTAGAGAAGCTATGCAAATTGCAGGGGAAAGTAAGTGAAAAATGATGTAAACATTTCCTCCTTCACTTTAAAAAAAATAACACAAGAAATCTGATCTACAGAGAGATCCTAATCACAGAACTCTCCAATCGAATCTGATTGGAGTCTAGATAGGGAGGTACCACAGAAGAGGCCTGTGTTCATTTCAGAAACAATGGGGGTTGTCCCAAAGGTTTCATGGAAAAAGTGGATTGGGGAAGCTGGGTTGTGAAAGTGAGCCAGACCTAGGGACATTTCCCTAGAAAGTCAGCATGGTGTAGTGGCTAAGACCAGGTGGATTCTAATCTGGAGAACCAGGTTTGATTCCCCACTCCTGCACCTGAGTGGCAGAGGCCTATCTGGTAAACCAGATGTGTTTCTACACTCCTACATTCCTGCTGGGTGACCTTGGGCTAGTCACAGTTCTTCGGAACTTTCTCAGCCCCACCTACCTCACAAGGTGTCTGCTGTGAGGAGAGGAAGGGAAAGGAACTTGTAAGCCCCTTTGAGTCCTCCTTACAGGAGAGAAAGGTGGGGTATTAATCCAAACTCTTCTTCTTCTTCTCTCTGTAAGACCTCGTGGGTCCCACCTTGTTTAGTGTAGGTAGGATGCTCAGAACTGTACAAGACACCAGTTGGACAGATGATGCGGGGATGGAGGATGCACCAAAGGTGTGCCAAGCATCAGGTATTCTACTTTCTCAGTTTGATGTTCTGTAGAACATTTCAGGTATATCGTGATGAGGGTTCAATGTTTCTACAGCTTACGATCCTCCCAATCAGCACACAGCTTTTGACTCCACAAAAAACCTCCCTTCTCCACTAGTCCAGATCTTCCTGGTTTGGCCCTCGAGCCAGGTATTTTCAACACCCCAAGCTGGTAAACTCCTCTGACAACGAGCAGTGGGAATGGCACAGCAGGTGCCAGAGCCACGGAGGCAGAAGGTCAGCTGGGACAAATATTTGGAATTTCAAGCCCCAAAGAAAACATTGTTGTGCCACGTTGCAATGGCCACAACTTGGGGAAGCAAAGTGCCACAAACACATTAGGAAGCAGAAGTTCTGCCATAGATTCCCAATGAACAAATCATGCAACATCCCAAGGTTGGGTGCCCAGTTTCAACTAACTTCAGCTAGAAATGTACAGCTTTGTGTCTGGGACCCTCTCTAAATCCCAAAAGCTCCAAGCTGTTTTGAAGACCCTTTCCGTTCACCTTCAGCTAACCTTCATACACACTGGCGGTTGCTTTGTTCCACAACTGGAGAGGAAGACTTCCAACAATCAAGGAATGTCAACAACAATCAATTCTACCGTCAAATCCCCAGCAAAACTGTACCAAAAGAGCCAATCACAGACATCGAGGAGGTCAGATGCACAACAGCAGGTACACAAATGGGTCTGAGCTGGACACTACACACCTGTGTACACTCTCCAACACAACATCAGTTGTGCAAGCAGACTGCCAATTTGCAAAATCTCCTGTGGATACTGTGAAGGTGCGCACATTTTGCACATGTGAAAGTATATCACCGCTGATGTTTGTACTCGTACATTGCTTCACTCACATCAGTTGCAACACATTGCACAAGCCAATGTGAGCTCAAGGCATACACACACACACAAACACAGCACATACAAAGAGCACTGAGGCTATTTAACACACAATTCTAGTTGCACGAACCAAATGTATTCATATTCCCACACACACCAGGCACCAAGAGATAAACACAAACACACACAACTTGGTTGTACGCCAGAAGATGGATTTCTCCCTGCAATGTTGACGCACACCTCAAGAATTTACTTGTGAAGGAGTCCTGCGACATGGTACAAAGATCCAAACACAGAAAAGGCCAAGCGTACACACCCTTGCATGTGATTAAATGAATCGAGAGCGTTGTGTGAATAATGAAGTTGAAGCATGTTTGTGTGTGCGTGTGTTGGTGTAAGGGCATGCACAACATAATGTGCGAAGTACACACTCACTGCACAAAATGATGCTGACACACAGGCGGCACTTTGGTTTGTGCATTCTCAGGTCGGACAAACATGCCCATAGTCTAGTTTCGCTGGCATTTCAGGAGCTGGGCTTCTTGTTGCAAGTTCCCTTGAGGGTTGGCACAGAAACCTGCTAAATGTTGAAATAAAGATAGCAACTTTTTGAATATAGACCCCCCTCCAACCCATCTTTCTCCAAAATGGGTGCATAATTTGACTTTAAAAGAGTTTGCGTCAACAAAACACCCCCCGAAAATATTCCGACAGAGAGCGCCTCATACAGTTTGAAAATGGCAGAAACAAATCAATGGTCACGCTGAAATGACTTATTTTCCCACCAGTCTTAGATGTGAGACTGCAGAGCTGTGATTCTCGCACCTTTCGCACTCAGGATCTCTTCCAAACCTGCCACCCTTTCTGACCCTTGCTGTACCACGAGACGGATGGAGATGCAAAAGGAAGAAGCTGCTGTGTGACCAGAAACCTCTCTCTGTACCCTGCACCTCCCTTGGTTAGCAGTCCTTCCGTTCACGGCTGGATCCTTTCCTCTCCATAGCCGTGGCCCTCATACTCCAGCAGTTACACTGGCTGCCGATCTGCTCCTGAGCCCAATCCAAGGCATTGGTTTTGTCCTTGAAAGCCCTGCATGGCTTGGAATTGGAGTATCTGAAGGACTGTCTTCTCCCGTACGTCCCTGCCAGGGAATTTGGATCACAGGGAGAGGCCCTCCTGACTGTCCCATCAATCAAAAAAGCTGGTTTGATGGGGTACATGAGATGGTGCATTTTTGGTAGCAGCCCCACAATTATGGGAAAAAACTCCCCCGGGAGGTGCGCCTGGCCCCCTTACTTCAGGAGGTACTTGAAGACGTTTTCAGCTAAGATTGCATCTAATTTATTGATTTTTATTTCTTAGCAGTCCTAATTGAGATTTTAAACTGTGTTCTTGGGGTTTTTTTTTAAAGTAATCATTGATTTATTTTCATTGTACGCCACCTGGGGTTCCTCCAGGAAGAAGAGAAGAAGAAGAAGAGTTTGGATTTTTATCCCCTCTTTCTCTCCTGCAGGAGACTCAAAGGGGCTTACAATCTCCTTGCCCTTCCCCCCTCACAACAAACACCCTGTGAGGTGGGTGGGGCTGAGAGAGCTCCGAGAAGCTGTGACTAGCCCAAGGTCACCCAGCTGGCATGGGTGGGAGTGTACAGGCTAATCTGAATTCCCCAGATAAGCCTCCACAGCTCAGGTGGCAGAGCTGGGAATCAAACCGGATTCCTCCAGATTAGATACACGAGCTCTTAACCTCTTACGCCACTGATAAATGTTCTAAACAAATAAATGAAAAATAAGTGCCATCCACATGACAAATACTAGGGGCGATCCATCTTGCATTGTTCAAAAACCCCGTCCCTCTTGGCTTTTTCAACACTGTATATATTAGCCGTTTGCTACAACACTACAACCAAAAGCCCAGCAAGTAGAGAAGGTGGCCACTTCTCTGCCTGCTGAACCAGCTAACCCCAATCCCAATTCTGGCCTAACAATCCCCTGCACTGAAAAAGAAATGTCTTTCTGTCTTATTTCTGAACTGACACGAATAGGTGGTCTCATATCAGTGTCCCCCTCCCCTTCGCAGGACTTTCGGGTCCTGGCAAACGACACCCACTCCCCAATTCCACGGCTGGGCCTGGGCTTTCTTAGAACCATAGAGCTGGAAGGGGCTAAATAGGCCACCCAGTCCAACCCCCTTGCTCAATGCAAGATCACCCCTAGACCGTCCCAGAGCAACCCGACAAGTGTTTGTCCAGCCACAGCTTGAAGACAGCCAGAGCGGAGAAGCTCGCCCCCTCCCTCGCCATCTGACTCCATTGCTGAACTACTCTCACTATCAAAATATTTTCCCTAGTATCCAGCCAGTCCCCTTCCACCCATAATGTCCCAATTCTGCTCCTGTAGACCAGCACCGTGACGTTCAGAACCCCTTGCTTGACACATCCCAATATGCGCATGCATTGCCCCTCGCTTGCCCCTACCCTGTACACTAACGATTCCAACGGGTCTGCTCTATCCAGGCTGCCCTGTGCACCGGCACCCTGACGTTCATGACCCCTCGCTTGCCCCATCCTTACATACGGGCACATTTCTCGTAGGCAGCCCCTTCTTGGGTCCCCTCCATGCTTATCCCCCCACACCGAGTCCCCGCGATACTCCATGTGCAATGCAGAAACGAGAGAGAAAAGCAGCCGGCCGGCACCAGCGCCTCTTACCAGTAGATGAGAGAAAGCCCGTCGAAGCGCTCGAGTCCTCTGCCAGTGGGTTTGAGATAGGACATTCTTCCCTGGGCCCAGAAACCCTGGTCCCCTTTTATTGTCCCCAGAGCCAGAGGACGGCGGCGCCGCAGGTCCGGTGCCTCAGTGGCGAAGCCATGTGTCGCTCAAAAGGATCAATGATGCCAAACTGTTCCCCTCTGTGCAGGCTACCTACATAACCAGAAGAGCTCTTTCCCGGAACCTGCCACTGCTAATCCCAAAGAGGGCGGGATGTGTGGCCGGCTCCACTGTCGGTGTCGTCCTGTGACAAAGAGGGGGGGAAATGTGAATCAGAGTCCCAGAGGCGAATGCCCCCCAGTCTTCCCAGCGCTCTTCTCCAAGTTGGCCCCCGCCTGGCCCAGCTGCCTTGGACTGAGCATTTCGCCCTGGCAGCCTTTCCGGCACGGCGTGATGGGAACAGATGTTACGATTCTTGCTTAATCCTAAGTGGCAGCTCTGTCAAGGGCAGACTTGTTTCCAAGGGCTTCCAAGGTTTTAGCTCTGGCTCCAGACTGAACCGCCAAGGGAGGGACGCAGGGGACACCCCCTGTTCCCGGGTGTCCTGCCCTGCGCATCTTTTCTGCGCTGCTGCAAGGATGCGTCTCTGGTGCGGTGCAAACAGAGAGTGGGGAATGAATGGGTGTTAAAGAGGGTGGGCACAGAGGCACCCCTCCAAGAACTGGCTCCCTCGGGCGTGCCATTGGCGATGGGTGGGGGCTAAATCCCTGGGCTTCAGCGCCTACCGGGCCCTGCCTCCCACTCGCTTGATAACATTTCTCCTGCCCCCAAGAGCAGATCAAGGAAAAGAAGATTTCACGGGTTTTTATTTAGCCTGTCGACAGTACGAAGATCCTGCCTGCCAGGGAAAGAAAGTTGGACGGGGAAGAAAGAAAAGAAAAAGACGCTCGTTCAGCTCCAAGACATTGGAAGTGTGGCTGCGCACAAATTTGTGCAGATTTTCCAAAAAGATATTGACATTGTTAATAAACTTAACATCCAGCTAAGGATGTACAGTGAAGGATAAACAGCTGCGGGGGAAATGCATCGATATCAAAGGCCCTCACGCTGCCACAGATTTGCCATTGATTTGGGGCAGTTACAGCTATGCCACACAATGGTGACAATCACAGAGTGCCAAGGTGGGAGTCCCTGGTGAATTGTTTCATTAGTACGGTCGTAGACCAGCATGAGATAGATAAGATACCCACCATTAGAAAAATAAAATATATTAAAGCTATAAATGTATACCTTTTAAAAATCAAACGGCCGAAGAACACTGGGAGCCCAAAAGGGCACGTGAACGTAAAGTGGATGGAACGTGAGTTTAAATATCAAAAGGAAACAAGGCATAAGGGAACCACAGAATTGGCAGATAAAAGGCTTTAGCTATTAGATTTCAGTATGCTCTAACACACAAGCTTAATATTCATGAGGGAGACCTGCCATGCACTTCTAGTGCTGCTACACGAAACTTGGCGACACTGTACGTTACGTCGGGATCTGTAAGCAGCAGGGAAACATAACATGGTCCTGTGTGACTTGGAAAGCTACGCAGCAGTGGCAGAATAAAACTAGTGCACGTATTTTAATAGTCACATGTCTGAAAACCATGGCCTTAGACCGTGGGCCTGGGGCTCTTTCAAGAGGGGCAAAAATACCAGGGCCCCTCTTTCCAGGTGGGGTGTGTTGAACTAGGGAAGTCATGCGATTTATTTTCAGGTCGAGGGTTGCAAAGTGGTTCTGGCTAGGAGAATTTGGAACCTGCACGCACATGCCCTTTTTCCGTTGGCAAAGAACGGGAAGGGAGCGCGCGGCTTTCCACACCTACCAACCGGTGACTACCACTGTGGCCACGCACTTTTGTGCTTCGATTGCAAACCTGTCTGCTATATACATGGGGAGCTCTACGGAAACCACAGGTGGAGGCGCACGAAGCTGTAGGCGGGCAGAAAGGCCGCCCGTTTGCATAAGTCTATTGAATCATCGGTGTCACTAAGTCCAGGGGGAGGTGTCGCCCTTTGGCAAAGGCGTTCGGGCCAAGTTGACCGGCAAGCGACGGGATTAGGTGCGCAAAGCCGCGGCAAAGAGCCCATTTCCGTTAATACGTGCCAGGGTGAATCAGTGGCTCAGGTGCCCCAGGGATGGCTGCTTGGGGGCCTGCGAGAAGGTTGAAACCGTGGGATTGGCCTGCATCTTGAGCGGCACTGTGGCAGAAGGGAGGTTTAAAACTCCCATATCACTGTTCATCCTCTTAACCGTCGACTGACACCGGCCCCTATAACGCTGTATACTAATCCTGCCCACCTGCCGCAACGCATATGCAATTTTTCACATGAGTGTTACGTTATGCAGAGAAGGAACCCAAATTTACTTGGCAGATTCCAATTCCAACAGGGGACTGCTGCACGTACAAGTTTCCCCATGGCTGCTTTGCAGCCGGGGGGTGGGGGGGGGGTGGAGGAGCAGTCTAGGCTTGCCAATTTCCAGGTGGCAGCTGGAGATCTACCTGGACTTAGCTTCAGATGACAGAAATCAGTTCCTCTGGAGGAAATGACTGCTGCTGTGGAGGGTCGGCTCTGGGGCCTTACTGGGGTCCCACGGCCCTCCTGACCCCTTCCTCCCCAGGTGCCACCTTTCCGCATCACCAGGTAATTCACAAGCATCAGCCGGCAACCCTTGCAGCATCCCCAGCTTTGGTCTACATTTGAATAGCTCACTTCCCGTTCTTCTTAAGGGGGCGACCCAAAAACTTACAGATCCTTTTCCTGGACGAAAGACAAGTTCTGAGGCCCGTTCCTCAGACTTGGTTCTCTCCGCAGCAAGGTGGGCACGCAGCCTTGCAATTACAGAGCAATAAAATGTAAAGAGGTGGCTTTGGCAGCGCAAACGATGGGACCAAATGTAATCCTGGAGCTCCCTCTGGTGGCAAAAGGGAACTACAGCAGTTTAACCTGCTCTCAGAAAAAGTATCCGAGAACCCCACCAGACCATAATCATTCTGACGTCCCCTAGTGCATCTTTCACGTGTGAAGCCATCCTTCCTCGGAGGAAGGGGAAACCCTCCGGAGTCCCTCCGTTTTATCCTCACACCAACCCTGCAACGTGGGAGGAAACCCCACCCCTAACCCTGCAAGGTGGGAAAACCTTTCAGAGTCGCTCCGTTTTATCCTCACACCAACCCTGCAAGGTGGGCTAGGCAGAGCCAGCCAAAGTCAGCGTGGTGGAGTGGGAGTTGGAGCCTGTTTCTCCCCAGTCCCAGGGGTCCCTCTGGGCGACCTCGGGGAAGGTCAGCAGCCAAGAGCCAGCCTTTCCTCCTGCTTGTGCTCAGAATGGGTTGACCCAAAAAGGGGTGGAGACTCAAAGCAGCAGGAGGCTGCAGAGCTCATGTAGTTTGGAGGAGACAAGGCTACCAGACTCGGAACTTGATTTGTATAAGCCCTTAACACCTTGTTAAGGTAACTGCAATGTTGTTGGGAACTAGTGGGAAGGTAGTTGTTTATTTTTGCTGTGTTGTAAATGTTGGAGTATATTGTTTCAGGGTTTTTGTGGTTGTAATGGGTGAGAGTTCTCCTGGAAACCTTCATCATGTTGAATCCTGTTCACCAAGCCCTTGGAGTCTTCAGGAGCCAACCCACTTGCAGGAAGAATTGGACTTGGCAATATCAGAAGACTGTAACTAGAAAGACTTGAAATGAAACCTGAACAGGACCTTGAAGTGTGATGTTAAATGTTGATGTTTGATGTTATATGTTAAGAAAGTAAACAATTTTGTTTTGTTTTTTAATTTGTTGTTGCAAACTCATTCCAAGTACCGCCCCACAGAACTCACAAGCTGAGGTTACACTTGCACGCTAGTAGACTGTTGGAGATTCTAGCGAAAGCCGCCACCCCCCGCCCCCCATAGGGCTGCAGGCAGGGTCTGGTTGCCAACTTTCCTTGAGAAATTCCTGAAGGTTTGACAGTAGAGCTAAGGGACAAAAACAGCCTGAGGTTTAGCCAAAATCAAAAGGGCGCATCACATCAGAGAACTTCTTAAAAGGACAAGATTTTGAAAGCTTCATGAATGTTTTGTGCCCATTTGGGCAAGGACAGGTATGCCTGCTGACAAGGTGAAGACCAGACCATGAAACGGGAGATATTACAGTGGTGGGATTCAGCCGGTTCGCACCACTTTGGCAGAACCGGTTGTTAAAATAGTGCTTGTAAACAACCAGTTGTTAAATTATTTGAATTCCACCACCGGAACCGGTTGTTAAATTATATGAGTCCCACCACTGAAGATATACCTGAGAACCCAGGATAGACATCACTGTTGACGCAAAGCCACATCCTATCTCTGTTTGGGACTTTTATTTTCTTTCTATTCACTGTATGTGAACCTCTGCGCAGCACTTGGCTTGCGCATCTGTATTTATTAAAACCACCCTGCATGGTTATGAGCTGCGTTGTTTTGCCTGGGGCCACAATGTGGTCATGTTGATCTTTCTTATTGCTTCTGCCACACTATTCGTTTGGGAGTGTTGCGTGGCCTCCCAAAGCTGTCATTGCTCCAGGGAAACTGACAGCTGTCACCTGCTGCAGATCATTTGCCATGCCAGGAAATCTCCAAGCCCCACCTGCAGGTTATCCACCCCACCCTTCCCTGCCAAAGAACTCCCACCTGGGCAAGATGAGCCGTTTGCTGGCTCCAAGTGCTGTCATAGCCAGGCTTCCCGCGCCCTCGTGTGGCCTGTGGCCGACAGTGCATCAAGGCAAAGAGCAGCTCCTAATTCTTTCAACGGGGCTGATGACCGGAGGGGGGTGGGGAGTGTCTCAATGCCCTGTCACTGCCAAGGGGATGGCTGGGGGTGGAGTGGGATGAAAGGCTAACTGAGTATCAGTTGTGACTCCAGGAAACCCCGCCTGGAGAATGGCAACCCAGAGACCTGCTACCCGCGCCCTGCAATCCCTGGCTAGGCTTCGTGCGCTGCCTTGTGGCCACTGCAAAAAGTGCAGCAGGCACAATATGGCAAAGAGTTGTAATTCTTTAGGTTCACTCAGTTGGGCGGATGATTGGGCATGAAGAACAACTCAGGGACAAAGCATCTAAAGCTCAGGGCACTGTTGCTGCCAATGGAGTGGCTGGGAGGGGGCTGAAGGCTGACTGGGCTGCGGAAATGATCCCCCTCCCCCTTTGTACCCCTTCGAACTTCCCCGGAATGGGGGCAATCCTAAGCTTTGGTTTCAATCCTGAGACACCGTGATATAGAATCACAGAGTCGGAAGAGACCCCAAGGGCCATCAAGTCCAACCCCCTGCAAAGCAGGAACACACAATCAAAGCACTCCTGACAGATGGCCATCCAGCCTCTCTTTAGAAACCTCCCAAGAAGGAGACTCCACCACCCTCCAAGGTAATGCATTCCACTGTCAAACAGCCCTTACTGTCAGGAACTTTATTCTGATGTTTAGGTGGAATCTCTTTTCCTTCGCCTTGAACCCATGACTCCTGTTCCAAGTCTTTGGAGCTGCAGAAAACAAGCTTGCTCCCTCACCAACAGGACATCCCTTCAAATATCTAAACAGGGCTATCGTGTCACCTCTGAACCTTCCCTTCACCAAATTAAACATACCCAACTCCCTCAGCCCCTCCTCGCAGGGCATGGATTCCAGACCTTTTGCCACTTTTGACATACAGTGATCTTTCAAGGTTCATGGACTTGAATTCACCTGACAGGACGTAACTCTGCTGAGATTGCCCGGGATGTGTCCAGCCTTTGCAATGAAGAGAATCTGGATAGGTGACGCTTCTCTGCACTCCCAGAGGGCTCAAGGAGGCTGGCAACCAGAAATCCTACAAGCCCCCCAACTGCCCCGGGAACGTGCGTCTGGCCCTTCCAACCTTCAGGGGGCCGTTGCAGATGGCTTTATTCATGACATTGGATTAGTTTGTTTCTCTGCCTGCTGCAGTTTTAAATTATTGATTTAAACCTAGTGGTTTTCGTGTATTTTATTGTAGTTGTGTTGCTGTTTACCTTACGAGCTGCCTTGAGTTCCTACAAGGTAAAAAGGTTGCTAATAAATATTTCATTATGAATAACGATCGTGATTGGCGGGGATAATAATGATATATAAATGCGCTGGAAAGGCCAACTTGTATGTGGGCGAAACGAATTGTTGTGGAATGTACTTCCTCGAGGTGGAGCTCTTGGGTTGAGATGTTGGGAGCCGCTTGAGGACGAGGAGGAGGAGGAGGAAAAGAAGAAGAAAAAGAAGAGTTGGATCTATATCCCCCCTTTCTCTCCTGTAGGAGACTCACAGGGGCTTGCAAACTCCTTTCCCTTCCCCTCCCAACAAACACCCTGTGAGGTGGGTGGGGCTGAGAGGACTGTGACTACCCCGAGGTCACCCAGCTGGCATGTGTTGGAGTGCACAAGCTAATCTGGTTCACCAGATAAGCCTCCACAGCTCAAGAGCGGGAAATCAAACCCAGTTCTCCAGATCAGAGTGTGCCTGCTCTTAACCACACCACCACACTGGTTTTACCCCCCACCCCAATCAGTGTAGAGAGGAAACCATCTGCGGCAAACTCCAAGGGAGGATATGAGTAAGGTGCTCAGCCAGGCTGAACTGAAAGACACCTGGCTGGCCCAACCCACTCTATTTTTAAACATTCCTGTGCTATTCTCAGTCCGTTCTCTGGATCTAGTCAGATGATTGATAGTCCAGGCCGGGGATGGGCCTGCAGCAGTGTCACAATGAGCCGATACCACAAACTTCTGCAAAGGAATTCTCCCTTTTAAAGAGAATTCTTCCTTTTAGAGGCGCTGGGTGGAATCCTGGCTACACCTTGCATAGCTTCGAGCGTTGCACAAACGCAGGTGATCTCACCTGTGTTCCGAGGCCTTTTAACACACTGCTTCTAATCTCCCCCCATGTGTGTCACTCTACAAATACGCTTAGGTATGCGCTGACTGAGAATTCACTTCACGCTCCTGACCAAGTGGGTTCCTACGGACACAAATCCACTAGTGCCGCAAGAGGGCCATTCTTCTCTGGCAGAGGTCAAAGGGGATATCTGCCAGAATTGCCCACAAGGCCTTGCTGCTCGTCCCTGCTGGCAGCTCTGGGTTCAAGGATTCTTGCTCACCTTCCCCTAAAGGGCTCGGGCGTTGCTGCACCTGCCAGGTGAGCAAAAGGCTTTTCTCTTTCTCAGCTCCTGGCTGTTGACGTTTCTCAGCCAAGCGTTTCTATCAAGGAAGCCTTGAAACCAGTCAAAGGGAACTCAGGCGCAGAACTTCTCTCCCTTAGAAAGAAAGGAACGCAAATGAAAAGGGAGCAGGAGGGAGAGGCAGGGGTGGGTAGTCATGCTATCGAGCCAATTTTCCATCGTGAAAATATTACATTGAGACACAGAATTAGAGGCATATTTGCAAAACAAAACAAAACACCAGAATGTACGCAGAGGATCCCAACCAATCATCCTCCCCCTGCAAAGATTGCCATCTCTATTTCCCCGCTGCAGCTGCCTTTCGCAAAACAGGTTCGCCCTTTTTTACATCTGCCCACCCAACATTCCAGCTGTGGGGCCTCATCCGGGGATTCCAGGTGCCTTGACTCCTGAGCCCAGCAATTCATAAAGCCAGGAGCCCGGGCGAGAGAACAGTGAGTATCAGACAAGGATCCAAGTGCTCCGAGTTCAAATGGTTGCTCAGCCCTGAAGCGCCCCACGTGGTCTTTGGCCAGTTAGCCAAACCCGCCTTATAGTGAAGGAGGAACGGTGTATGCCACCCTACACTCCTAAGAGGAAGCGGAGGATAAAAATGCGCTAGGGGCGTTATTTACATTCAACCTTTAGCCCCAACCTTCGCATAAACAGAATCCTCCGTAGCTCACACATCCAACAGGGCAAGCACGATGTGCTCCAAACTCAGGGCAAAGGATTGGAGATGGGGGGGGGGGATACCCCTCCCAGCCGCTGTCTGGGATGAGTTGCAGATTTCATCTCGTTGACTTGGTAAGAGGGAGAAAAGGGTGTAACCTTTGGGTCTCTCGGCCGCGCAGTCCTGAGCGGAGTTACACCCTTGTCAGTCCGTGGAAGCCGATAGGCTCGGGAGGGTGTCGCTCTGTTTAGGATGGCACCGTGAGAGATGGAATGAAGGAGGGCCGGCAGCAGCAGCCCCGGGCAGGCCAAACCTGTTCCTGAAACCTGGGAGCCGGTTCGTCAAGGGAGCGGTCCTGCCAAGAGCGAGGGGTGGGAGCAGCCCTGCTCACTGGTGCGGTTTCAGGTGTGCAAGCAGGTGGAGCGGGGCCTCCTACACTTGTAGTGCAGAGGAAAGGGAAGGAGAGACTCCCCTTGCCGTTATTCAACAGTTCCTTTCCAAACGGGCTGGCAAAGCCCTTTCGCAGTTCTGCGATAGGTCACTCGTAGGCCATTTGCTGTAGTGGCTTGAGCGTCCGGCCAGGAATCGTGGGTTTGAATCCCCTCTCAGTCACAGTGGTCCCTGAGTGGCCTCAGACCAACCATTCTCTCTCTCTATACCAGCGTGGTGTAGTGGTTAGGAGCAGGTGCACTCTAATCTGGAGGAACTGAGTTTGATTCCCAGCTCTGCCACTTGAGCTTTGGAGGCTTATCTGGTGAACCAGATTAGCTTGTGTACTCCAACACATGCCAGCTGGGTGACCTTGGGCGAGTCACAGTTCTTTGGAGCTCTCTCAGCCCCACCCACCTCACAGGGTGTTTCTTGGGAAGTGGGGAAGGGACAGGAGATTGTAAGCCCCTTTGAGTCTCCTTACAGGGGAGAAAGGAGGGATATAAATCTAAACTCTTCTTCTCCTTCTTCTCTTCAACCTGCTTTCCTTTTCAGGATAATTCGCACCCGCAGCTTCATCAAGGCAGTCCCTAACCTGACCTGTAATTGTGGTACAAAAGGATCCTGCCGGCCACCTCCTTGACAAAGACTAGTCTCTGCCTCGTCATTCAACAGGCTGAGTGTTCCCCGGCACTGCCTGTTGGATTTCTGTCCTGCTAAAAAATATTCCCCAAGAAACCCACATTTTTGAAAAAAGATGAATTATTCGCAGGAACAGTCCTATCGTCATCATCGCTATTAGTGACAGCGATTAGAATTATAATAATATATCCCATCTACCATCCCATGGGGCGCTCTCTCTCTCTCTCTCTCTCTCTCTCTCTCTCTCTCTCTCTCTCTCTCACACACACACACACACACACACACACACACACACACACACACACACACACACACACACACACACACACACACACACACACACACACACACACACGGCCTCTGCACATTTACTGGCAAGTGCAGGGTGTTCCTTTCCTTGTGGTATGCACCAGGAATTTTTTTAAAAAATCACCCATCCCTTGACAGCAGCATGAATCACCTTTCTGGCACTTTGGCTATGTGGGCAGGACTTGAGGCTCCTGTGTCCGAAACAGAGAAGTTTTTCAAATGACCCGATGCCATCTCTGCAGGAAATCTTCCTGCCGCCTCCTCCTTGAAATGAAGGCACCTGGGGAAAACAGGAAGATTCCCATCTCAGGACAGCCCGCCAACCTCTTCCAGACTATAATGTGCGGAAGGGCTTTGTGGCAGACGCGGGCCCAGCCGAGTCTAATGGACAGTATGGGCAGCGGCCTCCGGCAGCAGAATTTCAGTAGTGTCTCACAGCAGGCATGGACTTCTCCCTGCCAGTTTGCTGGCTGACACTCCTTGTCTTTAGCTCTGTACAAATCAATGGGGCAAAATATCCATTCAGTGCTAAGGAGAAGGGCGTGCATTTGGAGGCAGGAAAAAAACCCATTCCCTCTGGACAGCCAGCGTGGTGTAGTGGTTCAGAGCAAGTGTACCAATGGTGGGATTCAGCCGGTTCGCACCACTTCGGCAGAACCAGTTGTTAAAATGGTGCTTGTAAACAAACAGTTGTTAAATTATTTGAATCCCACCACCAGAAGAAGTTGTTAAATTGTTTGAATCCCACCACTGAGTACTCTGATCTGGAGAACCGGATTTGATTCCCCGCTCTGCCACTTAAGCTGTGGAGGCTTATCTGGTGAACCAAATTAGCTTGTGCACTCCAACACATGCCAGCTGGGTGACCTTGGGCGAGTCACAGTTCTTCAGAGCTCTCTCAGCCCCACCTACCTCACAGGGTGTTTGTTGTGAGGGGAGAAGGGACAGGAGATTGTAAGCCCCTTTGAGTCTCCTTACAGGAGAGAAAGGGGGGATATAAATCCAGACTCTTCTTCTCCTCCCTGTTAGTTTGCTGACTGACACTCCTTGTCTTTAGCTCCATACGAATCAATTGAGCAAAATATCCATTCAGTGCTAAGGAGAAGGGCATGCATTTGGAGGTGGGAAAAAACCCCATTCCCTTTCCAGTGGCCTGTGGTAGAGGCAAGTGGATATATCTCCGCCCATCCACAAGATTCTCCTAACTGCTGATTCTTTATTTTGCTTCTGTACAATAAGGAAAAGGGTTGCAATTAATGGTCGAGGGGAAAATGTTTCCTCCCCTCCATATTAATAAGGGGGAGCAACATAATTTTCATGCAGAGGGACAAAGCTCCTTGTACCAGCCACACTGATGAAGGCTCTGGCAACGATTGGCTGAACTGAGGTGATGTCACAGAAGGGCCCTGCAGGGAGAAAAATCCCTGCCTGCCATTGGCTGAGATCTCAGTCAAGGGTCTGGAGAAAGAAGGGGGTGGAAAGAGAGGGAGCCAGGGAAAGGAGGAGGGAGGAGTCGACAGGGTGGCGACAACCAACCACCCTAAACGTGCCAGGCATAATGGGAGAGGAGTGGGGAGGTAGACTGCTGAGAAGCCTGGAGGGTTGGCATGTTGGATATGCCCTGCCACGTTTATTTTTTATTTATTTATTTATTTATGTATTTATTTATTATTTGATTTAATATACCGCCCTATCCCCGAAGGGGATAGAAATGAGGAGGAGGCCCTCCCCTGAGCAGGATTCTCTTTTTTGGAATAAGAAGGTTGTCTGGTTTGGTGCTTGCCTCATGATCTCCATCTCCATTTCCTCCTCCTGGTAAGGAACAAAAAGATCAAGGTGTGACTAGCTGTGATCAGGTTGCTCGACAGGCTCCTCCGCGTAGGTGGGGAAGGTTTGAGAAAAAGACACCCAAATTGTCAACCGTTCCCTGATGTGGTTGTTGGACTAGATTCACACACACAAAAACCCCTGAAGTGACAAAGCGGCGAATTTATTACTTCCTGTTATGTGACAGGACCTGTGTCAGCTCACAAGGACTATCTGTACACACTGGGACCTCAAGAAGATTCAGACCCGTGTCTATGAGACTCCTTCCAACACTTGAACAACTGGGGCTCTTTGTAAAGGTTTTAGGGATGGAAGAAGAAGCCAGACTTCAAACGATTTCTTGAAATGCCTGCAGGTTGCCCCAGGCACATGGGGAACTTTCCCTGGAGTCAGGCCACACAGGCTGATGATGCACAAGGTGTTTGCTGTGGGGTAAGGACAAATGTCCGTCGCAGCAAGATTTCGTGTACGGATGCATTTCTTCAAGCCCCACTTTCCCTTTTCATTCTCTCCACGGAAGCAAGACCACTTCTAATACGATTTTAACTTTGCTTCACCGCCAAAGGGGGTAGATTTGCCAGTGAGCACAGCTTTGCCTTGGACATCTTCCCTCCCTCTGGCATCCACACCTTCCCCCTCCCCCCTGTTCTATGTTGCTGACTCCTTCAAGTGAAAGAAAAGAAGCCCACTCACATGGGCTTAGCCAAAACACACAAACCTCTGCAATCCATTAATATATTGAGATATCGACAAAATAATAACAGAGACTGCTTGGAAATAACAAGCCTCTCTGTGCTACTGCAGCAGCAGCAGGGAGTGGGGAGGGGTGAGAATATTGGCTCCAAGGCATAGTCCCCTTCTTTAGCACAGTGTGGTCCAGGGAGCTGCTTTGTTCATTTATTGGGGTGTGTGTGTGTATTTTTGGAACAGTAATATTGATAAAAGTGCAGTTTAAAGACTAAGCCAGCAATCTTGACTACTGAGTCTAATGAGATCTGTGCCTTTAAGAATAAGTGCCTTTAAGATCTGTGTTAAGTTGCTGCATGGAGTTAAGAGAACCAGGCCAGGAGAGTTCTTTGCAGGAAAATTGCGCATCCAGGAGGGAGCGCTTCCTTGCGTGTAAATAGAAAAATGCAAAGAGAGATTACTGCAAGCCCACTACACAGAGAAGAGTCCCGAGGTAAGCGTTCCATGTGTAATGGGCCTGAGAAAGCAGGGTTCACAAGGGTGTGGATAAAACCATGCAAGTCATGTGCTTCACAAAGCACGCATCACTTCCTTGCTGGACAGTACTCCCTGCTATGCAGGATGCTTCACAGAGGAAGCCTATTAACCATTCATCAGCACGTGAATGTGCTTCTGCATACAAATGCTGGAATAAGGAGGTCTCCAGCTCACAGCTGAGCAGCAGGGAGTCAACATGGCAAAGATGTGCGAGTTTCACTTCAAACACTGAGTGGGAACCAGTTCCAGTTCATTCCAGGTGGCCAGGTGACTTATGGCTATCTCTTCAGGTATGCTGGCAAATGGACTTCAACTCTAATTACAGTGTTTTGCTCAAAAAGCGACAATCATTGTTATTGTTATTACTATTATTATTAAGCACCAAAGCTGACATTGACAGCACTTTGATCCAACAGCCACTGAGAACAACGTAAGGCAAAAACTTTGTGGACAGTACGTTCTGGGTTTGAGAGGAGGAGGCGGAGGAGGCGGAGGAGAAGAAGGAGGAGGAGGAGGAGGAGGAGGAGGAGAAGGAGAAGGAGAAGGAGAAGGAGAAGGAGAAGGAGAAGGAGAAGGAGAAGGAGAAGGAGAAGAAGAAGAAGAAGAAGAAGAAGAAGAAGAAGAAGAAGAAGAAGAAGAAGAAGAAGAAGAAGAAGAAGAAGAAGAAGAAGAAGAAGAAGAAGAAGAAGAAGAAGAAGAAGAAGAAGAAGAAGAAGAAGAAGAAGAAGAAGAAGAAGAAGAAGAAGAAGAAGAAGAAGAAAAGTGGGTTGGTTGATACAAGTGGGGCTTTGGAACGAAAGCCCTTGGAGCAAGGCCTCGACTGGCATCTCCCTAAATCAGGGTAGAAGAAGAGTTTGGATTTTTATCGCTCCTTTCTGTCCTGCAAGGAGACTCAAAAGGGCTTACTAACTCCTTTCCCTTCCCCCCTCACAACAAATACCCTGTGAGGTAGGTGGGGCTGAGAGAGCTCTGAAGAACTGTGACTAGCCCAAGGTCACCCAGCTGGCATGTGTTGGAGTGCACAGGCTAATCTGAATTCCCCAGATAAGCCTCCACAGCTCAAGCGGCAGAGAAGAGAATCAAACCTGGTTCCTCCAGATTAGAGTACACCTGCTCTAAACCACTACACCACTGCAACGGGTATTTATTCATTTAACTTATCAGCCACCGTTCCTCATAAGGGCTCAGGGCAGAGGATATTTCTGATCCAAGGGGCAGTAAGGGAAAAAGGGTAGATAGTTCTCTGCCCAAGCAACCCAAGCAGAGGCATAGCAAGGGGGGGAAGTGCCCGGTGCACTGGCGCATCCTCTGCCCCACCCCGCCCCAGAACACCCCCGGAACGCCTCTGCCACATCCCTGGAACGTCCTCACCACACCCACACAGGGGCGTGCACCCGGTGCGTCGCACCCCCCGTCCCCTTGGAGCTACGCCTCTGAACCCAAGCAACACCTTGGGATAACATGGTGAGGATTTGGCTGGAGTTTGGCTTGCTTGCTGTTGGCAGTGGTGTGGGAAGAGGTTACAGGCTGAGTTTATGGTGCTCATCACCCTCTGGACCTGCATTTCAATCAGCTGAGTCTGATGCAGATCCAGAATTGCATCTGGGATGGCTTCCTCATAGACATGGCTGGCATGGGAGGAGGCAACAGCTATGGCCCAACCTGCGAGCTGAGGTTTTCTTAGCTGGCTTCCACGGGAGGAGATAGCAGGTGCTGGGGTGGTAAAATACCTTGAATTGGTCCAGTGTAGTGGGAGAAACAATATTCACGGGTGACAGAAGAGGAGGATAGAGTGCAACAAAACCCTGGTAACTTTGTTTCTGAGAGGGCTACCAACTTTCTTACTGAGGCCTAGTCCCAACCTTATCACATTTGCTCAATCTGTGCATACCAGCAGGGAGGGGCTATGGCTCGAGGGAAGAGTTTCCTTTCTGCCTGCAGAAGATTCCTGGTTCAATCCCCAGCATCTGTAATTCAAAAGGACTGTAGACCATGCAAAAAATCTCAGCCTGAGACCATGGAGAGCCACTGTGAGTCGAAGTCAGCACAAGATGCCTTCATGTGTCCAAATGAGGTTTATCTCTGCACCATTAGGAAGAGAAAAAGAAGAAGAGTTTTGGATTTATATCCCCCCTTTCTCGCCTGTAAGGAAACTCAGGGTGGCTCACAAACTCCTTTCCCTTCCTCTCCCCACAACAGACTCTTTGTGAGGTAGGTGGGGCTGAGAGAGTCCTGAGAGATTGAGGACTGAGGTCACCCAGCAGGAATGTAGGAGTGTGGAAACACGTCAATTTGGAGGAGTGGGGAATCAAACTTGGTCCTCCAGATTAGAATCCACCTGCTCTTAACCACTACACCACAACATCTTTTCCTGATTTCTGCAGATCAGCAGTTTGCTAAAGACACAAGGCCAGTAACAAGCTGGGGGGGTTGGTCAGTTTGAAACCCTGTTTTGGAGTCAACCTGTCATTTCCTTTTCAGCACCCACTAGTATCTACTATTGGTGTGGAGCCCTTGATGAATATAATAGCTATCCACTAATATCTGTTATTACTGCAGAGCCCTGGATGAATACAATAGCTATCATTTAGTCTTGAGACACCTAAATGGAAGGGTGGTTGTCTTAATTTTTTAAAAATTGCATATGGGCCGCATCTCAGTGTCCTAACGCAATCCCGGAGTGCCTCTTTGTTCAAGTCAGGGAGGGGACGGTCAGAGGTTGCAACACATCACCCCCGGGGCCGACAGCCAAGTGGCTCGATCCACTCAGCACAGCATAAACTCATGCATCCAAATAGCCCAGAGAGAGGTTCACGGCATATGACTGTCGGACACCCACAGTAAACAGGGAACGTCCTGCAATGATACTGATTTTTTTTTTTAAATTAATACTATGAAGCAGAAACAAAGGATATAAATCCTTTAAATCCGGACAAATTATGTCACATCCACACAGGGCGGGGGGAGATGACGATACATTTCAATGTACTGAGTGATTTTTAAAAATCCAGTTTTCAGGAAGTGTGCGTATTAATGCCACTCGAGTGGCGTCGTTCAGTAGCACAGCACCTGTCTCGCATGCAAACGGTTCCAGGTTCAACCCCAAGAGCTGCCAGTTCCTCTCTACGCCTGTAATGAAATCTGAAAGCGGCACAATAAAGCATCACAGTCTCTGGTGTGTGCGCTCGCTTCTTTGGCTTGGCCTAACAAAAACCTGTTTGGCCAGAGAAGATAACGGGACAAGGGTGGACCCTAGAAATGAGGCCCCGGCCCTGCCACCATTGGGAAAAACTCTCCCAGCCTCTTGAGAACTAAGCATGATGTGGAGGGAAGGAGGGGAAATCTGGAACTCTGAAGAATGCGCTTTTCCTGTCTTTGAAAACCCAGCTCCTCGAATAGGCAGGCTGGCTTTTTCTGCTCCAGACGCAATTGGAACTGGTAGCTTGGCGAATGAGAAGCCTTTGCTTTCTCTAGAGGGTGGTTTAATGTACTTCAGGACAGGACTACAGGAAAAGAGAGGTCACAGCAGACAGAACAATAAATCTCCACCGGCAAAACAGCTCGTTTCGACGGTCCACGTGAACCAAACAAAGGTGCCTCAGCTCTCGCCCTGGGAACCAGCTGGTCTGGACAACATTTGCCCACAGTAGAGAGTACAAACGTTAGGGCAGGGCTGCAGGAGGGCGTGGGGAGCATCTCAAGAGAGAGGAGATGCCAAGGATATGAAAAAGCAAATTGTTGCGCAAGGTGTTCCCGGGTGCTTCCCAGCCCCTCCCTGCCGCTTCTCTCACACAAGAGTGCCACAAAATCACTTCACCCAGGTGAGAGGGACGTGGCCCAAGGAATCTCGTGGCCCAAAGGATGAGATCAGGAGCGACGGCCATCTGGTTGCCAATCCTGTAGGTGCTCCTTGCTGCTCTGAGTGCTAATACACTGTGCTACGGGGAGTGGTTTCCTTTGGATGAGATACCTACGGTGTCTTTGCCATATTGGATTTATGGACCAATAATTATACAAGCACACTAATTACACAAGGCTTCTCTGTGTCAGAACCCAGGTCCGTCTTAACAGCATTACAGGCCCTCGGGCAAAACATATCCGCACGTGTGTGCTTGCAGAGGTGACCGTGATACTAAACCAGAGGCAAACGCCAATGTCCGCTTGTTAACATAAAATTAACATTAATACTGTTCGCTATGTTTATTAAAAATGCTAAATATGCATTTTTCCAATTACAAATATTTACAGTTTAGTATAGCACAGTAATTATGTATTTATGGACAGCAAGTCACAGCATCCATAGATTAGCATGTATGCTGTGCGTCTTCCAATTACAAATATCTATAGTTTAGTATAGTATACTATTGTATGATTGATTGATTGATTGATTGATTGATTGATTGACAGCAAGTCATGACATACCTAGATTTGCATGTATGCTGTGCATCTTTACAAATATTTATAGTTAAGAAGAAGAAGAAGAAGAAGAAGAAAGTTGGATTTATATCCCCCCTTTCTCTCCTATAGGAGACTCAAAGGGGTTTACAAACTCCTTTCCCTTCCCCCCTCACAACAAACACCCTGTGAGGTAGGTGGGGATGAGAGAGCTCAGAAGAACTGTGACTGGCCCAAGGTCACCCAGCTGGCGTGTGTTGGAGTGCACAGGCTAATTTGAATTCCCCAGATAAGCCTCCACAGCTCAGGCAGAGTGGGGAATCAAACCCGGTTCCTCCAGATTAGAGTTTAGTATAGTATACTATTGATTGATTGATTGATTGATTGATTGATTGATTGATTGATTGATTGATTGATTGATTGACAGCAAGTCACAACATACATCGATTAGTATGTATGTCGAGCATCTTCCAGTTACAAATATTTATAGTTTGATTGACAGCAAGTCACAACATACATCGATTAGTATGTATGTCGAGCATCTTCCAGTTACAAATATTTATAGTTTAGTATAGTATAGTGTTTATTGATTGACAGCAAGTCACGGCATACATAGATTAGCCTGTATGTGTACAAGTCCCCTAGAGTGTTATTTACATCCAAATTCAGCCATGTGTGCGCATAGGTATGAATTTAACAGAAGCCATGCCATTGGGGAAAGGAGAAAAGGTTATCTTCTTTGCCTCTCAGGCCTTTCCCTGAGAGGAAAATAAAAACAGGTATCCATCTTTTGCCTGTATTTTTGACCTACCGGGAATTGAAACAGTGGAAAGGATTCCAGACAGGAAAACAGCTTGGAGAGAACAGTATATGGGGATTTCTTTCACCTTCTGCACCTTCTAAATGTTAGCAAAAATGAACTGCTTATTTTCACATGCGTATATATCTGCCTCCTCTTCTCTGATACAAACTCTGATGACTGTCTCATGCAAAACTGAGACCTGCTCTCAAACTGGGAGCCTGTTTTTAGTTTGTTTGTTTGTTTTTAAAAAAAAATCCTGTTTTTCTACACATCTAGTGGTTTTGCAATTTCTGACAGATACAATCAAAGCTGCCACCGCGTCCCTATCTCTGGTTTCTGAATTTGCACACTTGACTTATCTGGGTGCCGACGGATGTGAAATCTCAGGCCTAACTGGCAGATTACAAATACGACAAACAAATTTTAAAAAATCCACCCCAGTTATTGAGGCATCATGCAGGTCCCGTAAGAGGTAAATACAGCTTGCAAGGTTTGCAAAGCATCCTGCCAGGCAACGGGAAGTATTACAGCTCAGAAACAAGGGTTTGAGCCGGAGCCTGGCAGCATGGTCCCGCCCAGATCCACTACACTTCGCTCAACGCCATGTTAGAAGGCCTTTGAGCGCCTCAGGACTGGGCACTTTGATTTACACCCACTTCCAAACATCTGTTGGCATAGCGCACGGCGAGGAAACAGGGACAGGCAGCATGTCGTTGCCCCAAACCATTGTGGTTTCCTTTGCTGATGACAATCAGAAAATAGGAAAATGTCTTTCACCTCCTACCTCTGCCGTGTTTCCTGTCCTGGAGTTGGTCAACAGGCGCTGCTGTTTTTCGATACCTCGAGGAAGAGCACGGAGCTTTATTTAGCATGGCGGTGGAAATACATCCCAGCAAGTCCAGGACCGCAGATTCTTTGATCAATCCTTGTAGCTCACTGAAGCTGGTGGAGACATGGAACCAATGCTTTTCCACAGTGTGTACCAGACTTCCCTCTGTGGTCCACCTCTGAAGATGCCAGTCACAGATGCAGGCAAAACATTAGGAACAAGATCCACCAGACCATGGCCACACAGCCCGGAAAGCCCACAACAACCAATGCTTTCCCTGTCGGCAGCAGAGGATAGGACTTGCAATAACAGGTGTAAATTATGGGGACAAAGGTTCCAACTGGATATTAGTGGGAAAAATAACAGTAAAAATTGTGCAACAGTGGAATTAGCTGCCTAGGGAGGTGGGGAGCTCCCCGCTCCACTGGCAGTCTTTAAGCAATGGTTGATCAAACACTTGACTAAGATGCTCTAGCCTACAGCCAATTGCCTGCCTTACTTGCCCTGTCAGCAAACTGTGGTGTTGCAGTAAAGGATCCCAAAAGGAAGAAAAAGTTGGTGTACTGGGATAGAGGGATCTGTGTGTGAGTGGGCATCAGTGTTTCCTTTGGGAGCAGGGCCCAGCACATGTTTTGAAGTCAGAATGCTCTACCTTGGTCCCTGAAAAATGCAGGTAAAATGCAAAAGCAGAAAACCTGGACAGAGAACCTGTGCGTCAGGGTAGTCTGGGCTTGCGGACTGAAGGCTTATAATCACAGGTCTACAGTCACGATCTTCTTTGAGCATTGTAGACGAATCAGTGCCGTTAAGTGTGAAAGGAGGCAAGCTGGAACAACTCCCTCGATTACTTCTCAAGGGCCTAGGAAATCTCTGCTCTTTGCTCTGCCTGCCACTTTTTCACAAATCCTCTCCTTTCAGGCCTGTTGCGTCTTGTACCTACTCGACGCCCTTCTTCCCACTCCCCCTTGTTGCTACTCTGAAGTCGGTGGCTCTTCTGTGTACATAAAACCAATTATAAATAAATAAAATAAATAAATAAATAAGGCAGCTCAGTAGTGAGCTTAGGGTTTCCAGAGATGCTGTGCAAGTGCTATAGTAGGGAGTTTGAAAGACTCTGTCATATACTCCAACGTTTTCATGACGGGGGGAATAAAAGGGGACAGTCCCTATTTGACTGGGGTTACTTTTTGCATTGTAGGGAATCTGTTCCACTGAACAAATATAAATATATTACTAATCTGATGTGGGGATCAAATAGAACCCAAAGGAAGTAACAAAAAAATTTTAAGGGTTCAATTTGGTGTGACGCCAACTGGATAAGAGGGAAAATGCTATAACGTTTGGCTATTCAGGAATGCAGCACTCGTAAAGACAGGGAGAAAAATACTGTTAATTTCCACCTATGTGCTCAGTTCACTTTCCAATTCAGGGCAAACGGAGTTAATAATGCCCCCTATCCTGCTTGGTGAACCACAGTTGTAGAGAAAAACTATGGCCCCTCCTGCACATGCAGAACAATGCACTTTCAGTCCACTTTCACAATTGTTTGCAAGTGGATTTTTCTATCCCGCACAGTAAAATCCAGCTGCAAAGTGCATTGAAAGTGGATTGAAAGTGCATGTGCGGAATTATTCTGCATGTGCGGAAAGGACCTGTCCAAGGATATGAACTCTGCACCCCCTGGATTAAAATTCTTGAGCTTTTTCGAGCTCTTGGGGCCTGTTACTTTCTACGACATCTTACGGGCTCTGACTTCATACTCATCACTTTATATTCATCTATACGGCTCCCAGATCTGAACTTCCAGAAAATGCACAGGCCATTTAGAGGGATATCTGATGCCATTTTTCCCTTTTGGAAGAAACTTCCTGCTGGTCTAGCCACCCTACTAAAATTAGCCATCCTTCATTGTTGGCAGCGTCCTTTGTTTGTTTCATTGTCTCTCTGGAGAGTGAAGCAACACAGCTCTCTGGAGTCCAATCCTCCCTTTCACACAAATGCTGGCTCAGGAAATTGTGCCCTCCGTTTCCAAGTTCTGCCTGCCAGCTGCGATACATCACCCATCTGACTGTGCAAGATGGGATGGAAGCTGTCTGACATAATGGACTGGCAGTGCAGATGAAAAGGAGACATTTCTTAGTACAGCATAACTGACTGTACGGAACTCATTGCCACCAGACAGCCACAGCTTTTAAATACTGGATAAGTTCAGCCCAGAGAATGAGCGATTGCAGGGACAGGAGTCCTCCTTTTCTGCAGAAACAAATCCTGATCTAGAACAGCAGTGGTGTAAGGCAGGTCATTTTGGCCTTGGAAATGTTTAGTTTGGCGAAGAGAATGTTAAGAGGTGACATGATAGCCATGTTTAGATATTTGAAGGGTTGTCATGTTGGTGAGGGAGCAAGCTTGTTTTCTGCGGCTCCAGAGACTAGGACCCGGAGTAATGGGTTCAAGGGGAAGAGATTCCAGCTAAACATCATGAAAAACTTCCTGACAGTAAGGGCTGTTCAACAGTAGAACACACTACCTCGGTGTGTGGTGGATTCTCCTTCTTTGCAGGTTTTTAAAGAGAGGGTTGGTGACCATCTGTCAGCAGTGCTTTGATTATATGTTCCTACATTACAGGGGGTTGGACTTGATGGCCCTTGGGGTCTCTTCCAACTCTATGATTCTATGATTAAAGTATTTTGAAAAAATATACTTTTTGTCTTGCCTTTCAGGTTAAAGAGTAAATATCAACTGTTTCAGAGGGTAACCATGTTGGTCTCCAGTAGAACTGCTAGTTTTTAAGTCCTGTTGCACCTTAAGAAATCAACATAAACTTTTAAAGAGAAGGAAGGGTGGCATGGTGCCCAATCTAATCAGATTTTGGAAGCTGAGCAGAGTCAGCACCTGGAAGAGAGGCTTCCAAGGAAGGCTCCGCAGGGGAAGGCAAACCACCTCTGCTTCTCTCATTTCCAAAAGCCCTGCTGGGGTCCCCTAAGCATGCACTTTACACGCATGCAAGATTTCAAGTGTTTTGACAAAAGGAACTTTGACTCTCAAAAGCTTACCCTCCCAAAAAAATATTTTTGGTCTCTACAGTGTGAGTGAGCTCAAACCTAGCTGTTCTAAATAATGGGAGGTATCTCAGTCAATAGACACAAAGTTGGGGTTTGTTGGAAGGGAAAACCGCAGCCTCGTTACAGAGGCAAAATACCCGCCACTGAAAACCAGTATCCCACCTATCACCGCCATAATCTCCTTGGGCTTTCCCCAGATGCGGCTGAACACGTGACGCCCGGAATAGGTGAAATCACTGTTTATCTCATTTGGTTAAATAAAAATTCTTTTCCATGAGGGGCTTGCTGCGGACCTTGATTAGGGGTGATTTTGGGGAAGGGCAGCTGACATCTCCAGACATTACAGGAAGCATTTTGGAAGCTCTTGCCCAGTGGTGGGATCCAAAAATTTTAGTAACAGGTTCCCTCGCCAGCCCCCCCTCAGCAAAGGGGGCAGAGGTGTACCTAGGCCAGTGATGGCAACGAACCCTATGCGCTTACGTGGTAAAAGCCAGAGGTGGCACCTCCGGAGCCCTCTCTGTGGGCAATACCACGCAAACAGAATTCTGTCTATGTGGGGCGTGGAAAATCACCCCATCCACAATAATAACACACACACATCTAGGCTGGCCTAGGCCACTGAGCACAACGTGCGCGCACCAGGGTGAGCAGGGAAGACTTGGCTGGTGGGCCTGTGGTGTTCCTGGTGTGGCTTCGCTGCCTGAGGGGGAGCAGCAGAGGGAGGCGTAGAAGAGCATGCTAAGGGAGGCACGGAGTGGTGCGTATTATTAAGGACTCTTGCTGGAGGCTAGAGCAGGCTGGCCCCTGCCTGGCGGGTGGGGCGGAGGAAGAAGGAGCCAATCGTTTTTTTCTAAACTAAAACCTCAGCATTCAAGTTAAATTGCCGGGTTGGCACTTTGCGACAAATAAGTGGTGTTTGGGTTGCAATTTGGGCACTCGGTCTCAAAAAGGTTCACCATCACTGACCTAGGCAAACCTGAGCCCTGGGCAAAACCTGAGTTGGATGCCCCCCCCCCATGGGCAGCCACCCCACCACGACCCCCCAAGAATTTTCGGTTTTTGCACCAAGGTCATTTCTAAATCATCATCACATTATAGAAAAAAATGCCCCAACCTTACAAATCTGAACACAGCAATGGTGAAACGCACAGGTTCTTTGATAGAGACTGGTGAGATAAAAGGTACGAAAGGCTGAGAATCCATGAATTGCAGTACCTGAAAGGGATTAACCCAGTTCAGGGAGTTACATTATTAGTCGCAATTGCTATATGGAACCTTCACGTTCAAAGGCAGTATACCTCTCGGGGAGGCAAGGACGTGGAGATGGAAAAGCGGACCCAATTAGCAACCCCCTCTTGGCACACACAAATAATTAGTAACCCACTCTCGGGAACTGGTGAGAACCTGCTGGATCCCACCTCTGCTCTTGCCCCATTGTTTATTGCTGTTCTCTAAGCATCAGCAACTGCTGTCGATTACACAAGGTACCCTGGAGCTTCTCCCTTCCTGTATTTCTTTCATTCTTTTTTTTTAAAAAACACCTCTTTTAATTAAGAAGAGGGTAGGGCTTTCCCTTTGGGGCGTCTCTCTCACCAAGTTGCATTGCTATCTCTGCCCCTGATTTCCAGCCTAGCCCTGGTGAGTTACTTAAGGCTCGAGAATTGTCCTGCGTATGCTCAGTTCCCCTTGCTGATGCTAATATGTGGCTTATTTCTAAAAGGTGTTTAAAGCTTATGAATGGTTTGCTGAACTGAAGCCAGTTGTTTGAACATGATTGCAGGATTAAGTGCAGCTATATCCCCACAAATGCAGAGCCATTCACACTGGCAATGGGACACCACATAATAGTTTCCTGTACATTTTCCTCTGCCAACCACCACTTTCCCTGCATCGACACCCCTTCCCCTGCTGCCCCTGGAGAGATGTCAGACTTTTTAAAAAGAAGCAGTAACTGGTATAGAACCATAATGTTATAACCATCAATTACTACAGTCTCCTAGTACTTCTGAATTCCCAGCTTTCATTGTTTCAAAGTAAGGTCTGCAGCTCTTTTCATTGCAGAGATACAAGGGGCAATGTGGTAGCACGGTAATGTTATAACCATCAATTACTACAATCTCCTAGTACTTCTGAATTCCCAGCTTTCATTGTTTCAGAGTTTCAGAGAATTCCCAGTTCTTTCATTGCAGAGATAAAAGGGGCAATGTGAGCGTCTTAACTGGTTGTGTGTTCATTTTAGTTTAGTGTGTGGAGGGGATGTGATTTGTGCATGTGTTCTAATGGTGCACCATTTTCTCCCATGCAGTGTAAAGGCAATATTGTGGAGCACCATCATGCCTGAGAGGGAAATAGACGGCAGTCTGTCAAAAGACAGGAGGAAATTATCCAAACCACCACTTGCTTTTCTTTTCCTCTTCCAAAAAACTGTGGGGATTCATGTGGACCCCAATCAGCAGCTACCCAAAAGCTAAACAAACAAAATATCATTTTTCTACCTTTGCGTAGACTTGCATGCAAAGTCCTCCGTGTCTGAATTACTTCTTCTTTTTCTATAGTTTGCATGTGATCTGTTTGCATTGTAAAAGTTGGCAATTCTAGTTCGGGGTGACCTCAGATTTCCTGATGGGAGGAGAAGAATAAAAGTCACTTTTGAGCTCAGTTTAGGCCCCTTCCGCACACGCAAAATAATGCGTTTTCAAACCACTTTCACAACTGTTTGCAAGTGGATTTTGCCATTCCGCACAGCTTCAAAGAGCACTGAAAGCAGTTTGAAAGTGCATTATTCTGCATGTGCGGAATGAGCCTTAGATCAGCGGGCAATTTTCTTGCACTCAGCTTCCTCCACTGTCACTCAAACCTCAACATGAATCCTCCGCAAGTGCCAAACTGTGACACCAACCCTCCCATGCAAAAAAAACGTGCAGGAAAAATGCAACCGTGGAATCTCTCTTTAAAATATATGTAGGCATTGATAGTATTCCTTTATCAACTCTCCAGTTTGGAAATAAAACTGGACGTTGAATTTCTGCAGGGAGCCGGATGAAAGACCAGTTTTGGGCAGTAGGCCAAGCTGGTTCCTTAAATGATGAATGGATAGGAGAGCTAAACATGATGATGTAATTGGAGTCTCTAGACCAAGACCATGCACCAACCCCGACACGTGCTGGAGAGAATTCACAGATCTCTTCTAAAAGCTCTAGACTGAAGCTCAGATCAACAAAATAGAGCTTGGCTCAGAATATATTTCTCCAAACAGACAACCATGTATTTAAACAACATGGGTACCTTTTGGCAAAGGGCTCTCTAAATCAGAATGCTCCACCGGCAAGAGAAAAGAATTGGGTTGACAGCAGATACAAGGAGCTTTTTTAAAAAACTGAACTAACCTGAGCCTGGGAATGGGAAAATAAAAGGTGCAATTTCCCTTGCCATTAGCAAGCGCAAACCTTCTTGGGTATTGGAGGTAAGTCAGGATTATGAGCAGGTTGTTTTGAGGAGAGATTTTGAGGGAACTTCAGAGAGCTTTTCATTAACAGAATAGCCACTAGCATCTTGCTTACATGCCAGGATGAAACCACGGCTTCAAATCCTGACTGGCAAACCAAGAAAGAAACACATGTCGGTTAAAACATCTAATTTAGGCATTCAAATAAAGTGTAGTGGAATGAAGATTTCCTGGTTTGCAATTCCGGTGTGCATTGTGTAGAAGAAGGGAGCGTACAGGGTGAGGGAAAACATCAGTTATCTGGGCTGGCTGGAATCACACCTGCCATTCCCATCCCAGACCCCACTTTCATTATAAACTCCAACAATTTTATCTTTGAAAGTCCTTTGCAATTGCTAGTTATTTATTTAAATATTTATACCCAGTTGTCTCCCCAACAGAATATTGTTCTTCCCACCTCCAGTTTATCCTCCCAACAACAGCCCTGTGAGGCAGGCTGAACTAGCCTCACATCTGTCAATAAGTCTTCCAGGTCCGAGTCCAACATTGGCGGCTACACCACATGATCTCTCTTTATTCAAAGAGAGGTTATATAGAAGCCATGGCGAACCACAAGGAAAGGCTGTGTATAAATGTTTTAATAAATAAATTATCATTAATTAATTAATTTCATATTTTATGGTATTGAAATACTTATTATTCATATCTTTCTGGAGGGGTGGTGACTTAATGCATATATGTCCACAATATTTTCTTTGTGATATTTACCTCTCATAGCCAAGCATCGGCAAAGAGATAATGAGAGACTAATGGCTTGTTTTGACAATATCTGTTTGTTACTTGAATATCAAGCTTTGTACAGCAGATAATCTTTAAAGCAAGCCCTAGGGTCAAGGTTGGCACATTCTTCCTGTTGTGGTAACAATATGACCGCAGGTACGGGAGACATCCGATCCTCCTCCTCCAACCTTAAGGAATATTGGTCATATCCCATTTTTATGAGGCAAGAAGAAAAAAAGGGAGGGAAAAACCGCTCCAGAGTAGGCCTAAGAGAGGGAAAGGCAGGAGTTGTTAATTTTTCTTGTGGCAAGGTTGGCGTCACACCCCGTTGGCAAGAAATGCCCTCCTCAAACCTGTTCATTCAGGTGCGGCTTTAAGTCACACTTGGCCTGTCAGTGATGGGCAAAGATACCAGGCTGGGGTGTTGCCTAGCAACCAAATGGTCCTACTGTAGGTATGGCTTGTTGAGGCCTAGCGGGACCACCAGACCCACAGCCTCCAGTACAAAGCAGTTGTTATGAGAATTACAAAAATTACAAAAAAATGGCTGTTCATATCCCACAAACATCCCCATCTTCCTCAAATTTTAGGACTGTCAGCTCTGGATTCAGAAAGCCCTGGCGGCAATTTGATTTGAACCTTTGGAGGATGGCATTCGGAGTCAGAGGGGTATAATACCACTGACGCCACCCTCCAAAGCAGGTATTTTCTCTAGTAAACCTTATTTCTTTAGTCTGGAGATGGGTTGGAATTTGGTAAGTTGGTAAGCCTCAACTGAGCCTTATTTTTGAAATTGAGCGGTGCTAAGAAGTAAAACCCACCAGGGAATTAAAGCCTCTAACCAGGAAACAAAGGCTGTAAGTGAAAGAAATGTACTCTGCGCATGGTCAAAGGCATGCTTTCCTTTTATTGTGGTGTTGTAGAGAGAGTAACTTGGACTGGGGGGGAAGGGGTGGATATGTATTTCCCAGCCCAGCCCTGAATCTCACTGGCTAAGCCTTGGGGCAAGTTATTATTCCTCAATCTGGCCTACCATGCAGGGTTGTTGTGAGTTTGAAGGGGCATCATCCTTCCCTGATTTGCCACTGCAAGTGGCTTAGAGGGAGGGCTATGATAAGCCTTAGCTAAATTGTTACAGTATTATTTATACATTTATACATATTTATACACTACACAGTATTATTAATCCATGTATACATTTTATTTTATACATTTGAAAGTTTTATAAGCCACATCTGCTCAAACAGTGATTTGCAGAGAGAATCCAGTGCGTGAGGAGGAAGAAAGGGCTTCTCTCCGCACCTGTTGAATTTCAGCCTTTGTTGAAGTCACAAGGTGAGGAATGTTGGGAATTCTGATGTTGTCAGGCAGGGACAGAAAAAGACACGGGCCCCCTTAGCAACTTGCACTGCCGGCCAAAGGAGAGGAGGAACTTATGGTTTGGGCTAGCTCCGCCTGTATTTTTGACATGTGTGCTAGGTACAACCCCACCTCCCTGGCAGGAGGCTGTCCCAGGCTAGCTTTCAGGCACACACCTCCCTTGGCAGCAGTGACCGAGACGCAGGAGCCCAGGTAGCTGCAAAGCTCTGTCCTCTCCACCACGCTCTCCTTTCCCTGCAGGATCTAGCAGCGAAGACACCTGGCCTTCTGCCAAGCGGGAAGGAGAGCTGCCAGCAACCCTGTGACAATTCCCCGATTATTATTTCTGCAATTTTTTTTGCCCGGAGACCAGATTTCCACTGCTGGTTCCTGGAGTTGGCAGGATGCATTCGCTCTTCAAGAAACGAAACAAGGGGAAATACAGCCCTACAGTCCAGAAGAAGAGGTAAGTGTCCCGGCTGAGGGGCAGCTTGTGGGGAGCAGATGGCTGTGAATCTAGATCTATTGAGCAAATCCTCAAAAATATTGGTGCTTGGCTGGCATTACAGCATTTGTGTTCACTCTTCATATATCTCAGAACAAACAGGGCTGTTTGTTCTACTGGCTCTTAAACTTGCATTGCTCTCCTCGACTGCTTTTAAATGTAAAAGATCCTGTGCTTGGAAAGCCTTTCATCCTTCTCCTGCCATGCTGTATTACTGTGCCAAAGATCCTCTGCACATCCTCTGTGGAAGCACTGCTGAAGGTTTTAGGACTGAGCTTCTGAGACGAAAAGGAAAGTTGCTATTTTTTCCTGGGATCCCCCTGATCCTGTGCCTTTAGTAATAGCCATGCAGAAACATATACCAAATCAGGTATTTACCCAGTGTGGAGATGGGGGGTAGAGTCTACCCAGTGGATTTATGTGTCTTAATAAGACAGGAGTCTCTCATATTCAGTTCTGTCTTTCTTCTTTCTGCAGCCTGCAATGTTTGTTCAAAACAGCCACTGTGTTGAAGGGAACGAACTCTCAGATGAGTCGGCAGGGGACGGCTTTCTTCATTTTCCTCTCCAGCCTATTTTGTTGGAGTCTGTTGACACATTCCAGAATTTAATCTCAGGGTGCGGCCCTTTGCACCCTCTTTCCCTCTCTCTCTCTCTCCTCCTCCTCCTCTCCGAAATATTGGCATGCACCTGATCTGCTGGTCTTCCCAGAGCCAAGTAACATGCCTGGATCCATCCCAATTAAAACAGCAACCCAGGTTGATTTGATAAAAAACAGGAATTGAATGTACGCTGCTGCCTTCGACCGAGTCAGACCCTTGGGCTCTGCAGCCCGGCATCTTGCATTCTCAGACACGACAGCTCTTTAAATTTAATTTCTTTAATGCATTAATTCATTAACATGTCCTGAGCACGCAAGGCCTGGCCAAACGCACCGCACCCCAGAGTTATAGAAAAGGCTTGCTGGCAAATTCAAAAACCAGAGAGCCAGTGTGATGTAGTGGCCAGAGCGGTGAGCTAGAACCTTGGGTGGCCCAGATTCAAATCCCCACTTTTGCCACAGAACCTTGCTGGATGACCTTGGGCTTGCCACAGACTGTCAATCTGGCCTACCTCGCAGGATTGTTGTGAGAAAATGGAGGAGGGGGTGAACAATGTTGAAAAAAGAACTGTGGAGAAAAGAAAATGCATATGTAAACATGTAAAGCAGGGACTGAAACGGCAACAGTCAGGATGCTTTTTGTCAGGCGGCGGGGCAAAGTGAATGTGCTGAGGAGTTCAGCTTTAAAAATAAATGCTAGCAAGACAAGGTGTTCAGCATCTGGAAAGAGAAAATTGCCTCTTTTGAATGCAAAGGAGGGCGGACGTCTCTTACCTTTTTGCTCTGTTGATGAGGGAATTTGGGGGGAGGGGATGAAGCTTCACCAAGCACTTGCTACTGAACTTCTGAGTCTACAATATCCTTGCCAGCCACTATGTCTCTAAACTGCCAAGAGTGGGCACTACAGAATTAAAACTGGGAGGCCACCATTTAGTATTTGGTGGCTTCTCAACATCCCGCCTCTGGTGTGACTGACAGCCGAAAATTGCATCCTGTATCTCAGAGGAGTTCTCTTTTTTGGCTGAATAGGTACCCTGATGCACTTGGATATTTTCTGGGTTGCCATTCCTAAGCCAGTGTGGTGTCAAACTAAGATCTAGTTAAGGTATCAGACTAGGATTTAGGACTTCCAGTCCCTACACTCAGCCGGAGGCAGCCACTGTACCCCACAGGGTTGTTGTGTAGATAAAACAGGTGTGATAGGGCCATGCATGCTGTCCTGGGATCCTTAGAGGAAGCATGTGATGGAGGGAAAATAGCGTGTAGGTCAAAAACATTGGGGGTTTTGCCCAGATCTTTTGATCTTTCCAGTCAATCATACTGAAGTTTAATAAACATACTGTTGTTCCTCAACGGTATGGAATTTCAGGAAGATTGATCAGGTGAAACCTCTACAATCCTTGCATCTCTGTGCAGGAATAACCTGTTCCGGTCGAAGGTTTCTGCCATGCTGCTATTCAAGGATACCCCTTTAGCCACAAATTGTTTCTTGCCAGCGTGTGATCTGGGGCATCCTTTTCAGGCCAGTAGGTGAAACTACCAAGGGAGATTTTAAGGCCCAGCAACTAAAAACCTCGAAAGACCCGTTGCCAGCTCCTCCTTTGTCATCCTCTCCTCCGGAGTTCCAAGTTTCCATATAAGCAGGGGAGCCAATCCTTGTTCTTTACAAGCCCCCAGAGGAGCTTTTTGGCCCGATCTTTCCAAACAAGCATGTGGAAAAGTTTTGTGGACGTGACCACGTGACCTTTCTTGGGGGGAATCCTGTGACGAGCGGAGCCAAGGAAGCATGCTGTGTGCGGGCTGTGCTGCGTTCTTGTGTTTTTTTGTGTGGGTTGTTATGGGGAAGCGGCCAGCTGGAGGGTGAAGTTGCGATCCTCGGCCCTTGTTGTGTTCTTTGCAAGCAAGCTCGCTCATCTGTTGCAGTTGAAACTGAGCAGGAAGGGCTCAGCCAGGCAATTTATTTGGGTTGTATTGGAGATGCATTCTTTCTTCTTCTCTCTTGCCCAGTGTGCCAGGTTTATGGGCCCAGGGGCAGAGGAGCGACCTTGGCCAAGGGTCCTCAAACACACCTTGAAGCAGAGTTTGCACACAGGCAGGCTCCAGGGATGCTTCCCTGTCACTGGGAATGGGAAAATTTTACTTCCCTGTCACTGGATGGGAACATTTTACTTGCAGAAGTTATGTTGCAAAGGACTCAGAGGTCTATGGCCCCTTACGCACGTGCAGAATAATGCACTTTCAATCCACTCCCAATGCACTTGGCAGCTGGATCTGACTGTGTGGAATAGCAAAATCCTCTTGCAAACGATTGTGAAAGTGGATAGAAAGTGTGTTATTCTGCATGTGCGGAAGAGGCTTTTTGAGGAAACGCATCTAAGGGGTTTCTGGATTGTTCTCATCTGGCAAGCAGAAAGGAAAGGTAGCCCCCTTTTCCGCTGCGGACACTTTCCAACTAAAGTGGACATGCCATGGAGAGAAACACATCTTACTGTGACATACCTCCAAGCCACAGATGCGGGCAAAACGTCTGGAGCAAAAACTGGCAGACCACAGTCACACAGCCCAGAAAACCCACAATGGCCAACGAAAGAAGGGTCGCTTTACTATTCACTATTCAGCTGAGGATGCAGGACTTCCAGATCTAAAGGGGGTTCACACCCCATGCGACTAGTGCAATCTGCAGTTCTGAAATTTATTACCAGAGAGTAAACTCCATTGCGCTCAATGAGATGTGCTTTGGAACAGACAATTTTAGGGATGCGCTGAGATGTTTTGAGCACCACATGATGGGGAGAACTTTCCCCATTGTTGGGAAAAGCTTCCCCTACTGTATCTCTACCTTCCTAGACAGTGGTTAAAAATGAGAGGACGCATCCTGTCCGGGCGCCTCGGCGCATTTATTATTTTATACCTAATATTGCACAAGGTGCTGCGCAATTTAGGACTGACAAGTCACTGCCAAAGAAGTCCACCCACCCCACCCCCAAAAGGCACAATAAGGCATCAGGAATAAGGAGGGCAAGGAGTTTTTACGTAAAAGATTGCAGTGGGTATAAGGGACCATACCTGTGGGTAAGAATCTGGCAGCTGTACATAAAACATCAGAAGAACTCTGCTGGGTCAGACTAGTGAAGGTCCGTCTAGTCCAGCATCTTGTCTGACACAGAGGTCAAACAGTTCCTCTGGAGGTCCAACAGCAGGGCATAGAGGCCAAGGCCTTTCCCCTGATGCTGCTTCCTGACACTGGTATTCTGAGGTTGACTGTCTTTGAACGTGGAGGTTCCCTTAAGTCACCATGACTATTTGCTGCGGATAGACCTGTCCTCCAGGAGGAGGAGGAAGAAGAAGAGTAGTAGTAGTAGTAGTAGTTTGGATTTATATCCACTTTTCTCTTCTGTGAGGAGACTCAAGGGGGCTTACAATCTCTCTTCCCTTCTCCCCCACCACAACAAACACCTTCTGAGGTGGTTGGGGCTGAGAGAGCTCCAAAGAACTGTGACTAGCCCAAGATCACCCTGCTGGCGTGTGTTGGGGTGCACGAGCTAATCTGGTCCACCAGATAAGCCTCCACAGCTCAAGTGGCAGAGCAGGGAATCAAACCCAGTCCTCCAGATTAGAACGCACCTGCTCTTAACCACTTCACCACGCTGGCTCGAGGGAGGGAAAGTTCCCCCGGTCGCTTTGGTAGTTCTCTCTATCCACTCCCTCTGGAGCTTTAGCAGAAAGCGATGTCCCCACCGATCCTGAAAACCCTCTTACGTTTGTCATCTTTTTCTGGCCCCATTCTGGCCCACAGCAGCCAGAAACACAAATATAATCAGCATAACCTTTCTGGCTACGGGAAGATGAGTTGCTCTTGTGTTTTGTTTAAATCAGAACTCGTTTCTCCAGATAAAATTCCGTCCAGCATCTATCAGCCCCTACCAGCATGGCCAATTGGCCATGCTGACAGAGGCTGATGGGAATTGTAGTTCCTAAACATCTGGAGAGCCGCAGGTTCCCTACCCCTGGTTTAAATGGTCCAGTCGATGGGCTGTTTGCTCCACTGTTTTTGCCCCATTAAACCCAAATTGGAACATAGGCGAGAGGGAGGGACAAGCTGGACTGCCTTTGAGCCTGGACAGAAACAGGCAAATCGCCACTCGTTTTGCTGAATGACTCATTTGAAGCGAGAAAGGGAAACTGGAACCGATCCAGGGTCCGATTGGCACTTGCAAATTAGGATCAGGGGCCAGGCTGATTTTTACAAGTGAAGCAGGCTGGCATCCAGGAATGCAATTGCTATTAAGATGGCAGGCTCCGCGGTCGCTCTCCGAGCATACGGATGCCGACTGGGCTAGAGATTCAGGCCCGCAAAGTGCTTACCATAGTGGTAATTCCAGCCCTGGCTGATTCACACAGGTGGCATGGCAGACCAAGATACAGTGGCCCGTTCCTCCAGGCGTACGTTGCCAACTGGTTTTGCATTTTCTGTCTTGCAGTAATGACTCAGTGTTGGGGAACAAAACAAAAAAGGCTTTTGAAGACGGCATGATGGATACAACTCTGTCCCTGTCCGCTATTATCTTGGTTTTGTGGGGTTTTGTAGAGCTTTGGAAGAGGGACATGGGAAATATGTACACGGCAGGAAATTTCACCTGTTGTCCCCCTGCAATGTAAGATTCTGGTTTTCCACAAAAACGGACATAAAATGAAAGAACGCTCCCAGAGGGTTCTTTGGATGCCCTGATGAGCTAGCTCTCTTCCCAGTTTTCCCCGTTGTATGGTGTTGATAACCTTTCATATCTGCTTGGGATCTGTCCTAACTTGGATGGCTCAGGCTAGTCCGATCTTGTCTAATCTGGGAAACTAAGCAGGGTTGGCGTTGGTTAGTGCTTGGATGGGAGACCACCAAGGAAGTTAACCCCAGAGCGGACAACCCTATCTCATGTCTGTCCACTGTGCAGACGTACCAAGGCTTCTAAGTCTTTGCAGCTCCATGCCAAAGGAGTGCTTACGGGCGGCTATTTGTTTCGCCTGCGACGGTCGGCCTTTTTTAAATTATGGAAATCTCTCAGCGAGAAGGGTGTCGGGGGCATTGGCCACTGATCAGGGGGTTGCCGGCAGGAAGCACCTCGACACGCCCAGTCTGTTTCAAATGCTCGTCACCAATCACATCATCACAAAGAAAGCTGTAATTTCGTGGGGCTGAGAGTCTCTGACTGCAAGAAGAGGTGATTATCCAAACAGGATTTCTCATGGTAGAAAAAAAAAATGAAGAGAAACCTGACCTGGGCTGGTGGGGAGAGTTCCAAGTTGCCATCTGTGGACTTCAGCCGATGGTTCGGCTTCGGGGCAAAATGTTCTGGGAAATTCTTTCACACGTGTTCCACAAAAGGCTAATTCATGGCGCTAAAGCCAAAGAACTAGGCGTGTCAAGTGGCTAAGCAACCTAAGAGCCTTCAAAGTCCATTTCAGTTTTTGGCTTAGCAGGATGTAATTGTGTTCAGGATAGCACAGTAGGACTGTCAGCTGGGCTGTTTAGACTTTCTTTGGCCTCTGCCCACTGTTGCCCACACAACAAAGTTATCCGTGACAGTTAAATGGAACCCTCCAGGTTTAGAGGCAGTATACCTGTGAATACAAGATACTGGATCCAGGGAAAGACTTTGGCCCCTTCCACACATGCGGAATGATGCACTTTCAGTCCACTTTGCAGCTAGATTTTGCTGTGCGGAGTAGCAAAATTCACTTGCAAACAATTGTGGAAGTGGATTGAAAGTGCATTATTCTGCATGTGTGGAAGGGGTCTGTGAACTTCATGCTCTGCTTGGGGCCTTCCCAGAAGTGGTTGGCTGGCCACTCTCTGGGATGTTGTGCTAACGTTCTTGCGGGAAATGACAGATCAAATTAGTTGGCTGCCGAACTCTTTTAGATGCTGAAAAAGAGCAATACAAATGCTGATATGGTTGGCATTATTCTTATTCGGCCGATGGGAAGGTGGTGGTTGTGTTCAGAGAAATGGGTGCCGTTTGAATGATTGAACGATCATTGTTCGAATGATCGAACCCAGCGTCTGGGTCCAAAGATGGGGTCCACGGGCACTAGAAATGGTTCACTCCGTTGACGTTCCTGCCTTTCGTGATGTTCTTGGCCTCCTGCGACATTCCAGGGAGGGGCCGTAGCAACGGGGCAGAGCTTTGCATGTGGAAGATCCACTGGTGCCGATTTCTGGTGTCTTCAGCTAAAAAGTTCCCAGGCAGTAGGAGGATGGTAGGGCTCCACCCGAGAACTTGCAGAGCCGTAGCCAGCCAGAATGGGTAATCTCGGGCAACCAGAAGAGCAGGATACGGCAGTTTTTCTGTGCGCACCTTTCACGTGCTGCAGAATGGCATGGCAGGACTGAGCATGTCCTGGGTCGGTGTGTGTGTGTTTAAAATTTTAAACCTGGCGTGTGTGAATTCAAAAGCCTGGTGGAATCACGGGGAGCTGTACAAATAGCCATTCTCGGGCCTTTTATAAATGTCGATGGTTATAATTTGTAATAAATGCAAATGTATTTTTGATCCTTAGCAGCTTTCTATTTGGTGGGCCATTTAATTATTCCTTGGCCTTTTAGGTGCTTATTTCAGAAATAATGTAGACAATTATTTCATGAGAATTGCAGGGTTGTATGTGAGGGGTTGTGTATACGTGTGTGTGTGTTGGTGTGTGTGTGTGTGTGTGTGATAATGCTTGCCCCTGACAGACGCGCCCTCCCTTAAGGAACCGTCATGCTGAAAGGTACCAATAGTTTTGCATGTCAATTTCAAGCTTTAGCATCAAACAACTCAAGGAATTAACAGTGGGAGTAAGACCCATTGTGAAGAAGCAGCACTTAACTAGACGTGGATTTAGCGAAAGAACTTAGGGCGTTTCCCCACTTACCTTGGTCCAAAGGTTGCTGCGCGCAACTCCCAGCGGGTGCCATTTCTGGCGTGCGCCCGGGCTTCCCCATGACCCCGCGCTCTGCTCTGCGCGGGGTCATCAAAAGGCACCGTTTCAAAAGGCGCCAGGAATGACGCCGGGCTACGAGGGGCGCCGGGATAGCGAAAGCAAGCAGCTGCATTGTCAGCTTCTTCTGTAGTGGGGAGAGGGAAGCAAAATCCCGTAAGCATACTTGAGGAGAGTAGCTCGCGGCTTAAGGTAAGTGGGAAAACGCCCTTAGATGCAATTCTGCACTGAGCTGTGAGACTCAATCGATAGGTCCAGGCAAACCCCCCCCCCCAGACTAATCTCCTTTGCAGGGCTGTTGTTAAGATCTAACCCTTCTTGGATAGAAATATTATTTCAGTCTATGCAATACACCTTTGGCTCAGTAGGGAGTCCCTCTGGAATTTATCATCTTAACCCCAAGGGTGATAGATGCTTTACTTTTTAAAATGCTGAGGTTCTGGCAAGAATTAGGCCGGGCAATTAAATCAGTCACGCTAAGCCCCGGTTGTGCATCCGGTGCTGAATGGGTGGCGTCCTGTGGACTTTAATTTGTGCCCGGGGTACTGGGTGAAACGTTCTCTGGTTCCCATAATATTCGGTAAACAACTTTTAAGTGATTAAAACCCAGCTTCGTGGGGAAGCCGGGAATGTCTGTTTCCCATTACAGAGATGAGCAACCCAGTCCAGCCCAGCACACAACTGTGTGGCGCGGAGAGCTAGGAAAAAATGAAAGTTGGTTCAGAGCAAGTGACTAAACCCCAAAAACATGGGATCCATCTGGAGTCGGATAAGGTCCAGAGGCCTGAACTCCCCACTTCAACCCACACACACACAGAAAGGCCAACTGACATTTGTAGAAGCACATTTATTTCAACTGCCTTTTCAAGATCATGTGGCAGCACCGTTTTTTAAGATGCACATCTAATGAGGTTTCCCCTCCCCAATGAACAGCTTAGTGGGAAACCTGGATGATTTTCAGGTGGGATTCAGCCGGTTCGCACCACTTCGGCAGAACCGGTTGTTAAAATGGTGCTTGTAAACAACCAGTTGTTAAATTATTTGAATCCCACCACCAGAACCGGTTGTTAAATTATTTGAACCCCACCCCTGGTTATTTTCATGTATAGTAGGGAGTGTTGCCAACCTCCAGGGAGTGCCTGGAGATCTCCAGAGATTACATCTGATCTCCAGGCAACAGAGATCAGCTCATCTGAAGAAAATGGCTGCTTTGGAAGGTGGACTTTGTGGCATCATGGTACCCTACTAAAATCCCTCTCCTCCTGAAGCCCTGCCCTCCTCAGGCTCCACCCCCAAAATCTCCAGGTATTTCCCAACCTGGAGCTGGGAACCCTAAGGAGTGACTGTACTTCATAGGGGAACAGGTGGGTGCAGCTGATGCCCGGTCAGCTACAAAGAAATGATCTGCAATAATCCCATTAGCATTTCTCTGAAAATCTGGCTGATCTCCTGGGGTCTGAAGAAGAAGAAGAAGAAGAAGAAGAAGAAGAAGAAGAAGAAGAAGAAGAAGAAGAAGAAGAAGAAGAAGAAGAAGAAGAAGAAGAAGAAGAAGAAGAAGAAGAAGAAGAAGAAGAAGAAGAAGAAGAAGATGGAGGAGGAGGAGGAGGAGGAGGAGGAGGAGTTTTGGATTTATATCCCCCCCTTTCTCTCCTATAGGAAACTCAAAGGGGCTTACAAGCTCCTTTCCCTGCCCCCCTCACAACAAACACCCTGTGAGGTAGGTGGGGCTGAGAGAGCTCCAAAGAACAGTGACTAGCCCAAGGTCACCCAGCTGGCGTGTGCTGAGTGCACAAGCTAATGTAGTTCACCAGATAAGCCTCCAGAGCAGGAGAGCGGGAAATCAAACCCAGTTCTCCAGATTAGAGTGCACCTGCTCTTAACACTATGCCACTGCTGCTACTGGACTCACAATTAGCTTTTCTTGTCTCCCGCAAGGAGCAACCCATGAATGGAGCGGAGGCTGAGTGCTAATTTTGCCTTTTAGGCACAGGGGCAGCATGAGAGCGAAGACAGATTTGGGTCGAGAGCACCCACAATGCAAAGCCTAGACCTTGCAATTGTATGTCCCCCTGCAGTCTCCGCCTTTGACGCATATGTCTGTGTTGAAATGGGTGCAGAATTACGTTCTCTTCCTCAACACGGGACCCCAAAAAAGCAGGGAGGGAGCCCAAGACATACCTCCTTTCCAGCGAATTACATCAGTCAGGGCAGCCCTCGCCACCACTTTACGTTTCTTCTTTCCAAAAAAAGCCATCTGAACATCCCTGGCAGGAAAAGGAGAGATTTTTCCATTTTCCAGTTTATTTTGTGAATGGATGAAGCTGGACTGGATTTAACAGGGGCCTTCCCAATGTGATAGCCTGTCAAGATGATTGAAGGAGGACTTAATTCAGAAATAATACAGACATAATAATATAGCAGCCTCTGAGCTTTTGTTTGTTTCATACGGGCTACCCGTAAATTACAGCCTGACCTTAACAATGCAGTTATTCGTATATTTACCAAGAGATCCCGGTTCCTAGAGGCCCGTGCCAGATTAAACACGGTCTGACACCATAATTGAAAACTTCCCGTTTATAAAAACTAAGGAAAAGCAGAAAGGGAATGAGAGGAAGATGGACCCAGCACGGTATAGAGGGTCACACTAGGATCTGAGAGACATTGGCCCAAATGCCCACATGGCTACAAATAGGGATGCCAGCCTCCAGGGGGCACCTGGAGACCCCACACAGAATTACAGTGCAACTCCAGACTACACAGATATGTTTCCCTGGAGAAAATGGATGCTTTGGAGCGTCCATAGCATTGCACCCCAATGAGGTCAGAAGGGTAGCCCCTCTTTTTGTATGTATGGCTTGGAGGGACCTAGGTCCCAATCCACACACAACCAGGGTGACCTTGGGCCTGTTACTCTCTCTCTCTGCCTTACCTCCTTTGTATTTACTTAGCAGCTGCTAAGAATGTTCTTGTATGTCCTCCAGGAACACCGGCGTTTTTATTCCAGGTGTTTAGGTTTCACATTCAAGGGTTTTTCAGCGGACAGATGCCCGTAGCGACCCAAAGGTTTGCTATGCTCGGAATGTACCTGAGCGAACACCCCTGGATTCCATATTCAAGTGCATTTCACAACAGAAGTACAGGTGTGAAGCCTGCAAGGAGTTTGGACCAGTGAATACAGGGAGGAGTGGAGTTACTGGGCGCAGCGCGTTGGAACGGAGCAAGTGGTCTTTGTAACGCCTTGCGTTTTGGATTTCTGCCGATGCAAAAATTCCTCTTTGTATCCCTGCCAAAACCAACCCTTAACAGCAAGAAAAGAAACATATCCTCTCCTCTTTGACAGGCGACGTCTCTCGGAGCCAAGAAATTTGGGATTTTCCCACAAAACCTTTCCACTATCATGTTTTTGTTGCAGAGCAGGGTTGAGATATCGGAGGGGACGGACGGTCAATTATTAACACGACTAACAATCGCTCTCGGCAAATATTTATCTCCCTGGGCAGGTGTGTTGACAAAAGAGTTTGGACATAATAAGATGGAATTCATTTATACAAAGCTCCCATCGGAGGCCAGATCAAAGCTATTACATCTTGTTCCTGGTTTGATTAAGGCGGCGGGAGACGGCCGTGGCAGATCAATTTATGAAGCCAGACTTCGCTGACTGCACTTGACGATAAATCCAATACTGCTGCATTGATTTTTCTTTGTGCTTTTGGTGAAGCAGCCCCCGTTTGCGTCCACAAAAAAACTTTACCCGCTGCCTTTTTATGTGTGTTCCATCCTGCTCTTTAAGAACCAGCACAGAGAATCTTCCGAGATAACACGGGCCTGTCAGGCACGTGCAGAATAATGCACTTTTAACCCACTTTCACAACTGTTTGCAACTAGATTTGCTATCCTGCACAGTAAAATCCAGCTGCAAAAGGCATTAAAAGTGGACTGAAAGTTGCCTGTATGCTGCCTGTGGGGAACGGGCCTTAGTGGTGCTCCCTCAAAAGTTATGGCTCCGTTCCTTTCTGCACTTTGGCCATTTTGAGCTTGCTTTCCATCTCTGTTTCGTTAAAGCAGCTTTTCCTGTGGCTGTTCGGTTGCTGGATTTGGGGTTCTTTCCCACCCAGATTGGCTGGTTGGCTCAGAACGTTTGTACTGATGTTTTTCCTGTCACAGTGTTATTTTTCTTCTCTGCCTCATAATCCTTTTACAAAAAGGCAGTCTGCCGGCTTTCCAAATGCGTTTATTGTGTAGTGGGCTGCGCGTGCCTCACTTTCTGGCTGTGAAGGGAGCAAGCAAGTGACCTCTTGCAAAGCTTATCTTGCCCCAGCTGTTCCATTGTTGGCTAGTGTTACCTCACCGTAGAGGGTGTTGGAGAAATCTCCCCTTTCTTGTAGGATGGATTCATTTATTCACGCTGTTCTCACCTGCAGGCAATCCAAGAGCAGATTTTAGGCAAGAATCAAAGGCGAGAGGAAGGCAGATGATCCACGATACATAATTTCTACAGTCCAAAATGGCAGAATTAGGAAAGATACGGAAGAGGATGATAAATGAAACCACAGAGCTGAAACACATTCCAGCTGAGGACAAAACTTTTTGAGACATCTTAGTTTCAAAATAATTGTGACTTAGGATCATACGACTTCAAGGTCTCTTTCCCCTGTAATTTCGAAAGTGCGGAAAGTGGAGTGTAATTCCTTACTCAGTGGTTCGGCGTGCGGTTTCAGAAAGGTGTACTTCCGACCAGGATCCGAAATGACGCACGCTAAGAGGTGGGAGGAGTGGCAGAATCGGGGTGACTGCGCTGTCGCTGCGTTGTCACTGCTGGTGTAGTGGGGAGTGCTGCAGGACCCTGGGGTATTTGCTGTGAGGATCGCGCATCTAATGGTGGGTGGGAAATCGACCTAAGAATACTTTCCCAGGTGTCAGCCCCCTTGAGAAGACTTTACTAAGATTATGAACAGACTGGCTCGGGATGACACTATCAGGTTGTATTCCTATGCACGTCCAACTGTATCTCCCAGATCCAAGCCCAATGCTCCAACCACTATACCACATGGTCACCACGCAGACAGAAGGCAACTGACCACGTCTAGGGACTTCAGAGACGCAGCTACCTCGTAAGGACTCGACCCCGTCTCATTCTTTCTGTGAAACCTGAGATGGTCACTTCTTCACCTGCTGGGGCCTTCGGCAAAGCGCTGGAATTTATTTTTTTTAGAAGCAATCCAGATAACGTCATTGTTGTTAAAAGCTTGTACCAGCCTCTGTGCAGTCCTTCGGACCCAAGCGTGGCTGTTCCTTAAAGTGGTTACATGCTCTGATTGGAGTTTTAAATGTCTCTCCGTCCTTCTATATGGCTTGGTCCACAACGGAAGAGAACTTCCCAATCTGTATTTTTGTTACTGAAGTTACAGCTGGCCCGAGCGGGATGCTCACATCCTGACTTTTTGCAAAAATGAAATACTCTGTGTGTTTCAAAATATGGGCAATTTTATTACTGTTTTATTTGTATTGAGGACAGCCTACCTGATTCCCCACTCCTCCATTTTATCTCCATCAGAATCCTGAAAGGTAGGCTGGCTTGAGAGCAATAGGTCCATCTCAGTTTACACGGCAGGGAGGAAATCTGGATTTGGAAGTCCAGATGCTTATGGCCCAAATAGGTTTGGTTGTGCCCGTTTCGATTACATGTAAAGTTACACAGCTCGTTCTTTAAAACCTCTGTGTGATCTGGTTGCCGGAGCATGGATCTGAATTCGAGTCTTGCTTTTGTATTAGACTCGGCACTTGAGCCTCGGTCACGTCTCTCGTACTCTCGGTTCCATGTCTCTAAACTGGCGGGGGTGTTTGCCTTGCGGGCGGGCGGGGGGGGGGGAACGAAGCAGAGCTTTCAAAGTGCTTCTCCGCAGTTTGGTTCATGGCAGTAAGCAGTTTCTCCTGGGGAAGGGTGAGTAATTGTTTTGAATAGCTGCCAGTGTTCTTTGGCATGGGACCCATCTGCTCCTCCACCCCTGCTTTTGCATAAAATAGGAAGGGCAAGGGTGTCCTTCCAATATACAAACAGCTCCCCTGTTTCCCCCACCCCCACCAATAGCCGCCAAATCTGCACTTTAACTGGAAATTAATACCAGTCAAATGGGCTGGGCTGGCACCGTCTGTTCCTTTGGACGGTCCTTCTACATCTGGCATTTGTTAGTTTGTCAGACAGCCCTTTTCCCAGTGCAAATCAGGATTCCGCGGTGCCTCTGAGCGGGTACAAAGTTTCCTAGGCTTCCTGCCTCCGTGACCACGCAGGTACACATTTGGAGGCCTTGCAGCAAGTGCTTAAGCTCAGCCTCTGCTCCCACCTCTTCTAATCTGGAGAACCGGGTTTGATTCCCCGTTCTGCCACTTGAGCGGTGGAGGCTTATCTGGTGAACCAGATTAGCTTGTGCACTCCAACACACGCCAGCTGGGTGACCTTGGAAAGGAGATTGTAAGCCCCTTTGAGTCCCCTTCCAGGAGAGAAAGGAGGGATATAAATCCCAAAGTCTCCTTCTTCTTCCTAGAAACTGCCAATGAGTAACAGCGCCATAACTCAATGGGATGCAGAAGATCCCGGGTTCAGTCGCCGGCAGCGCCAAGGCATTTGAAGCAATTTCTAAAACCATCTAATAAAAAAGCACCTTAATGCAATAAACAAAACGTAACAGAACGATAAAAGCAAAAAAGCAATTATAACGCTCTTTGGGACAGCAATACATTTGCTCCAGGGGAAAAGGGATCTCCGTTGCCTGGAGACCAGTTGTAAGCTCAGCAGATCTCTGGCCACAACCTGGAAGATGGCAACCCGCACTGAACCTGACGGACTGATTCAGGGTCAGGCAGCTTCAGGGGTGTCCACGTGAGTTTGAATAAAGTTAGAGAAAATGAATAGCCCCCGCCCCTTTTAAATTGGGTGCCTGGCAGGCTTCCATGGGGAGCTATCAGAGTGAGCATCTTAAACCTAGCCTGCTGGACGAGAGCAGGGGCCCGTCGAGGCCAGAGTACTGTCTCAAATCTGGAGGAGCCGGGTTTGATTCCCCGCCACCTGAGCTGTGGAGGCTGATCTGGGGGATTCAGATTAGCCTGTGCACTCCAACACACGCCAGCTGGGTGACCTTGGGCTAGTCACAGTTCTTCGGAGCTCACTCAGCCCCACCTACCTCACAGGGTGTTTGTTGTGGGGGGGGAGGGAACGGAGATTGTAAGCCCCTTAGAGTCTCCTACAGGAGAGAAAGGGGGGATATAAATCATCCAAATCTTCTTCATGCAGTAGCCCACCCGTTGCCAAACAAACACAGCCCGGTGGTCAAGGTTCTCTCTTTCTGCTGCCTCAGAGTTTGCTGCTTCCAGAGATGGAGGCTTGTCTTCAGCCGCACAGCCAGTAGCCACTGATGGATCTCTCCTCCATGATTCTGTCTACCCCACTTTGAAAGACATTTACGCTTGAGGGTATCACTACTTCCACTGGCTGTGAATCCCACAGTTTAATTACCTGTTGAGTACAGAAGTCCTCTCTTTGGTCTGTCCTGAACCTAGTTCTCAGCAACTTCATTGGGTTCCCAGGAGTTCTGGTATTATGGGAAAGGACCAAAAACTCCTTCATGTACTTTCTCTACCCCCCCTGCATAATTTTAAAAACCTCTATCGTATCCCCCTCCCTTTTCTAGACTAAAAAGGTGCCGGCTTTCCAGCCTTTCTTTATAGGAAAGGTGATCTAGCCCTCCTTGGTATGTTTTCTAGGTCTGCAATATCCCTTTTGATGTGCAGAAAAAAAACGTTGCTCCATCTCTCCCTCTCTCAGACAAACCCCACTGTTGTCCGTAAAGGCAGTGAGACGAGCACGACTCGGAATGGGGTGGGTAATCATGTCGAAAGACGCTTCCTCCGACCCATCCCAACTTTGTTGTTGTGGTTGCCAGGAGCAAAAAGAAAGCAACCCAGTAGAGAATATGATAATTAAGATGCTTGATTTGCATAATTAGCTAACAGTCAGTTGCCTGATCTGCAAATCAGGCTTCCTGGGTTTGGGAAACAGTTGAGTTAGGAATGCTTGTCCGTCCACTCGTGACAGGCTGGTGTTTGCTAACACTGTCAATAAGGAAAAAAAATAGCCACGAACCAAGCAATTAAAAGGTGGGAGGACAACAGGGAAAAAGTTGTAAGACACCACTGGTTTGGCAACAGTGCCGCCTGGATTTGCCAGGAAATGTGAAGTGAATGAATTACATAACTTATGTAGTGTAACAGCACCTTGTAAGAGTGCCTCTGTGGTCTTTGCATGCAAAAGGATGCAATCTTGTACCCATTTCCTTGGATTCTGTTCAATGAACATCACTGTAAACAGGTTTCGCAATGGGGAGAAACATAGCAGTTTTCACATCCTTACCGTCATGTGCTGGTTCCATCCAAGATGACCAATTTTTTTTTGTTTGAAGAGCTCTTCCAATAATACCAGGCTGTGTATATGTAATGGGTGTAAACAATATTTGGGAGGGTGAATTAGGGCTCAAAATGTGGAAATGTCAGGAACTGGACCTTCTCACATTCAAGAGGGGGTGAATAATTATGTGCTCATTCATCTTGGTCTGATGCCAAGAACCGGATCCCGAACCGGTTCCTGCTGCCACTGTAAACCAGTATAAAACCGTCTTATAACATGTCTGATTTACAAGCGTACAGTGCAATCCAGTACAAAGCAACTGCGTTCTGATCTCATCGATTTCAATGGGCTTTGAGCAGAGTAACTCTACTCGCGATTTCACTGCCATTTCTTCTCAGACTCCAATGGAAAATTCTCCCTTGCCCCAATACAAGGCAACAGTTCCCAGCCAGGAAGGGGCATTAAAATTGGTCCAAGTTTGAACTGGAGTCGCAGTTCTCATACCTGTCACAGAAACATGAAAGCCACCCCTGATTAAAAAATACATTTGATTTTGAAAATATCTCTTCCGGATCCAGTTGCTTGCAGCATCGTTCACACAGGGCCCAAAGAGCATGATACGTTTGCTTGTTTGCTGGGAAACTTCCTAGAACTGCACTGTAAGTCTTTGTCAGACATTGGCTCTGCCTGCACACTCGTGTGGTTTTTCCAGTACTATATAACTATAATAATTAGGACTAGCGTACTAGATAGCAATTGATAGCGAAACCACCGCCAGTCCTACTGCTACTATCATCGACACGCACACAACAACACTCCTGTGTGGAGCGACACCATTTACTTCGTGAAGTGAAAAAGTAATAAAGGTGCCTCAATCTTCTAGAACAGTATAAACAGAGGTGGGATCCAGCAGGTTCTCACAGGTTCCCGAGTGTAGGTTACTAATTATTTGTGTGTGCCGAGAAGGGGTTACTAATTGGTGATTTTGCCACGTGATTTTGGCCTTAGTTACGCCCCTCCTCCGCTCCTCAGCAGTAGCGCGCAGAACTTGGAAGCAGTCTAGCAGGAGGTGCACCGGCGTGCGTGGCAGCCTGCGCCTGTGTGCATTCGTTTTCCGCCAAAGGACCGGCGCAGCGGCTGCATCCTTGCCACAGCCCTGTCCAGGAATGCCCCGCCAATGGAATGCCCAGCCACGCCCCCATCGTGCCCTGCCCAGCCCCATTGGCGCTACGGCACTGTTTGAATCCCACCACCATGGGAACCTGTTACTAAAATTTTTGGATCCCACCACTGAGTATAAACATACAAAACCTTCCACCATACAAAAAGTACTCAAAACATGTATGAATCAAACAATTCCCTCAATAACAGTCTTGGCTGCAATGGTAGGAAATTAGAGAAAAGCTGTACTCACACAAAGTATTCATTCTAGAACGGTCTTCTGCTGATATCAATGATAGTAGCAGTATTTCCAGCACCCCATGGGAACTCCCTCCCTCTCCAACTATCTCTGCAGGAGACATTGTTGTGCAGTGGTCAGAGTAACACACCAGAACTTGGAAAACCTGGTTTCAAACACTGAGGCCCCTTCCGCACAAGCAGAATAATGCACTTTCAACGCACTTTGCAGCTGTGTGGAATAGCAAACTCCGCTTGCAAACAATTGTGAAAGTGGACTGAAAGTGCCTTATTCTGCATGTGCGGAAGGGGGCTGAGGGAGCTGATGCCAACCGCTCTCTTTCAGCCTGACCTACCTCACAGGACCGTCGTACAGTCGAGGACAGGGGAAATGATGCGTGCCGATCTGAGCTTCTTAGGGGAAAGGCAGGATTTTTTTTAAAAAATGTGCCCAGCAGATTTTGTCGCATTTAAATCCAGGTCAGCCCAATCTCGTCAGATTTTAGAAGCTGAGCAGAGTCCTCAGTTAGTACTTGGATGGGAGACCACCAAGGAAGTCCAGGGTTGCTGCATGGAGGCAGGCCGTGGCAAACCACCTCTGTAGGCCCCCTTGCCTTGAAAACCCTTCAGGGTTGTGGTGCCCCATTTTTGCGACCTTGTTTTTTTGATCTCCCATCAAGGCCACACTATTGCTTTTTACCCATCCATTTTGGACACATAGTCCAGCTTCTAAAAGTAATTAAGTCTGAAAGGGGGGGGGGTCCACGCCCATCAGCGGAATGCTGGCTGTGCAAAGTGCTGATTGGCAGGTCCTCCGAGCAGTCACAGAGGCACTTCCCCACCCTCACCTTGAGCAACATGCAAAGTTGTGGCTTCTTTTAAGCAGGGAGCAGCAGTGGCGTAGTGGTTTAGATCAGGTGCACTCTGATCTGGAGAACCGGGCTTCATTCCCTGCCTGCCACTTGAGCTGTGGAGGCTTATCTGGGGAACCAGATTAGCTTGTGCACTCCAACACACACACCAGCTGGGTGACCTTGGGCTAGTCACAGTTCTTCGGAGCCTTCTCAGCACCACCCACATCACAGGGTGTTTGTTGGGGGGGGGAGGGAAAGGAGATTGTAAGCCCCTTAGAGTCGCCTTACAGGAGAGAGGGGGGATATAAATCCAAACTATTCTTATTCTTCTAAAATTAAATGGATTAAGCGGGCAATCTCAGGTCCTGGGAGCGAAAGAGGAGAAAGGTGTTCGAAAAGCTGTCTGAAGGGAAAGAGATGAGACCCCCGTCAGAGTCAGAAAAGGTCCGGCTATTTCCCTCCCTCTTGTGGGGAAAACCAGCAGGAGACAAAACTAATTTGTGACAAACAACACCGTATGCATTCAGACCTCTTTGTCAGGCAAAGCTACCGTTTAACAGCTGTATTATTCTGGCCTCGCTGGCTGACCATCAATCACGTTCTGTGATAGTAATCATTCTCTGTAAAGCCCCACAGCAAAGATTAATGAAATAATAGCCAGTCATCCCCACCAAAGAGCCCGTGGGTGTCACGGTGGTTGTTTATGTGCTTCACAGCACCCAGTGTCTTCTTGAACCTCGGGGATAAAATCCGAAGGGCCGAACAGTACCGAAACCCAAACAAACATCGGGGGTGTGGGGGGGGGTTTCAATTCACTCCCTACCACTAGCGACTGACTGGCTGATTCATCACTTGGGCTTGGCAACCACTCCCTGGGATCAAACCTATCCCTTTCGCTACAAACTGAAACCAAACAGCATCCCCTCCCCAAAACCGCAGAGAAAATCTGCACCAAACGGCACTCTTTTGGCACAGCTTAGGAAAATGTGCGGGAAACCCTGGAGGAAACACGAGCGGCCGAGAGCGTTGTCGGTATTGTTTCTGACCCTCTCCCAGGGCCAAGGCTTGGGCTGTTCCAGGCCAGATGCCAAACTCGTCTTTGTTTCCTGCTCGAAGCCGCTGGGCAGCTGTGCTTCAGTCTCTGAGAAAGTGCCTGCTTGGGAGGCAGAAACCACTGACTGAAGCTGGAGACCAGGGTTTCTAGAGTAGCTGGACCAAGCAGGAGTTAGTTTCCACCAGAGGGACGCCTATGGAGTCATTTCCTGGGGTTTCTTGTTCATGCTAGTGATTCTTAGACTACATGGTTTAGTGGTTAAGAGCAGGTGCACTCTAATCTGGAGAACAGGGTTTGATCCCCCGCTCTGCCATTTGAGCTGTGGAGGCTTATCTGGGGAACCAGATTAGCTTGTGCACTCCAACACATGCCAGCTGGGTGACCTTGGGCTAGTCACAGTTCTTCTGAGGCCTCTCAGCCCCACCCACCTCACAGGGTGTTTGTGGGGGTGGGAAGGGAAGGAGATTGTAAGACCCTTTGAGTCTCCTTACTGGAGAGAAAGGGGTGGATATAAATTCAAACTCTTCTTCTCTGGTGAATAGGATTTGTTTCTCCACAGTCACACATGAAGCCTTGCTGAGTGACCTTGGGTCGGCCCCAGTTCTCTCTGAACTCTCTCAGCTCCACTTACCTCACAAGATGTCTGCTGTGGGCAGAGAAAGAGAAGGAATTTGTAATCTACTTTGAAACTCCTTACAGTTGAGAAAAGCAGGGTAGAATCCAAACTTCCACAAATCGTGAGAAACGGGGCCGTATGCCATGCAAGAAAAACTAAGCGAAGGCTCCAATGTAAAGATGAACCAATATTTCTCATTTTTCTTCCCATCTCTTCGTTTGTGGCGGTTCCTTCCTTTCTGCTGCAGGTTTGGGAGATTTGCTTGTGCTGTGCACATTTCTTTTGCACGCCTATGAAATGTTTAAGAGCAAGCCGCGCACCTCATGTGCAGTGCCGGTTCAGCAAGCAAAATCCTGAGCCTCGGTCTCTTTCCTTCGTTGCAGTGAAGCTTTTCCAAGGTCATGGGTTAAGGGAGACAGTCGATCAGCTTGTGACATCAAGGCTGGGAACTGCAACCCCAGCCCTGCTTAAACCTGAGGTTTGCAGTGAGCAAACTACAGCTAAGGCAGCGGCAACATCTCGTCTTTCAAGGTGTTCACCGGGTCCCGCTATGAGGCTCTCCCTCTGTGTAGGCCCCCAGACTTCACATCATTTGACTGTGCGCTCTGAATCTTCATGAAGGCCCTTATGCATGGTCGATGCTAAGCCTTCTGGGTTTTAACCTACATGTTAGGGAATGCTGGCCACAAATGTGGCCACAAACCCTTAGCCTCAGGCCTCTGTCTGCCACGCTAGCAACAGGTATTCATAGACCACAGGTGCAGAAAACCTCCTCCCACGCAGACGTCTTGCGCAAGGTCCCAGGTGCCACCTGCTGGAGACAATACGGGTGCTACGTGCCCTCAAGTCATTCCCAATTTACAACAACCCCACACAAAATGTCCTAACGCGTCGTTCAGGCCTTGCGCAATGTAGGCCGTGGCTTCCTTGACTGAGCCAATTCATCTTGTGTTGGGCCTTGCTTTTTTCCTGCTGCCTGCAGCTTTTCCTAGCACTGTTGTGTTTTCCCAGCATGAGAAGATAGCAGTGTTGTTTTTTTAAAAAAGAAGTTTGTTTTATGATAGGTCAAACTTGGAAGGCTCCCTTCTCCAACCCTATGTTCTGGCGAGCGGGCAATGGTTATTCAGCGGCAAGGGCGCAGACATGCTTAGAGGACTTCACACACACTTTGCACACGCTTAGAGGACTTCTTTCAGTGTGGCATAGTGGTTAAGAGCAGGTGCACTCTAATGTACAGAACAGGATTTGATTTCCCACTCTGCCACTTGAGCTGTGGAGGCTTATCTGGTGAACTAGATTAGCTTGTGCACTCCAGCACATGCCAGCTGGGTGACCTTGGGCTAGTCACAGTTCTTCGGAGCTCTCTCAGCCCCATCTGCCTCACAGGGTGTTTGTTGTGAGGGGGGAAGGAGATTGTAAGCCCCTTTGAGTCTCTTTACAGGAGAGAAAGGGGGAATATAAATCCAAACTCCTCCTCCTCCTCCTCTTCTTCAATTGCTGTTTCTTGTGACCTTCGGCCCTTGGCATTAGAAGTTCAATGGCTAAATCCCCCCAGCTGTATTTTCCCTGCTTGAATTCTTTGCGTTCTCTTCCCGTCTCTCTGCAGCATCTCCAGCAAGGAATTGTCAGAGCTGATCGAGAAGTTGCAGAAAAATGCCGACAAGGTGGAGAGGAACATTGTGGAAGCAGACACCAAAATGCAAAACGTGAGTTGCTTCGCCTAGCGCCCTGGCCGGTTCCTAACTCCACTGCCTGTTTTGCTTTGTCATTGAAATGTGCATTGTCATCAGAGCAGGGCTGGGGTGTTTTCCCACCCCACGCAAGGTTCACTCCTGAATCCCTCCCGCAGTTGGTTTTTTGGTGGAGGGCGGGGTCTTCGATCTCATCGCTGATACACAAAGGGTTGCATTTTATAGCTTCCCCGCCCCTGTGCCTTCCATAGATGAGCAGAGTGCCCGGGTTAGCGCTGACCCAGGCAGTCCAGTCGTGGGGTGGCCTGCATGGAGAACCAACCCTGAGTTTAATTAAGTATGTATATTTCTATTGGCCTCCTTGTGGAGTCAACAGATCAAATAGCAGACTGCAAAGGCTTAGATCATTAAGCAAATGAAATGCTTAAGTGGCATCGAAGGCATGCGAACCTCCACGCTCGGAGGCAGACAGCTTGTGAATACCAATATCAATAAACCTCAACTATCAATGTCAATAAGCCCCACCCACCTCGTGCCTTGTTGTGGGACCTCCAGAGAAACTGGTTGGCCACCGTCGGAGGCAGGAGGGTGCAATGGATGGACCGCTGGTCTGACCCAGCAGGGCTGTTCTGGTGTTCAGTACTGACAGCCAGCATGGTGTAGTCGTTAAGAGCAGGCGCACTCTAATCTGGAGGAACCGGGTTTGATTCCCCGCTCTGCCACTTGAGCTGTGGAGGCTTATCTGGTGAACTAGATTAGCTTGTGCACTCCAGCACATGCCAGCTAGAGGACCTTGGGCTAGTCACAGTTCTTCAGAGCTCTCTCAGCCCCACCCACCTCACAGGGTGTTCGTTGTGGGGGGGAGGGAAGGGAAAAGAAGATTGTAAGCCCCTTTGAGTCTCCTTACTGGAGAGAAAGGAGGGATATAAATCCAAACTCTTCTTCGTCTGAAGTCTTGTCAGCCTTGTAGAGAAACCTGGATTTCAGCAGTGAATTACTTAATGCCACCCTCAGCTTCTTGGAAGGGCAGGATAAAAATGGAACAGAGATAGAAATATAGTTACAATGAGAAGGGAGAGAAGTGCCGTAACCAGGCGCCGTTGACCCGGTCCTCACAATACCCTCAACTGAGGCCAACGATAGGTTTTGGAAGCAGGACCAGTGTAAGGGAGAAAAGTTCCTGTACTGATAAATTCCCCTGTCTTACCCTGCAGGATCTACACAAACTTAAAGCCGGTCAGCCCGCCAAGTTTCAGGACTACACGTCAGACAAGCTGACGGAATCCGATAAGCTCCTCTACGTCCTAGATGGAGATGCAGCTGTTGCGCGGCACATGAAACACCCGCAGGGAGAAATGATCACAGAGGAGTGAGTCGGGGGGGGGGGAGCCATTGGTGCTGTGGCTTTTGACTTTGCCATTCATGTTTTTTTTGTTTATAACCTCATATATAAATGTCTGTCGAGCAAGGACCCACTCTAAGCACCTGACGCAGCAGGCTCTATCTTCAAGGTGCCACAGGACTCCTGCTTATTTTCGACGCCGAGTTGTGTGTTTGCTTGCAGGCAGCTCGACATAAACATGACGAGCGACTGACCTGTGGAACTCACGGCCACAGGAAATGATGACATCCAAACTGAATTAAGCGGCTTGATGGGAAAAAAACATTAGGCAGATTGGTGGAGAAAGGTCCAGCGATGCCTTTTGGGCATGATAAATGAAAGGAACTTCCATGTACCGTAGAAGTATACCACACAGGGAAAATGCGTGAGCTTCCTTGAAGCAGCTGGAAAAAGATACCACCCCAAACCTTTCTGTCACTAGCTGGATGTTTGCTCAAAGCTAGCCTGGCCAATTAAAGACCATAACAATGCAAATGAAAGCAGAGTTACTGCTAGTGTGGTGTACTGGATACAGTGGGGATGGGGGGGGGGGTGTCCCCAACTTTTTTAAGCCTGTGAAAACTTCTGACTCGGGGCAGTGGGCCCAATCACAAAATGGCTAAGGCAGGAGGCAGAGTCAACCACGAGATGTCGTGGAGTGTGGTCATGCATAACTTGAATAGTTAACGTATTGTCAAAGGCTTTTTTGGCCGGATTCAAGTGGTTGTGGTGGGGTTTTCGGGCTGTGTGGCCGTGGTCTGGTAGATCTTGTTCCTAATGTTTCATCTGCATCTGTGATACACAGACGCAGGCAAAACGTTAGGAACAAGATCTACCAGACCACAGCCACACAGCCTGGAAAACCCACCACAACCAGTTGAATAGTTAGATTTGAGTCTAGTAGCCAACAATAGTTTTGGGGCGTAAGATTCAAGAGTCAGAACTCCACTCGTGAGACGCAACAGGGTAGAAATGGAGATCTGAACCTTTATATCCCAGTCTGAAGGTGGGATGTGCATGCAAAGAATGCTTGCAAAAGTACAATAACAATCTATATTGATTAGAGGGAAAATTCCACAGAACCCGATGGGCTTAGAAGGGTATAACTCTGCTTTGGATTACACTCTATATTATACAATCTGATTAATTGATACAGTGCATTTGCACAAGTTATACTGTTTACATTGGGAGGGGATTGTAGCATTTTGGATGCAGGGGTGTATGGAATGGCTTGTTTGCTCACCCTCTTCCCATGTGTTCCCAACGCTCCATGAAACTCAGGGGGGGTGGCAGCTGGATGAGCCTAAGGTAATTTCCCCATCCAGTCTTCTTCATTGAAAGGTTCATGAAATCAGGGACTTTTGCTGTTCAAATGAAGTTCAAAGATCGATTAGCAAAAATCCCCAAGGTTAAATCACCAGCTCCCCAGGTAATATGTCGAATCTTAAAATTAACACTCCAAGCCACCGAGGTTTAGGAAGGATAAAAGCAACCGGCTCTCAGGCCTCTTCTGCACATGCAGAATAATGCATTTTCAATCCACTTTCAGTGCATTTTGCAGCTAGATATTACTGTCCGAAGTAGCAAAATCCACTTGCAAACCGTTGTGAAAGTGGATTGAAAGTGCATTATTCTGCACATGCAGGAGGGACCTCAGATGAACACAGCCTCCTCCTCCCCTTACTTCCCAACGGTTTTAAAAAGTCGATTACCCTGCTCAAAGACGGGCCACCCTTTCCTTCACTGGAGCCTATGAGAACCATTTTAAGGTGTCCTTAGGCAAAGAGCAAGATTGCAGGAGACAGTTTGTCTGCTCAAGTCAATCCTCATGCAAGGGGACAAGTGGAATTGCAGGGCAGCGGGGAACACAGCTGTGTCTCTCTACTTCGCCTGTTGCTCTTTGGACATCGCACAAATCTTTCTGCTTCTCCCAGCATCCGGCAGCTGAAGGAGAGAGTGGCCAACCTGCGCGTGAAACACGACCAGATCTACAACTTCACCCCGCAGCAGATAGAACCGCAAGTCGACTGGTCTGCGGTGATCAAGGAGAAACAGGTAAAGCATCCTTTGCTCCAGAAAGCCGAGATGGTCCCATCTGCTCTTGCGTGTGGATCGAGGAGGCCCAGCTACAAGCACAAGGTGGTATTCCCCCTGAAAACAGAAAACTAGTGCAGCAGGAAGAGGGCAGGCCTAGACTCTTTTATCCCTGCTGCACTAGCTTTCTGCTTGCATAAAAAAACAAGGCAGGTTTCAAAAGTGGATCCCCACCCATAGTGTAAAGTGATTCAATCTACTACATCTTTTGGGTTCGCCTCTTGGAAGCGCTGCTCTCTTCAGTCCCCTTTCCCTCTTGCAGCCATTTTGAAGGGAAATGAAATCCCAGGCTGTCTCTGCATTAGGGCCTCTGCTTTTAAATTACAAAAAAAGGGGAGATTCTTCTCCCCTTTCCGAGATAAGCTTGGAAGTTGCTCTCTGATGAGGCTGAGAAGCTCGCGTAGGGTCGGCTTTTGTGAATGAAAATGTGGCAGCCCGTTCATTAGGTACCAAGCAGTGTTAATGGGCTGGTTTCATGCCCGGGGCTGCCCGTCTCCCTGCCATTGACTTTGTTCCTCTCACAGTTGTCTGACCAGCTTCCAGGCAGAAATCCCCCACATCCTCTCTGGGTGTCAGCTGGAGACACACCCAGCTTCGGCATCACAGGTGGCTTTGTGCTCTGGAGGGGTTGCTAACTTTGCAACTCCTGGCTGGAGACAAGACGCCTTTGAGCAGAGGCCACAGTACACTGTGTTGTACTGAGTTGACTGGCAGCCATCTTCCCGTTGAATCCAAAGCAAGGGTTGTTGCCTCCCTCTGCAGAAATCCTGCCTTGCTTCTCTGCCTTTTCACAAAAGTCTGACACGTGGCAAACAGCACAGGTGAAACCGTGTGCTGGCATGGTGGGAATGCTTTGCCCGCTCCATTTCAGCACAAGGCCAGTTTGACACAGAAGGCAAGCTTGTCAGAGCTCTGATCTGGATTGGGCCAGCGCTATTGTGGAGTAAAGGGTTGACTCTTTCGATAGGGAAAAGGGGGCTCCATTTTCCACACAGGGAAAGTCTTCCTCCCCTGTACTCAGAAAGAGCTATGCTAATCACATTCTTTCGGCTCCAGGAGAAACTGCTCAGCCAGGGCTTTGGGACCGACTTGCCGTCTGTCAACAATCAGGTGGAAGAGCACAACATCTTCCACAACGAGGTGATGGCGATCGGCCCGCACATCAGCAAGGAAGGAGACAAGGTATGGTGGCTCAGTGGCAGAGCATCTGTTAGCATGTAGAACATGCCAGGTTTGATTCCTGGCATCTCCACCTGAAGGGATCAGGTGGCTGACAATGTGGGAGACCTCAGCCTGAGAACCTGAAGATCCACTCCCACTTTGAGTAGACCGTACTACCCTTGATGGTCCGATAGTCGGATAATTCAGTATAAAGCAGCTTCAGCTGTACTACCCAGTTTGAAGCATGAACAGCTCTGATAAGTTTGTGCCTGGCTGTCACAAACCTTTTCAAATGCTTCCCTATCCTGTTGCTGTGAGAAAGGCAGGCTATAAATAGCATAAAGAAATATCCATAAGTTTTGTGGCATAGAATTCAGAGCTACAATTTCCAGTGTGCTTTTTAGTAACATCCATATTCTTCTCTCTGTTTCCAGGAATACACAAGCGGACTACAGATGAAATATCAGAAATTATTGGTAAGACATGGTTGGGAGCCCTAGCTGTGTAGTGCCAGGGGTGGGGGTGGAATTGTTACATTTGTATACTCTGTCTCTGATAAAGATGTTAGTCTGCTCAGTTGAGGTTCAGCAGTCAAAATTAAATGCTTCTGCACTAGAATATAGTCCCAAATGAATATGAGAAATATCATTCATTTTTACCTTTGTCAAAACCATTATGGAACATGGCACTTGGATAGAAGAGCATTTATCCCCGATACTTGCCTTTTGCAAGCCGGTAGGTGCTAGGACCCAGGCGGCACATTCTACAACCAAGAAGGTCCAGCATGTTGAGTGTGGTGGCAGAGGAAAGTACTGTCCCACTATACTCTGTCTCGCCAAAAGATCAAAATGCATTTGTGTTGTTCGGAGGAAGCTAACGCTGTGCGCATCTGCCACTCCGAGCTGTGTGGGGGATATGCAGAATAACAGCCTACTAGCCAGATAGCAGCCTGAATATCTTGGACTAGCCCAATCTTGTCGCAGCTTGGAAAATAAGCAACATCGGCCATGGTTCGTTCTTGGATAGGACAGCACCAAGGAAGTCACCCCTTGATGGCACCCAGTGCTACGACGATAGATACTCTGGCTTGAGACCAAAACAAGCCAGACTCCTTTGTTCCAGAGGAGTCTTGGGTGGCTTCCGCTTTTCACGTCTGGACACTCTTTCTTTCGCCTTGCAGTCAGCGTCTCAGCAAAGGCAGCAGGATTTGAATTCCCTGCAGGACTACATGCAACGCTGCACCAACAAACTCTACTGGCTCGACCAGCAGGCCAAGGACCGAATGCAGTACGACTGGAGCGATCGCAACCTGGACTACCCCAGTCGGCGCCGTCAGTACGAGGTAAGGGCTTCGTTTGTTCTTGGTAAAGCCAGCAAAGCTGATTTCTGCCATCCAAGCGCACAAGCCAGTTAAGTAGCCAGTAGTTTTCTGAGCCTCTGAGAACTTTGTGGTGGGTCTCTCCTGTTTTGCTGGCTCCGAGAGACGCTGAAGAGCTGAGAAAGAGAGGTCCTTCCTCCAAAGAGTTGAAGACGGTACATCCATCATTGTGTCTTTCAAGTGCCATCCAGTTGTTTCCAGCTTGCGATGATCCTGTGACCAAATGTCCTGTCCTTGACAGCCTTGCTTGGCATTCCTAATTGGGGGCGTGGCTGCCTTTACTGAGTCAACCCATCCCATGTCGCTTCTTCTTCCTGCCGCCTTCATATTTTCTTAATATTTCTGTCTTGTCTTCTCATCATGTGACCAAAGTACAATAGCCTCAGTTTCCTCCATTTGAGTGGCAGAGGCTTATCTGGTGAACCAGATGTGTTTCCACCCTCTTACATTCCTGTTGGGTGACCTTGGGCTAGCCACAGTTTTCTTAGAACTCTCTCAGCCCCACCTGTCTCACAAGGTGTCTGTTGTGGGGCGAGGAAGGGAAAGGAGCTTGTAAGCCACCTTGAGTCTCCTTACAGAAGAGAAAGGGGGGATATTAATCTAAACTCCTCTTCCTCCTCCTGCTCCTCCTCCTCTTCTTCTAATTCAGGAGGGCTCTTTGGATGTTTTCATGAGATCAGTGGGATTTTGAGGATTACCTGCACGTCCAGTTGTCAGTAGCTCTGGGCCCATCTATGCCAAAGGCCTGATTCACCCTCCTCTTGCCATATTGTCACTTTCTAGAACTTCATCAATCGAAAGTTAGAAGAGAAAGAAGACACCATCAACAAACTTCACAAAGACGGCGACCATCTGCTGGCTCAAGCTCACCCTGGGAAGATCCCCATTGAGGTGAGTTTGTTTCAAGATGCCCCGGTCCCCCCAGTTTCCCCGCTCTGAATCCTGTCACGGGCTCCACCGACCGAGAGTCGGGCATCCCCTGAGGCCTGCTCTCCCTGTCTCTCGCAGGCTCACGTGGAGGCGGTTCATGCTGACTGGAAGGAGTATCTCAACCTGCTCATCTGTGAAGAAAGCCACCTGAAGTTTATGGAGGACTACCACCAGGTACCTGGAGATCAAGTGGTCAACCTCCGGATAGGGTGGGGAGAAGGCAGGCTTTGAGGCAAGCACCACGAAATGTGGGAGAAGGTGCGAGAACTGCCCAATTGGGATGGCATGAAGAATGGCTCATCAAGAGATGGGCATCGTTTTGCCTGGGTTACCACCTGGCGGGTTCAAAATCCTCACTTGCCTCCTGTTCTTCCCACTCTGCTGTAGCGATGGCTGTTTTTCACCTCTGCTTGGAGCAGCAGTGGTGTAGTGGTTAAGAGCAGGTGCACTCTGATCAGGAGGAAGTGGGTTTGATTCCCTGCTCTGCTGCTTGAGCTGCAGAGGCTTATCTGGGGAATTCAGATTAGCCTGTGCACCCCAACACACGCCAGCTGGGTGACCTTGAGCTAGTCACAGTTCTTCGGAGCTCTCTCAGCCGCCCCTACTTCACAGGGTATTTGTTGTGAGGGTGGGGGGAGGGAAAGGAGTTTGTAAACCCCTTTGAGTCTCCTACAGGAGAGAAAGGGGGGATATAAATCCAATTCTTCTTCCTCCTCCTCTTGTGCTAGCTCTGAGAATTGTTTTTCTGGATGCTGCAAGACAGATGTCACATCGCACACCTTTTGCCACAGAGAAAGGCGGGGAGGCATCTCCGCTTATCTGTACATTGCAAGCCTCTCCTTCCAGACATTTTGTCTAGCCGGGCCTTGTCTGGGGATGCTGAATGTCTGCATGGGAAACATCCCGTTGTGAAAACGACCTAGCCCAACCTGTTTCCTTTAGCATTCTTTCCCAAGCCACGGCCTCAACCTTTTGGAGGTGTCTCCGAGGCAAATGATTCCTATATGGTGCTTGTTTTCCCCAGAGATAAAGGGCATGCTCTTTGGTGTGTTGCTCCTGAAGGATTTGTGGGTAGGCGAGGCCTCGTTGGGTCTGACCATCCCTGGTGGAGAGCCTTGCTCACAAGGAACATCTGGGCTCATGATTCTTTTGACCTGTCAAGAGGATTCTGGTCGCAGCATAGAAAAAGTGAGGGTCAGAGCATATTGCACAGAGTCAGTAGGGGGGGGGGGACCAGAAAATGCAGAAAGAAGGCCATCTTTTCCTCTCTCTTTTCCTTCTTTCCGCCCTTTCTCTCTTTTTGTTAGAAAAATTTCCAGCAGGCTTCCAGATTTCAGGAAGGGTGTATGTGAGAGGAGAATGAGAATTAGTAATTGAACAGCCAATTGTGTCTAAAGACGAGGGCCTTAAAAGCTGAGCTAAAAGTCTGTCCCTTACATTTTCACTCCACCAGTTCTTCAGTGAGTTTCAGAGTAAGCAATCCTTCCCCCCTTTTCACCACAGCCCTGCAAGGTACATTATACCAAGACATAACGCTCAGGCCAAGGGATTCTTCTTCCTCGCCAGTGTGACCATTTCCCCCTTGTTAGCAGCACAACAGATACATGCAAGGCGTTGATGTTATATCGATAATGACTATCGTTTTTGGGGGGTGGGGGTTATAGTTTCAGAAAGATGCTAAAGACGCTCAGGAGCTTCTCAGGAAAGTGGACACAGACTTGGATCAGAAGTACAGCCCGGATTTCAAGGACAGATTCCAGATCGAATCTTTGCTACGGGAACTGGAGGCAAGTACCCATCAGACTGCAGCAATACTGTGCCAGAAACGTAGGACGACACAGGCTGACATCTGGAAAGCTGCACATTACAGATACTTCCTGTTATGAGAGTTGGAGATTCTCTTCGATAGCGTACCCTGGGCTCCTTGCTATTGAGATTTGGGAGAGGTGGCCCTGCTGATCTATCCCTTTCTCCCTTGGATGGTCCTGCTCCTTGCGTCCACCCTGCCAGCACTGTTACCTTTGCTTTCCTCTTTGGGCAGGACCAAGAGAAAGCCCTGGATAAGTACGAGGACGTGGTGAAGTCCCTGCAGAAACGCAGTCAGCAAGTGCTTCCGCTGAAGTATCGCCGGGAGACCCCCCTCAAGCCCATCCCAGTGGAAGCGCTCTGCGACTATGAGAACGAGCAGGTAAGCATCTCATCGGAACGTCAGCAGACCTGCAGGTCTGTCTAGTCCAGGATCCTGCCTCACACAGTGCCCAAGCCAGCGTGGTGTGGTGGTTAAGAGCAGCTGCACTCTAATCTGGAGACTGGGTTTGATTCCCTGCTCTGCCACTTGAGCTGTGGAGGCTTACCTGGTGGACCAGATTAGCTTGTGCACTCCAACTCATGCCAGCTGGGTGACCTTGGGGTAGTCACAGTTCTTTGGAGGTCTCTCAGCCCCACTCACCTCACAGGGTGGTTGTTTTTGGGAGAGGAAGGGAAAGGAGTTTGTAAGCCACCTTGAGTCTCCTTGCAGGAGAGAAATGGGGGATATAAATCCAAGCTCTTCTTCTTCTTTTGGAGGGGCAATAATAGGGCAAGGGCTGAGGCTTTCCCCTGATGTTGACTTCTGGCATGGTAGTCAGAGGATGACTGCTCCTGAACATGGAGGGTTTTTTTAGTCACTACGGCTGGTAGCCACTGATAGGTCTACCCTCTGTGAATTCTGTCTAACCCCCGTTCAAAGCCATTTATGCTTGTGGCCCTCCCTGTAGCTTCTGGCAGCAAATTCCACATCTCCATTGACTGTGGACTGTTGGGACCTGAGGGGCTCACAATGTGGTCATTGGTGCTTCTGTATAATTGCAACGAGTACACCTTCCCACCCACTCACCCTACTTTGGAACGGCACAACTTCTTCCTGCTCTTCTGGCGTGAAACAGAAGCTGTCAGGAGACGGGGGCTCCCACCAGGCTGTGCCCATGCGGAAGCAGCGTCTGCATTTTGGCAGCAAACTCTTTTCAACCCCCCAGTGTCAGATCACGCGTGGAAGCACCTACATGCTGCAGAAGAACAACGGTGACCTCTGGGAGGTAACGGACAGCGCGGCGAGTGCCATCACTGCCCCCGGCGTCTGCTTCATGATCCCCCCGACAGATCCGGAATCGTTGACCGTTACCGACAAGTAAGCGGGACCCCCTATCGGATGCAAGCGGTGGGACAGCACAAGGGCTCACTTCCCTTCTAGCCCCCCCCCCTTCTTTTTAAGCACCGGAACGCTACGTTATTCGCCAGCTGACTCTGCCTGGTCTTCTCCTGTAGCATCTCTGGACAATATCAGAGCGTGAAGCAGAAGATGGCTGGCACCAGGACCCTTCTGCAGCAGCGGCACGACAGCATGAAGGTGGACAGTTTTGGAGGTGGGAGCCTTTTAACTCCAGGGTAGGGGAAAGGTCTGAGTCTGAGTGCAACTCTTTGATCTTCCCTTTATTCTGTATACGATCGACTTAAGAATCATAGAGTTGGAGGAGACCCCAGGGCCATCAAGTCCAACCCCCTGCAATGCAGGAACACTCAATCAAAGCACTCCCGACACATGTTCATCCAGCCTCTGTTTAAAAACCTCCAAAGAATCAGACTCCACCACACTCCGAGGCAGTGCATTCCACTGTTGACAGCCCTGACTGTCAGGAAGTTTTTCCTGAAGTTTAGGGGGAATCTCTTTAGGTGGACTTCTGGCCTCCTCTTAAACGATAAGACTTAGAACTCGTAGCGCTGCCTGAGTTGCTGACCGGGGACCGTGACAAATCTTTTTCCTTGCCTCCCTCTTCCCCTAGATGCAACGTCCATACAGGGGCGGCAGCTGCTGGCAGGGCTGGAGAAAGTGAACAGTGAGTTAGAGAAACAAGAGAAAGCCATCACAGCGCACCTGCGCCCTCCGTTGGAGCAGAGTCGGGCCGTGCAGGACAGTGCGGAGCGTTCCAAGGAGCTGAAGGTAAAGATGGTCTACGAGGGAGGAGAGCAAGATGCAAGGGACCGTCTTACCCCATATGCCCCAACTTGGCCTCTGCGTTTTGCAGGGGCAAATTTGCTGGCGGTCCCCGGCCCCTCAATGATGCAGCTAGCCTCTATCCGGGCCAGCCCTGGTTCCTGCCTGTGGAACACTCTTCCTCTAGCTGTTAGGGCCCTGCGGGATCTTGGTGAGTTCGGCAGGGCCTGCAAAACTGAGCTGTTCCGCCGGGCTTTGGGTGAGGCTGGCTGCTGATTGCCCGCCCTCCTTACAGTCCCCGTGTACCACCTAACTGGCATACTGCTGGTCCTCTCCCGCAGAGGGATTTCTTGGACGCCGCTAAATTGTTTTTATGGAACTGTTATCGGATTCGAATGTATTTATTGGACTGAATTGTTTTACGTTTGCTTTGTGTTGATTGGTTTTACTGTGAACCGCCCAGAGCCCTTTGGGAGTGGGCGGTCTATTAAATTTAATAAATAACAGTAATAATAATTTTTTAAAATGCAAGAGGCTGATACAGGAACCGGGGTGGCCAATATGAGGACCAGACAAAACAACACATCTCCCTTCATCCTCTACACTGCAGCCTCAAATAGGGGCCAGAAGGCGGCACCGACATGCCAGTCAGCAAGACCCCAACTCAAGGAGACGGCCAATAGAAAAGAGCCCCTCGCCCACTGTGTGACTCTCTCTCTCTGCCTCCCTGTCCTCTCTTTGCAGAATATAACCAACGAGCTCCGCCGCATCGAGCCGGAGAAGGTCCGCAGGATCAAAGACTGTGAGGCCTTCGCCAAGTCAGTCCCTGACACGGGCAGCACCACGTTGGTCAAGAACCGGGCGGAGGAGACCAGCAACAAGTACAACCACGTGGTCCAGCTGCTGAGTGCCGCTCAGGAAAAGTAAGGCTCCCACCCTGGCTTCTATGAGCTGAGTTTGACAATGGACCCTCTTGGAGGGACATCTGCTGGTGCAAAGCTCTGAGCCAAACCGTTGCCGTGGAGCGGAGGGCCTTCACTTGGGGCCTTCTGGGTATCTTCAGCTGTCTCTTTGGGTTTCCATTTCTACCATTACCATCACCCAAATATCTCACTTTGCTGGTGCTTTGCTCTCTGCTGATGAGCGATTTGATGATCCTCCGGGACAGATGAGGACGCAGAGGAATTTGAGCCTCAGGGACCCAGCCCATTAGCTCAATAAAATCCTCATAATGGAATCAGGTCTATTCTTTAAAGTTCTGCGCTGGGAAAAGGGATCCTCGATTTGCCTGGGACGTCGGCAAGTGTCGGTTGTGCCTTCAAAGGGGTTATTTTGGGGGGTTGTGTGTCTTGGTAGAGTCGACGTGGCCAATCACCTTGAGAAGAGCCTGCAGCAGGTGAGAGACGTGCTCTCCGGTTACGAGAACAAGCTAGCCATCGAGGACACCATCCCAGAAGACGTCCGGGGCTTGGACCGCAAAGAAGAGGAGCTGCAGGTGAGCACTTGGCTTTCACGCAACGGATCCACCATGCGACGAGGTTCCTCTTTGCTGACTAGAATCCCACTGGCAGGTGCTGCAGAGCACAACACACATGTGTGTGCCTTGCACTGAACCAAAACCTTGGTCAATCAAGGTCAGTATATTCCCAAGAGCCAGCGTGGCGTGGTGGTTAAGAGCAGGTGCACTCTAATCTGGAGAACCAGGTTTGATTCCCCGCTCTGCCTCTTAAGCTGTGGAGGTGAACCAGACTAGCTTGTGCACTCCAACACGCGCCAGATGGGTGACCTTGGGCTAGTCACAGTTCTTTGGAGCTCTCTCAGCCCAACCAACCTCACAGAGTGGTGGGGGGAGGGAAGGAGATTGTCAGCCCCTTGAGTCTCCTTGAGTGGCTGCCACTCTCCAAGGTCACAGAGATCTTTCACATCCTCGTGGCCAGTCTCCATCACCAAGGTGGATACATACACCTCCAAAGCACAGGTCGCCCCACATACACCTGCATGCACACACAATGCAGTGAGTAAGTTGAATATTGCTGCCTTCTCTTCCTCCCTCTCCCCGGTCCAGATCCTGGGCTCTGAGGTGCAGGCCCAACAGCCCTTGCTGAACGAGGCAGAGCAAGACTTGCAGAGGGCCAAGAAGTGCTCCAGCTCCCTGGCCAGCCGGTTCCAGGAGCACTGCCCGGACATCGAGCGCCAGGAGGCCGAGCTCCACAAACTCAACCAGAGGTTCAACAACCTCGGCAAGCAGATCGACCACAGGTCAGGTGGCAGCTGGGGTGCAAAAAAAAAAAAAAAAGTAATGGCGAACTGGTGGGAAGTGACAGCAATGGGAGGCAGGGCAATTGAGGGCCGGGAAAACCAACTGGCAAAATATATGCTTTTATTTGACGGGTCTCTTTGTGCGTGTATATGCGGGTCTATGTGTATATTTGCGTTATTTGTACCCCGCCCTCCCCAAAAGGCGACCGAAATCATTGGAGAGTGCTTGTTGCTCAGCACCAGTCGCACAGGCAGAACTAAGTCTAAGTTTCCCCAAAAGAGGGCCAAGCCCAGCCAACGCAACAGGCTAAAAATATTGCCTTTTAAAAACATTTCAAAAGGTGCATCATTTACTACACACAAGAGCAATTTCCAAACAATCCAGTTGTCATGACAACAGGCAATTGCTGGAAGCAATTTTCCTTCTTTCGGTTTCTCCCAAAGGCGGAGAATTCCAGAATATCTCAAGCGAAATCTCATGGCCAGGAAAGCCTTTTTGAAGAAAGCCATGTCCCAGAGCTTGTGCAGATTTTTCACAAAATGGCTAAACATGTATTTCTACACAGCAACCATCTAGTCATTTCAATTTTGTCCCTCTTCCCAGGAATTCTGGGTAGGTATGTGGCTCTCCCCAGTTTGTCCACACAACAATCCCACGAGGTAGGTTCAGCTGTGAGAGTATTTCAAGGTCACTCGGAGTGATTTGAGTTCAGGTCTCCCAGGTCCTAGCCTGACACTAAACATAACCCTCACCCAAACCGGGATCAACCTAGTTTTTTCCTGGACAAATGGAAGTATGTGCTGCAGATAGCTGTAACCAACAGGGTTTACTGCAACCCCTTCAGTGTGGTGTAGTGGTTAAGAGCAGGTGGATTCTAATCTGGAGAACCAGGTTTGATTCCCCACTCCTCCACCTGAGTGGCAGAGGCTTGTCTGGTGAGCCAGATGTGTTTCTGCACTCCTGCATTCCTGCTGGGTGAACTTGGGCCTGAGAAAGGGGGGGTATAAATCCAAAATCTTCTTCTTAGGTCTCAGACCCTCCAGAAAGCCAAATCAGCCTATTCCGACTATCGTGCTGGCTACCATAACCTGACCCGTTTCCTATGCAATGTGCCAAATTACGAGCCACAAGAAACGGACAGCGTCGCCAACGTGGAGAAGAAGCTGAAGAACCAAAGGGTAATTGGGCGCCCTTTTTTGTCTGTCCCGGGAAGCTGGAGACTGGGGCGGGAATAGAAGGTGGTTTGTACTGGATCAGAACAATGGTATTTCCAGCTGATCGGTGGCCCAGCCAAAGGGTATGATGGAGGAAGCTATTCTTATTTCTGAATATTGGTAGGCAGCAGTACACTGCTCAGACAAGAAGCTAAGACAGTTTTGCTCTTTCTATGGGGCAAGCTTCTATGGGGCAAGTGAGCTCCACAGCAGCAAAGTCTGCAGGTTATGGGTTACCCCATAGTGTTTCCCCTATGGGGGCAGGGAATCAGGAGCCATTCTTTCCAACCAGCCGGCATGCTCTTTCTGCAAGATGCCCCTTAACGTGTACGACATAACACATTTCAGGAAGTAAAAGACCACCATGTCGGCAGGACTCCAAGAGGGGTGATGTTCCTTCCTGTTTGACTTCTGCTTGGTCCCCTTTTGCAGGCCCTGCTGGGAGACATCGCCAGCAAAGAGCAAGAGGTCAACCGGGTCTCGGCTGATGCTCAGCGCTACCAGCAGGCAGTGAAGGTAAGAACTGGGCGGGAGCGGAGAGAGAAATCGGAATGGCCTGCTCAGAGACAAGAAGCACTCTGACCTCCGCCCAACAGCATGACCTCCTGACCAAAGCGCACGACCCTGACGGAAACAAGCCAAAATTCTGAGCATCTGAGGTCAGCTGCATTGTTGTAACTTTGACTGATGTTACAAATAGGTCTGTGCAGCAGACCGGAAGTCCTCAGCCCACATTAGTTTGCTTGTCCTTACAACAGCCTTGCAATGTCGGCCAGGAGCTTTATCCCCCATGTCAGGAAGGAGACCCAAAAGGGTGGCAGAAGACAGGAGGGTTGGTTCAGCACAGCCTTCCGTAGGCTTGGTTGCATTCAGCACGTTCATGCTCTTTATCGGTCTCCATTCCTCCCCCAGGACTATGAGCTGGAAGCGGAGAAGCTGAGATCTATCCTCGACTTGGAGAACGGGCGCAATGGGTTCATGAACAAGAGACCCAGACTTCAGTCTCCTGCTGCAAAAGTGAAAGAGGAGGTACCTTAGTCCTGAACCCAGTTTTAGTCCCGGCCTCTCCTAAATGGGCCGTTAAGCCCGCCCCCCCTCCTCCTCCTCATGGTAGGACTATTAGTGTCTGAATTCTGCCCCTCCAGCGAAGAGGGTAAAGTGGCGTGTTGTTGAAGACTTCCATGGGCTGGATCAACTGGCTGTTGCGGGTTTTTCAGGTTGTGTGAGAACATAAGAAAGAGCCTGCTGCATCAGACCATAGTCCACCTAGTCCAGCACTCTGCTACTCACAGTGGCCCACCAGATGCCTTTGGGAGCTCACATGCAGGATGTGAAAGCAATGGCCTTCTGCTGCTGCTGCTGCTCCCAAGCACCTGGTCTGCTAAGGCATTTGCAGTCTCAGATCAAGACTGGTAGCCATAGATTGACTTCTCCATCAACCTGTCCAAGCCCCTTTGAAAGCTATTCAGGTTAGAGGCCATCATCACCTCCTGTGGCAGCATATTCCAAACACCAATCACACGTTGCGTGAAGAAATGTTTCCTTTTATTAGTCCTAATTCTTCCCCCCAGCATTTTCAGTGTACGCCCAATGTATGGCTGTGGTCTGGTAGTTTTTGTTCTGTGGTGCCACATCTTAATCGTGCCATGCCTTTGGAGATGCCAGCCATAGATGCAGGCAAACTGGTAGGAGCAAAAACGACTAGACCATGGCCACCCAGCCCAGAAAACCCACAACTGCCAGTCCAGAGCCACATGAACTGCTCTGCCCCGCCCTCTTTACCCTGAACAATAGAGTTGTCAGCTCCCAGTTAGGAAATTCCTGGAGGTTTGGGGACAAAGCCCTCCAGAGATATGATGCCAGAGAGTTCAGACTCTGCGTTCTCCTTCTTTAGACTAGCACAACTGCCTTCCTGAAACGGTTTCCTGAGTCTCTCTTCTTTTTTCACCATCTTAGGAAGCTCACCTGTCTGCCAAGTACACAGAAGTGAATGCTGTCAACAGGCAACGGCTACAGAACTTGGAGTTTGCCCAGAACCTCCTGAGACAGGTGTGTGTGAGAGAGAAAAAAAATAAATGACTCCCCTGGCCAGAATCCAGACCTTACACTTGAAGCTCAGCAGATGTCAGCTAGTTGTACAAGTCAATCCCGGAGAAGCAGTGGCGCAGTGGTTAAGAACAGGTGCATTCTAATCTGGAGGAACCGGGTTTGATTCCCCATTCTGCCGCTTGAGCTGTGGAGGCTTATCTGGGGAATTCAGATTAGCCTGTGCACTCCAACACACGCCAGCTGGGTGACCTTGGGCTAGTCACAGTTCTTTGGAGCTCTCTCAGCCCCACCCACCTCACAGGGTGTTTGTTGTAAGGGGGGGAAGGGAAAGGAGCTTGTCAGCCCCATTGAGTCTCCTTACTGGAGAGAAAGGGGGGGATATGAATCCTCCTCCTCCTCCTCCTCCTCCTCCTCCTCCTCCTCCTCCTCCTCCTCCTCCTCCTCCGCCGCTGCCGCCACCGCCACCGCCACCGCCCCCCTCCTCCTCCTCCTCCTCCTCCTGGGATGGAAGAGATTGGAAGATGCCTTCATAGTTAGCTCAATAGGGCTGCAGATACAATCCAGATTCTTAGTGTTCCTAAGGCCCCAGGTAACATTTACCTGACAAATCTGGCCGATAAGCTGACTTAAATGGGATGTACAAGTTGTTTGCAACAACAACAACAACAACGAAAGCACAACCCAACATGGGGCAAAATTAGTTGCTGACTTCGGGCAGGCGGGACAAGAGCACAATATCTTGCCTCGGCAGTAGAACCTTGAGCTGACTCTACCTTTTCTCCTCCCCTCGACAGCAGCCCGACACCCACGTGACGCGTGAGTCGGTCCAGACCCACCGCTCCGAGAGGCCACTGGAGGAAATCTGGAAGCTCAAGAAGGAGCTGGACGACGAGAGCCAGCGGCGGCAACAGCTGGAGGCGGAGATCAAGGCGATCCAGGAGAACATCCTCCTGCTGCAGAACCAGAAGCCGCAGGAGTCCGTGCTCAGGAAGGAGGTGGTGAAGAAGGTGCCCGACCCGCAGCTGGACGGGAGCTTCCACAAGATGCAACAGAACCTGTCGGAGGAGCAGCGCAGGAACCAGGCACTGCAGGATGAAGTGGAGGGCCTAAAGCTCAAGCTGCGTGTGCTGGAGCGCGAGAAGAAAGAAGGCGGGCAAGAGTATGTGGTCAAGGAGGTCCTGAGGATTGAGCCAGACAAGGCGCAGGCGGAAGAGATCCTGAAGCTGAAGGAGGAGCTGGAAGAGCTGAAGAGGCAGGAAGGGTCCCGGGAGAGCGAGATGGCCGTCCTGCGCAGACAGGTGGCCACTTTGTCTGAGGAGAAGAACACGGCACAGGAGAAGGTGACCGAGAAGGAAGTGGTGAAGCTGCAGAATGACCCCCAGCTGGAGGCGGAATACCAGTCGCTGCAGGAGAGCAAGCAGAGGGAAAGCGCACTCAGGCAGCGCCAGGAGGAGGAGCTGCGCTTCTTGCAGGACAAGCTGAAGCGGCTGGAAAAGGAGCGGGCCATGGCCGAGGGGAAGATCACTGTCAAGGAGGTGCTAACGGTGGAGAAGGACCTGGCGACCGAGAGAGAGGTGAATGAGCTGCGGCGCCAGTACGAGGAAGAGAAGGCCAAAGGGCGCTCCAACGAGCGGGAGAAGGCTGAGCTGCTCCGCAAGATCCACGCCTTGGAAGAGGAGAACGCCAAGGTGATCGTCCAGGAGAAAGTCCGGGAGATTGTGCGGCCGGACCCCCAGGCGGAAAATGAGGTGGCCGACCTCCGCCTGCAGCTGGTGGAGCAGGAGGGGAAACTCCGAGGCGGGGAGGAACAGCTGAAGGACTGCCAGGGCGAGTTGGGCATTCTACGGAACCGGGGGCCCCAGGTGGAAGTGCAAGAGGTCATCAAGGAAGTAATCAAGTACAAGAACGACCCGGAGACCGAGATGGAGCTGCAGCAGCTCCGGGATGAGATCTTGGACCGGACCAGAGCCATTGAGCGGGCAGACTTGGAGATCTACCAGCTGAAGCAGGAGATCGACATCCTGAAGAACACTCAGCCTCAGGTCCAGGTGAAGGAAGTGGTCCAGGAGGTGCTGCAGTACCGGGAAGACCCACAGACCAGAGAAGAGGTCGAGTCGTTGAGGGCTCAGCTGGCCGAAGAGCAGCGGAAGCACATGGACCTGGAGCGGGACCGGAAGCGCCAGGAAGAGATCATCCGGCAGAAGGAAGAAGAGCTCTCCCAGGTCAAGGAGAAGGTGGTGCAGCAGGAGGTGGTGAAGCTGGAACAGGACCCTGCCCTGAAGGCCGAGGTCACCTCCTTCTCCCAGAGCATTGAGAAGGAGCTGAACCAGATCGACACGCTCCGCAGCGAAATGCGCAAGCTGCAGCGGAGGAGGTCGGAGCTGGAGCGGCAGCTGGAGGAGCTGGAGAAGGAACGGGTGGCCCGCAGAGAGGCGGAGCTGGAGGTGCAGAGGCTGAGGATCCGGCTGAACGAGCTGGAGGAGCAGGAGCGGGAGACAACGGAGCGGGTCACCGTGAAGCAGAAGGTGATCCTCCAGCAAGACCCGCAGCAGGAAAAGGAGCACGCCCTGCTCAAGCTGGAGCTGGAGGAGGAGAAGCACCGGAGGCAGGTCTTGCAAGCAGAGCTGGAGGCCCTGCGGAAGAAGCTGCAGGCCCTGGAGAAGATGGAGGCCAAAGAGAAGGTTGTCATCTCTGAGAGCGTCCAGGTGGACAAGGGAGACACGGAGTTTGAGATCCAGAAGCTGAAGAGCAGCCTGGAGGAGGAGAACCGGCGGAAAATGGAGCTCGATGCAGACATCAACAGGTTAGAGGCCAAGTTATCCGAAGTGGAGTTCAACAATTCCAAGTCTTCCAAAGAGCTGGACTTTTTGAGGGAAGAAAATCACAAGCTGCACATGGAGAAAAAGAACCTCTTGCTGGAGACCAGGAGGCTGCAGTCCGAGATCGAGCTCACCGTGACAGAAGCCCGAGACTTGCGGAACATGTCGCCGGCAGAGAGCAACCTGAACCTGGACTCCCGCTTCCAGTCTTTGGAGCGAGAGATGGAAGAGCTGAAGAGGCTGTCGCGAGAGAAGGACGAGGAGATTGAGCAGCTCCAAAACCGCCTCCAGACCGTGGCCATCAAGAGGGAGCAGCGGGAGAACCACTTGAGGCGCTCCATTGTGGTCATCGACCCGGACACCGGCAAAGAGATGTCCCCGGAGGAGGCCCACAAGTTCGGCCTGATCGAGTGGAGCCTCTTCATGAAGCTGAAGAACCAAGAGTGCGACTGGGAAGAGATCGCCGTCAAAGGGCCCACCGGTGAGTCCTCCGTCATCCTCGACCGGAAGTCGGGCAAAAAGTTCTCCATCGAGGATGCCTTGAAGAGCGGAAGGCTGACCCAGGCTCAGTACGACAGTTACCTGAACAAGGAGATGTCTATCCAGGAATTGGCGGTTTTGGTGTCTGGACAGAAATAGCTCCCTTTTCTTCTCCAAGAGAGAAGGCGGGGGGGAAAAGAACTATTTTGAAGCAGTCAGCGGCTTGAAGCTGCACCCCTTGTTGCCAATTCAGCCATTTGCTGCCTATTGCTTGCCTCCCAGGGGGCTCATTGCCGAAATCTAAGGTCTTAATTCCCCCCCTCCCCTCAACCAAATGCTGCATTTTTCAAGGTCGCACGATACCTGTGTCCAGGTATGACACCTCTGCCCCTGCACTTATTTAGCCCAGGAGACCACAAGCCACCAAAGGCTCAGTGTGCCAGCAAGGCCCACAGCTGGGGAAGATGCCTCTCAGGTTGCAGCAGGGCCTGGCCGAGACAACTCGGGAGTTGGCCAGCTTGAAGGAGCCCAGCCAGCTTGAAGGAGCAGGCTCAGAAGCACTGAACTTCTCAGAGGAGGTCTGCTGGGGTAGCCAGCTACATAAAGAAGTCCAGGGGGGAGGGCCAGTGACCTCACCACTCCCGGACAAGTATCCACTGGCCCAGGGGCTTGTCACTCTTGGCATGGGGAGGGAGGATTGGCAGAGCCCAGGGTTGGCCCTCCCTTGGGAAAGCGTTTAAAGGGTTTTGCCCAAGAGCAGCCAGGAAGAACTAGACGCATTCCAAAGCAGGTGGGAATAGATAGAGAGCAGAGCAGAGCGGGGAAATTGGATGAAGAGAAACCCCCTCCTCTGGTTCTATTCTGAGTGTCTCTCCTGGGGCACTCACCTCACTATGAAAGCAACCCTGATGTTAGAGGGTGGGGCAGCCCTGGACTCAAAACGCGACAGCAGTGGATAAGGACCAAGCAGTGATATCAAACTATTTTTGTGTAGGCCGGTGTGTGAACTAGTAGAGAATGTCCATCCTCTGCGAGCCATGCTTTTGTGAATGCTCCTCTCCCCACTCCCTTTATACCTCCCACCCAAACTCAAAAGCACTTCCTACCACACATCCTTGGAACAGGTATTAAGATCTCTAGCCATGGTACCACCTCCCATCTCATGTAGCTGTAACTGAGCTTTCTCAGCTGCCCCCTCAGCAGTTTGGGAAGAATACTGGCCTGCCTTCTAGGCTAGTGGCGGCTGTGAAACTTTTTGGAAACTAAATGTTATTACTGCATCAAGCCCTTCATCTCTTCTGTCTCCGTCCCCAAGCCATGGACTCCTAGAATCATAGAGTTGGAAGAGACCCCAAGGGCCATCAAGTCCAACCCCCTGCCATGCAGGAATACACAATCAAAGCACTCCTGACAGATGGCCATCCAGCCTCTCTTTACAAACCTCCAAAGAAGGAGACTAAGAAACAGCATCACAATATTTAACCCCAAGAACTATGTTCTTTCCCATGTTGCAGTAGTACGATACTTGTGCTGGTGGTTTTTGCTAACTTAGTTCTACTCAACTGTCGTGTATTCTCAAGTATTTGCTGTAGAAGGGAATAGGAAGTTTTATCTACAACACAAAACAGTAATAAAAAAAGATGCCGTGAACTATCCCTCAGGAGTTCCTTTTATATTTCTTCAATTTTAGTTCTTACAAAAGGATGAAGGTGTTGAGAGATTTGTTGTATCCAGTGTAAAGGTTTTGATATACAAGATGGCGGATGATGAAGGCGAGTACTGGAAGGCTGCCTATATCCAGAGAAAGGTGGCCTAGTAGAGAAGGTCACCTAAGCTTCTAGCCCTTTGACAAACAGAATTATATAAATGCACCCAAAAGGCATACAAAGTTCAGAACTGATCTCTGCTTGGCCAAGAGTTTTTAAAGCTTTCAAACACCAAATGCAAACATTAACTGACACTCTCCACTATGGTCGGCGACCCCCGTGGTGGAATTTGTCCTAGACACCCAGCATGGTTTAGTAGTTAAAAGCATGTTGATTCTAATCTGGAGAAGCAGGTTTGAGTCCCTACTCCTCCACCTGAGTGGCAGAGGCTTATCTGGTGAACCAGATGTATTTCTGCACTCCAGCTGGGTGACCTTGGGCTAGTCACAATTCTCTCAGGACTCTCTCTGCCCCTCCTACCTGACAAGTTGTCTGTTGTGGGGAAAGGAAGGGAAAGGAGCTTGTAAGCCACCTTGAGTCTTCTTACAGGAGAGAAAGGTGGGATATAAATCCAAACTCTTCTTCTTCTGGAAAGAGCTACTGCGTTGGTCCCGTCCCCCCTCCCTCCCCCCCAAAAGTCTCTCATTTGGATATGTTTTAAAAAGAAAAAAACATTTTGGGAAACTGCAAAACAATTTTATTCCATTGCTGTATACAAGAGTAACCATTTTAAACCCCCCTCTCTTCCTCCTCAAGAGAGGCCCCTCCCTTCTCTCCCCTCCTCCCGCACCACAAACACCCCCCTCCCAAAAAATAAATCGCAGCTCTTCCCACGTGAGAAAAAAAGAAGCTGCTTTTTCTAAGTTAAGTGCCATCTGGTGGGGCACAGGCCCCACCGTAAAAGAAAATCTCCCGACATGGCTGGAGCTGCGGCAGATGCCACGGGATCCTCTACTCTCGCGCCACTGTTTTCAGTCTGCCGCGGCTCTCTTTCAATTCCGTTCTCTCACTTAGCCAACACACACCAAAAAGGGGGCGGGGGGGAGAAAGGAAACTAAAGCAGGAGAGGAAGAAATCAAGCAGAACTTCCACCACGTTACATCATTTCCCTGAGGCAAGAGACTTCACGTAATGGCCAGAGCAATGGTGCGGCCACAGAAGCCACTTCTGAGCAACAGCCACAAGAGGGACGTCCGAGGGGTACAGTTTGATCCTGCCCAGCGCAGAGCACTGGAGCCAAGGGAGAACAGCACTTAAGAGGCAGCCGGCGTCCAAACGGAGCGAGCCGGACCCACCAAAGCAGAGCAAAAGGGGGGGGGGAACTGTTTCCCCATTTATTCGGCTTCTGTGCTTAAAAATCAGAACCCCCAAATTTGATCTTTGGCTCGTCTTCTGCTACATCCTACAATTCATTCTTTCCCCCGAAAAACAAATCCGAGGGCGGTTCACTAGTATGAAAGAGTCATTCTTTCAGCAAGAAAGAGACATCGTTGTTTTGCTCCAGTCTATTTGGAATCCAGGACACGCAGCCGGAGGAGAAAGAACCCAGTTCTACACTCAGTTTAGAGGCCTCGATCCAGAGCAACTTAAAAAAAACCCACACAACCCCCCCCCCCCCCCCCCCACTTGAGTTACAGTGATTTATCAAGTGCTCCTGTCTTGAAAGAAGACATGGCGGACTGGAATTTCAGAGGGAAACGGGCCTCCTTATCATTGGAGTTTTATAGTAAGAAACAGCCCTTGAGTTAGAGTTGAGGCTTTCAGATTCCATGTTTTGCCTGACGGGCAGCTGGAGACCTTAAGAGTCACGGGCGACTGGCGGCCGGCAGCCCTTGTCTTGCCCACAAGCCCATCTGTGTTTTCCAGGTAACTGAAGAGACTGTAGCCCTCAGGAAGCCTCATCCACAGGCTGGGCATGGCAAAAGGGACAATCTCAAGCACTCCCCACGCACAATATATTTTCCGTCCTCTCCCTCTGCTTGTCCCCTTATGAAGTCCGGTGCTCTGCTTGGATCACCCCCCTGACCACCCTAGCTTAAAGCAGGGGCATTCTCCTAGAGGCTGTGCCTCTGAAACATTATTGATTTGGTGACCACTGAGCATGATTCTGGATCACAGACAACCCCAGCTGGCCACGTGCCACACAAGCAGGTCTTGCCAGTTTCTGCTGACTGGATGGCACAGGTTCGCCAGAACTAGTGCCCAATCCATGTGCTCCAAGTCAGGTAAATCAACACGGGGGGCGCCTCCACGGCAGGAAGGGCGCTCCCCCTTTAAATCAACAGAAACCGACAATGGGGAGAGCCCCTGACAACCTCCGGAGAGATCAGAGCCCATGGCTTTAAGTAGGAAGCTCACGCCGACTGGCAGCGTCGTAACGTTCGGCTGGGCGCTGCCTCCCCAGGTTTCATCTGGACAGCGACGCGCACCCCCTCGGGGGAAAAAGAAGCCCCATTAAATAGAGCTGAACGCATCTTAAGTACAGATCAGTTTGAGAAAGGACAAAATGAAACAGCTCCCGGGAGCCACAGCCCAAAAGATTAGCTAGAAATGTTTCCTTTCGTTTGCTCTACCATCCAAGGCACTGGAATTACAGCTTTGCTATTATTCACAATGACATGCGAGGGGGGGGGGAGGGGGCCTTGTCCAATCCGATGCTTTCAATGGCAATGACAGGTGAGGCGGATGGGGGACAGCTGAGCGCACACACAGGAGGGGAAAACACACACACAAAGAAAAAGGCAGGGACGCCAAACGGAACAACCAAAGAGATTGCAGATTTCAGTCTGAATGTCAGGGGTGAATTCTCAAGTCTTGAAGGACTGATGAACTGATTGACTTTACAAAGCTGCCATAGAGGAAGGGTTTCCTGGTCAATAGGAACACAGCTGCACTATAGGTACAGTTTTTTTTTGGGGGGGGGGGGGGGAAGGGATATATGCCTATACAGGTGACAGAGCCACAGGATCTCTGCTGAGCGTGAAGCCCACCAAGTAAGCTCAGAGTAGGACAAAAATGCTTTGGGGGAGTGAGTCGGACCTTAGAGCTTGGCTCTGGATCTAGCCCTCTACCCACACCAATGGGTTCCCCAGAGACATAATTGCATGGTGGTAGCGGTGGCCAGAGCTGTGCTTGGTAAGTGCTTCTCTCCCCCCCCCCCCCCCCCCCCACAGCTCGGCGCACATCTCCATGGAAAGCGGCACATCTGAAGCAGCCAAGAACATACAGCTTGATTGCCAAGCAGCCGGAGGGCGCCCTGTGCCTTTCAGTCCTTTGCGCAGGTCTGCTTCGGGCCTAGCGGTGCCCTCTTTTCCGGCCGTCACAACTTGCGCGGCTGCACGCTGGACCCTTTCCCGTGAAGCTGAGGAGCATCTGGAAGAGATCAGAAAGACATGGGTTTCATACCACCAAGCGGTGGGGTGGAGACTGGTACTGTTACTTCTAAGATGCCAGTTTCCAAATGGCTGCAAGCTAATGGCCAGTGGTTGTGATCTTTTCAACAATTATAGGCATGAAAGGCTCATTCTCAAAAGCAGGAAGGCTCAAGTTCTGAGAGTGGAGTTGGGCGTCCCAATGGGTTTCCCTCCTGACCACGAGCGGTTTAAGCATTTGAGGGCTCAGGGAAGAGAGGCAGAAAGAGGAAGAAAACATTTGTGGTATCACAGAGGCCAAATCAGCAGGGGCTGCCGAGGGCTCTCAAACCAAAAGGCCTCTCCTCTTCTGACTGAGCTGACATTCAAAACACCCTCTCAGCCTCAGCAGCCAGTTTAAACCAGGGGGAAGATTCCAACTGTTGTTGTTGTGAGGTACGACAAGGTCACAAACGGTTACCCCAAAATTTAGCAAGGGGGGGGGTGATGGGGAAGAAAGCAAATGTCTGCGTCTGGAACAGGGGTCTGCAACCTGCAGCTCTCCAGATGTTCATGGACTACAAATCCCATAAGCCCCTGCCAATTGGCCATGCTGGCAGGGGCTGATGTGATTTGTAGTCCATGAATATCTGGAGAGCCGCAGGTTGCAGACCCCTGGTCTGGAAGCTGCCCCACGACCAGCTCCGTAAACCACTACCAAAATGGCCTGGCGGCTGGGCCAGCCCTGGGAATTCGCTACCAACCAGCTCTAGGTGCTTTTACTCATCAAAATTAATATAGCTGCAAAGGAGAGATCCCATAGCGGCAAGATGCCCATTTGCCCTGAGCCGTGAGAGGTTCCCAAATACCTCTGTGCATTGTATTGTCGAAGGCTTTCACGGCTGGATTCAACTGGCTGTGGTGGGTTTTCTGGGCTGTGTGGCCGTGGTCTGGTAGGTCTTGTTCCGAACGTTGCATCTGCGGTAGTGTGTGGTGTACACATTCAGGGGTGTATGGTTATTATGTCAGACGACACAGGGAGGCCATTGAAATCCATAAACACCCAGAACACATCAACAAGAAGGAAGAGACTCTGAGAATTAATGAAACTTGGATACCAGTAATTAAAAACACCAGAATCAAAGGTCAAGGGCATGCTAGGTTCATGAGCAATGGACTCCACCCAGACACAGGGTTTGCATTCACTGAGACTGTTGCTGCTGCAGATAAGGCAAATGTGAATCACTCCCTGGACTAAAACCCCACACCTGCAATATAATACAGTCAACCACACCTTTGCATGGCAAGTTCCACCCAAACACTTACTGATTGGTCCCCCACCCTGGGACATGGACAATATATACCCCACTAAAACATTCCCTTCTCACTGGACACAGACTTCCCTCTGTGATGCACCTCTGAAGATGCCAGCCACAGATGCAGGTGAAACGTTAGGAACAAGATCCACCAGACCATGGACACACAGCCCGGAAAGCCACAACCCACAACAAACTCTGTGCATGCTTGGAACAAGCATCTCCTTTGCAGCCAGGGCAACTGTGGGCACGAGCATGAACAACTGCGCGCATCAGCATGAGCAACTGTGTGCATGAGCAGGGCTTACAGCCCACCAAGTATGAATCCCCGTCCCCTTCCCCACCAAGCACTTACTGTGCCCAAGGCCATGATGGAAAGTCCCCGGGGCTGGTCCTGTGACGATGGCGTCCTTCGACACGCCAGCCTTGGGGGAGGAGTCGGAGCTGAAGGAGATGACGTGCAGAGGGTAGGAATGGATGGGCGAGAGGATGCCCAGCGGGGTGGAGCCCAGGGCGGCCGGCATCTTGGCACTGCCAGGCTTGTAGGGGGGAGGCAGGGCGCTCAAGGAAGATGAACTAGTCAGCAGCACAGCCCCACTGGCTCCTTTCTGGGGAGGGAAGAAGGAGGAGGGAGGGAGGAAGCGTCCATCAGAGCGGCAGAGTGGTGGAGTCGGCCTCAGAAAACAGAGCCCATCGTTGCAAGGTAGTTTCACCCGAAAAGCCAATGAAGCCTGCAGTCGCAGGACAAAATTCAGTAGCATCTTCTAGACTAGGGGTGTCCAACTCTGGCCTTCCAGATGTTCATGGACTACGATTCCCATCAGCCCCTGCATTATGCTGGCAGGGGCTGATTAGAATCGTAGTCCATGAACATCTGGAGGGCCAGAGTTGGACACCCCTGTTCTAGACCCACAAGATTTTCCAGGGCATCGGACCATGGGAGCTTTCACTGTCACAACCTCGCGATGGGAACTGACGGTGGGTCTTGAAGGGGCTACTGGAGTTGGATTTTGTTCCATCTCGGCAGGAAGTTCTCTCCTGAGTATCCAGAAGTGACTAAGCAGCTCACAAGCCACGCTTAGGAGATCTCCACCCGCTTGGCCCACACGCTGTCAAGCAGCCAAAATGGACAGATCCCCTTCTGGAGCAGCAGTGGCGTAGTGGGTAAGAGCAGGTGCACTCTAATCTGGACAACTGGGTTTGATTCCAGGCGAGAAAGTGGGGATATAAATCCAAACTCTTCTTCTACCCTGATTTAGGGAGATGCCGGTCGAGGCCTTGCCCTGAGGGCTTTCATTCCAAAGCCCCACTTGTATCAACCAACCCGCTTTTTGTAGGGACTGCTTACCGGCACCGAGGTAGAAGCGCTGGTCACCACAGCTGGCTTGAGCGAGGAGGTCAACAGCTTGGCCACCCCCTGCGTCCCCCCGCTCGAGTTGACATTAGGCCCCCCTGGTGGAGCCACCAGCGTCAGCTTTTGCGAGACTGGCATCTTCTTGGCTGTGGTGCTGCTCGGCGACGAGCGACTGGGAGCTTGCCCGGGGGACGGAAGAGAGGCGCCGGGCAGCACGTTGCCAGCGGAGGAGCTCTGGTTCGCACTCCCAACAGACGCAGAGTTGCTGGAAGAAGACAAGTGCCGGGAAAGAGCCACAAAGGGCGACTTGTAGGATGGAGCGGAGGAGCCGGAAACGCTCAAGTGCTTCCCCAGGTAGCTCACAGATACAGGCGAGGAACTGGGGGGCTTATGGGAGATGCTGGACGCCGTGGAAATGGTCGAACACGATGAGGATGATGACGGGGAAGAGTGGCAGCTGGGCACTTTGGCAGCCCCCTTGACGTGCTGTGGCAATAGGGGGCGGGGAGGCAGCGGGGAGGGGGCCTTGGGGGCCTGCAGTTTCACAAAGGGTGGGGAAAGGGGGAAGGGTTTGGGCTGCTGCCCTCCCACAGGGAACACCTTCGCTGCAGGGGCCAGCACCGAGGTTGACATCTGGGGCCCGTGAACTGTGCGCGGCACGCTGTGGTGCTTGGGCTTGGACGGGTGCGTGTCCAGTTTGTTGTGGGGAGCCGGGCAGGGGAGCTCTTTGTAAACGGAGCCCTCTGTCTTTTTGTCTGTCGGGGTCTGGCCCAGCGCCAAGGCCTGGTCGGCCAGGAAATTGAGGGGCGACTGCAGAGAGCCGACTGGCGGCTGGGCCAGCGAGGGGACCAGCTTGGCAAAATTCTTCTTCTCTTCTGGCACGGCCTGGCCAGGGGGCTTCTCCGCGGCCGCCTTGTGGGTGGTGGGGAGGGTGAAGTCAGGGCTGCTCCCGGAGCAGCTGTTCAGCATGGCCAGTTCCTTCGAAACGGCTTCCAAGGAGGAGGCTGCGTTGCGGATCAAGTCCTCATCCAGAGAGTCGTCCACGCTGAAGGTGGCCTGGGCCGCCGCGCTGCTTGGGGCGGGAGTTGCGCTCAGCGCCAAGAGCTCCCTGGTTTGATGGCTGAGGGTGACGCCAATCGCCTGAGGCTCAGGGGAAAGCGACGCTGTCCCGCTTGAGTGGAGCAAGGGTGCGGAAAGGGGCGCCTTCTTATCCAGCTTGCCAGACGACTCCTGAGAGAAAGAACAAGAGAGAATGGACGTGCTGTACATTTAAACCAGGGTGTGTGTGTGTAGGGGTGTGTGTGTGTCCAACTCTGACCCTTCAGATGTTCATGGACTACGAATCCCATCAGCCCAAGGTACTCACTAACTGCAGCAGTTCCCTGAAGCAATGAAGGAAATGGCTCACCTTCCCCTTCAGCTTTGGAGGAGCCATGACTTTCTTCTTTGTTCTGTAGAAGAAGAAGAAGCAGCGTTTGGATTTATATCCCCCCTTTCTCAAAGGAGACCCAAAGGGGCTGACAATCTCCTTTCCCTTCCCCCACCCCCCACAACAGACACCCTGTGAGGTGGGTTGGGCTGAGAGAGTTCAAATATTAAATCAAATAATAAATAAATAAATAAAAGAACTGTGACTAGCCCAAGGTCGCCCAGCTGGTATGTGTTGGAGCGCACAAGCTAATCTGGTTGACCAGATCAGCCTCCACAGCTCAAGCGGCAAAGCGGGGAATCAAACCTGGTTCTCCAGATTGGAGTGTACCTGCTCTTAACCACTACACCACTGCTGCTCCAGAGCAGATCTGCTATCTGGCAAATGCCGCAAAATACTCACGGGATGGACGTGAGGTGGCCGTGGACCCGTCTGCTCTCCTTGAACAGTGTCCTGAAAAAGAAGGGGGAAAGTGAGTGGACCAGGGACTGTGCTGGCAGGCCGGCAAGAGGTCAGCCCTGCAGGTATCAGAAAGGCCCCTTCCGCACATGCAGAGCAATGCACTTTCAACCCACTTTCAGTGAACTTTGCAGCTGGATTTCACTGTCCGGAATAGCACAATCCACAGTTGTGAAAGTGGACTGAAAGTGAATCATTCTACATGTGCAGAAGGGGCCTAAGAATACGTTGAGTATAAGATCCCAGGGCCTCTCTGGCTGAGCCCCCCAAATCCCAGCTGTTGGTATGAAAACGGCCAAAGATCTAGACTGCCTGGTTCCTAGACTTGACGGTCGTCAACAAAAGCCACAACCGTGTGCTGGGAGTGTATCCCTGCACCTCTCCCTTTTTGCTACATTGGAGATTTGTCATATAGTTGGTCATTGACCGTGAGCAAAGTATTCTATTCTGCACCTCTCCGTAGGCTTTTTGTGCATAGCTGTGTTTTAACATGGGCAAATCAAAGTCCATCAAGCCGGGTGGGCGCAGGCGCAAGGAACACCGTTGCTCGGCCGTCTCTCATTTTTCCGGACAGCTCACAGACTCGCCAGGGCACCTTGGGGCTGATTTGGAAGCTGACGCACACAGAGATGCCGCTCTTTTTGTCTGCTCCACACTGGCTTCCTCCTCGGCTTTGCTCCTCCTCTGAGGGTCTTCCCTGTCCTGGGGTCTGTTTGCTCAGACTGGGTGCTTCTCCGCTGAACCACAGGATTACACAGAGCCCGATTCCTCCCTTCAGAGCTACTTGGTTAGAACGTAGGGCTGCCTATCAAGGGGGCTTTCTCGAGTGGGAGCAGCAGGCCCCCAACAGCTTCTTGGCTCTCCGCCCACTCACCGTGCCTGCATCCAGCCCTTGGGCCAAAGGGGCTTGACTTCGGCATCCAGGAAAGTCTTCACATAATCCTCCATCGACTGGGCCTTATTCTTCTCCAGCTCGTACCCATCCAGTTTGAGCTTCACTACCAGGCACAGCAAATCCCTGGGGGAGGAAAAGGTTGTGTGAATGGCAGGTGTCTCCACTCACCTGGTCTGGCAGGTGGCAGGCGCAAGAGATCGGCCAGAGGGCCCGCGTCCCTGTGTTTCCTTGGCCTCTGGAACAGGGACTGCCCACCTGATCTCCTCATTCCACTGAAACTTCTTCCGGGGCCCCATGATGCGCTTCCCTCCTTTGTCGTCGTCTTCCTCGTCATCGGAGCAGACCCGCTCTCGCAGTTCCTTGTCCTTTTCCTCTTCCAGCATCCTGAGGGGAGAAAGAGAGGAGACCCACATTAGATCACAAAAGGCAGCCGTTTCAACTTGGGTTCCATTTCCCACTGGGGCTGGAAACAAGCAGCCTTTTTCAGGACTGGAAACAAGCAGCCTTTTTCAGCTGATGACCCACCCCCCCACCCCCCACCCCAAATCAGGGATATAATCTCTTGGAACCCATTCAGCCACTGTCTTCTCTAGTAAGTTAATGAGGACATTTTTCATAGAATCATAGAGTTGGAAGAGACCCCAAGGGTCATCAACCTCCTGCAGGGACACATAATCAAAGCACTCCTGACAGATGGCCATCCAGCCTCTGTTTAATAACCTCCAAAGAAGGAGACTCCACCACACTCCGAGGTCGGGCATTCCACTGTCCAACAGCCCTGACGGTCAGGAAGTTTTTCCTGATGTTTAGGTGGAATCTCTTTTCCTTTCCCTTGAACCCATGACTCCTGGTCCCAGTCTCTGGAGCAGCAGAAAACAAGCTTGCTCCCTCACCAACAGGACATCCCTTCAAATATCTAAACAGGGCTATCTTGTCACCTCTTCACCTTCTCTTCTCCAGACTAAACATCCCCAGCTCCCTAAGTCTCTCCTCGTAGGGCATGGATTCCAGACTTTTCACCATTTTGGTTGCCCTCCTCTGGAAGCTCCACCTACAATTCATTAAGCCAGACGGTGGCAGGAAAAAAGGGGCGGGGCACGAACCACTTATGGAACCCACTGATGCTTTCTGACATGCAAGGGAAACCTTGAGCATCTAGTCGTCCCGGGGACACCAAGTGGGGAGAAAAATCAGATGCCTACTTGGCAAATTTGGCCTGGGTGTGCGCTTGGCATTCCTCCTGGTACTTGGCCACCTGCTCTGGCATCGCCTGGCCGATGGCTTCCTTTAGCTTGTGAAGAGGCTCCTTCAGCCGACCGCCCTGTGAGAAGGGCAGCAGAAAAGCAATTATCGCACTCGAACGAATCCATCGAGATGGACAGAATGCAACGGCTTTTGTGATGAGGAGAGAAGCAGCACTTTGGTATCCGTTTCCTTCCCTCAACAAGAACGGTTTCTCCAAGGGCAAAGGGAAGAGGAACCCAAAAACATAAAGGAATGAGAAATCACACACATAGATATGGTTGTTTAGACCCAGAACCAAATGTTATGCAAATAACCTAATATAACCTGGATATCAATCTTTCTTCTCCTCGCAGGGCCAGGAAGGATCTCCGGATGTCGATGCTTAAGCTCCATTAATTGCCCATCCATGACTTTTCCCATCCCTGAGCTATTTCTTCCTGCTAAGGGCTGGCTATTATCTGAATTGGCTGACAAAGTAGCTTTCCCACAGTGCCCACCTGTTCATAAAGGTACAGCCTGCGGGCCCGCTTGACCAGAGTGTCTTTGCTGCAGGGAAGGAAGAAGGCCAGGTAAGCGTAGACTCCCGACCGGATCTGGCTGTTCAGCTCCCGGGTTTGCAGCTCGATACTGAGAACAACAGAAGATGTTTTTAGCATGGATTCTCCCTGGCCTTGCATCCCCTTCCAAGCTAACATGAGAGAGTCCAGTGTGAAGATACTGAAAAGAGCTTTGCCAGTTAAGGAGGTAAAATTATGTCTGCACTGGTTTCTCTCCTGGTACTGTGAAAAATCCCTCCAATGAAGAAGAAGAGTTGGATTTATATCCCCTCTTTCTCTCCTGCAAGGAGACTCAAAGGGGCTAACAAACTCCTTTCCCTTCCCCCCTCACAACAAACACCCTGTGAGGCGGGTGGGTCTGAGAGAGCTCTGAAGAGCTGTGACTAACCCAAGGTCACCCAGCTGGCATGTGTTGGAGTGCACAGGCTGATCTAGTTCCCCAGATAAGCCTCCATAGTTCAAGTGGCAGAGCAGGGAATCAAACCCAGTTCTCCAGATTAGAGTGCACCTGCTCTTAACCACTACGCCACTGCTGCTCCAGAAGGGGATCTGTCCATTTTGGCTGCTTGACAGTGTGTGGGCCAGGCGGGTGGAGATCTCCAAAGAGTGGAGATCTTCAAAGAGTGGAGATCTCCAAAGAGTGGTGGGGCTGAGAGAGCTCAGAAGAACTGTGACTAGTCCAAGGTCACCCAGCTGGTGTGTGTTGGACCGTACAGGCTAATTTGAATTCTCCCCAGGTAAGCCTCCATGACTCAAGTGGCAGAGCGGGAAATCAAACCCAGTTCCTTCAGATTAGAGTACACCTGCTCTTAACCACTACGCCCAACAGACTCCCAACTCAGACTGTGCACAGAACTGTACAGAGTTCAGAATGCTGGAGGTGCTTTCTAAATATGCGAGGAAGAGGAGGATTCACTAAGCACGGGTGTCACACTTCAAGCCCCGGCGTACATGACAGGGTTTCCTAAGCTAATGAAAGCCAGTCGTTGCCAGTACAAGTTATGCTCACTGTCCAAAGATTTGGGATGAGGACTCACTCTAGCAAGATGCTGTTGATGTCCTGGTTGAAGAACTTGTGCTTCCCTTCGCCTTCTGTGGCCCTGGCAGTCTGGTGCGCAAGAGACGGCACAGAATAGTTAGCAGCCAGCAAAGGTAGAGAGGCGGGGAAGGGGTGGGGGAGAGAGAGATAATGACAGTGCAAAGACGATCGGTGGAGGCCGCAGCCGAGTACTGCCTCCAGGACCAGCATCACCAAAACCGACAAGAGCAGCCCTGCTGGATCAGAACAAGAGGGGAACACCTCTTCCAGCTCCAAGGAGCCCTCTGCCCCCACTGACCCCTCCCCTGCCAGAATTACAAAGGGGAACGCAGCCTGAAGAAAGGCTGGGGAAGCTCTACTTGGCGGTACCTGCGCCAGGTCCTTGACCTGCTTCTCCAGTGGCGCCGGCAGCCCGTCAGGGAGGGCAAGGGGCTGCTTCACATCCTGTTCAAGGGTTGCCCCGAGAAGGTCGCCCCCATCCTCCACGTCCTGGAACGGGGTCTCTTCTGGAGAGTCGTTGAGCAGCTGCTCCAGGTCTAGATCCATCAGAGAGTCCATGGCGCTGGCTGCCTGGAGCAGGTCGCCTCTGCAGCTTGAAGGTGTACATGCCGAAGAGAGAGAAAGGAGGCAAGGAGAGGGTCCGAGGGACGCTCTCCACCTGCGGGCGTGGAGCCGGAAAACTCCGGCCAGAGGGGGGGGACGTCACCTTCGGCTCCTCGTCCTTCTTCTTCTGAGCTTCCTTTTCCTTTTGGAATTTCCTCAACATCTCCCTGACGCTCAGGGCCCCGGAGTACTTCTTCTTTTTCTTCTCTTTGCTCGCGTTCAGGGCTGTGAAACTATAAACAGAACACAAAGGAGGAGAACAGGGTAACAGAAAAACAAGATTTGCAGCTCCTCGCCCATTCCTCTGGCAGGATGCTTATGTTTGTCAGGGCTATTAGAAACCACTTCAATAGCAAACTGGCTGGCCCCTGTGCAGATAATGAAAATCGTGTGGTGGGGCCATCTACAAAGCAGGTGGTGGTGGGGGGGGGTCCATCTACTTGAGAAACATCATGGATCTTGCCAGTTAAAGGGGAAAGGCCACGTGGAAAATTACTATTGCTTTTTAAAATGTCTGCATGAACACCTTTTAGGGAACCGGAGAAAAATGAAAGGGTTATTTCCGTAATTTGAGGGCGAAAACTACCTCACTTTGCTTCTCAGGAAATACCAGTTATGCCCCCAAAGAAGACCTCCATGCTATGCAAAAGGGGAAGGTACACACCAAGGTGAAAATGAAGAAAACTTGTACCGACAGGCTACAATAATGATTTCAAAAAATTAGTTCTCCCACTGGAGCAATTTACTTGTAAGTAACCAAAATAATTTTATAATTTTACAAACGGTAACAAAATGTTTTGGAACAATTGTTTACATTCTCAGATGGTAGAGTGTCACCTTCCCCTTTTGCATAGCATGGAGGAATCTCCTTCGGGGGCCTTGGCATCCACTAGCCTTTTAATGACCAGGATAAGGATAGGATTTTACAATCCTTAAAAGATAGAGGTAACACTCTACCATCTGAGAATGTAAACAATTGCTCCAAAACATTCTGTTATTGTTTGTAAAATTATAAAATTATTTCGGTTACTTACAAGTAAATTGCTACTCCAGTGGGAAAACTAATTTTTTGAAATCATTATTATAGCCGGTTGGTACAAGTTTTCTTCATTTTCACCCAAAGAAGACCTGGCACAGACTCCAGGAGCAGCAGTGGCACAATAGTTAAAAGCAGGTACACTCTAATCTGGAGGAACCGGGTTTGATTCCCCTGCTCTGCCACCTAAGCTGTGAAGGCTTATTTGGGGAATTCAGATTAGCCTGTGCACTCCCACACACACCAGCTGGGTGACCTTGGGCTAGCCACAGTTCTTCGGAGCTCTCTCAGCCTCACCTACCTCACCGGGTGTTTGTTGTGAGGGGGGAAGGGTAAGGAGTTTGTTAGCCCCTTTGAGTCTCCTACAGGAGAGAAAGGGGGATATAAATCCAACTCTTCTTCTTCTTCATTGTGTCAGATCACTGGTGTGAGTGGCCACTTGCACAAGTAACACAGATGCTGGAAAATCTGAACTGGTTCTGACACTCAAGTAGTTCTCTGTCTGGCTCAAAGGACAGGGTTAAAACTATACCTTCAATAAAAATAATTAAAATCCATACATTGTGGTGGCTGAAGAAGACCAAGGTTGAAACCGTTTAACTCACCCGGGTTAACACTACCACTAACTGATGTTCCCATGAACTGATGTATATACGTGGCCTATCTCCTGAAGTGGAATCCAGCAGAACATCTGGCTACTGGAATTGGAATACTTCCAACTTGTGATATTTATGGATTTTCACTGAAGGGAGATCATTCGTACGGGGACTTTTGCTCTTTTGAGTATACGTTGGGATCCCTTTTCTGTTTGTTAAGTGTTACCCACGAGTTGTATTATCCTTTGTTGTTGGTAATTGGTTTATTTGATACAGTACTTTTTAATTCTTTCCGTTAAAAGTACAGTTTTAATGCTGTCCTTTGAGCCAGACAGAGGTATTTTTTCTGCAGTTTCCATACCGTTTCTGGCTCATCTTATACTGTGACTCAAGTATTTCTCCCCAGCTCATTCACAACAGTGGAGTTCCTTTCTGCATCACACGGAACGCTCCAGCCTCCTTTCCCCCTGCAGTTTCCTTATCAGCTAGGCCATTTGGTGGAGATAAGGACTGCTCTCAGAAGATTTCATAGCTACAAGGTCCTGAGCTTCCATTCATCCACCCCACCTGCTTCTCAAACCCACCCTTCTCCTGTTTATGTTTAAAAGGACTCTACCTGAAAGAAGGATGACACATCTGTGGCTGAAACAGCCACTTTTGCATCCAATTGCAGCCTCTTACCCCGTTTTGGAGAACTTGGATTTTTTAGATTTCTTTTCCTTGTCGTAAGAATCATCTTTCTTCTTCTTCTTCATCTTCTCGCCCCCGTCTTTTAACTTCCGTTTCTGCGAATTTCAGAAAAAGCCAGGAATCAGACGGGTAACCAGCAGAGGCCTAAAGGGCTGTTTCTGTGGACCTTTGCTATTAAAAGACTAACTTCCGTGTCAGAAGAAGGGAAATAAATAGCCATCCTTCCCCCTCAAAGAAACACAGGGAAGGCACAAAAAGGCTCTTCTAACACCACGAGTCTTGGCACGCAGGATGTGACATTTGAAAGAAAAAAGACCTCCTGTACCCTTAATGTGATGACAAATGTGGGAAACTGAAGTCACTGCCCTTGAATTTTCCTTTGGTAAATTTTCACAGAAGATGGTCAGCTGCACATTGTTGGGCACCACACCTCCATTTCCTGATCTGTTCCAGGGACACGGGTGAACTTTATGCCGGTTCACAGCAAACTGTGCACTTTGCCTCTATTTACTTTGCCATTCCTCCATCTGTTTAAAGGGGGCTGCTGTCCTGTTTGTAGTCCAATGGCCTCTGTACTTTGGGATAATTCCCTGGAAGTTATGTGCTGCTAATTATCTGGACCAACTTCTTAATCATAAGCTCAGATGGGTGCTCACAAGAACAAGATGCAATTCTTTTCTGCCGCTGTTACTTCAAGGTCGGTTTTGAAACATCCCTCAGTATGATCAGCACAGCTCTTTCTGTCCTCCTTATACCGACACCCTTGAACACGTCTTGCTCTTTTGCCCCAAATATAATAGCTTTACGCCCGGTTTTTCTGCCTTAACCTCGGTGGGGTTATCGGCCCTTTCTACCGATCCAAAAATGATTGGGTCTTTTTTGCTTAATAACCCTGAAGTTGAGATAACTGAAGCTGCAGTCAAGTTTTCATTATGTGTTCCCTGGCTCTTGTTTATGCTATTTGTTTACCATTGGATTCACCTTTCTTTTTTCATTCTCGTGTTGTAAATGCCTAATAAAGGTCACTGAAACAACAGTCCAGTGCTGTGTGTGCATGTCTGGAAGTATGCCCCCTCTAAAGCCAGTGAGTCTGACTCCCACAATATCAAGCCGAAGCCTTGCTTCCCCGCACCAAAGGACTTAGCAGTAAACCCTGTTGAACACGGCAGACCCTGCTCCCAAGTAAACCTGCGTAGGGCCAGTAAGTCTATGTTGTTGGCAATCTGCAGCCAAACACTTCCTAAAGTAGTTGATAAAAATACATGTGACACGAAATATACTAGATTGATAAAGGGATTCAGTCCAAAATGTTGGCATTGTGGGGGGAAAAACGCAATATATATATACATATGTGGCTGGAATGTAAAGAGGTGAAACGATTATGAGATCAGGTTATAGGGTATAGAGAGAAATATGTAAAAGTTAAGATATCGGTAAATATAGATCTACTGGTCATGGGTATAAAGGAAAATAAAACTATAGAACAACGGAGAAAAACACTTCATAAAATGATGATAAGAGCAGCCCACGCAGTAATTGCGCTGGGATGGAACGACAAAAAGATATGGACAATACAGAAACGGTTAGAATATGTATGGGAACAAAAACAATTAGAAAATTTTGAAATAATGTCAAGAAACCAAGTATGGTACGAAAAACGAATGGATATGATGAAGATTTGGACTGAATTTGTAGAGTGGAGAAGCCAGAATCAATGAGGACAGATGGGAGAAGAGAGGAGAACGGATGAACCTGCTGCTGCACACTTAAAGAACAAAAAGAAAGGATTCTAGGGGTGGGAGGGGAAAAGAGGGGGGAAAGTATATTATGGATGTAATATAATAATGAAATATGTTTGTAAGAGTGATCCAAATATACCAATAAAAAATTATAACCCCCCCCCATATATACTAGATTACGTGTAACCCTGTTTGAGAACACCCAGACCCTCGTAATCCCAAACCTTTGGCGACTTCTTCTTTTTCTCTTTGATGTAGTCATCCTCCGATTCCGAGGCCTGCCGAAACTGCAGGGTCCCAGAGTTGATGTAAAACCCTCCGTACTTGGTGGTTAGAGAAGCCGGAACATGCTCGTCGTACTGGGAATTAAAAAAAGAGAGATCAGCTGATGTTCTTGCGGGGTTTCTCTAAGTGCACAAGTGGCTAGAGGGCAGGCCTGGAATCGTCACATCACTGAATGCCAGAGTCTTATACACACGTCGCGCTCTGCAAGGATGAACTGGAGTGACCCTTCCCTTGGCTCTGCTAACTACACCTTGGAGCTGTTAAGAGTCTGATACCATTTGCCTTGCCCCCTTGCTTTCAATTCTGTCACAACAGCTCCTGTCATCAGATCTATTTTTATATCCAGACATGTTTCATTGGAACGCTGGTAACAAGGGAATGAACGAACAAGCTCTAAGCACAAGCCAACATTCCTTTCTCATGGGCTCTGGGTTCCACAAGCTCACAGCAAGAGGAAAGTGGTAGTTGCGGTCCACGTAGAACCAAGATCCAGGTAGATTTTGCACAGCAGGCAAACAGAGGGTCAGCGCTCTGCTGCGACAGGAAATGCTCTTAAGAGTCAGGCCTCTGTGGCAGCGGGTGACACCCCTACCTGGAACTTTCAATCCCATCACCTGCATGGTGGAGGGGTCAGGGGCTCAGTTGTTGGAAGTCCAAGGCCTCCACTCGCTACTTACAGCTTCCGAATTATCAATGAAGGAGTCGGATTCATCGTAGCCATATCCCAAGTCAATCAGATCCTGAATGCGGTCTTTCCTGCGTTTTTTCCCGCCCTGAAACGAGACAGGCCGTTCTTAACCAAGGAATGCTGCACAGGACAAAGCAAGCAAGAATTCCCCCAACTGCTAAATGTGCTTTCCCTAAAACCCCAGACTGGTGCTCAAGACAGCCATGCGTGCCTGAAATGGGAGTTGTAGGATCCCGTTGTCCACCATCCCCTCGCCTACTACGGGTAATTTTAATCTGAGGCTGATTCTGCATGGGCCAAAAACAGTGGTGTGGAAATGGTATAAACCCTTTTACACTGTTTTAAACCCTTTTACGCTGTTTTCACACCGCTGTTTTTGGCTCATGCGGAATGAGCCTAAGATTGCTTGACTCAGTTTCATTGTTTATCTGCACTGGGCAACGGGAAACAGCCTTCTGCACTGTTCCCAGTGCCCTCGCACACGGCTCTCGGTTTGCGCCTGCTACGATCCCGCCATTAAGATACACACAATCTTCTTCATAGGTTTGACAGCAGTGATCAGAAATACTTTAGAAAGGGAGCTTCCCCAGGTAAGAGAGGCAGGAAAAAAAAAACACCACCGTACGTATTTCTCTTCAAACTTCCTGGCAAGGGCCTCCACTCTGTGCCGCTCTCTGTCCTCATCGTTGAAAGGATCCACAAGGTCTTTTTTCTGGAGGACGAGGGGGAACAATGGAAAGAGAATCAACAAAATCCATCAAGGTACCACACTGAGAAGCCGCTTGTTCCCAGAGGGCCAGAGAGGACGGGCTGAGCAGGCAAGTTCCGCTTCACGCTCCAAATTTAAACAACTGTATTTCTGAGGAGTTGTTTTAAACCTCAGGAATATGCTGGCCTCCACAGCCACTGCAAGCTGAGGGCAAGGCACGGGTTCTCTCTTGTAGGATCCGCCTGCCTCTATTTAGTGCTACGTATCAGGACAGCCTTGCTAGGTTTGTCCTTGCACTGCACAGACTACAACAATCTGGGCAACTTCCAGCTGCAGCACAATGTAGCCTGCCAGGTTGGGGCTTGAGCATTAAGGTCCCCCATGAGAACAGACATTTTGCAGAGTATACAGAGACAGGTTATTGAAGAATTCACATTTGAAATAGAACCAATCTACGTTGCTGCTAGCCTGACCAAACAGGGAATAGCAAGGCAAGTTGCTGGGAGCAGGAACTATAGAATCATAGAGTTGGAAGGGACCCAAGGGCCAAGTCCAACCCCCTGCAATGCAGGAACACATAATCAAAGCATCCCTGACAGATGGCCATCCAGCCTCTGTTTAAAAACCTCCAAAGGAGGAGACTCCACCACCCTCTGAGGCAGTCTATTCCACTGTTGAACAGTCCTGACTGTCAGGAAGTTCTTCCTAATGTTTACGTGGAATCTCCTTTCCTTCCCCTTGAACCCAGTATTCCTGGTCCTAATCTCTGGAGCAGCAGAAAACAAGCTTGACTCCCTCACCAACATGACATCCCTTCAAATATCGAAACATGGTTATCATGCCACCTCTTAACCTTCTCTTCACCAAACTAAACATACCAGGAGGGAAGGACATGAAGCCAAAAGGCGTTTTTAGAGAGATAGGCCAGGAGAAACACAGAGAGTCACTAGAGCTTCAGAGAAGGGCATTTTGAAGGAAGCCCAGGTGATGCTGTGTGCAAAGGAAAACACAAGAAATATTGGCTTCAAATGGGCAAAGGGGGTATTGTGTGTGCACTGGAATGGGAACACTACCCAGAAGTGAGAGCCCAGGACTCTGACTCAGAAGCCAGATAGGAAGCTTTTTTGGTACAAGAACATCAAGCCACACCTAGGTTTGACCAAACTGTGGTTTAACAGACTGTCTGAATGCAGCTCTGGTATCAGAAAGAGTCAAGGCTGGAGAACTGGGAGCCGCAGACCGCTTCCCACATGCAACCTCACGTACCTTTTCTCCTGTAGAACCGCTTTTCCCTTTCCCGCGCGTATTCCTCAGCAGTTCGGGGTAGAAGAATTCAGGGCAACGCTTGTGGTCCGGCTCAAAAAGGGTGAGGGAGATGCGAACCGCGGCAGCTGTTGGCTCGGGCTCCTGGGGGGGCTCTGTTCCTGTGAGGTCCTCTCGGCGAGGTTTTTTCAACAGCGGGGTGCCCAAGGGGCCTGGCAGAGAAGTGAGCTGGACCCTGTGGGGTTCCGTCATGACTACACCGACGTCGTCGTCACCCTCACGGCATGGCCATCAGTCTGTACCGACAGCCAAATGTAAACATAGCCCTGAGGATCTCACCATTAAACATACGGACAGATCTCAAGTGTGCCAAACAACACACAGCTGCTAGATTCCTCCTTTTATTTTCAAAATACAAGGATCTCTGGCTTTGTCAAAGGTCAAGAATCCCATAGTAGCTGTTCACGGGCTACTGTATGCCCCTGAATGTTACAATCTTAACAAAGTACAGAAAACCCAGCAGAGAGAGAAAGACTTTTCTAAACAGGGCAGCTTTGACAGAATTGGTTCCTATGCAACCTTGGCTCCAAAGATCAGCCTGGGCTATGTCACCTTGCCTTGGAGCATTCCCCATACCGGGGCTTAGCATGACGCAAAGGACCCTGAACGCATGTGTTCAGGATGTCCGCCAGGCCAGACGCAGGGCTTCTCATGTCCGAGTCCCAATTAATCCGATTCACTGCTGGAAACATCCTTCCACAGGTGCTTCTTCATGTTTTTACCTGTAAAAGAAAACCAAAAATTCCAGCCACCAAAAAGCAGGACAAAACACGCAGGTCTCCCCTTAACATGGACTCCAATGCAATATTCTTCCAGTTAATAAACCACTGATTGGCATGGGCAGAAACAGTAACTGCATGCGCACGAAAGGCCCAAACAGTCAGGAACTGTTCAGAAGTCATACATGTGTCATCGTTAGCTGTAGGGGGGAAATAAGAAATGAATGTCGCTACTGTGTTGTTTTCGAGTCATCCCTGGGACAGCTAGGCTGATGCAGGTGGAAACCGAAGAATCTTGGGTCTTGATCCCGAAAGCAAATTTTATCTGTGCGGCTAGCAGTGACACACAGGGTATGGGGCAATCCAATGCTGCATGAATAACCAATAGAACTTCAACACTCTCCTTCTGTATATATAGAAGGAAAGAAAGTGTTAAAGTTCTGTTAGTAAGGGTGTGTGTGCGTATGTATAACATTTGCACTATGCAAAAAAAGAGAAAGAAAATAATTTAGATGTTCCCTCACCAACGTGACATCCCCTAGGCAGATCCAGGTGGAAACAGAAGAATCTTGGCTCTGGAAACAGACGTAGGTGGAAATAGAATAATCTGGATCAAGACCCAGAAAGTGAATTTTATATATAAAAAGGAGAGTGTTCTCTTAGTAAGGTGTACAGCATTTGTACCATGCAATAAAAAGAAAGAAAATAATTTAGATGTTCCACCCTCTATGTCCTTTAGTAATGTTGACATGAGACAAAATGTTTGCCATGGGGACTTCCCTTGTTTTCCCCAGGCAAAAAGCAGACAAACATCATACCTGAGAGAATACAGTATTTGTGTGCATTGTCTCCTTGGGGTTACTGATTTCAGAATAATTAACCCTCGAGGAGCAAGGCTGGTGCTTCGGCATGGAAAGAAAGCGTTAGTACCGATCATAACAAATCTGCTTCAGGTCACTGACTTTGGATAACAAGAAACACTTGAAAGTGCTGCTATATACAGTTAACAGGCACAGCACCCCAACCCAAGCACCAAGGCCCAATCCAGCCTTGGAAAATCATCATGCCTGTAATAAAGAACAGTGTTCACAGAGCACCTAGACATCATACAGACTTGTGTTACTACAGAAAATCAGTCACCCTCTTGGTGGACAGCTCAAAAATCTCTTCTGTGGTTCTGCTTTTGTGCATGGTCTGTGCGAGCCAACAGCAGATGGGGAACCCACCTGACAGGGCTGTTGTCAGGAAAAGCACAAAAAATTTAAATATGGTCCCCAGGAAGTGTTTTCCCACCACCTTTTCGCAACAAAAGCCTGACGTTTGATTGCCTAGAAAAGCTGCAGAAAAAGTGGCACATCAAAGCAGTTCTGAGTAAGCCAGAAAGCCCGCCCAACCCTCCATTCAAACCAAACTGCAGCCTTAATACCTTAAGGCAAGCTGAGCCAGTACCAGCCCATCTATCCACCATACACAGCTAAGGAACATGGACTTGCATGGCTGGGCCTTTAAAGTATTTACAGAGCACTCTGGACATTTGAATGGTGCCCATGCAAGCTATTTTGGTGTAAAGGAATTACTTTGGTGAGTCTGAACAAAGCCCCACATACCCAACACTCTCAGCTTGATGTCCCTGGGAATTCAGAAGCAAGATGGTCCCTCCTTGTTGGGCACCCCATCTAGTGCTCAGGGGTAGACTGCCTTTCTAAATGGAGGTTTCACTTAGTAATTCCCCTCTCTCCAATTTCCAACCACCATCAGGCCAATCATACAGTCTGTGATTTTAGCTCCTGCCTTTCACAGTGCTTCAGTTGCAGCACCTTTCTGACAAATAAGTCACTTTGAAAACATCCCGCTAGTCAGACTCAGTCTATCTCCAGCTATGTTCTTCCAGACACCCCCAAGAAGCTTCAAACAAGCTAGAGTCCTTTCCCATACCCTTATCTCTGAGCCTCCCAGTACTTAAGATACCCTGCTTCTGCATATGGAAGCTCCATCAAAAGCCGATGGAGGAAAACAAGCCGTTGAGCAAAAACTGACCCGCTACAACTCCATCCATGGGCATTACAAGTAAGGGGGGAGCAGAGGCAGTCTGCCATTGCCTTCCTCTGCTCATAGCTCCCACGTCCTGGCAAGGCAGGCATATTCAGGCTGAAAGTAGATGATGCAACGCAAACCACTAAACTAACAAGATTGGTTGAGCTTCTGTAGGTCACAACCTACTTTGTCAAACAGATGGGTGTTGCATAACTCACACAGCGGGGAGTCTTTGTACGAATTATACTGTATGAATCTTACCATTCCTGTGCATAAACACAATCCAGGTCCTTCCTTAGGAAATCTTTCCAGGTCTATTTAAACTACACTCATGCCATGACCAAACAGCCTCCCTTTCAGGAACCCTATACTTCACCCTTCAGGACCTGGTATACTACACCTGCAACTGGAAGCTCCACTTAAGGCTGTCAGAGAATGACAGCTCCAATTAAGGCTGTCAGAAATTGACAGCTCTGCCACCTAAATGGATCAGATACAGTGCTCCTGCACATGGAGACTCCACTTAAGGCTGTCAGAAATTGACAGCTTCGCCCCGTAAACGGATCAGATACAGTGCTCCTGCACAACGGAGGCTCCACGAAGCCCCTGCAGAGCTTCCACCCTCTCCCGCAACTTTTAGCTACTCTTAGCAACCACCTTGCTCTGCAGTGCACCACCCCCAACCTGCATGCAGGGGAAGAGGACCAGATCTGACACTGGCTACCTTCTGCGAGGGAACGAGGAGACCCGGCAGCAGCAGGCGAGGCAGGCCGGTCTCGAGGGGCAGAAGAAAGGGTGGTCGAGTGCAGCCAGCCGGCGAGGCAGGCCCCGTTGCCCCTGGTTACGAGGGAGGCGCCCAGCAGTGCCTTTGGGGGAGGATTGTCCCTTCTGCTGCCCCCTACGCGAGCCCGAGCCGCCACTCACCGGCCGTTTATTTCCCCCGCTTTCCGTCAAGCCGCCGCGTTCGAGTCTCCCCTTTTCTCTTTCTCGCGCTCCCTCGTCACGTGGAGAGGGGGAAAAGACAAAAAAAAAAAACCCGAACGCGGACGGCGCGCGAGAGGGTCCGTGACCAGTATCACGTGACAGTGACAAGGCGGACGGACGCCGCGCGCTCCGCCCACCCTACTCTTTCTCTTCCCCGCCCGCACCGCAGCGACGGGGCGGGGGTGGTCTCACATGACAGGGACCGACCAATCGGGCGCGGCGCTATGACTGCCTTGCCTCTGAACGTAGAGAGGGGTCTGCTTTTAGTGCCACTGTGCCAGGGGTCTGTGAAGAGTCAGAATTTGCAAGATCTTTGCGGGGCTGTTGAAAAACACAAGCAAAGCTGTCGTTTCGGGCCCCTACGGGCAACCATCGGAACGCTCGCGTCACGCGCTCGGGAAGCCACCCAATCAGCGAGCGCCTCCCTTCCTTTTGCCCCCCCCCCCGCCCCAGGAGCGTCGCGCGGCTTTGGAATCACGTGCCCTAAGAAGGTGGGGAAACGAGGAGGGCCCGTCCAATCGACGCGCCCTGTCAGTCTCTTCCCCCCCCCCCCCCGCCGTTCCCTCCTTTCTGTTGCTGAGGCATTGTCAGGGGGGCGCGAGCAGGAGTCTCGGCAGCCCTCCCGGCAGCCTTTGCGCTGGAGGAGGAAGTCGCCACAGCGGAAGGAGGAGGAGGAGGAGGAGCGGCTGAGGGGAGAGAAGGGGGGAGGGGCGACGACGGCGACGGTGCCGGCTGGCTCAGGAAGATGGCGGCGGCGGCTACGGCGGCGGTTGCTGCTGCTCCTCCTCCTCCGGTCCCTGTGAACCTGCGGCTTGGCGATCTGGTGTGGTGAGTGTGGAGGAGGCGGCGGGCGAGAGAGAGGGAGGGAGGCCTGGGGCCCGGGTGAAGGGCGGCGCCGCCGCCGTCGGCCCCTCTCCGAGGAGGCAGGGAATAGAGGGGGAGCTGCCCTGAAGGGGGCGGGCCGGGCGTGGCCTGATCCTGGTCAACCTGCAGGCAGCCGGAGAGGCTAAGGTAGGAGGAGGCCTTGTGGTGGGGGGATCGGGGAAAGTCAATTTTGGGGCATATTTCCGTCCACTGATAAAAGATCCTGTGAGATTTACGGAAGGAGTGAAATCTTAAAAAGAGGTAATGGGTGGGGGGTGGGGGCAGTAAACTGAAAAAAAATCTTCGGATCCCTTTAATAACGTTCCTCAAATATTACTTTTGTACTTCCTCACATAAAAAGGCAGCCCACAAAACAACATTTGCAGAAGAATAAAACACAATCCGTTACTCATTTATGTATTATTTGGATTTGATCGCCCACCCCGGAAGGGGCTCTGAGCAGTGTACAGTGCATCCATTAAAACTTATCAATAGAACACAAATTGCAATAACGTAAAACCAAAACCACTAAATTAATACCCTGAAGAATTCAGATGTGACAAGGGTTGGTCAGGAGGACATGTCAGTATGTTAGTGAAAATCCAAGTTGGAGCGTCGTATATTACATTCTATCCCGCCAATCTCCCAAAGGGACTCAAGGTGGCTTACATATAAGCACATAATAAAACAATACAACAAACTAAAAACAACATAAAAATATAAACATTTAAACCAGTTTCTAATGAGATGGCACAAAACCTTCATAAAACATAAAAGAATACATATATGCTGCACTGAGACGAGGCCATACACCAATTATCAGATGGCCATTATACATCAGATGGTGACTTCCAGCTATTCATCTAGGACTGCAGGTTAACTCTAACTTCACTGTGTGCAGTTAACATGTTATTTCTGCAATTTAAAAAAAAGGCTTCTGGTAATTATAATCTGCTGTTTTTTTTGTGTGTTTTTTAAGATTTCAAACCCTGACACTACTTCTCTGTGTGAATAGATTTTCAGAACTTCTTCTGTAAAGAGTTTCCAGTTTTGTGAAAAATTGTCCTGTTATTTCTAAATAATACTGTCAGTTTCGCCGTTTGTAAACTAAACAACTATTATTCCAGCTCAAACATTTACAGAGCTGAGACCCATCTCTTTTCAGAAGCTTTTAATTTGTAGTTTCAGCAGGAGCAGAAGTGGATTTTTTCCCTCTCTATTCCTCTCCTCCAAAAGCCCACTGGAAGATAGTGGAAAGCTATGTTAAGTCTCAGCTGATTTATAGCAATACTAGCAGGTTTCTCATTCCAGACTGAGCTTTTGTGAATGGGGTCAGAGGAACGAGGAGGTAGCTGAAGCTTTTTTTGTGTGTGAATTAAAATCAGTGAAGGTGATGAAGTTTCCCAGGTTTGTGTTTGTGTTCTTGTGCTGGCAACCGAAATGGTCAAAGGTCTGGAATCCATGCCCTACAAAGAGAGATTTAGGGAGCTGGGGATGTTTAGTTTGGTGAAGAGAAGGTTAAGAGGTGACATGATAGCCATGTTTAGATATTTGAAGGGATTTGTTGGTGGGCAAGCTTGTTTTTTGCTGCTCCAGAGACTTGGACCAGGAGTAATGTGTTCAAGGTGGAAGAAAAGAGATTCCACCTAAACATCAGGAAAAACTTCCTGACTGTAAGGGCTATTCTACAGTGGACTACCTCAGAGTGTGGTGGAGTCTCCTTCTTGGGAGGTTTTTAAAGGGAGATTGGATGGCCATCTGTCAGGAGTGCTTTGATTATGTGTTCCTGCATTGCAGGGGGTGGGACTTGATGGCCCTTGGGGTATCTTCCAATTCTATGATTTTATTATTATTACATTACATTTATACCCCACTTTTTTCTGGAAGACTCCAGGCGACTTACAATAAAATCCAAATGGTACAATAAATAGTATAACATTTAAAATATCATGAATACAATTATGATCTTAAGATCTTTTCCTCAAATATCCTTTTGATCAAATCAATGAAAGCTTACATTAGAACAAAAAAGCTCGACCTGTGCCATTTTTTTCAGCCTGAAAGCATTAGAAACTGAACGCTAATTCCTTTGCTTTTGGTGAGGAATTTTAAAAAAGCACACAGACACATTAAAGAGAATGCTGCTGAAGCTACATAGTGATTTGGCTGTTAGGGCTGCAAATCCAGACCCCACTTTTTGAGTTAACCGTCAGGATGGGTAATGTGAGCGGTCGATTGTATTGTTAAATGGAACTTTGGGCAGGGGTCAGAGTGGCTGAGCTGTTGACTTAATTAGGTTAACTAACTTGAGTGAAAATAGATAAGTCCTGTGAGCTATTGTTGTATGTGTCCAATTGTGCTTTTGCCAAGGTTGTCTTTATTTCACTATCCTTAGTTTCAGTGAATGCATAACACAGAACTGCGACTCTTTGGACAACAAATGTGAATATTACATACTGAGGGGCAATCCTGATTTTTCACAGTAACCTTGTCCCTTGGTTTGCCTGCCCTGTTTTGGATGTCTTGAGGGTGAGCGGCAGTGAACCTACTCAAGGTCATGCAGTGTGCATTTAACTGGCAGTGAGAATGGATGGACTTCTAAAGATGGCTCAGTAAGTCCCATTCCTTCTGGCTTTTAGATGGCTTGTTCTTCAGAACTCTCTTGGCCCCGTCGACCTCACACGGTGTCTGTTGTGGGGAGAGGAAGGGAAAAGGAGTTTGTAAGCCACTTTGAGATTCCTTACAGGAGAGAGAGTAAATCCAAACTGTTCTGCATCTTTTGAAAGTCCTCTTCTCTGAAAGCTTGGATCTGTTTGCTCAGAACTGTCGTGCATACAAGTGGCTTTTTTACATTGTTGCAAGTTATGGATGGCTGGTATGTTTCTTTTAGAGATGGTTTTCTACATAAGCTAGGTTTTGTCCTGTGTTTTGTTAAGTACCGTAAATGACCCTGAGCTTTGATGGGGCACAGGTACATCTCCAAAAGCGTAAGTGTTGGCATTTTGTGCAGGTGAATTTGAGTTCAGTAGCACTTTGGAGACCAAGAAAATTTTCAGGGTATGGATGTTTATGAGCCAAAGGCCCCTTTGTCTGGTTCTGTGTGGCATCTCCTAGTCTAAACTCAAGGTGAATAGTCTCTGCGCTTTTGTGAAAGCCAGCCTATGGTGTTGCAGTGTCAATTCTGACCTGTATATGCCAGCTTAATCTGCACTGGAGTGGGGTGGGGGGTTGGTTAAATCATTGATTTAACAAAATTTTATGTCAAGCATTTCTTATAGTTCAGATTTTGATGAGAGATTAGGAGAGATAAGACTTAGAAGTGGCAAGCAAGATCCTGGGTCGGCAGTATTCTGCAAATAAATCTTCTGCCGAGTTGTCACAGGTGCATTGCCGGATGAATGGAGCCAGTCTGTTCTGAACTCTGTTGTGAGCCACCCGGAAGGGGTTTTCTGTCTTCCTGTGAGACTGCAGGAAGTACAAGTAGCACAATTAGTGTTTTTGTTGCCTCCCCTGTGTCCAAATTCCTGTTTAAAAGTCATGTGACTAGCTGGTCATAATTTACACATATTTAGCTGCTGCCTTTCCTCTGATTTCTAGATTGGGGTCACAATTATGTGTGACTTTTCCCTCCGCACATAATGGCATGTGGCCCCTCTCCCCATTGCAGATTTTTTAAATAAGAGAACTGTCCCATGTAATCCGGTGGGTAGATTATTCAGGTTTGCATGGCCTTGAAGTCTGAATATGAAGCTGAATAGGAACCAAACTGCTTTAGTCAGCTCTTCAGGAAGTATCAAGAAGTCGGAGTTGCTACAGATGTCTACCTTTCCTTGGGCTTTTTAATGTTGCATCTGCTCCTAGGAGGTTTGTAACCAGGACTACAAATATGCCCTGTTTGCCTGTGGCAAGTCTGAACTGCCTTCTAGAAACCCAGAGTGAGCAACTTTACAAACATGGTGTGTGTGGAGGGGGTTGTGTTTGTACTTTTTCTTGTGCTATTTGTTTTAAGTGCTCAAAAGATTAATACTGCTGTGTGTGGGAAGGTGATCTAGTAAAAACATGCATGGGCCAGTATATTTTTTTCCCCAGAGACATTTGCAAAACTTCTTGATAGCCTGGGAGGCCTTGAAGGAGGCTCCAGCAGTCCTAGGGATGGCCCAGCCGCATTGATTCATCGAATCATCGAGTTGGAAGAGACCCCAACGTCCATCAAGTCCAACCCCCTGCCATGCAGGAGTAAACAATCATAACACCCTTGAGAGATGGCCATCCAGCCTCTGTTATAAAATCTCTGCAGAAGGAGACTCCACCATCCTTGGAGGCAGCATATCCCAGAGTCAAACAGCCCTTACCATTAGGAAGTTTTTCCTGATGTTTAGGTGGAATCTCTTTTCCTGTACCTTGAATCCATTACTCCTTGTCCTGGTCTCTGGAGCAGCAGAAAACAAGCTTGCTCCACCTTGAACGTGACATCCCTTCAAATATTTAAACGTGGTTGTCGTCTCACCCCTTAACATACCCAGCTTCCTAAGTCTCATAGGGCCTGGAATCCAGACCTTTTACCATTTTGGTAGCCTTCTTCTGGACCCATTCCATCTTGTCAATATCCTTCTTGAATTGTGATGCCCAAAACTGGCCATAGGTTTCCAGGTGAGATCTGATCAATGCAGAAATAGAGTGGTACTGTCACATCCCTGGATCTAGACACTATATTCTTGCTGATGTAACCCAGCTCAGAGAGTCATGTGCTGACCTTCCACGTAGTCTGGCTGAAGTAGATTTTGGTTTTCTCGTCTAGCAGAACTGAGCAATGGAATTATGTTGCTCTTTTTTTCACTCGTTGTCTGAATTCTGGTTTTTCCCCAGGGGGAAGCTGGGAAGATATCCTCCTTGGCCAGGAAAGGTAGGTTCCCTTCAGCATATACTTCCGTTGATTTTTTTGTCTTCACCTTATCGTTTTGGTGTGGATGTTTCCGTTAACGTCTAATCCTTTGATGCTAACTCCCCCACGCTGGCTCCCTGATTGGTTCCGGTACTTCCCAAAACTGAGCGTGGTTTAGATGCAGGCAAGGGGACCCTGTTGTAATAGCTCTGGTAGCCAGGGATCTAGACCGCTGACTCACTCAACACAAACTACTCCCACTGATTGAAACCTTCCTTTACTCACTAAGCATTTTCTGCAAGCTTTTTTCCTAACTTTGTTCCAAAATGGGGGGGGGGGGGGGGGAGCATTGGCCCTTAGAGAAATCCAGGCCTCACCTGCTGCAGACCGTACCTAACTGCCGCTTCTCCTTTTTTCCTCACCAGATTGTTAATCCACCTAAAGACCTAAAGAAGCCCCGTGGGAAGAAGTGCTTCTTTGTCAAGTTTTTTGGGACTGAAGATCAGTACGTATAAGCTTCTTTTTCTGCTTGGTAAAGCTTCCGGGGCCTTTGTGGGAAAAACCTGTGCTGGCTGGCATTGCCACAACGTCCTGTGAAAAATTGTCTGAAGTGTCAGCCGGCCATTAGAACCATCTTAAAGTTGTCATTTGGGCAGGGCTGAAGGAACCTGGGTCATCTAAAAGTGTCCAGCTGCCTCCTAAGATGCCGTGTCAAGGATAAATGTTTGTTTCGTTCTGGTAGCCGAATTTGGAGGAGTGGGGCGCTTGACATAACACAGCTGATGTCAAAAATCATGAACGGGTCAACTGGTAGCCTGGGAGTGCTCGCTCAGTGTTGGGAATTACGAAGAAAGATGTTGACTGCTGTGTCATGTTGTCTTTGTATAAATCTGTGGTATTGCTGTATTTGGGGTGGGGTTGTGGTTACCCTACTTGCCCACATGCCCTGATCATAGGCTTCCGAGAACCATTTGGCTGGTTCTTCCGCAAAACAAGAGGCAGGACTTGGTGTCCTCTTAATTTGATCCATCCAAGCTGCAGTATTCAGAGGGTGCGATTTGATCCCTTGGCGGCAATTTGCTGATGCCTTCCTTGTAGTCTTATCTGCATCTGGCTCATGCAAGTGACCCAAGCTGCGTGATGAAGGGGACACATTCAGCAAACAGAGTGTGTCTGTATTTGCTTTATATGTAGTTTTTGGATTGTGCCTTCTGGGCTTGTGCCTCGCTGGCTGCCATAAACAAGGAAGCTGTGTCCAGGATTTGAATAACTGTGAAAGTAGCAGACAATGTTGTAGATGAAATGGCGTTTAATGAGTCTTAGAGCAGTTTCTATATCTTGTTGAGTCTGTGGACAGTACTGAGATTTCTGAGCGTAATAAAATGGCTTCCACCAAATAGCTCCCCTCAGAGGCAGTCGCAATATTTGGTGGTTCAAAGCAAACACCACCCTCTGACGGAGGCAGCTGTGTCTGCATGGGTATTTCCTGCTGAGCTAAAAGTGATACCTCCTGTGGTCTCCTGGGGGGGCCCCCTCCCACTCCACAGAGGCTGAGCTCTTTGCTTGGGGGAAGAAGCATTTCAGGGGAGGCACCAGAGAACACCCCAGTGGGCAATATTTCAGCAGTGGGCTCCATGTTGCCTGCTGCTGCCCAAGAGCAGGCTATTGAAAACTGCGGGGCTTTTTTTGCAAAAGAGGGCCAAATAGCTGGAGTGGTTTTTGGGCCCAGTTTAGACCAGCAAGCGGATTGCAGGTGGAATCACGAATGCAACTGAATGTATCCTTTGGGCGGGATGCGCATCAGCAGGCGGCGGAGGTCAGCGGAAGAGCGCACAGGAGATCTGTCAATAATGGGCGGTTGGGTGATTCTGCTTCCACTGAGCAACTAAATAGCTCAAGAATGGATTTTTGGCCTCCTATATCAAGAAGAAAAGAACAGATGTAAGCAGAGCTGTCATTATTTCAGTGGAGCAAAGAACACTGCGTTAGGGGGGGAAATGGAGCTTCCTGAGAACAATTGTGGTCTTTTCTTCTTTTTTTAAGCCAGTTTCTCATTTTTAAGATTATAAAACTTATTTTTAAAGGTATCTGTGTAAGTAATGTCTGGGCTAAGTTTTTGGGGGTGCCCCGCTGGGGTACCCCACTGTGTTCCATATGCTGTTCCGTGTCTTGAATCAGGACAGCACTTGTTGGAAACCAGAGCGTGGATGACCACTTTAAAATTCTGGTCCCATCTTTGCTTTAATACTGAAGCTGAAAGCCTCACCTATTTAGCCCTCTCTGAACTTCAGTCCTCCAAATGGTGGAAATGTAAAGAGGCCAAAATAACCTCTTTAGGTCTCTCCTTAGAAACCCTTTTAAAGCCCCTTTTAAAGCTATCCAGGTTAGCGGCCATCACCACCTCCTGTGGCAACATATTCCAAACACCAACCACACATTACGTGAAGAAATGTCTCCTTTTATTAGTCCCAATTCTTCCCACCCAGCATTTTCAATGTATGCCCCCTGGTTTTGGTATTGTGAGAAAGTTTGCAATTCAGGAAGAGCCATGGGGCAGAATTCCCCACATTGACAATTAATTTAAGTTTGGTACCTCCTTTTTAATTATGTAGAAGATTGTGCATTAGGATCCATTTTGCTGGTGTTGTGGTCTCGTGCTTTGAACTAAAGGGATTACCGCTTTGCAGATTAGAGCATCCCCAGCTGGTTGTCACCATCTTGCACAAAACACACGCGTTGTTTTAATATCTTCCTTCCTTCCCTTGTTTCCCATTCCCTGCGCCTTGCCACTCGCCAAGGCTAAAACTAATCCAGCGTTCTCTTAATCTCGACTTGCAAAGGCACTTTAAATTAGTGTTGCTTACTTCTTTGAAAGAATTCGAAGTAGCTTCAGGAAAACAGTTGAAGTACACTTAATGAAACCCAGGCGAGCTGCACGCCCTCAGTCTTCATCTCGATGCAGAAAATAAAAAACCGCTGGAGATTAATACCATTCAGGTCAGATACACTCTGGGGGAAAAAGCGCAGATTTGTGTGCTCTGCGAAATGATAGAATTGAGGGGGAGGGAGTCTGGAAGGCTGTTCCACAGTGTTGGAGCCCTAACTGAGAGAAAACAAGCTTTGCCTGGAACCAGCCACTCTTGGTGGATTGAGGACATGGCTGGAAGAGATTATGGGGCTGCTCTGAATAATTGAGCAGGCAGCTGTAGGGGAGAGGGGACCTTCTAGGTTCTGCATCGTGTTTACGATGGGAATCTTGGCTGGGGACAATGCAGACGGAGCCTCAAACGACAGGATCGGGAATTCCTTGATTGAAAATGCTGGGGGGAAGAATTATGACTAATCAAAGGAAACATTTCTTCACGCAACACATGGTCGGTGTTTGGGATGTGCTGCCACAGGAGGTGGTGATGGCCACTAACCTGGACAGCTTTAAAAGGGGCTTGGACAGATTGATGGAGGAGAAGTCGATCTATGGCTACCAATCTTGATCTGAGATTGCAAATGCCTTAGTTCAGTTTAGTTTATTCAATTTATATCCTGCCTTCCCCCGAAGGGCTCAGGGCGGCGCACAACAATAGTATAAGTAACAATATCAAGGTCTCATTTTCAAACAATTGTCACAGCACTAAAACTGATATCAAAAAGCCTTTAATGGAGAGTTGAGGTGGGAGAAGCTGAATTGATATATATGTCGAGCACTATTCTCAGTTTTTTATACTGTAATAAAAAGAGGCTTAAGAGAAAAAAATTGAATGTACATAGGTAGACGGCAACCGTATATGGATTTGTTTTCCGATATTTGGGGACGTTTTTAGAAACTGATGCCTAGATTTGTTGTTACGGATATCACCACTCCACGTTTATTAACGTACCACCGTTTTCTCGTCAATATCGTTGCGGTCGTTTACTGTTTAATCGATGCTAGGTGTATTTTTTCCTTCAGAGGAAATGGTATTGTTTATATTTTCTGTTCTTTTCTTTCTGCTAAAATCGCTGGAATAGTTCCAACAACCAACAGTCACATTGCTGGCAGGGAGAAGAATTAGAAGCTCTCGCAGCAAAGAGAACCAGTAAACAAGTGCAGCAGCACGAGCCAGAGACAGGCCACATGCTGGTGCCTCAGCTCACAGCAACCTGAGCTGAAGCGCCAGGAAATGTGTGAGGGGCAGTGGAGGTCACAGCTGCATTGTGCGGCTGCGCTAGTTGCCTGCATTCTTATTTTAACTCTACTTCCCTTTAGCTCACGTTCTGTGACATACATAGCTGCTCTGCCATTGTTCTTTTTCATGAGCCCGATCCAGCTAGGGAGATGGAAAATGAGCTGCGTGCTCAGTGAGATTTGGACCTTCCCCTTCCGGGTTCGGGTTCAACGCGCTGCGTGACTTTGCTTTTCCCATTTGGCTTGTTCCTATGCCAGTAAGAAAGATGTGACGGCTCTTTTCCACTCCGTGGCATTGTGTGTGAGAAACTGTGCTTGAAAGAAAGCGCTCTGTCGGTTTCTTTCCAAGAAGACAAAAAGCTAGCTTACATTTCATTTATTTAACCCGCCCCTCCCCCCAACTTCCACGTGGTTCTCAAGGCAGTTTGTAATCTTGAATAAGCTAGAGTTTCAACAGAGCAACATAAAATCTCTACAGGCATCAAATAAATAGGCATAGTACAACAGCACTAAAACTCAACTGCAAGAAGAAGAAGAGTTGGATTTATATCCTTCCTTTCTCTCCTATAGGAGGCTCAAAGGAGCTCACAAACTCCCCCTTCACAACAGACACCCTGTGAGGTAGGTGGTCTGAGAGAGCTCTGAAGAACTGTGACTAGCCCAAGGTCACCCAGCTGGCGTGTGTTGGAGTGCACAGGCTAATCTGAATTCCCCAGATAAGCCTCCACAGCTCAGGCGGCAGAGCGGGGAATCAAACCCACTTCCTCCAGATTAGAGTACACCTGCTCTTAACCACTACACCACTGGTGCTCCATTTCACTACAAAGTGAAACGTAAATTGCTTAAAAGAAGAAAAAGGGTTTAGATTTACACCCCACTTTTCTCAACCGCAAGCAGTCTCAAAGCGGCTTACAAAGTCCCTCCCTTCCTCTCCCCGCAACAGACTCCTTGTGAGGTAGGTGGGACTGAGAGAGTTCGGAGAGGACTTGGACTAGCCCCAGGACAGCGAGCAGGCTTCATGGGGAGGAGCAGGGAAACAAACCCAGTTCACCACATTGGAGTCTGACACTCACATGCAGGAGTTATTGCACGTTTGTTTTGTAGAAATTATGAGCTACATTCCTGCATGTCTTGACTAGATAATAGCTGCTAAGTTCTGGATCGAAGAAAGCTTCTAGAACGTTTTCAAAGGTAGCCCTGCATACAGTGTGTAGCACCGATTTCAACTGGATGGGCAGAGTTGATATACGCTTCAAATTTTCTTCTTGTGACCAGAGATGAGACAGCAGTAAATACTGATGGATCTTGCTAGGCTAAGTGAACGCTGCATAACGACCCTACCATAAGAAATCCAGCCATAAGAAATCCAGCCAAGCAACTGCTTTTTAAAGGTTTTGAGCCAGGAATTGTTCATTCGTTCCCCTTGTTCTTGCTGTCTGCTTAAAACTCTGGCTGCTTCTTATTATTGAAAGCTATAGAAGCCATTTTTAAGAGCATTAATTTGTCTAGCAACTCAAGTAGCAGCTGGCAACCTGGGGAGATTTGGGGCTTTCCTTTGAACATTCCCAACTCTGACATTTCCAAAACATAAGTGTGTACTGGGTATTGTGAAATGCCAGGCAGACTGCGGAAGCAGCCAAGGATCTTGCAAGGATGTGATAGCCGAAAAGCATTTGTGCAGTGGCCTACTTTGATCCGTGGAGAGAGAAAGACGGACGGAAGGCATATCGGCAGTTGCTAGTCAAGCCGCACAATATTCAAAAAGCAAACCACACAAGTGTCAAAAGCTCACAGTAAGCATGCATGAGAAGTTTAACTTGCAGGACAATTAAATGCGGCAATTATCATGCCCGCTTCAAGCCTGCTTAGGTACAGGCTCTGCGCAGAGAGACTGAAGAACGTGGGATTTACTGCAGAATTCATCTTTCTGACACTGTTCAGTTTGTTTAAAAAAACAACCCAACTTTCTAGCTCTTCTTTCTGCAAATATAAATTTGGGGCTGATGCCTTGGGAGATCTGGGAGCTTCTCATATTTAATACAGTATGCAAAATAACAGGAAGTGCACGTTTTTGAGATAAGCGCAGATAGCAGAATTCAGCTTGTCTTGATGCGGGGGGCTCGGTGTCCGTGCTAAGAAGAAGAAGAGTAAGAGTTTGGATTTGTATCCCCCCTTTTTCTCCTGTAAAGAGACTCAAAGGGGCTTACAATCTCCTTTCCCTTCCACCCCCCCCCCAACAAACTGTGAGGTAAGTGGGGCTGAGAGAGCGCCGAAAAACTGTGACTAGCCCAAGGTCACCCAGCTGGCATGTGTTGGAGTGCACAAGCTAATCTGGTTCCCCAGATAAGCCTCCACAGTTCAAGTGGCAGAGCGGGGAATCAAACCCGGTTCTCCAGATCAGAGTGCACTATACCACGCTGGCTCTCACAGCAAGGTACATCAAGAAGTGCAAGAGAGCGTTTTAAATAATATGATGGTATATCTGTTAGCGAAGCGAATAGCCTGGAGTAGCCCATTGTCATTACTGCTTGGAAGCCAAGCAGAGAGTCCACTGAGGAAGATGGGAGGTTGTTATGCAGAAGAAGCCAGTGGACTCTACCTCTGCTCTTTTTGTGCCTTGGGGAAAAAACACATGATCCTGGGGTCACTACAAGTCAGTTGCAACCTGATGACACACAATGATTAACCCTAACTTGAATGACCCAGTCTAGCCCAATGTGGGAGATGACCAAGGATGTCAGGGTTGCTGTGCAGAGGCAAGCAATGGCAAACCACCAGCGTGGCGTAGAGGTTAAGAGCAGGTGCACTCTAATCTGGAGAACCGGGCTTGATTTCCCGCTCTGCCACTTGAGCTATGGAGGAACCAGATTAACCTGTGCACTCCCAACACACGCCAGCTGGGTGACCTTGGACTAGTCACAGTTTTTCAGAGCATTCTCAGCCCCACCCACCTCACAGGGTTTTTGTTGTGGGGGGGAGGGAAAGGAGCTTCTAAGCCCCTTTGAGTCTCCTTACAGGAGAGAAAGGTGGGATATAAATCCAAGCTCTTCTTATTCTTTTCATCTTTTGCCTTGAAAACCCCATGAGTTGGAATTTGATGAGGTGGCTTGATTTGTGCGTGGCTCAGTGACATGTTTTCCCTTTATATCTGCTGGTTGTCAAGGCTTTATTGAACATTGTTGGTTGGCACAATTGTGCCATCATTAATGTCAGCACATGTGCCTATATAACACAGTTCCTGCATCTGTGAAAAAGACAGAACCAAGGGTGGCATGAAGTGGAACAGATACTTGCAGAGTTCTTTCGCCAACAAAGATTAAGGGAAAATCGTAGGATTTCTGTGGACTGCAAACTGCGTGCGTTTTAGTTCTTTTAAACGAAGAATGCCAGACGTCTGTGGACATTGGTAGTCCTTTGAGGCCAGAGCTCAAAGCGGGAGGAGAATGAGATGATCTCACTGGTGTTGCAGAATTTAATTGATGTCCCTTTTCAAATTGCGGTGCTTAAAAGTCTTTGGGAATTCTGTGGCTAGCGTATTGGTTCACGGCCAACTGTTAACATCCCGCAAACGGGCTGTCACGATTTTGCTTCCAAGAGATGCTGTAGGGACAGTTTATTCACGTAGGAGAAGCAGCATGTATAATTTAAAGAAGCGAATGGGAAGTATCAGCAAACATAGAAGCAGCACATTTTAATGACGGCAGCTGACTATTCCAGTGCAGGAACGTCAAGAGCATCGTTTGGGGCGAAAGGTTATTTTTAATACAATGTTTGGCAAAATAATTAGTTAAAGTTGGGTGTGATGAGGTGGTGTACATGAATGATAATCATTCTCTGAAAATATTTGGAGCAGGGGTCAGCAACCTTTACCACCCAAAGAGCCAGTTGGACCCATTTTCCACAGCCCCGAAGATCTACGGAGCCGCCTCCGGTTCAGCCCCTCCACTCACCTTTCCTTCCAGTGCTGGGAATGGAGGCACTGGGCAGGGAAACCCTCCGTGGGGCAGAGGGGGGATGGCAGCTGCAGGAGGCAGCGGTGTCGGGCAGGGAAACTCCCTCTGCCCGACGTAGCAGGCAGCCGCCTGCTTCGTGGTTCAGAGGGGGGATGACGGCTGCTCTAGAGGGACGTGTCCTGGTCCAGCTGAAGCTGCATGTGCATGGATCCAGGTTTTAAAACCTGGACCCGTGGCAGGTACAGATGTGTGGGGGAGGGGGCTTGATGACTAAAGGACTAAAAAAGTCCTTGAGGGCCCAATCCGCTTGCAGGAAGGTGTCTGGCAGAGTTGCTGTTGCTAAGAAGATAGTGTAGCGAGGAATACACTCTGTGCAGAGTTAGTCCAATCTTCTTGAATTCTTGGCACCACAATTCCAGAAGGATATTGACAAGCTGGAACGGGTCCAGAGGGGGGCAACCAAAATGGTGAAAGGTCTGGAATTCATGCCCTACGAGGAGAGACTTAGAGAGCTGGGGATGTTTAGTTTGGTGAAGAGAAGGTTAAGAGGTGACATGATAGCCCTGTTTAGATATTTGAAGGGATGTCCTATTGGTGAGGGAGCAAGCTTGTTTTCTGCTGCTCCAGAGACTAGGACCAGGAGTAATGGGCTCCATGTGAAGGAAAAGAGATTCCATCTAAACATCAGGAAAAATGTCCTGACAGTCAGGCCTATTCGAGAATGTATTAGAATGTGGTGGAGTCTTCTTCTTTGGAGTTTTTTAAAGAGAGGCTGAATGGCCATCTGTCAGTAGTGCTTTGACAGAATTGCAGAGGATTGAACTTGATAGCCCTAGTTCCTGAATTGCAGGGGATTGAACTTGATAGCCTTTGGGGGTCTCCTCCAACTCTATCATTCTATGAATCTAAGCCCATTGATTTCAGTGGACATTAACTGGAGAGGCTCTGTGTAGGACTGCATTGATAGCGCACCACTTGTAGAAGCCTGTCTGCGCAACGGGGCTCCTGTAGAAGGCTCTGATTACCCTTAACAGCGCAATAGCCATTTGTTTGAAAACAAGGGTGTTGGTTGGGTGGGGCCGCTTGCTTGATTGCAGGGGGTCTCTGCTAGGAGCCCCAGCGCTGCGTGTTTGATAGGCAGCAGGGTGCTTTGGTTTCTCTTCCCAGTGCTTGGATTAAGGTGGAGCAGCTGAAGCCGTACCATGCCCACAAAGAAGAGATGATCAAAATCAACAAAGGCAAGAGGTTCCAGCAGGCTGTGGACGCCGTGGAAGAATTCCTCAAGAAAGCCAAAGGCAAGGATCAGGTGAGTGTTTCCAGGGGGTCCAAGCCCTCAGCGCCATGGAGGCAGATGGCTAGAGAGGGCACGTGGCTGGTGATTGTCTCCAGGGGTCCAGGAGGGTTTGCAGCTGCCTGTCAAGTCCTTGTACTTATGATAAACTGAGACAGAGAGACCAGTAGATCTGTCCCCACAGTCCTGAAATGTGTAGGATCGTGCCTGTTTTTCCTCCATCCCTGTTCAAGGCAGGCCTTTCGTTGGGAAACGGAGCTGTGCTTTGCTTTTCTCTTCTGTCTCCTTTCTTAACTAGCACCTCGATCCTGTTCCGTCCTGAATTTTTGGGGGTGGGGGTAGAGTTCGATGTGCTTCAGCTACCCGGCAGTATTCCTCCTCCTCCTCCTTGCATGATTGAGGGAAGGAGGTCGCTTGCGGTTTGGGCCCCCTCTCTTTCTCCCCTCACCCTTCTGTTCTGTAATCTCTCAGGCATCTCACAGTTCTGCCGAAGAGAAGAACCGGCGGAACTCCAGCGAAGAAAGGGGCAAATCGTCAGGAGAAGAGAAGCGCAAAGCCGGACAGTCAGAGGGGAAGCCGAAAAAGAGGGTCTCTTCAGTCTCCTCAGAGCGAGGCTCCAAGTCCCCGCTGAAGAGAACGTACGAGCAGAGTCCCCGGAAACGAGGGCGCCCCCCCAAAGATGAGAAGGTTTGTGTTTGGCACCTCCTCCCTGCTTCCTGTGAGCTTGGTTCGGGTGGAATGTGAACATCAGCTGGCTGAACAGATGACGCCATTGTTGAGGCTGTTGCATGTGGTCCACTCTCCACAAGTCTTATGGGCTGATTGCGTTGTTTTGCAGCCCTGGTGGTCGGTTCTTGCCGAATGCCAGGGTCTAAATTGGTCTTGAACTGCTCCCCTTTTGTTTCCTTCCGGGAAATCGCCAAGGAGCATCTCCCAGGCTCCTGTCTCGGGGTCGTTTCCATCCAGTAACGGAAATGGGAGGAAGTCATTCGGCTGTTTATAAGGCATTTTGTCCGTCTCATCTGGGTGCGATCCAGTGAAAGGCCCCCACCCTTTCCCTCCTCCAGTTGTTTGAGCTGCACTGTGGAAGAGGATGAAGAAATGCTTGCCGAAGCGGATAGCCCAGCCAGAGGACCTAGGTTTCCAAGGGCACTGGTGGGAAGGGTGGACGGGTTTGATCCAGAACAGATGAACAGGCAGCCTGTTCACCACCCCCACCCCCCAACCATGGGTCAGCTGTCATCCCACTGAAGAGCCCCCCCCCCCCAAGAAATTGCCCTGCTGAACAGCTGGAGGCAAACGATAACATCGAGCAGGCCGTGCCACATGCTGCATGAAAAGGAAATCTCCACACACACACCCCCGGCAGATCTTCTGCCAGCGTGCTGGGCTTTCAGTTCCACTTTGTTCAGCGGGTCCTGAGATCGGCAGTCCCCTCGCGACAGGTCCTGTGATGTGTCTGACCCCACCTTTTGGACATCCAGTCTTCAGGCGATTTAAGACGTCTCAGTCCTGTTGCTCCTGAACGTTGTCCTGCTGACGGCTCACTGAAACAGCCGGGGGAGTGGGAGAGCATTCAGGTCGCCTGTTTTAAATTCCGCTTCATGTCGGTCGTCTCTGTCCCGTCCGCACCATTGGCTATAGCAATGGGATTAAGAGCAGGATGTGATGTGTCCAGAAACTGAGAGTTCCAGAACGACTTGCGTCTTCTTGCTGGCATTGCGCTGTCAGTAATGTCTCCATGGCAACAATGACCAGGAAGAAACAACAGCACAAAATACAAGGAATCGCCGCCTTCTGTTCTGTTTGGAAATAAACAGCCCCCCGGCTTGGGAAACTTACTGCATCCTGCTGCATGTCATTGTGTCGGTGGCGTTGTGGCCACAATCTCAAGCAACCTTACTTGAGAATAAGCCTCAGACTTGTTTCTGGCAGACCCCGCTTGGCTTCACTTTGCGCGGATCACTCCGTCTGCTTGAAACACCTCGAAGCTCCCCTTTGGTCTCTTTCCTTGATCTTGGTTGATTGGCTCTTTTGGTTGGCTTCTGCCTCATTGTCTCCCCGGGGGTTTGGAGCAGGGATCAGTCGCTAAAACATGCATTCCATAAAAATCAAAACACTTCACTACTTTTTGAGAACAAGTTGTGAAGTGCAATGTCAAGGAGAAAAACTATTTCCTGTCGACCTACCACTAATAACGGGGCTGCATCACGTCGCCTTTGGCCACTGCACAGATCCAGAGTTTGGCAGGTGATGCCGGGAACATGATTTTGCAGTGCTGAGAAGGTCTCTTCATGTTCTGGTGTAACAGTGTACCGATGAACCTTCCCTCCCCACTGGATTGCCTGACACATGCAAGTCCCTTCCTTATGGTCAGTCCAATCATTCTCCTCCAAAGTCATCACCTGTCTTCCTGTGAGTTCCCTCTCATGTACTTTTTGGCAGGTCTGTCTCTCCTCTGCTGTGTTGGGGAGATACTTTCCTCTCTCTCTCAGTCTCTCTCTCGTTTTATCCTGGGGCAAACATGCAGGAGGGAAACTTCTTGAAATGTTCCGCATCTTTCTTCCCCAATCGCTGAGGCCCCAGGGCAGTCGTGATCGCTTTCCTTGTTTCCCTGCAGGATCTGACCATCCCGGAATCGAGCACTGTGAAAAGAATGATGACGGGGACCGTGGCGGGCTTCAAGTGGCCACCCAGTGTAAGCGAGGTGATTTAACTCTGTCGGCTCCCCCGCTCTGTAGATGCCAGTCATCCTGGGGCCCAGCCTTCTTAGGAATTGGGGGTGGGGGGGCAGTGGTGGGATTCAAATAATTTAACAACCAGTTCCGGTGGTGGGATTCAAATAATTTTACAACTGGTTGCTTACAAGCGCCATTTTAACAACCGATTCTGCCGAAGTGGTGCGAACCAGCTGGATCCCACCACTGGGGCGGGGGGTGGGGGTCTGGGAAGGCAATTTTACCCCACCTTCCTTGCTTTCCTGCCTCCCTCTTCCATTGAAAAGAGCGCATGCCGTGTTCCTTTACCCTTGTTAGCTAGTGATTGCCCAGCCAAGACAGGTTTGGGCACGTAGCCGTTCAGGGGAGTTGAAAGATTTGTACTTGAGACAGCAGCCATTGAATCCCCTCCGACAGGGCAGATCTTGCAGGGGAAATGCTTCCAACTCAGAGGGGTCCAACCCTGGCCCATGTTTTTTCCATGGAACTTGCCATTTAATAAATGCACTTAGGGTTGCTGCCTTAAAAACTAGAACTGTGGGAAAGATCCAGTTACTGTATTGCAAATGGGTGGGGACAACCCGGCTGCAGAAGCTGTCTCCTAGCCTCCTTCTATGTTCAACCTAGAGTACTTGAAACTAAGCAGACCCCTGAATATATTTCTTATCCAGGATTGTGCTTTTGTTCTTCTGGTGGTTATTTTAGTTGCTCTCCACAACCTGCTCGATTGGAGACTCTTTAGTTCTTTCCTGTTACCAAGCATAGCGATTCACATGCTTTCCACTAAGTCTGGGGGAGGGAGGTTAACAGAAAGTGTTGAGTTGCTTCTGGGTCAGTGAGCTGCGTGCGGAGGATTCTCAAACTTGATCAGTGCCTGTCTCAGTTCCCTCTTTGCAATTACAGCCGGTGAAAGAGGGCGATCCACATTTCCATCACTTCCTGCTCAGCCAGACGGAAAAGGTGAGCGCAGGTTTGCACTGTGTCGAATCAGAATCCAACGTGGCCTTCCTTCAGCAGTGACATGATAGATGTCCAGACAATGTCAACACAGTCACGTGCACGGTTTAGTCACATGTGAGGCCCACTGCTGTAAGGTTAAAATTTCCTGACTCCCCCTTTCATGAGCATCCCCGATGCAAACATCTGGGCACCAGCCATTAGCTTGACTTTGGCATTCCCTTTCGGTTGGATCTGAGTGGCATCCCAGCACTTGGGAAAGCACATGCACCTACCTGGAGCAGCAGTGGTGTAGTGGTTAAGAGCGGGTGCACTCGAATCTGGAGGGTTCGATTCCCCACTCTGCCACCTGAGCTGTGGAGGCTTATCTGGGGAATTCAGATGAGCCTGTGCACTCCCACACATTCCAGCTGGGTGACCATGGGCTAGTCACAGCTCTTCGGAGCTCTCTCAGCCCCACCCACCTCACAGGGTGTTTGTTGTGAGGGGGGAAGGGAAAGGAGTTTGTATGCCCCTTTGAGTCTCCTTGCAGGAGAGAAAGGGGGTATATAAATCCAACTCTTCTTCTTTGGGAGGCCATGGAATTATGGCAGTTAGGATTATAGACTGCAAAGGGGTAGTCAAGGAAGTCCATCCTTAAAATATAAAGTGCAAACCCAGCGGCACCTTGAAGACTGATGACATTTATTTCACTCTGAGCCACAGCTGACTGCTTCACTCTGCCCTCTGCTGGCCTCTGGATTACTTTCTAGGTCTTTGTGAGCGGCTACTAAGGAAGCAGTACAGCGAATTGACCTAAATAGCCCAATCTCGTGCAGTCTCAGAAGCTAAGCAGGGTTGACCCTGGCTAGTAGTTGGTTGGGGAGGCCACCAAGCAAGTCCAGGGTCACCACGCAGAGGGGGGCAATGGCAAACCGCCTCTTGTTCGCCTGTTGCCTTGAAAATTCTACCAGGGATTGCCGTACGCTTGGCTGCGACTTGACGTCTCCTCCTGCTGCCACCACCATAGAGAACTGGTTCTGACATTACACGCCCCTGGTTTAAACCCCACAGTTTCCCTCTTCCTTGAGGAAGGGGCTTGGGCAAGGAGCCCATCCTCTCTTCCCATATCTGGGGGTAAGCTTATATTCTGTGTCGGCAGTTTTTAACACTTACTGTTCACAGGTATATTCACGGTCTCTGTCAGCATCTCCTTGCTGCAAGAAGGCTGAAAGGGTTAAGGATCTTTGCAGCAGAGAGAGAAAAAAGCAGTTTGCTTTTTTCCAAGGCAAAGAGGCTTGGGGGGGTCTCGGTTCCCTGGCGTGTTCTTAGGGGACCACCTTTTAAGGCAAAAGATGTGAACCGCCGCCCCTCGACAGAACAAAGACATTTGCCGGATTGCTCCAAAATGTGTGTGTTTTTTTCTCTTCCTTGCCTCCCCTCTCGCATTCAGCCGACCGTTTGCTATCAAGCCATCACGAAGAAACTGAAGGTGTGTGAAGAGGTACAGCAGACTTAGCTTTTGATCTGCCTTCCTTGATGTCTTCAGAGTATGGCTTGTTGGCTCTAAAGTAAAACTTTTTAATGTGTTCCCCCCCCCCCCCCCCCTCGCCACCAAGGAGACCGGATCTACATCCATACAGGCGGCAGACAGCACAGCTATCAACGGCAGCATCACACCTACAGATAAGAAGTAAGAGCTTCCCTTTTTGGGGGAAGAAGTTTTTTCTTCTTAATGCTTCACGCCCTGCTTTCGATGGGGTGCGGGACAGCCAGTGGCTTGAAGCCACCTCAGTACAGACCCGTGATTTTGCTTGCCTGTCTCTGTCCAAACTCAGAGGTGAGTCTGTGCAGCTCCGGACAGGACGTTGCCCCGGGCAGTCGCCCTCCCAAGCGTCTGTCCCGCTGGCTCGAAGGAGAGGTGTTTGATAGCTAGTGTTGCAGCGGGAATAACGTACAGATGCCATAGGCTTACATCCTGCCATGTAGCTCTTGCAGGTGATTCACACATTTCCATTTGATCAGAGATTTCAGTCTTCTTGGGAGATGGGTACAGAGATTTTGTCCATAGAACTTGCCACGCTGCTGTGTTGCCTCATGCCCGGTAGCTGTTGGGGAGCCAGAACCTCTGGGCCTCAACTGGGCATTGCCAGCGGGCATCTGCACACATAATGCATCCAGCGGTTTCCTTGACTAGGGCTCCTGTCTCCCCCACGACCACTGGCCTTAAGGCAGTTCAGATCCTCACTGGAAAGACCTGGGTGGAACCGCTCTGCTCTTTGTCGAGGGACCATTTAGCATCCCTTTCCAGACATCACCAGTGGGGAGGATGAATGTTTGTAGATAAGGAGGGGCAGAGGGGGGTTCCAGCAGCGGCAGACTCTTATCTGGTGAACCGGATTTGTTTCCTGATTCCTGCATTCCAGCTGGGTGACCTTGTGCCAGTCACAGTTCCCTCTGAACTCTCTCAGCCCCACCTGCCTCACAAGGGGTCTGTTGTGGGAAGAGGAAAGAGAGGAGTTTGTAAGCCCCTTTGAGTCTCCTGACAGGAGAGAAAGGTGGGGTATAAATGCACCCTTCTCCTCCTCCTGTGTTTTCTCTGTGCAGTGAAGAGCCATGGGACAGTGGAGTGCCGTCCGTGAGGTCAGAATTGACCATTGCAATTTCACCTCCCCCCTCAAATTTGTCCCTTTCCCTCCTCCTCTGAAAATAGCTCGGATTGGATGAAATCAAATAATGATCTTGAGCTAGTTGCCCAAACTGTGCCATAAGGGGTAGGCATGGGGTTAGGGTTAGCAGATGTCTGCTTTCCCTGGGTCTCTTGGGAGAAGAGCAGGATATAAGTCCAATGACACGGGCCCTATTCCAGAGAGCTCCTCTCTTGGGACTTCCAAAAGCCCGTGACCCATTAAAAAACGGCCACCGTGTCGTTTCCTCTGCAAGAACCTTCCAGGAGCTTCCCTTTGACACGAGCCTTGTCACATTTGTCGGACAGCTGAGTGTAAAAGGAAAGGAAGAGGCAGGTCTCCTTGTACCTTCTAGGAACATTACGCTGTGTTTCGCTTGAGTCTTCAGGCATTTCCTGTCCTCCCCCCTGATTGACAGGAGCCAGAGTCAAACTTCCTGTTTCACTCTTGGAAGCAATTTCCCGCCTGTACCAACACAGAACAGACCCCAGGCCTATTTTTTGTTGCCGCTTCAGCTACCGACTCTCAGGATGTCGGTTTTACAGCCCTGCTGAAGGGAAACCAAAGTGACGATGAAGATATTCAGGTAAGCTCCCGTGCAGGGAGGGGAAAAGCAAGCGACTTGAATCGGCAACAAAGGGCAACGGACAGCCTTCCTGATGTAACCATCGGAGCTGGGGCTCAAGTCTCTATTTACTGTGCAACTCACTGTTCAGTCATTCCTCTTCTCAGCCTTGCTGACTTTGCAGAAGAGCGGAAAACAAGACTCCAATTCCCCCTCCCCCCCAAAAACACACACACACACACAAACAGCTCCCTCAGTAATGTTGAGAGGTTACTGAAGAAACCAGGCTGAGCCCCAGACACAGGGCTGTCCTTGGAGTGGCTTATTGAACTCCTGCCCCATTGGTTTGCTGAACCTTAGCATGTGCCGTCAGCTGTGAGCCGAGTGGCAGGCATCTAGGAACTTTCCACGTGCCTGTGGTTGGCTTCGTCCAGATCCTGCCAGAGGTGTCAACGAGAAGAAAATAGCAATACCTTCCCCCAAGGTTCTTAGAGTGACTTCCTGTGTCTGAGCCGGGTGCTGTCTTCGTAGACCCACCTTTAAAAAATATTTGACTGGAAAGCGCACGCCAGTCCCTCCCGAACACAACAGCCCGCCTTTCTCTTCTGTCGCTAGGTTGGATAAGGAATTTGACCCATTAGCGGAGGCTTTCCCTGACCCCCAGCCCGGAGAGGCCACTAACAGGTGAATTCTGCAGGGACGGCCCGTGTGCGCCGGTAGGAATGAAAGCCAAACAAAAAACCAAAGTTTTCAGGGAGCTGGAAAGCTCTTTCGGGGTCGAAGGTGCAGAGAAGAAAGTTGGATTGAGTCTCTGGCTACCTTGCGTGGGATAACAGGAGGAGGTTCCCAGATGCTTCATCGAAGAGAAGTTTTGCTGCTAATATTCCACAAAGAGACTGGGTTTGCACAAAAAGGGCTGTGTAGCCCTGTGGGACCAGTGACTGATGTGACAGTGAAGAACTGGGGAGAAGCATCGAGGCTAGATTATGTGGGTGGGGGTATCTTGAATATGGATGTGAGAGCAGGATCAGAGAGTCACTGGTAGGTCCCTTTTTTGTATGTGCCTTGGGACATTCCACCGCCACCACGACCTGCCATTATAGGCACATATCACAACATCCAAGGTCCAGCCAGTGGCATTCTGTCGAACCACCCCTTCAATTTTTTGTCCTGTGTCCTAGGTTTTTACTAGGCAACCAGGGGCTGTTGCCCATGGACATGCGAGACTATTCCGCTGCAGTTGTCAACCTGCCAAACACGAATTTTGATTTGTTAAAAATTTTAAATTTAAAAAAAGTTATCCTCGCGCTGAGCCGAGGAGAGCCAGAGGTCTGAGCTAGATTTGAACCTGAATTTATCTTGTGAGCATCCAGGACCCTGGTTTGAACTAACTCTTTACGCCACTGGTGACATCTGTGTTCACACAGCTGCCCAGTACTTCTTGACCTGGCAGTGCTCTGTAACAAACGTACACTCTTGGAAGAGGCTCACTTATCTGTCGAAGCAGGACAAGATGCCTGCGGGGCACGGAGAGCCAGGATGGTGCAGTGGTTCAGAGCAGGTGGATCTTAATCTGGAGAACCAGGTTGATTCCACACTCCTCCACCTGAGTGGCAGAGACCTAACTGGTGAACCAGATGTGTTTCCACACTCCTGCATTCCTGCTGGGTGACCTTGGACCAGTCACGGTTCTCTCAGAACTCTCTCAGCCCCACCTGCCTCGCAGGGTGTCTGTTGAGGGGAGAGGAAAGGAAAGGAGCTTGTAAGCCACCTTGAGTCTCCTTACAGGACAGAAAGATGGGGGTATAAATCCAAACGTTTTTTCCTTCTCTAATTGTTTTTTGAAAAGCACTGCTTTGCGCCCTTCAGTTTCTGTTTTTTAAAATATGCCCGTTGACCGCTCTGCTCATTGGTCCAACACGCCTTGGTGTCTAGCTGAAATCTCTGGCAGCGAGGCTGGGTTTTTTCCCTGAAGCTTGAGCCCCGGGAACCTCTGCCCTGTGTGTGCCCCCCCTCTTCAAAATGGCTCTCCAACACTGTCTCCTCTCCTCCCCAGGATAGGGTTCCTGGGCCTGGGATTGATGGGCAGCGGCATCGTCTCCAACCTGCTGAAAATGGGGCACACTGTCACCGTCTGGAACCGGACTGCAGAGAAGGTACGCTTGTAGCTAGAGCAGGGCCTGGATTTGGAAAGGAGACATGGGGGGTGTGATGGCATGGTCAGTGGATTTTACTGAATTAGTCACGTCAGGGGCTGTGGTATGAGACAAGCCATTTGGTCGCGTTTCCAGACACCCGTCTTTGCTTCTCTGCCCGTTGCGTTTGGAAGAACTGCTCGAGATGTGTGATCGCTTCGCCAAAGCCAGCTTAAATTATCACACTGCTTTGTTGTAGCCACGGCAACAGCTTCCTTCCCTCCGCTTCATTTTTTGTTTCTCCCCCGCCACGTTTGGCGGGCAGCAACACCTCTGCCTTCTGATCCCTGGAACAGCTGCGCCCACATTGCATTGCTGCCCAGGTTTTGGAGAGAAACGTCTCGCCCACCTGTTAGCCATGAGCAGGGCGAGGCCGTCTTCCGCCAAACGGCACTTGACACCCAGCGGTGCTGCAAGCCAGCCTGACCTTGTCAGATCTTGGAAGCTGAGCAGGGTGAGCCCTGGCTATTATTTGGACAAAGGGCTACCAAGGAATTCCAGAGTCGTGCTGCAGAGGGAGGCAACAGCAAACCACCTCTGAGCATCTGCTACCTTGCTGTGACGTGACGGCCCTGTTCACGCACACAAGCAGCTAGGAGACTCAAGTAAGGCAGGGGCCAGGCACGTCTGCAGTCCTCTTGTTGCTCAGGGTGGGAACTTATTGCCACACTTGGCCAGATATTTGTTTGCTCTTTCTAAACCAGAGCACCCATGTGCCATTACTTTGGCCAGATGCAATGTTCTTCCTTCCGCTTTGAGGGGTAGAAGAGCCTCCAAAACACCCCGTAGCCAGCGTTTTTGCACCTGCACGCTGAAGACTGCAGAAACTGTACGCCATGTTCTGCATTATTGCTCCCTTCATAACCGGGCCAGAGCAAAGTTCCTCTCAACCTTACTGATGAGCTTTTATGCACGGTCATAAACAAACGATCTTAATTTTGCTTTGTAGGTTGTCTTTTAATTTTTTTGTATTTTGTTTTGGGTCTTTGTACTATGCCATTAAAGGTGATCTGTTATCTATTGCCACACTTGCAATCACAGAGTCCCTGCGCCGTTAGGTGCTGTATTGATCATTTAGTTGCATGGCATAAGATGGCTGTGCTTCCTGGGTCAGTATCAGAGTTGTCTCCTGGCAGCCTAAGTGAGGGCAAAGGAGGGGACCTCCATGGGGAGAAGTGGGGGACCCCCCCTCCTGCTCCCACCAGTGGAAAGTAGGGCAGATAAAGTGCCCAATAGGCTGAGTGGCCTGACTTGGACCTCAGAAGCCAAGCAGAGTCAATGCTGTTTATTACTGAAATGAGAGATCGCCAGGGAAGTCCGGGGTTACTAAGAGGCAAGCAATGGCCAACCACCTCTGCCGCCTTGAAAACTGTATGAGGTTGCCCGGAGTCGGCTGGCACTGGACAGCACTTGCCGAAGCCTTAGAGGCCAACCCCTAGGAGTGACTTGCCGGCTGCTGCTCTCTCTAAGCTTATCTGAAGCCCGGGGATCCCTGGGAATCTTTGGGTTCTCCTGATGGGACTTCACTCAAGATCATGATACTTCAGGAAGGGCAGACGTGGGACTGCATTATCTCCATACGTGGGGGAGGAAGAGAAAACACGCCCCTCTCTAGGATTAGCCCTTTCCAGTGACACGGTGCCATTTGCCTCTTGACTGTTGTGATCCATATTTCAGCTCTCTCCGGGATTGAACCGGGAGGCATCTGGGTTCCTGCTCGAGCCAGATCCCGGGCGCCTTCCTTGTCCGAACAGCCTTCGTCTCTTACATGTGGCTCTGTGACTTTTGCAGTGTGATTTGTTCATCCAGGAGGGGGCCCGCTTGGGAAGAACCCCCGCCGAAGTGGTCTCAACCTGTGACATCACTTTCGCCTGCGTCTCTGACCCCAAGGCGGCCAAGGATGTAAGGATTCCCTCTTTTTGCTTGTGCGCTCCTCTCTGTCTCTTTCAGAGTCTTGACATGGGGTTTCTTTGCCTTTCCCCAAAACCCTTTCCAGCAGCCATTGGTTATAAATGAATACTTCTCCAGTGATTCATTTTGAATGAGTCAGTCCATAAAAATAGAGAATTTGTTTTCTTTTAAATAATTGAAGCAAAAACTGAGAGCCAGTGTGGTGTAGTGGTTAAGAGCAGCAGACCCCAGGCTAGTGGACTGGGTATATTTATGTGCTCCTCCACATGACCTTGGGCTAGAACAGGGGTCTGCAACCTGTGGCTCTCCAGATGTTCATGGACTACAATTCCCATCAGCCCGTGCCAGCATGGCCAATTGGGAACAGCCAATTGGGAACACTCTCTGCCCCACCCACCTTACAAAGCGTCTGCGGTGGGGACAGGAAGGGAAAGGAGTTTGTCAGCTGCCTTGAGTCTCCATACAGGAGAGGAAAGCAGAGTATAAATTCAAATTCTTCATCTTTATAAAATCTAAAAAAAAGTGTTCTGTTCCTGGCGTTCGACTGGTGGAGTGGCTCAGTGGTGGAGCTCCTGTTGAGCCACAGCTGTCCGAACAGACAATATTGAGTTACCTGGACTGACGGTCTGACTTAGTAGAAGGCAGCTTTGTCTGTTCAGTGATTTCCTGCCAAAGGTGACTGTAAAGTAGGGGGAGGGGTGTCCTTATATAAAGCAGTGGTGCGACCGCACTTGGAGTGCTGTGTTCAGTTCTGGTCGACCACATCTCAAAAAGGATATCGAAGAGACAGAAAAAGTGCACAGAAGGGCAACGAGGATGATTGAGGGACTGGAGCGCCTTCCTTATGAGGAGAGGCTGCAGCGTTTGGGACTCTTTAGTTTGGAGAGGAGACGTCTGAGGGGGAATATGATTGAAGTCTATAAAATTATGCATGGGGTAGAAAATGTTGACAGAGACATTTTTCTCTCTCATAATACTAAAACTAGGGGGCATTCATTGAAAATGCTGGGGGGGAGAATTAGGACTCATAAAAGGAAACACTTCTTCATGCAACACGTGATTGGTGTTTGGAATATGCTGCCACAGGAGGTGGTGATGGCCACTAACCTGGGTAGCTTTAAAGGGGGCTTGGACAGATTGATGGAGAAGTCGATCTATGGCTACCAATCTTGATCCTCCTTGATTTGAGATTGCAAATGCCTTAGCAGACCAGGTGCTTGGGAGCAGCGGCGGCAGCAGCAGCAGAAGGCCATTGCTTTCACATCCTGCCTGTGAGCTCCCAAAGGCACCTGGTGGGCCACTGCAAGTAGCAGAGTGCTGGACTAGATGGACTCTGATCCAGCAGGCTCTTGCTTATGTTCTTATGTCCTGTGTGGCATCAATCCCTTTCTCAGTGCAGATTAAAATAGCATTGTTTCAGTTGCAGTGAGACCATAGTCTCACCCCATTTTCCCAGTGTATTTTTCAAGTACCCTTCTTTTCCCCTGCACGAGAGTTTTGTGGATGTGGCTTCGCTTCCAGTGGCAGCCATTTTATAGTTGCACCCAACACTGTGTCAGAACCCCAAAGGTGCTTGCAGGCTTAAAACATTTGGGGATCTCTTATCTAACCTCTGAGTTCCTTTAGCATTCTGGTATAAGAGTGTGTGAGCCTTGTGGGAGGGGTGTGTGTGGAGTCAGCTTTGGGCAGCGGCCAGGGTGGCGCTGCTCTGCAGACACCCTATTGCTTTGCCGCTCTTCTGTTCCCACAGCTGGTGCTTGGTCCTAGCGGGGTGCTCCAGGGGATACGCCCGGGGAAGTGCTACGTGGACATGTCCACCGTGGATGCAGACACAGTTACGGAGCTGGCCCAGGTAACCACGCTAGACTGGAATGACTGACTCTTCTCAAGGTGGGACTTGTGGCATTTCGTGGGCGTTGCTCATGGTTGAAGCAGTGTTTGGTCGTAGACGCTCTGAATCCAGGGGGTGGCTCTCATATGCATTGGTCATGACTCCAAAATGCATTGTGTCTCTGTTTTCAAGCAGGCCAGGTGGGAAGCAAGGCCAGGTGGGAAGAGATATGCTCAGGCATAGTCTGAAAGAGGCAAGTTGGAAGGCCTCAGCGGAATATGCAAAAGGGCTACAAAAAACTCAGCTTTGTGTTTATACAATGCTGTCCATTTATAACAGTGAAACATAATATTCATTGGGGTGTTGTGTGTGGTTTCCGGGCTGTATGGCCGTGTTTATATTTTATTTATTTATTTATTATTAAATTTATACACCGCCCTCCTCCTAAGGGCTCAGGGCGGTTTACAACATGGAAGATAATAATACACTTTAAAATACAATATACAATCATAAAAATAGACAACGGCAGCAGCTCAGAAAAATGGATGTTATCCAATAATCAGAACTCCCTCTAAAAGGGAACAACAAAGCCCCAAATTGTTAAATTAAAAAGGGGAGAGGAGAGGAGGAGGGGGCACCAATCAGCGGCTGGTCTCTCCGTGTTCTAGTAACATTTTCTTCAGAGGATCCTCTGAAGATGCTAGCCACAGATGCAGGTGAAACGGCAGAAGAAAATGCTACTAGAACACGGCCATACAACCCGGAAAACCCACAACACCCCAGTGATTCCGGCCACGAAAGCCTTTGACAATACATAGTATTCATTATCAACTGATGTGAGCTCGGTGGTAGGAAATAGGGAGGTACTTTGTGAGTGGTTCACAAAAAGTCATATAGGACTGAGCCCAGTTTCACAAGATTTGAGAACCCCTTGTCTAAAGAAATCCATTCTGAAAAAACGAGACAATTAGCAAGCAAGCACACTCTGTTATTAGCAGCTGTTGCCCAAGATTTTGCTAGTTGCCCTCTGTTCTTTTTGAATCCACGCAGAAGTACTTAAAAACACAGCTTAACAAACAGTGTCATAAGTAAAACAACCAACAATACATTTTGCACGTGTTTGGTTGCTTGGCTCTGATTCCCGCAACCACAGAACTTAAATGTCTCCTTTCTCCCAAGAGCATTCTTGTCCTTGAGTCTCCCAAAATGTTTTTCTCCCGTGCAAGGTAACATCTCAGACACTGCACTGTTAGTCATTCTGATACCAGCATGCTTGTTTATATCAATGAGGGTGTTATGGGGACATGTTCTGACATCACTGCAGCTCAACCAATAGCAAAGCATTCACAGGTCCCCTTGCCAATTGGCAAGCGGGGTTATAACTACCAAAAAAAAGTATTGAAAGGACTTCTGGCTTTTCAGTATTTTCCCTGGTGGCTTCCCACCAGCTCTGTATTATTGTTTGATATCTTGGCTTGTGAAGCTGGTATGTGTCCTGTGCATGCCGACATAATCAGGGGGGAACTGTCCCCTTCTATCTCCCCCTCCAGGTGATTGTATCCAGGGGTGGCCGCTTCCTGGAGGCACCTGTCTCAGGGAATCAACAGCTATCGAATGACGGGATGCTGGTGATCTTAGCTGCTGGGGATAGAGGCTTGTATGAAGACTGCAGTAGCTGTTTCCAGGCCATGGGGAAGACCTCATTTTTCCTAGGTAACTCCCTCCATCCCAGTGCAGGTCTTGCTCAGATGCAGACAATCTTTTGCTTGCGCAGGCCCAAGTTTGATGAGGCAGGCACACTTCCTTATGCGCAGAACTGGAAGGGAGCATGCTTAGGCAAGGGAACAGAAATGGTGTGAGCGCATGAATTTTATTTGGAACTCAGGTCCTGTTTGCTGTGCAGCCAGCGTGGTGTAGTGGTTAAGAGCAGGTGGATTCTAGTCTGGAAAACCAGGTTTGATTCCACACTCCTCCACCTGAGTGGCGAAAGCTTATCTGGTGAACCAGATGCATTTCCACACATCTTCATTCCTGCTGGGTGACCTTGGGCTAGTCACAGCTCTCTCTGAACTCTTTTAGCCCCATCTACCTCACAAGGTGTCTATTGTGGGAAGGGGAAGGAGCTTGTAAGCCACCTTGTGTCTCCTTACAGGAGAGAAAGGTGGGGTATAAATCCAAACTCTTCTTCTTTTATCTCCAACTCATGTTCTTTCAAACCACTGAGATGAAGGCACTTGATGAAGATGAAGGCACTGAGATGAAGGCAGTCCCACTAAGGTTTTCTTGGTAACCAGTAGGCATGTGGAGGCTTATCTGGGGAACCAAATTAGCTTGTGCACTCCAACACATGCCAGCTGGGTGACCTTGGGCTAGTCACAGTTCTTCGGAGCTCTTGCAGCCCCACCCATCTCACAGCGTGTTTGTTGTGAGGGGGAAGGGAAAGGAATTTGGAAGTCCCTTTGAGCCTCCTTACAGGAGAGAAAGGGGGAATATAAATCCAAACTCCTCTTCTTCTTTTGCCTCTGCGTTTTTTTCCCCAATAGGCAGTTTCATTGACAAAAAAGCACTGGGAAGAGAGAAATGGCTCTCTCTCCTTGCCCATGACAGAAAGAATAGTGGGTATCGCTGGATATTGTTCCAAAGGGGTTTGGATCCCAGTGAATTGGGCTTGTGCTGGAGGCGTCACTTTTGGGAGGGGTTATGGAAGGCTGCCCTGCACAATGCCTCTCTGTCCACACAGGGGAAGTGGGCAACGCCGCCAAGATGATGCTGATCGTGAACATGGTCCAAGGGAGCTTCATGGCCACCATCGCAGAAGGCCTGACTCTAGCCCAAGTGACCGGCCAGTCCCAGCAGACCCTTCTGGATATCCTGAACCAAGGGCAGCTCGCCAGCATCTTCTTGGACCAGAAGTGCCAAAGTAAAATTTCCTCCCATCCTTCTTTTGGGTTCTGGAGAGCCAGCGTGGTGTAGTGATTAAGAGCAGGTGCACTCTAATCTGGAGAACCAGGTTTGATTGCCTCTTGAGCTGGGGAGGCTTAATCTGGTGAACCAGATTAGCCTGTGCACTCCCAACACATGCCAGCTGGGTGACCTTGGGCTAGTCACAGTTCTCTGGAGCGCTCTCAGCCCCATTTACCTCACAGGGTGTTTGTTTTGGGGGGGGAGGGGAGAGAAGGGAAAGGAACTTGTAAGCCCCTTTGAGTCTCCTTGCAGGTGAGAAAGTGGGGATATAAGTCCAAACCCTTCTTTTTCAGACATCCTGCAAGGAAACTTTAAACCAGATTTCTACCTGAAGTACATCCAGAAGGATCTCCGATTAGCCATTGCACTAGGCGACTCCGTCAACCACCCAACTCCCATGGCAGCTGCCGCAAATGAGGTACGACATATCCAGAACCACTTTCATTCATTCAGGTATCATGGTCTGTTTCTGGAAATCAACAGTAGTACCCTATCAAGTTCTGGATGCCAGCCAGCTGTCATGCTCTTGGTGATGTTTGAACTCCGGAGGGGCCATCAGCCTTTTCCCCTAGCCCAGGGGTAGGGAACCTGCGGCTCTCCAGATGTTCAGGAACTACAATTCCCATCAGCCCCTACCAGCATGGCCAATTGGCCATGCTGACAGAGGCTGATGGGAATTGCAGTTCCTGAACATCTGGAGAGCCGCAGGTTCCCTACCCCTGCCCTAGCCTAAAGCCACCGTTCTTCAGCCCCACCTGCCTCGGAAGATGTCTGTTGTGGGGAGAGGAAGGGAAAGGAGCTTGTAAGCCACCTTGAGCCTCCTAACAAGAGAAAAAGGGGGGATATAAATCCAAACTCCCCCTCCCCCCCTCCGCCTTCTCCTCCTCCTTCTTCTTCGTAGACCTCTCTGAGAAAGAGAGAAGCTGTAACGTTTTACATTGTTGTGTTTCCGTAAATTGAGAGGTAAGTTGTAGAAGGGAGGGGGCTGAGAGAGCAAGATTGACAGCTCAGTTGCTCGTTAATTGAATTCATCTCTCTCCTCTGTTTCTGCCACCTTTCTTCTGGAAAAGATTCCCAGACAGCTTCCCATCTGGACTCGGCCAGATTGCTCCATCACGTGTCCATTCATTGTGTGGGTTTAAAACAACCCTGTTTTTCTGAAAGAAAGGCTAGGAGTTTTCCCCCCATCAAGAAAAAGAGCCCTCTCTTTTAAATTTGTGTACAAGTTAGTTAGGTAGAGCAACTGACAGAAACCTTGGGCATAAAATCTTTTTCAGGAGAAACGCTTGTTCATTCAGGATCCTCTTCCAGTCAGATAAATATGATATTTTGTTTCCCAGGTCCAAATGTGCAGGATTGCTTGGGCGAGGGCCGCCTACGTGGCCACCTACGTAAATGCTGTTGCTGGGAGGGACGTTGCGCAAAGATTATGACTGGATCTGGCCTGCACAGTTCTTTGTGCTGCCAGTCAGTGAAAAGCCCATGGGGTGGGTTGCGTTGGGGTAGGGTGCTCCCTTCAGAAGGTTGATGTTGCTACTTTCTGGGTAGAGAGCTGGGTTCCGATTCATGCCCCAGTTAGATGCTTGCCAAGGAAGTGTTTGATGGCCTCCCGTGGGATTCTGAAGTTTCTTGTGCTTTGGAATCAGCCATCTGCTGAATGGTAACAGATGCTACACCTTGGTGTACATATACTCAAGACTTGAGTCATAAACAAATGATTTACAATTGTGACAATTGCTAAGGTGGTTTTCCAGTCGTCAACTACAAAGACAGACATAAATCAATTGTGACATAAAGGAACCATAGGGATATTTTTTATATATATAAACCTTTAATGGCATAATTAAAACAGCAGCAATATACCAGAAAAATGGCGACCTCAGTGTAATGATACAATCTCCAGTACAGTTATAACCGTTTGCTGATGACAGAGCACAAAAAGTTAGCCAGTGCTTCCAATACACTTGCAGAACCACAATCCAACATCGTTACCACAATTGATAGATTAATATTATCAATGGGGGGTTTTAACCACGGGTTTAGATATTTATTCCTGGCTAAACTGTGTAACGGGCAGTGTAATATCACGTGTTGGATTGATTCTTCGTAAGCTGAACTGCAGGGACAAAATCTTTCATTAAAAGGCACTTTCTGTATTCTGCCCTGAGTGGTAGCTGAAGGGAGAATATTGCACCTGGCAAGGGTCAGGGCTCGTCGCAATTTGGGTTCTAAGACCAAATGGAAATACTTGGCCATGGTATAGGGTTTTAATGGTATACCCAAGTGCAAGGGAGAGCAGCGTTTATTAGCCTGCTGCATCAGGTGACTATACTCGAGATCATACAATCTCTTTTTGATAGTCAGCTTTAGCTCATTGGCATTCATTAAAACCAATGCATCCAAGGATAGACCCATTTCATGAATTTTCGCCTCAACAAAGGACCACCACTCGGTTTTGGCTATGAAAGAAAGAGCCTGGTAGGTAAAGCTTTTGTGACAGTTGTTAAAGCACAATCGTATCCAGAATTGAAAAGTCATGCACCATGCTCTTGTATGGAGTAGATGTTGGCCCACCTCCAAACAGACCGCAGCATATGGGACTGAGTGAGGTAAGCCGAGTATACTATAGAGAAAGCATGACTGAACTCTTTCCATATCGCAGCTCCATGCTTGTATCCACAGTGGGATTCCGTATAGTAATTGCATGGTGATTTTAGCATTAAATGCCTTAATGGCTGCAGGTACAAATTCATGACCTTTGGTGCGAAAATAGCGGCTAATGGCCTTGCAACTAAGTTTGCTTGATTCAATGGCCAATTTCCTTTGGGTAACCCAAGAGGAGTTATAATTAAAGTGGAGACCCAGGTATTTAAAATGTTTGACCTGTTCAAGCTGTTCATTATTTATTGGCCAACTAAATGGTCTCCAAGAACAAGCAAAAACCATTATTTTTGACTTTGCAAAATTAAGCGTCAGGTTATTATGACTACAATATTCAACACAGCGTGCCAGTAAGCGTTTCAAGCCAGCTTTTGTACGGGAGAGTAATATAGCGTCATCAGCATACAAAAGTAAAGGTATGGTCATATGATTCAAAGCAGGGCAGTGCGAGGAATCCTCCAGCAAAAAGGAAGCCAGATCACTTTAAAAAAGATTAAATAGGGTCGGGGCCAAAACACACCCGTTTGACACCCCTGTTAATTGGTATATAAGGACTAAGTATACCATCAGGAGAGCATTTGACTTGACAGGTAGTGTCATGATGTAAGGCCATTACTAGTGTAAGTAGCCTTCTGTCAATTCCTAGATTAACAAGTTTTCTCCACAGTAGATCTCTGGAGACAGAGTCAAATGCCCCCTTAAGTCCAAAAGGCCACAAACAGGGATGATTTGCTTCCGCTGGTGTATTTTGTGACGAGAGTCCTAAGGATCAAACAATGATCTAAAGTAGATTTCCCATGTTGAAATCCTATTTGTTCTGGGCCAATGATTTTGTTTTCTGTAATCCATGAAGAGAGTTTATTGTGCAAATATTTTGCATATACCTTGCCAGTGATGGACAATAAACTAATCGGACGGTAATTGGAAGGGAGCAAAAAAATCTCCCTTTTTGAAGACAGGAATTATAATCGCATGGGTCCAATCTGATGGTACAAGAGCTGTTTGATTAACGGATGTAAAAAGAGCTGCTAGTACCGGGGACCACCAGTCAACAAAGTTCTTAAATAACTCTGGGGGGAACCCGTCGGGTCCTGGAGCCTTGTGGTCCTTTAATTTAAGCACAATTTCACGCACTTCTTCTGCACAGACAGGGGGCCACTCTGGACTGTCGTTTATGTAGGCAGAAACATGCAAATTAGGAAAATGAAGGGTCTCGTTAAAAACATCAAGGAAGTATTTCTGCCAGATATGACTGGGTATACAAGCTGCGTGGAAACTAAGTGAACCTGAGTCATTGGATACAAGGGACCAAAACTTCCTTGAGTCGTTACAGTTTATTGCCTGTACAAGTTGCTCCCAGTGATCATTTAGTAGTATCAATTTACGTTCTTTGAGAATACTATGAAGTTGGTTCTTTAGGGAGAAGTATGTACCCAAGGTGTTACTACAGGAGGTATCTCTAAAGATTGCATATGTCTCCCGTAAGAGTCGCTTTGTGCGATAGTATTCATCATTTAGTACTAGGTCATGTCGACTTCTTGATTTGGTTCTTTTCACATGACTGGTGGTCGTAGTAGTGGCAATAATCTCCTGCGTTAGCTCTTCAAATGTGCGTACAACACAAACAGGATTAATAGTTTGAAGAGTGAGTGATCTTAGGGCCATGAGCTTATGGGAATAAAGTATGGTGCTGACTTCCCCAGTATTATTTTTAGGCCAACTCATTCTAACAATTTGTAACGGGCTAGCTGGTTTAGCCTCAGAAAAGGAGTGGTTTATTGATATGGTGATAGTTAGTGGTAGATGATCGCTCATATGATTAAAACCAATCTGAAATTCTTTAACATGTTTCCTGATCTTAGAGGGCCATAGGGATATATACTTCTGAACAGTAGCTGATGGTACCAACTCGGGAAAGGGAGGCTGACCCTTCTGTTCCTCCTTGTGTCTCCCGCAGGTCTACAAAAGGGCGAAAGCATTGGACCAATCAGACAACGATATGTCCGCTGTGTACAGGGCCTACATCCACTAGGGCTATTCCGTTCTTATTGTTAATATCCTGATTATTAATTATGATGATGAATACTGGGTTTTTAACTCTGGACCAGTCCATCTCTGTCTCTCTCTCTCTCTCTTCTCCCACCCCCTCCATCTTCTTCTTCTTTTTTTGTAAAATGCAACAACAAAACCCTCTTTGGAATCTGCCGCCAGAGCAGGCGCCCCAGCCAGGCTCCCTGTGCCGGCGGAAGGAAGAATCGGAGGCGAGGGCGGATGCAGGTGTTGCCATCTTGATGGCGAATCTGTTCCCCTCCGCTGAGAGTTCACAGAATGGAATTGGCAAGCCGTTTTATCCCCGAATCCCCAGACGTCGGACTCTTGTAGGAATATCTGCTGCTTGGTTTCTTTTCGCTACTTGGTTGTATGAGTGTCCCGAGTTTTAACTGCTAGTTCACCTTTTTTTGCCGTGGGTAAGGTGAACGCTTGAGCGGCAGAGGTTCCACCCGCCTGCAAATGTCGAAGTGACTCTAGGCATTCCTTGGGATGGGAACCTGTTTCCTGTGTGACTGTTTCTTCCCTGGAGGAATGGTTTGGACAAGAGAGCAGTGGCCCTAGATTCAGTGTAGTGTTTCGAGAGCTGCCCCCCCCCCCCCCCCCAACATCCCAAAGGAAATATTTCTCACAAGAATGGCAGAATTAGATCTTTGGCTTCCCCAACCAGCACAGCCTGGTTTTTAAAGAAGACGGTCCCCTAACAGCATAGCTTGCGTGCCCAGAATGCATTGGCTGACACGGATTCCCAAAAGGTCGATCTGCTCCGAAGAGCATTTGTAAAACAGTCTTGCTTTTTAAAAAACGATTCAGGCAGTGAAATCTTGTGTGTGTGTTAGAAGCGGGAAGGAGTCAATTTTCGCAACCTTTTGAGACCCGTGCTGTATCTCCCTGTGTTACCCGCAGCCTTCTTGGAGCAAATGTCACGAGCAAGGAGGTGTGAACTGAGGCTTGGTTTGAGGAAGCTGTGCGATCCAGCAGGCATCTCCGCTTCCAAGTTTTCCCACTGCTGAAATTGGAAGCAATATGTCTATATAGCAACCATTCTCAAGTGAGCGACCTACCACGCGATATGGCAACTTTCATTGACGTGGTCTGGTCTCAGAGGCAGCCTGTTACTTTGTCGGTTCCGGAGAAAAAGGAAATTGGCAGCCCAGATGACCAGTTTGAAAAGTCCAGCTCATGATAGGGGGCAGAAGACTTTTTACGCCAAACAGAATTTAACCCACGTCCTGCCCTGGCGGAACGGCTGCCCGATGGAAGGCCTCTCACTGTGCTTGTACCATGGTTGCTTTTTAACTCTCAAAAGGGAAATATGAAGAAATGTATCCCGAGTAGAGGAAACAGGGATGCTGTTTCAAACTCCGAAGTCTTTTTCAAAAGAAAAAAAAATCTTCCCATCAGTATTAATTACCTCTCCTTCCTCCTCTGGGCTTTTTCATCTTTTTGGAATTTTCCTGCAGCCACCCATCAGGAAAAAGAAGCAAACAATAAATTATCCAGCCCTCTGGAGACCTTCTCCATTTCCCGGGCTGACAGTTAGCCAAAGGTTCCGTCTCATTGTGTGCAGTGCGCGCGCGATACAGCCGCACCAGAATGGAGCTGTGCTTCTGCAGGGGTTTTTGTCAAGACAGCTGAGAAGCAAGCGATCTTTACTTTAGGGATCTGTTACAGTCCTGGTGGCTGGTGATCTAACAGCGAGTGGATTTTTGTGACGGTTGGGTGAATTTTTTTCCCCTGAAGAAGACAAATAAGGAATTTGCTCCTTCCTTGAACATGAGGAATAAAGATTCACATCAAGCACAAGGCAAGGCTGAGAAGGGAGGACAGCACGGGCTCTAAGATAGTATTCTGCTAAGCGCTGGGTTGAAATGATGCTCAGTTCACCATTTGCATCTGAGCCCCCATGACAACTGAAAGGCTAGCAGGCACGGGGTGGCACAAATGTAGGCCAGACATAGGGTCTGAATTATGGGCTCATGCCGTAGCACACCTGTTAAGTTTTCCAGGTGGCCTGGGGCTCATGCCATTTCAAAAGGAAGTCAGTGGGGTTCAGAATTCACAAGCCTGGGTCTCTTCGGATCCCGTTAGATGGTTCAGGGCGGAAGGAAGGGGACAATTGTGGGTTGCAAGAAAACACAACGGAACTGGCTTTAGTCGTCTTAATATTGTTGACCATATTGTAAAGTTCCTTTTTTTAAAATGAAGATTTCCGTTTTAGCAAATGCTCTTGGGGGAGGGGATTCCCTTCCATTTTTAAAAGAGGGAAAAAAGTGACACTTGTGAAAAGCTTGTAAAAAAAAGCAGTTTTCTTTTTAAATTCCCCCGTCCTCCTCCCCTCTTTCAATCACAGATCTATAGGTAATTAAGGTTGTGAATTTTTTTAAATGTTTTGCCTTGTTTTTAATTAACGTTTGTCATTCAAAATAGGATGTGTGGTGATGATTAAATGGCAAAACCTGACGAAACGAATTTTTTTCCTTGTGCAATTAACAAAGCTACTGGCTTAAAGAAAATAAAACCTTTCTTGGTAACACAATGCCGCTTGTCTGTTTCTAATGCCCATCTTCCCCACTTTTGGGGCATGACACTGGAAGAGTCCCAGTGGTTGGCTGTTGTGAGTTTTCCCGGCTGCATGGCGTTGGTCTTGTAGTTTTTGCTTTTAACGTTGCAAATGAGGGCACAGGAACAAAAAATCAGACTGTTACTCCAATTAGAGGGAAAAGGTTAAGTTACCCAATTCAGATTTAGAGAATCAAAGAGACAGACAAAGAAAATGATTTCGAGACGTTAGTAAGTTTATTAGAGAGGAACAGGTTGCAATAGCACCCTGGGAGGAAGGACTCAACTTTGGCTTTGGGGACCGTCCCTTTTATAGAAAAGCATCATGTGCGAAGTCATTAAATTCCTATACATCACAGAATTCTTGACACCTTGGAATAACATACAAAAAGTTAATATCCTTCGGTACAGACACATATAATTTTGTCAGGCTAATGATTCTTTTGACATAAGGATGTTTTCTTTTGGCGACTCTGAGAGGTATGTCCCATAGATTGATAGTTTTTTATTACATGCTCATTAAATTCAGGGTTAATTACAGGACAACCCTTAAACAATTTTCCACTTTATTAAGACAACTTTCTCCCAATGCCGCTTGACCCTTGGCACCATCTCAGTGCCCACTTCACCCACTTAGATGGATGGCAAAACACAGAATTGACAGGAGGAATGCACTGACAGAGGCAAGTGTATTCCTAACTAATAATATGTGTCCCTTTTAACAGTTCCCTTTCTCCGACCTTGGTTCAGTCAGGAGGATTTACTGCTGAACGCTTTGGCTGGTGTACCCTTAAAGGCCTTCTTTTGTTATGTGTTTTAGGCTATGTTTTACTTATGCCGTCAGGGTCTGCCGAATCAGCAGAAAGTGTAGACATCCATATTGTCTAGCTGTCCGCCATCCAGCTCAAGTTGAGAGCTGGAGGCCTTCCCACAATGAGCAACTCAAAATAGCTAGTATAACATAGGAATAAGCATATCTTAACTATTGAACATAAGTGAGTAATAAATGCCACTAAATATTACTAAATGTGATTAAATGCGATTATACTTTCAGTGCTAACAAGACCACAGCCATGCAACACCGAAAACCCACAACATCCGGTTGATTTCAGTTGTTGAAAGCCTTCAGCACTACCAAAGGTTTCCCATATTCCAACTACCTAGACAGGCATGCTTTCTTTTTCTGACTCCTCACTGGGAAATGTTTTCACTGCCGAGTTGTCAGTTTGCATAACAGTGATCCTCCTTATCACAGACACTTCGGTACCATGTACTAAATGCACCCAGTACATTTTTCACAGCACCCCACGGAGGGCAACCTCGCTTAGCTTGGAAGCAAACTGAAAGAATACAGCAGATATCATGGCGATCTTTTGCAAAAAACAAATGCTGGCTTCGTATAACTGTTAGTGCCATCCGCCTGCCTCAAATCTCATCAAAGCTTCCCTAAAAAGGACTGTGGTACCCAGCCGCCACCACTCAGAACCTCCTGAGAACATTCTAGACCGACCCACTGAGAAGACAGTCTTCCAGAACAGTACTATAACAATAGCAAATTAACTTACAACCAGCCTGGTAGCATTCGTGCAGTCAAGCTCACGGGGAAGCGAGAAAGAGGAAATCACAGGGAAATAGATTGTACCAAATAAAGCCCAAATTTATGCTAAGTGGGTTGGACCTAAGCCAGCCTCTTAACCCATAATGTCAAGTGGATGTTCCAACCCCATGCAAATCCCCCTCTCCGATGCCAGAGGCTGGTTTTATATCAGAGCCATGCACTGCACATGCGCGCAGACACATAAACTGGAAATGCACCGAAATCTAACCCCAGAATTCAAGATTCAACCCACTGTTATGTGACGCCATATGGCTCCTGCGCTTTGTGACGACACCAAACTCCTCCCACCACCGGGAGAAAGCGCTCTTATTAGCGGGGGGGGGGGGAACAAAAGACACCCGATCCAATCAGCTTCTGCTGCTTCCTCGGTTGCTAGGCAGGAAACACGAGAGGGAGGGGGTCCGTTACGGAGGATGAGAGACAGGCTGGGTATGGAGAGTGTCAAGGCGTACGGCCAATGAGAGCCCCGCGGCGGAGGGGGCTGTCCAATGAGAAGCGAGGGAACGGCGAACCCTCACGGAACGGCTTCTCCTCAGGCCGTCTCCTCAGAGAATCGCTCGCCTCAGGTAAAAACCAACGGAGGTGGCAACGATGAGGATGGCGGCGCTGGCGAGCGCGGCGGAGCGCGCGGTCCTGGTAAGAGGGAGAGTCGTCGCGGTCCTTTCCTCATGCGAGTTGCCGGGGAGCCGGACGAGGGGAGCCGGCGGTGGCCGAAGAAGGGATGGTGACAGCACCCCTCCCCCCCCCCCAATTCACGCAGCTGCTCAGTGAGGGGAATTTGGCTGAGGGCGTGACGTCACCCCAACCCCAAGTTCGTGACGTCACGCAACCCCAAAATGACATCCTACGTTAGTCACATTCCTAAGATGGAAAAGGGTCGGGGTGATGACGTCACAGCCAGACGGTCACTGAGACCTCAGCAGGACACTGAGACCTCAGCAGCCCTTTTGTCTAGGGGAGCTGTAAGGAGATGAGATCGGGCTGGGAATGTCCAGGCCCTACCTGGCAACCGTAAGGGATGTCTGGGATCAGTTTCCCTGGTTGCTTCTGTGATGTCACTTCCCTCCTGGACTCCCTCCCTGACTACAGCCCGCAAATCTCCCAGTCTTACATCAGCAACCCCAGTGGGGCTTCTGGAATGTTGACTCTATGATGTCATAATTGTAACAATGACCTCACTGGCATGGGGTTTTTTTCAGCGAGCCCTGTTGGGTGGGCACCCCAACAGCATTGGATTCCCCTCTCCTGGCAATGGGCCGTTTTGTCCAGAAGGTGGATTGAATGATGTCATTAGTGCCTGTGTGACATCACTAGTGATGGGTTTTTCCCATTCCCTGCCTTATAGGTAGGGTGTGTGTGTGTGTGTGACATCATTGGTTTTGCCTCTTTCATCAGAATGAGAGAGAGAGAGAGAGAGAGAGAGAGAGAACCACTTTTTGTTGCAAATGGGATGGGCAGGTTGGGTTTATGGTTTGGGAGATTTGTTTGTTTGCTTTAAAGAAATGCATCCCTGGGGGCAGGGGAAAGGATCTAGCCAGTTTTTAAATGCTGTGTTCGTTTTCTGCTGCCAAGGAATGGAAAGAGAGATTGCCTCTGGATGTGGAGGGTTCATTGAACTTCTAGCAGCTTCACCGCTGGCCAGAGCCAGTCTTCACGTCCTAAAAAACCCATGTTGCCAAACTGTGTGGACCTTGCAGTTTCCCTCGAAGGAGCGGCACTGGTCACCCCACGGCCGACCGGCCTGCTTCTCTGTCCCTTGTGACAGCAATTAAGATCAGCAGATTAGCTCCAGCATTCCCCTTCCAACAGCAATCTTGCAAGGCACAACCCTTTGTTTCCCTGGCAGTCCCCAATCTCTGAAGTGTGTCTGTCTGCATCATCCATTTGTGTCTGCTGGGAGCCTCACACCTGGCTGCACAAGCTAGCTTAGTACTTCAGCAGATCTGCAAACTTTGGTGAACGGTTACTGTTGACTTTTGCTCTAAAGTTGGAGGATTAGGATTCCTGGGATTCTGAAACTACTGCAGGAGGCTCCGTTGGACTCTTCTGCATCCCTTATGTGTTTACGAACGGAAAGTTTGCAAACCTACGCATTTATTTAATAACTAGCAGGGCACCTGTGCTTCACTACGCGTACTTCATCACAGGCTCTCTATGATTTTCAGGGTGACATTCAACATACCTCCTCACAGCCTGTCTGTGAACTTCGGGGTGACATTCAGCATACTTCATCACAGCCTCTCTATTAACTTTGGAACTACATTCAGCATACTTTTTCACATCCCCTGTATGAACATCTGGGTTGTTTTTCGCATATTTTGCAGCAGCTTCCTGTAGTTGTCTTTTTCTAATCGAATCTGTAAATCACTTTCTGCGTTTAATCCCTCTCCTCCCTTTAGCTCTTTCAACAGAAGGAAGAGGTTCGTATGCGGTGAGGAGGTCGGTGGTAGAATCCAGTTGGGCCACCATTGGCTCAATTGTGCTTTTTGTTTGGTGGGCATTATCAGAACTTGTCGATTCGACACATGGAAGTAGAGTGTCAAAGTGCCCATTAAAATCTCCGGTGAAATGAATCATTTTTACTCCCCTTTAGATTTGCATCCTTTAGCTTGGCAAGCAGGCTTTTAACTGTCACCTTTAGAATGTTCGTGCAGATGGCCAGCGTTCAATAGTAAATGTGTCATAACTCGAGTAAAACTGAATATTTTGAAAAATCCTTTCTTAGTGAGCACCTAAACTACATAATGAACCAGTGGGCCAAATTTCAACATTGTAGGTTCGGTGTTTTTTGAGTTCTTTTGATGAGTCAGTGAGTCAGTCAGTGGTATTTCGCGTTTATAGATATAGATTCAGGTCTCCTCTGTCACAAATGCCTGTACAGTTACAACGATCCTTGGCTGAGTTGCCCAGGGAGGTGGTGCTCCAATTCACTTAAAGGAACTTCCCTATCTCATGACTGCATTCACTTGGACACTGTGTCCAATCCTTAAGAAATAGTTCCTTCTGAAACAAGTAGTCATTAGCCAGTATTATTTTGCTACATGCAAATTCTGCTTATTTGTTTGTTAGTTTTTCCCCTGGCGCAGCAGCTCTGTGCAAATGAGCCAAATTTCGATGTTGTTTTAACCTGACAGATGTGGAGTTGAGGAGCCCTTTCTGATTGGGCATGTAAAATGTGTGTTGCTGGCTATCTTTGGCTGATGCATTAGGTTTGTGGGGTTCACTGCCCCTTCCTTTTTAAGAAGTCCAGATCAAAGTCCAACAGGGACCAAACAGTTTTGCTTACCAAGGCAGGCAATGTTCAAAGCAGTAGGTTCGTTAACAAATGCCTTTTGGTGTCTCAAGCACATGCTTGTTTATTTGTGTTAGAGTGTTTGTGCTCTGGTATGTTACTCTGATAACAACCGGTTTTCCTCCTAACAATGTGAAGGATGCCAAGGCCAGACTCTAGTCAATTTCAGTGCAGCTCTGGGCCTGTTATTGCATTGCTTGTCAGTTACATGGTAGATTTCCATTTCTTTCTATCCATGAAAGGCACCTTTATTGAGGCTTTAGTAGCATGCGTATTTACTTTGAAGGTTAATTGGCCAGGTTGTCCAGGTGACTTACGAACTGTACGAACTGATTTAAAAACCATGATTTGTATTCTTAGGCGTGGGAAGAGAGGGACTTACAGGAAGGAACTGTGCTTTGCGTATTCTTTTGTTCAGCAGCAAACACTGCAATCCTAAATGAATCCCCCTCCTTCCCAAAGTTCACTGAGGGTGGTCCACATTGCATTCTTGCTCTTGTGAAGGTGGGAAAGCCCTGCACACTGCTGCAAAGGTTGGGAAATCCCACACTCAGTGTAGTGCAAGGAAATGCCCTCTGAGCATGGGGCTAGTATCAGTAAGCTGCTATGGAAGGCTTTGCTCAGCTCTGTATATGGGGAAAATCAAGAGGCAGAGGCCTGCCATGTGGTAGGAAGGGTGCAAGAGAAAGCCATACCACCTGTTTTGGTCTGAAGGGGGGACCCAGAAGTGGTGGAAAACAGAGGTGGGCAATAGAAGTCCAGTTCTGACCCTTGCCCAGTTTTGTTCTCTTGACAAGCAAATGAGGATGATCTCAGAGAAACTAGTGTAAATTAATTATTACAGCGATGCAGGTTGAGTCAAGCTTCATGTCAAGCTTTAAGAGGCTGTATGTGCATTCCTAAGAGTTAGGGGAAGAAGGCCCACAGTACTGTACATTATCACTGAAGGGCCCAAGCAAGACACCATGCTCTCTAGGAGGTGTTGTATTCTACCTTTGTATTCACCGCTGTGCAAACAAAGGCATTTAGAAAAGCGTTCCCAGGGGCTGGTATTTCAGGCTGCACCTTTCCCATTCTTTGGGAACCTTCACCCAGTTCTGTGAGAAGTGCCGTGTGGTGGATACATCCGTCAAATTGGCAACTGTCTTCTCTCCTTTGTTTTGCAGGAAATTTTGGAAAAGTGGGTATGTTTTGTGGGGAAGCGGTATGCAGTTGATTTGCTGAAAGTTTGGTTTGCCAGTTGAGAAGGTTAGGCAGGACCCTGAGGGTATGTGGAGGGTATGTGGAGCACAGGTCTTTGGATGCTGCTGGACTTCCCTCTCTGCATATTTGAGGAGGAAGAGCATTATTTAGATACAAGTTGAAATTCCTGAGACTTCTACTGGAGCCAAATGATTTTTAGCAGAAATATATGACTGTGGATTGTATTGTTTTGTACTCCTTATTGCTTTCTTGTCAAACAATGCCTCCTCAACGCAGAGGCGTTGTTCTTTAATGCATGAAAACAAAAGAACACTCAGTGCCTTTCTGGCTAGCTCAGTGGGGGCTTGTGAAAGCCAGGGAAAGGGTGAGAAAGAAGAATTTGCTGTTAACAACTGCAGCCTCACTAGTTGACCAGGATAAGAATGGAAGAGTGCATCCTTGCAGCTTTTAGGCAGAACTCTTATATGTGACACACGTAGCTGGAATACAATCAGGTACAAGGTTTTGCTGCTGCCTGGTCAAGATGCTCACAAAAAGGGAAGAATCTGACCATGGGGGGTGTCAACCTCCTTGAATAACCTAGTTGGGATCCACCCCCCACCCCCATCACATATTCCTGCGTGTAAAATGGAAGGGAAGGATCAGATGCCTCCAGAAAAAGTGAAACGTCAAACAGCACCTTTCAGCACAGCATGCTAATGGTTTCTTATTTTGTTTTGCCACACAGGAAGAAGAGTTCAAGTGGCTTTTACGAGAGGAGGTCCATGCTGTCCTTCGGCAGCTACAAGATATTCTGAAGGTAGGTTTGTTTTTGTAAGTTCTTCAAAAATATATTTCCCCATGCTTGCAACAGGGAGAGTGTAATCTCATAATGTTGAACGTGTCTCCCCCTTGCTCTGTTTTTAATATTTTATTGATTTACAAAGTTATTCACAGGGCAGAGAGAGAATGATGTTCCCACCTCTCCAAAAATACTAGAACTCAGGGGTGCTCAGTGAAGTTGATGGGCAGTAGATACAGGCAGTACTTTTTTATTGGATAAGTGTTTGAAATGTGGAACATTTCAGCGGAGATAGTATTGGCCACATGCATTAGATGCCTTTGAGAGGGGATTGGACAAATTCAGAGAAGCTAGGGCCATCAGCCATGGAGACTAAAGAGAACCTTTGCATCCAAAGGCAGTATGCCTCTGAGTAGCAACTTAAGGGGAAGGCCTCAGCTTCTGTGCCCTATTTGTTGACCCTGCATTATAACTGTTGGCTGCTGCATGAGACAGGATGCTGGACTGGGGGGACCACTAATTCAGCAGGGCTCTTGTGATGTTCTTAAAGTGGCTTAGGGCCACACATCCCTCCAGCATTGACCCGCCTCCTCTCTCTTTCTGATCCAGGAAGCTTCCCACAGGTTTACTTTGCCCGTGAGTGGCTCAGAGGGACCCATCAAGCAGGAGAACTTTATCCTGGGCAGCGCAAAGTAAGTCCTGAGAATTTGGCATGTGGCGTTTTTGGCAATGGCTGTCATTTTGCAGCTGCAGCTGGCTGGGCTGAGCAGGAGAAGCAGTGGCCATTCTGGGAGCTTCACAATTCTGGATGGAGCAGGCGGTAAACATGAGGCTCCTATTCAAAGCGAGCCCCTTCGATGCTGGTCCCGGCAGTTCATATAGAAATTGGCTCACCGGCTGCCTCCTTAAGTGAGGATCAGCTTCCATAGGCCTAATTAAGTTTCATCACACAGATGATGCAGCGCTTCTCTCATCCTTACACAGAGCCTGGCAGATCAGAGAGAAGGTGTTCATTAAAGTCCTCACTGTGTGTTGGTGTTTGGGGCATGCCAGGGTGGGGATGTAACTGGCCAAGAAGCAGGTTGACATTCCACATCCTGACCCAGGCCTTCCACTGTGTGCACACAGAAGTAGAATTGCAGGGGCTCCAGAGAATCCTTTGAGCTGTTGGGGATTCGAATGGGTCTGAGGGAGGCTGAAGCCAAGGGCTGAGAGGCTTGGCTCTGCCTTCTGTCACCAGAGCTAGTTCCAGATCACCTCCCATTCCAATCGGGGGTCAGGTGCTTGTTGTGAAAACAAAGAGCTTTCTGTCTACATAACAGACCCAGCTGGGCTTGCAAATCAGGTTTGCCATGTTATTGACTTATTTATTAATTAAACAAGGCCACTGACAAGTTTGAGATGTGTTGGCCGCTGACAGGCACATAGCACAAGGCGTCCCTTGTGTATCAATGTCTGTGGTAGAAATCAGATCTTCATGGTTCCAAATTTTTTTAGCCTTTTAGGTTTGCCTCTGCTACACATCCCCAGAGGTTTTTGAGTGTGGGGATTAATTTTAGCCCCATTAATGACACTGCCCTCTTGTTTCAGTGCTGACCAGGTGAAGGGAGTGTTGACGCTTCAGGGAGATGCCCTGTGTCAAGCTGTGAGTATCGGTCCAGATGTCTGTGTCTGTATAAGGCAGGGTGGGGATGATGTGTTGACAAGGGGCCATACACCTCCGGAATATTCTAGCCCAGAAAATGTCTTAATTGGTTTAGAATAAAAAGAATAGTTTGGATTTATATCCCCCCCTTTCTCTCCTGTAAGGAGACACAAAGGGGCTGACAATCTTCTTCCCTCCCCTCCTCACAACAAACACCCTGTGAAGTGGGGTGGGGCTGAGAGAGCTCCAAAAAGCTGTGACTAGCCCAAAGTCACCCAGCTGGCATGTGCTGGAGTGCACAAGCTAATCTGGTTCCCCAGATAAGCCTCCACGGTTTAAGTGGCAAACCCGGTTCTCCAGATTAGAGTGCACCTGCTCTTAACCACTACGCCACTGCTGCTCCTAAGACCCTCTTTTAGGTCAGGAAATAATTCTCACTCCTAAGGTCTTCTCAGTCTCTCGTAGGGTGACCTTGGTCCAGTCATATTTCATAGCCTCACCTCATCAGCTTGATTTTTTTTTTTTTTGGCCTGGATAAATGCACCGCATTTGGCAGAAACAGCTGGCCATTGTGCTGGAATCCCTGTAGCCCAGAGATCCTGGCTGTACAGCAGACATTGAATCATTAACTCATTTCTTCTTTGCTTTTGGTTTATATTCCACTCTGAGGGCTTGCTTTATAACCCCTCTCGTTTCTAGGTTCCTTGTCCTCTCGCATGATTTTGCACCTTTCATTTTTCTTGGCTGGTAGCGATAAGGGAGTCCCACTGTCTGCAGCTAAATTTATTGTTTCTGCTTTTAAGATTAAGTGCTTGTGTATATCATCTAAACCCAGAGGTTGAGTTTTAAAATATTTTTGTTAATGATTTGGTTTTTTATTTAGCCGCCTGCTTTGGCACAAAGGCTCCCAGATTTCTGAACGGGGAGGTGGTTTTGAGGATAAAATGGGGAAAGGAGACTCAAATACTCCACCCCAAGCTCCGTGTTTGTTTGCTTTATTAGATTTGCCACCCTGCCCTGTCCTGAACAATGCCAGGCTCAGGATGACTTGCGCACATTATATAAAATGTACAATTATAATCATTTAACATTAGAACATTAACTGATCAATTATAACAGACACAGTAGCACGTAATCAAATATCAGAGCCTAAAAGCCTACAATCCCGAACCCCAATGTCCCATCGAACTCCAGTATTCTGGGAAGGTAAAGAACCGACCTTCAAAGATGGAGAAGGTTTGAAACTGAGAAATTTGAAAGGAGTTTGAAAAAAATATATTAAAGTTTGGGAGGCCAGCATGATGGATTGGACATAGAGAGCCAGCGTGGTGTAGTGGTTAAGAGCAGGTGGATTCTAATCTGGAGAACTGGGTTCGATTCCACGCTCCTCCACCTGAGTGGCAGAGGCTTATCTGGTGAACCAGATGTGTTTCCACACTTCTACATTCCTGCTGGGTGACCTTGGGCCAGTCACAGTTCTCTCTGGACTTTCTCAGCCCCACCTGCCTCACAAGGTGTCTGTTGTGGGGAAAGGAAGGGAAAGGAGCTTGTAAGTCACCTTGAGTCTCCTTACAGGAAAGAAAGGTGGGGTATAAATCCAAAGCTTTTCTTCTTAACCAAAAACTTGGTGGAATATCTCTCTTAAAGGCCCTACAGAACTTGTTAGTACCTTGAAGGCCCTGGTCTCTGCTGACAGAGAGTTATAACTAAACACTGGAGGAAGAGTGGGATAAAGAAGCACAGGATAGCCTGGTTGATGTCCACGTCCACTGCTTCTTCAGTTATAGGAAACCTCTTGAACCATTAGCAGGTATGGGTTAGTATTTAGCAACAGATCAGACAAGAGCTGGAAAACTGTGTGCACCTCCCTGAATTCCTTGGAACAAAGGGCATAACACCCCCCCCCCCCGAAAAGTGCCATTGAAAACAGTAAAATATGTACGACAAGCTAAATTGCAAAACTAGAAAGCATGGCATCTGGTGAGTTCAAGGAGGGCGTTTGCCCATGCTGGACTGCCTAGCTTGGCTGTGATAAAACATCCTGAGCTGTCACCTGACACAGCTATCTCTCCACCAAACAATGAGCTTCCTTCCTAAAGTCATCTCCAATCTTAGCTTCTGAGTGTGCTGGTGCTGCTTTCCGTTCACTCTGCATGACAAAGAAACTTCCAATGTGATATTTTTCAGAACGTGGTGTTCAGTAACCAGAAAGGTGGGGAGGGATCCGAGCTGGCTTTGTGAGTCAGGTGTTAGCTGAAAGCTCCAAACTAACACAGCTTCCCCCTTCCCTCCCTCCCTCCCTCCCTCCCTTTCTCAGGATATTAACTTGAAAATGCCCAGGAATACCCAGCTTGTGCACTTTGCTTTCCGGGATGACAAGCAGTGGAAGCTGCAGCAGGTATGGCAATGCTGGGCCTCCCCCCCACCGCTGCTCTGTGTACCTTTCTAAGATCACAACAACTAGCTTGAATCAGCTGGCCATGCGGAGGGAGGGCTCATTGAAAGGCACACGAATCATAAAGGTCATGTTTCTACCCCTCATAATACCAGCGAACTTGATAACCTGTTGTGGTGGGTTTTCCAGGCTGGGTGGCCGTGGTCTGGTGGATCTTGTTCCTCATGTTTCACCTGCATCTGTGGATGGCATCTTCAGAGGTGTATCACAGAGGTGTATCACAGATGCATCTGCCATGGCCACCAGCCTGGAAAACCCATCACAACCAGTTGCATCTGGCCGTGAAAGCCTTCGACAATACATTGATAACCTGTGATGAATTTTCGTGATGCTGACCTCCCTGCTGTCTCTGTATCCTTCCTCCATTTTAAATGTATTTGCTGTTCGTGTGCTTCAGTAGGAGGGGGCAGAATAGAAGACTAGATCAAAGTCTCAATTGCTTTCAGGAAAAGGCTGGTTTATTTTTATCAGAAAAATAATTCTCGTTAGAAATTACCGAGGAGGTAGCCATGCTAGTCTGTTGTAACAAAGGCGAACAAGAGTCTCGTGGCTTGCTGAAGACTGAGTTTTTATGCTTGCGTCTGACTAAGAAGTGAAGAGTCACCACAGGCATCTCAATAAAGTGGGCTCTAATCCACGAGAGCCTACACTGAAATGAAAACATGCTAGGCTTTAACATGCCACAAGAATGCACTACAAGTAAATTAAATTCAGGCGTAGTAGAGTCTGGATTGTGGGATTTCTCCTTCAGTATGCCAGACCTGCTTCCAGGTCTGACATACTGATGCCGCCGTATTGATGGAGCTCCCCTTTGTGCTTCCCCAGATCCAAGATGCAAGGAATCATGTGAACCAAGCCATCTACCTGCTTACCAACAGAGGTGCCAATTACCAGTTCAGGACTGGATGCGAGGTCCTCAAGGTGAGCCCACTTGCCTGGCATGGCTGCACCCTTTTTAGTTCCCTCCCCACCGCCCATTTAAGAACATAAGAACATAAGAAAGCACCTGCTGGATCAGACCAGAGTCCATCGAGTCCGGCGCTCTGCTGCTTGCAGTGGCCCACCAGATGCCTTTGGGAGCTCACAGGCAGGAGGTGAAAGCAATGGCCTTCTGCTGCTGCTCCTGTTCCCAAGCACCTGGTCTGTTAAGGCAGTTGCAATCTCAGATCAAGGAGGATCAAGATTGGGAGCCATAGATCGACTTCTCCTCCATCAATCTGTCCAAGCCCCTTTGAAAGCTACCCAGGTTAGTCACCTCATGTGGCAGCATATTCCAAACACCGATCACGCATTGCATGAAGAAATGTTTCCTTTTATTAGTCCTAATTCTTCCCCCCAGCATTTTCAGTGTATGCCCCCTGGTTTTAGTATTGTGAGAAAGAGAGAAAAATTTCTCTCTGTCAACATTTTCTACCCCATGCATAATTTTATAGGCTTCAATCATATCCACACTTAGAGGAATAACAGGATAAAAAGAATTAAAGCAACATTATTTTGCCATTTGAGTAGCATCCTGTGACCGGGGCTGCGATCCACATTTTGCGGTCAGCCCATATTAAAATCGTATGCATGTATATGTTTTTCTCTCATTGCCAGTTGATGGATGCAGTAATGTTGCAGCTAACAAGAGCTCGGAATCGCCTCACCACTCCGGCTACTTTGACCCTACCGGAAATCGCCTCCAGCGGCCTTACGGTAACCGAGCCTTGTCTGTTGACAACGCTTTCAGATAGGGATAGGCTCTGTATAATTCTGTGCCAAAGGAAATCCCAGTTATATTATAGGAGTGATCCTAGTTTTGTGTATTTGTGCATTGGTGTAGAGTTCAAAACATTGGGGAGAACGCAGTCTGTACAAAGCTGGAAGCATGTGTAGAGAAGCTTTAGGGCAGTGATGGCAAACCTTTTCAAGACCGAGTGCCCAAACTGCAACCCAAAACCCACTTATTTATCGCAAAGTGCCAACACGGCAATTTAACCTGAATACTGAGGTTTTAGTTTAGAAAAAACGGTTGGCTCCGAGGCGTACGTTACTCGGGAGTAAGCTTGGTGGTAGTTGGTGGCTTTGCTTTGAAGCAACCATGCAACTCTTTGAATGGGTGAATCAGGACCCTTGGAGGGTTTACTCAGAAGCAAGCCCCATTGCCAGCAACCGATCTTACTCCCAGATAAAGGATTGCGCTTTAGTTCTTCACATGAAAATCAGTGTGTTTAACAGCGCTTAACAGGGTTACCTACACTGCTTCTCCAAAACCAGGTCTTAGGTTTAATGCTAATAATTGAGCCCAGTGGCCCAGGCCAGCCTAGAAGGGGGGGGGGGGGGCTCTGTTTGCACGTGCCCACAGAGAGGGCTCTGAGTGCCACCTCTGGCATCCGTGCCATAGGTTCGCCATCACTGCTTTAGGGCTTCCATTTTCCTCCACTCTGAGCTCTGGAGCGCCCTTCTTAAAGCTCTTTGTGGCATCTGAGTTTTCAGTACCATATTTTCCAAGCATTTTCAAACTTCAGTCATGTGACGGAGAATCTTGCTTTTAAAAAGCAAGCTTGGGAAACTGCAGCCGATTTCACAAGAGGCCCCAGAATGCATCTTCTGACCTTGACAGGATGCTATAAGTTGTGTCGCAGGAACAAGGTTTTTGTTCTGTGGCTTGGGCCTGTGGGTTTGTTCATTTGCATGTGTGTGTTTTGATGTTAGAAGTGTGGCAAATGTGCCATGATCCCTTCTGAGACCCCCCCCCCTTTCCTGGATTACCCACACAACAGTCACCAGTGGTCAGGTCCAGTCATACTGCAAGTGCACAAAGGGATGTCTTCTGGCTTGCAGGCAAACTAGAGTCATGGCAGGAAACCACAGTGTTTCCTGTGACCAGCAAAGCCTTTGCTACTAGTAGGAGCCAGAAACCTGTCATGCCACATAACGTAGCATCCTGTGGCTCTGCATTCCTGTCTCTCATTTGTATCAGTGTCCAGATCAACAATGCTCACTCAATGGCTCAGGAGCCACATGTAACTCTTCTCCAGCGTGGCGTCTGTCCCAAGTTTCAGGCAAATGGGCTGTGTGGTTGCCAGGTGGTTCCGACCTTGAAACCACCACCAGAGGAATGGGCAAGCTGCCAGTCTCCCTGACGGGCTGGCCTTATGCCAAAGATAGGTAAATGTGGCTCTCCATGAGCCTTGTGAGTAACTCTGGTCCAGATACCTTGCTTCTTCTGTTTAACTCCTGAAATTTCTTGGTCCAAGACGGCCAAGTCTGTTCAGCATCATCCCTGCCTGGAAAGAAAGTATTAATCTGGGAAGGCTGATGTCTCCATCCCATGTAGCAGTTCTAATTTGTTTGGGAAGACGGGCACTTAGAGAAACTGAGAAAAGCGTGAACCTCTTTCTACTCTCAAAGTACAGGAAAAAGAGATTCCACCTAAACATTAGGAAGAACTTCCTGACTATCAGGGCTGTTTGACCGTGGAATGCGCTGCCTCGGAGAGTGGTGGGGTCTCCTTTGGAGTTTTTTAAAGAGAGGCTGGATGGGCAGCTATCAGGAATGCTTTGATTATGTGTTCCTTCGTTGCAGGGGGTTGGATTTGATGGTCTTTGTAGTGTAAGTCCCTTCGAATTCTATGATTCTATAAATCTTCCCTGTATTGCTATATAGCAATGACTGAGTAGCGGTCTGTCATTATGTGCTTGTACAATACCCTTGTCCCACCCCCCACCCCACCCCATTAAGATGCATATGGACAACAAAGAGGGAATTTAGTCTTCTGCTGACATTTGCTCAGGAAAGGCCCAATCAATCAAGAATCCTTATTCTAGAGGGCTTATTCGTAAAGGTATGGTGTGTGTTCAGTGGAATGTGCACCACAGGCTTAAAGAAAGAGCCTGCTCTCTGACAACGATGTTTTGGTCTCCCTGCAGAAAATGTTCACTCCTGCTTTGCCTCCAGACATCCTGGTGAACTTCTACATTAACCTAAACAAGCTCTGCTTGACTGTTTATCAGCTGCACGCCCTGCAACCCAGCTCCACAAAGGTAAGTGCATGTGTTGAATGTACCATGAGAATTTCCGAACCCACGTAGTTTCCAACATTAACTGTACGTTTTGCTCGAATCGGTTATGTACACAGTGTGACATGCGAACAGGATTTGAATCAGCATCATCATACTTCTCCCTCATTTGATGTCCCAAGAGGCATAATTTCCCTCCCTGTTTTTTTCCAGAACTTCAGACCGGCTGGTGGGTCCATCTTGCACAACCCAGGGGCCATGTTGTAAGTACTGTCTCTGGAGGGGCATGGACAGCTTGCTGGAGTTGGCGGGAGGGGTTTCCCCACGGAAACAGCGGACTGGGCTGCCACCATTCTCCCTTTCCACGGTCTCTCTCTATCTCTGCAGCGAGTACAGCAACCAAAGATACGAAGTCAGTCACGTCCATAAGGTGGAGAGTGTGGTGCCCTGGTTGAACGATGCCCTGGTTTTCTTCACGGTGTCTCTGCAGCTCTGCCAGCAACTAAAAGATAAGGTGAGAAGAGTAGCCGTGCCTGACTATACGGAAAGCCACTGAGGGTGGTGGTTTGTCAGCTGAGTGATCAGAAAAGAGGTGTGGGGGGTGGCGGGGGGGGGCACGGCAACTGAGCTGTGTGAAAACAGAAGCAGAACACTCGCTGCAATTATGATTGCGTTTAAAAGATGGTCAGCCACTTTGGAGGTCAGACAGCAACAGGGAGAGATACTTGGGGTGTTCAAGATTTACGACCAAGTCCTTTCAGGTAAAATCCAGGCTGCCAGCTGATTACCTGAGCCTGCTTCGTGAGTCTGTGGCGCAGGTGAAATTTGAACCAAGGATGGCTTCTTTGCAGCTACTGTTGTTCATTGCATGCTCGGGATTTAGAGGAACATGGGGCATTTTGAGAACGTAGGATGCATTACAATAGAAAATGGGGGAGTAGAAAATGAAGCACAGCTCCCTCCTTCCAACACATAAAGCATATTTCAAACACAAAGGCCCCCCATTTCTGTCTAGCTACTTGTCACTTAACTGTACTTTGAGTAAACATAAGGGGCTACCATTTGGATGGAGGTACAAAAAGACCCGGAAAATTCAGTTGAGACTTCTTAGCCCTTTGGCCCATGTACGAAACGTCGGTGTTAACAGTCCCAAGTTTCTGACAAGCAAGATGGGCCCACCCCAACTTCTGGACGCCTCTCCTGTTTTCTCTTTTCCAGATTGCTGTGTTCTCTGGCTACTGGAACTACAAGCTGTACTGATAACCCCACAAAGGGTGGCCCCCCTTCCTTTTGAAGTTTCAGCCCCTTCCTTCCCGGGGAGAAAAACCCTGGTATAAGCGGTGCATAGCAAGAGTTGTCAGATTCCAACTCTCCACGGTGGCTTCCTGGGCTCAACGTCTTTGTGGGTGGAGTGTCGCCATTTATTAGCACTTTAGAATCACACCTGTTGTTTCCACACATGCCAAGACTGGGGACAAAGAAGCGCCAATAAGGGCCTGTCTTGCCCCACTCCTCTAGAGGAAAGGTGTGAGGTAGAGCAATATGGGGAAGAGCCCAGAAGGGGGCGTGACCTCCCAGAAGGGCCAGCTGGGCTGAGTGACACGCACAAGAGCCATTCGTTGTCGTAGATTTTGGGGCCACTCTCCCTTGCAGCCCTGTCCCCTGACACAAATGTGTGCATTTCTCCCATGCTTCCTGCATGACCTAGCACTAGAGGGACAGGGCCCTGTTTCTTCCCATGGTAGCCTGGAGCCTGCTTTGAGCAAGCAGGGGTTGTCTACCTTTGGTCTGGTCTTCCACGAAGCTGTCTTTTCTGTCTCACCACCAATGCAATGCCCACGTGACCCTCACCTGGACCAGTGTCGTGCAGGTGGCAGGGTGGTTTGTTTGCTGCTAGACCTCTCTAGAGTGATTCCTGGAACTAGTCGGTTGCTGTGAAATAAAGGTCCCTGAACACTCTTGATGTGCGGTGGGAAGTCTTTGCTCTCCGGCCTCCGTTGAGATCTTCCTGACTGCTACACAGGTGAGAGAAAGAAAGAGCAGATCTCATGGTGCTGGAGCCAAACCAGAAGTTCAGAACGAGCTATTGTGGCTTAGCTTATCAGACAAGGTTGGGGGAGACCTGGGCCAAACTCTTTCTCTACTGTGCAACTCACTTGGTGTCTATGGGCCCGTCGCATACTCTCAGCCTCACTCATCCCACAGCGGTCCTGCATGCAGTACCCTCTGTTCTGCATTGGTTAGGCTTCACCTGGAATATTGTGTTCAGTTCTGGGCAGTTCAAGAAGGATATTGACAAGCTGGAACAGGTCCAGAGGAGGGCAACCAAAATGGTGAATGGGCTGGAGTCCATGCCCTACGAAGTGAGACTTAGAGAGCTGGGGATGCTTAGTTTATTTATTTATTTATTTATTTATAATGAGATTTATAAGCCGCCTCACCCCCGAAGGGCTCGAGGCGGCTCACAGAATGGCTGCACATTCAATAACAATCAATAAAACCTATCAAGTACAAGAGTGCAGCTTAATTCATTAAAACGTAAAACTTTAAAACTTAAAAGCGATTTCAATTACATACTGGTTAAAATATCAGAGTGCCCGGACTAGAATGGCCAATGGAGAGGAGGGGATAGGTCGGCCCAAGATGGGAAACCAAGAGGGCCCGGCCAGATGGAAACTTGGCAGCTTCAAGTGGGGGGTGGTAGAACCGCTGACCCAACCCCCCAAAAGGCCCGGTGGAATAAGCTTGAAATGCTTGCAGGCCCTGCGGAACTCACCAAGGTCCCGCAGGGCCCGGACAGCTGGAGGTAGAGCATTCCACCAGGCAGGGGCCAGGGCCGTAAAGGCCCCTGGCCCGGGTCGAGGCCAGCCGCACCATCGCCAGGGCCAGGGATCTCCAGCAGCTCTGCCGCCGCCGAACGCAGCGGCCTGTTTGGGACATAAGGGGTGATGCGGTCCCGTAGGTATGAGGGCCCCATGCCGCGTAAGGCCTTAAAGGTCATTACCAACACCTTGAAAACGATCCGGAATTCCACTGGGAGTTTGGTGAAGAGAAGGTTAAGGGGGGTCATGATAGCTATGTTTAGATATTTGAAGGGATGTCATGTTGGTGAGGGAGCAAGCTTGTTTTCTGCTGCTCCAGAGACTAGGACCAGGAGTGATGGGTTCAAGGGGAAGGAAAAGAGATTCCACCTAAACATCAGGAAACACTTCCTGACGGTAAGGGCTGTTCAACAGTGGAATGCGCTATCTTGGAGTGTGGTGGAGCCTCCTTTGGAGATTTTTAAATAGAGCCTCGATGGCCATCTATCAGGAGTTCTTTGATTATGTGTTCCTGCATTGCAGGGGGTTGGACTTGATAGCTCTTGGGGTCTCCAACTCTGATTCTATGAAAAGAGGAAGGAAAAACCACATGTAATCCCCCTCTCCCCCAAGCTCCTTCAAGGAAGGCTGTGATAAAACTGCAGGCCCCGGGCCACATGTGAGCGTTAATCCATCTGCCACATTTTCCCATGAAATCCCCAAGGAACAAATTATCTTCACACTACTGGCATCCAAAGGCTTAATGTAAACTATCACCTTGCCACTTCCCTGCCAGGACCTCAAGGCATTATTCAGCACAAATGGCAATTATGTCTAAGAAATGAGGAGGCTTCACAGTTGCGGAGGTGACATTTTTGTGAGGCCAACCTAGAGCCTTTTCGTCGGCGCCTTTAAGAGGCGTGCATGTTTATTGTAGCGTAAGCTTTCGAGGACTGCGGCCCACCTCAAACATATTTTGTCAAGGGGCAGGTTTGAGCATGTTTTCGTAGTTATGGAAGAAGGAAACGTGATATAAACAATTTTCCCTGAAGACACTGAATAGGGAAAGGTGCTTTCCACTATGTCTGCAGCATGCACATGAGCTGGGATCATATGGCACTCTTCACAACGGCAGCGTTGCAAAAGGCACGATCTCTTTCCACAGCACAATTTTAGAGCCAGTCTGGTTCGAACCTCAGCTGGCTGCCCATTATTTCAGAACCACAGATGCAGACTAACTAGTAAAGGAGTCAACGGAAAGGCTTTCCTCGAACAGGTGTGTTGTATAACCAGCAGTTACGGCACAAGAAATCTCTGCCGGACGGTTCCTCTGTTTCTCCAGAGTTTAATGCAACTGAGAAAAAATGAGCACAGGTAAAGGACTGCCACAGTCAGAGAGTGAACCCCCCGGTGCCAAAGGCCCCCAAGTCACACTCGTCATCAGGTGCGAGAGGTGAAATCCAGCTTAGAAACAGTCTCAGTGCAGGACCCCCGGGGAGCTGCCCTGTTTCTTTCCTGTCGCTTACATGATTTGTCCCGGCTGCTCTTCAAGGTTCCATGGCCTGGTTATCAACGCCAACTTTTCTGGGAGCCTGCGTATATGAAGGCAATATGTTAAAGTGGCAGGACCACGCATGCTCAGCAAGCCTGATGGGATGCGAATTTAATCCAGCAATACGGTTAAATTTGGTTTTGGAGCCCAATAGCCTAGAAGATCGGGTAAAAGATCCTATACCAATATACCGGATTAGCCGGGAGCAGCAGTTTTCTCCAAGAAGTTCTGGGTTCTGCCACGGGGTGGGGTACAGCTCAGTGGTAGATCACCTGTTTTACGTGCTAAAGGCTCAATCAACAATAGCTCCAAAAAGAAGGATCAGTAGTTGATGCAAAAGGATCATGGACTGAGACCTGGAGAGCCACTGCTGACTAGTGGATGTAAAAGAGACACTAGTGGATCCCTGGGCACGAGTGTAAGACACCAGGTAACCCTTTCCCCTCTTTCCAGCTGTCCTCTGCAATCTACTGGCTGTTGTGGGTTTTCCAGGCTGTGTGGCAGGTGGCCACTTTTGTTCCTAAGTCTTCCCACATCTGTGGCTGGCATTCAGAGGCATGTCATGGTAAGATGTATTTCTGTCTGGCACAGTGGCCTCTGCAACTTTACTCCAGTGTCACACGCTCCCAAGACTGTGTAGGCTGCAGTGGTTAGAGTGCTGGAACTGCGGCTGATATCCTTTGTCAACCATGAACCTCACTGGCAGCAGGAGGACTTGGGTCAATCAGTTTCTGCCTGGCCTACCTGGCACAGTTGTTGTAGGGGCAGTGAGGAAGGGGAGACCTCTGTGGAAACAGATGGAAACAGCCCCGGTGTGTGTGTGAAATCTGGGTTAAGGTTAGATGTGGCTCCTGAGCTGACCATTCCCAGGTGGACATAAACCATCTATTTCCACACAAGCACCTGCAGGAACGCTCAACACTCTTGACTTTGGGTGGGATGTTGCCGGGGGGGTGGGTGGGGAGTCTGAACTTGGATCCCCCTAGAGGTGGTCCATCCTTTGTACCCCATCAACATCATCTGAGGTTAAGAGGAAATCCAGGAAAAGGTTTACCTTGTGATACGACGCCGTGTGCTCACAATCGCAGCAGCAGCAGCAGAAGCAGCGGATCAGAACAAGGAGGACCAAAGAGAGAACTGCCCCTAGGAGAGGAAAGGAGACAGACCGTTTCAGCTCGTCAGTTCTCCAGAAGTTGGGGAAGCGGTTAGGAAGAGTACAGGGGATGTTTTGTGGACCTTGGATTTTGGAGATCCATTAAAAAGGTTGCGAGTAGGCCAGAAAACCAAAATGTCTGAGGTTCTCTGGATCTGCTAAAGAGGAAGCTTTCCAAGCTGCGGAGTGGACTGAGGGTAGATACGAGAGCTGAGAGGTGGTAGGAGAGAAGCCAGCCCAGCTTACCAATGAAAATGAAGAAAATGGCGAAAGCTGCGATATCCCAGTCAGTCTGGAACATCTCCTTGGTTTCCAGTCTGTTCAGGACATCGTTGATCTGGTTGCTCAGTTCTTGACCGAAGTCTTGGCCTGGCGACCCCATGTCCGGTCCACCCGTGGAGTTCTCCCAAACGTTCCAGTAGCTCTGTAGATGGCAAAAGGGGAGATGGCCTTCTGAGGGCAGAGTTTCACAGAGGTGACTCCAGCAGGGCTGCCTATCCCCAGATGGGGCCTGGTGATCCCCCGGAACTACAATTGATCTCCAGCCAGCGTGGCGTAGTGGTTAAGAGCAGGTGCACTCTAATCTGGAGAACAAGGTTTGATTCCCCGTTCTGCCACTTGAGCTGTGGAGGCTTATCTGTTGAACCAGATTAGTTTGTGCACTCCAACACACGCCAGCTGGGTGACCTTGGACTAGTCACAGTTCTTTGGAGCTCTTTCAGCCCCACCCACCTCACAGGGTGTTTGTTGGTGAGGGAAAGGAGACTGTAAGCCTCTTTGAGTCTCCTTACAGGAGAGAAAGGGGGGATATAAATCCAAACTCTTCTTCTTCTTCTTCCAGACTACAGAGATATTTTCTCCTAGTGGAAAGGGCTGCTTTGGAGGGCGTGTATTATACCTTGCTCAAGTGATTCCCCTCCCCAGATCCCATCCCCTCCTGGATCCACCCCTTCAAATCACCCAGAATTGGCAACTGTAACTCCAGCTGCCATGGTGGCAAGACAGCCCTCTTTGCGCATCATTTTCCCCTTTCCCATCACCTGAGGTGGAGCCAGATGCTGTGGGCTGAGCAAGAGCTGGCTGGGTCAGGCACTGGACCTCACACAGTCCAGCTTCTTCGTTCCTCCTCCCTATTTACATGATCTGCCCAACCTTACTTTTATTCTTGGGCTCGTGACTCACAAATCTGAACACCAACGCGAGCTAACTCCTACTCTCAGTGAGAGTTGATTACAAAAAAATTCCGCAGTCCTGGGGAAGTCGCTCCAAACAAGCCCCTCGCTGAGGGTTGCCAAACTCCAGGTAGCACCTGGGGATCTCTGCTGATATAGTTGATCTCCAGGTGTTTGTGTGGAGAAAATGGCTCCTTTGGATGGGAAACTCAATAGCATTATACCCTGCAGAGGTCTCATCCCTCCACAAACTTCACCTTCCCCAGGCTCCACCTCCAAAACCCTCCAGGTTTTTTCCCCAGCCCAAAGCTGGCAACCCTGCCCTGACGTCCACAGAGGCTACCCGCTTCTGACTTTGATTTGGACACCAGCAATCCCTCCCTGTTCTCTTCCCCAGAGTGATCCAGGGCCTCCCAGCACAGGTGGGCATGCGCACGTGTCAGATCCCAGAGCAGAGGCATAAGAAGGAAGCTGCTTTTGGAACGAAGCAGGGGCTTTAAAAATGAGCTGCTCGTTCAGTAACAGAAACACAAGGAGATTTTTTAAAAAGAAATTCCCTCCAAGTCAAGATTTCTTGGTGGAAAGGATTACCTGCCGCAGGAACGCCTTTTGCTCCTTTCCTTTGCTTTCTGCAACTCTCTTCTGTTTTTTCTGAAGCTCCTTCAACTTCCTTGTTCCTGTTTGCTCCAAGAACCCAGGGCGGGTGTTGACTTAAAAGCACCTGAGCCCCAGCCAAGAGCAGGCACACCCCAGCCTCCCCCCCCCCCCTTGCTAGGAAAGGGAACAGTCCCCTGGGTCCAACAGGTGGCCTTTCAAGAAAAATGGAGTAAGAGCTTGCTGCAGAAAACTTCCAAAAATCCCTTCACAAATCGCACGTTGACAACTGTGTTTAACCCTGTGTGTGCATGTTGCAAGAAGCCACAGCTGATCTTTGCTTGCTAGTACATATTGCCTGCCCACACACTATTTTCCCATCCATCGTACTCAGAAATATGGAGCTGGAGGGGACCTCAAGGGCCATCTAGCCCAACCCCCTGCACAATTCTGGAAATTCACAGCTGCCTCCTCCCCACACCCCAGTGACCTCTACTCTGTGCCCAGAGGAAGGGGGGAAAAACCCACCCTCCAAGTTTTTCCTGGAGTCTGGCCTGGAGAAAAATTCCTTCATTCCTGAACCACTTCATAGTTTTAAGGAAAATGCGTGCAACCTATTAAAACGTGTGCCTTCAAAAACAAGGGTGCCAAATACTTTTTTTGGTACAGCTGCTGCCTTAATGGCATAGGTGCCCTGCCACCCTCAAAACCCCTCCCCCAATTGGCAACCTGTCATCGGAGATTCACTTTTAAGACAAAAGTTTTAACCCCTTTCATGACAGCAGTGGTTGTGGCAGGCTGAAGTCCAGCAGCTGTCGATTTCTCTTGTTATGTACGCCTCTTAATACGTTGGAGAGAGGCCTACTTCTTAAACTAGCGCACAGTGAAACCTGGGGGAAACAGAAATAGGTTTATGAGGGGGCATGGAATTAAAGTAGGGATGCCAGTCTCCAGGTCAGACCTGGAGATTCCCTGGAATTACAGTCCCATCTGCAAACTGCAGGGATCAGTTTCCCTGGCTGCTTTGAAGGATGAAAGTTACCGCCAGGAAAATAAAGAAAATATTTTCCTAAGTCAGGTTGCCTGGCTACACTGGCTCCATGCCCGGACACGGAGACTTGTGTGGTTCAGAAGCCTCCATAAGGTTCACAGAGAACGCATATGTATGTTTGTGCCAATGCTATACGGTTTCCCTCTTGTTTATGCCTTTCTACGATGTAATAAAAACCCCTTTTAGTTGAATTTATGATGTGCCTGCAGTTTAGGATGTTATTGTTTAGTTAGGTTCTTCAGTTAGTTTAAGGTTTTGTTATTGTTAGATTTAAGAAAGCCATGCCAATAAGTATCTGTAAAGTCTTGCCCATAAGTATAAGTACATGTGTTTATCCTCTAAGGTTTCCCTAACGTTTAAGTTTAGAAATGTTATTTTTGAAATTTGTGTCTGATGGCCAAAGCAGTGGCCAGAAAGGTTGGTATTAAGGGACAAGGAAGTTAGTCCTGCAATTCAGTTTGGACCAACACCCAGGTAATCCCATCTTCACCAACAAAAGAGCCTTTTGACTAACAAAGGATGGACTCAGGGTGTGGACTGGCTGTTGGAAGGTGTCACCCTGTTTTGCTATTGGACTGTTTGAAGTTTTACTCTCAGGATCCAGAAGCTCATTGGACTGTTCACATCCTTACTTTCAGGATCCAAGAATTCATTGGATCATTTAAATTCGTCTCTGTCTAACACTCCCAAGGAACCACCTCAGGCAAGAAGGTGCAAGCTTTTCTTCTGGGATTTGATCTCATCAGCATGTGCAAAGGGATTGTTTTCTCCCTTTGGTGTTCTAGGATATTTTCTCTGTATTAGATGGAAGGAGACCGCCCCCTTCCTGGTTTTTGCACTATGGGGTGGGACTGCCCTACACCCCCTTTCTGGGTTACTGGGGAAATGTATAAAAGGGGCTGATGCACAGCCATGTGGGGGTCCTTTTTGCTGAGCTGTGCCAAGAAATCACTTGCCAATAAAGAACCTCCCTGCTTTTGAAGAAACTCTGGTCTCCTGTGCCTTTCCTCCTTGCCTTGCTGCCACGAGCTGAAATCACTTGAAATCACTCCTAGAAATCACTTTATGTTACCGGGGCAGCGGTAACATGAACTCTATGGTATTCTGCCCCGCCGAGGTCCCTGTATTCCCCAGGCACCATCCCCAAATCTCCAGAAGTTCCCCGGCCTGGATATAACAACGCTACATTAAAACGATGCCTGCTGAAACTTGGTTTCTGGTGCCAGCAGAGGAAGCCCCTGCTGACCCCCTCAGTTAACAAACGTGTACAAATTTCCATCGCTGCCCAGCAGGTGGCAATACTGTCCTGTCGCTCAAGCCGATGCAGGATGCCTAGAACTTTTCTGAACGTTTCAATATCCTACTGTGTCCTCCTAGTCCAGGGGTAGGGAACCTGCGGCTCTCCAGATGTTCAGGAACTACAATTCCCATCAGCCCCTACCAATTGGCCATGCTGACAGAGGCTGATGGGAATTGTAGTTCCTGAACATCTGGAGAGCCGCAAGTTCCCTACCCCTGTCCTAGTCTTTTGGGAGTTGGGAGAACACAGCAGGGTTTTTAAAAACCCAGGTTAGGAGCTGACTAGACAAAATGCGCTAACAACTCCCTGATGCTTGTTTTATTTAGAAGAAAAGTCACTTTGAGAGGAGGGAATTTGAAGGGGGAAAGAGGATTGAGGGCAATCAGAATCTTCTCTCGCTTCCCACCATCCGCCAGCTATCTCTTTGCTCCTCTGTAAGCGCATAAGCTGTCAAGTCGATTCGAACACATGGCAACCCTGCGAGAGAGTTTAAGCATGGGCCGGTTTGCAAAAGCAGGGTTTTTTATTTGTTTGCCTGCTTCTTGAATTGCAGCTGGGGTCGGTCCAAGGCTGTTCCTTTGGAGCCCCTGAGGCATTCCGTGACCTTGGAGATAGACCCATGTGTGGCGCACAGTGCCCACACTGGGCTCATCTGATGTGACAGCCAGCGAGAGGATGCGACGGCTTGTTCGTGGCTCTCCAACGTTACCCTTTCCCTCCTCGGTCTGATCCCTGGCTTTTGTTCCCCAATGCAGTGAAGACTCGTGGAGCAGGGAGGGCAAAGAGCCCAGTCTAGACCAATGACTAGAGATTAACAATATTTTAAACATTACACTTTGGCCTTCCTCGTGCTCGCATTTCATTCTGCTGCCTACCTCATCCGCCACTAACTCAACTGTCTCTGTTGCTGTTCAAAAATCCTCCTCCTTCCTAGAGCCAGCGTGGTGTAGCGGTTAAGAGCAGGTGCACTCTAATCTGGGGACCCGGGTTTGATTCCCCGCTCTGCCACTTGAGCTGTGGAGGCTGATGTGGGGAACCTCGTGCACTCCAACACACGCCACCTGGGAAACCTTGGGCTAGTCACAGTCCTTCGGAGCTCTCAGCTCCACCTACCTCACAAGGTGTTTGTTCTGTGGGGGGGGGAGGGAAAGGAGATTGTAAGCCCCTTTGAGTCTCCTTATAGGAGAGAAAGGGGGGATATAAATCCAAACTCTTCTTCTGATACTTAGAAAATTTCCCTAATGTATTTTTTTCCTTGTTTAAATCCATGGGAGGTGGGACATTGGTTCTTGGGGGCATTTTCAATGTGCAGTGGGAGGGAATGGGTCTCCTGCCCTCCTCCAGTACAGATCAGCCCCTCCCCAAACTGTTTTTCCTTCCAACAGTGGCCTTTCAAAGGTGGTCTGCCATGGCCTGCCTCTGCGTAGCCATCCTGGGGTTCCTTGGGCATCGCCCATCCAAGTACTAACCAGGACCGACCCTCCTCAGCTTCCCATATCAACGACTTCAGGCTAAGCTGGGCCATCCAGGCAGGGGGCTGCATCTAGGGCAATGGCCTGACAAAACCTGAGTTTGGTGCCTCCTCTTCCCTTGCCTCCTCTCGCCAAGTGAGGCATACAATACCACCCCCCCCACCACATGACCAAACAATGATTTTTTGTACCAGCTCACAAACACCTCCCACTTCCATCAAAACATACATGGCTCTCTCCCCACCAACTCTTTTCCTAATTTCCTAATCACAACAACCCTATGAGGTAGGTTGTTAGCCTGAGAAACAACTCCAAGCCAGTGCAAGTGGGTATTAAGCATGTAAATCTCTCACAAATCACCCCCAGCAAAACATTTACCAAACAAATGTCAGCATCATCTCTCACAAAACACCTCCAGTGGAATCCACCCCCAAACAGCATCACTTTCAATGGTGTTTAAACTAGGGAGCTCAGATTCTTCTTTTAAACCCACCTTAAAGGGGTCCCCGGTTTCAAGGTGGCTCCAGGAGGGTCTCCTGGTAATAGCATCCAAGCTTGGTGAGCTTTGCTTCTGGAATGGGGCGAGTTGAGAGAGTTCTGAGAGACTCAGCCCACAGGCTTCTCTCATGTGCAGGAGTGGGGGAAACAAAATAATCCTTTGGGGCCCATAAAATTGAACCCCCAGAAGCAAAGGCCTCCAAACCTGATGCTATTACCAGGAGGCCCTCCTGGAGCCACCCTGAAAGTCTGGTGCCTCTGTCTGAAAAAATGTGCAGCCTGCCTACACACTCAGAAATTCCCCATTGGCTACAATGGAGCAAAAGCACTGCAAAACAAAGAATCCTGGGCACATTTCTTTGGGGTGCCTGAAGGGTGTATTTTAGCTAGTGACACCAAAATTTCAGGGTATCATCTGTTAACTATTCTATGATGCCACCCAAGCTTGTAAAGTTATGTTCAGGGGAATCCAGTTATGGTCCTCAAACAAGTAGCCCCTGTTAGCTCCCATTGAAAACAATGGGGATGGGGGCACCCCCTTTGGGGGTCCATAACTTTGCTGCCCCTAAACCAAACATCACCAAATTTGGGTGGTATCATCAGGACAGTTTCTGGATGTAACCCTGAAATATTGGTGTTGCTAGCCTTAAAATGCGCCCCCTGCAGGCCGGAACTTGAAAAAACACTTAAAAATTTAAAAACCACAAACGTCCCTGAAATGTTGGCGCCCCCTCACGTGACCAAATGAGGGGTGCCTGGGGACATAGGGTACCCCCTGTCCCTAGGCAGGAACGCCACTGGGTGCAAGCCTCCCAAGCCAGCTGACAGTTTTTTGTGCCACCCTAGATAAGTTGGAGGAGGAGTTAGGCCAGTGGTTCTCAACCTTCCTAATGCCGCAACCCTTTAATCCAGTTCCTCATGTTGTGGTGACCCCCAAACCCTAACATTTATCCATTTTACAGATGGAGGACACTGATGGAGAGAGTCTTAGGCAGTGGTTCTCAACCTTCCTAATGCCACGACCCTTTAATACAGTTCCTCATGTTGTGGTGACCGCCCACCCTAACATTTATCCATTTTACTTATGCAGAGAGTCTTAGGCAACCCCTTTGAAAGGGTCGTTCGACCCCCAAAGGGGTCCCAACCCACAGGTTGAGAACCACTGGGTTAGGCCCTCTTCCTGGGGTGGTCTTGTTACCACGGAGTAACGGGTTAAGAAATTAAGCCCAAAAAGCTCAAGCCAACAAGGAATAAAATTAAAATAAATTTTTATTCACGCCAACAAATGGGCAAGCTAAGGTTAGAGGAGCCACACTAAAATGGCTACTGTCTTTTACTTTTATGGGATAGAAGGCAGGTTACAACAAAATGGAGGAAAAGTGTACACCCAAAGTACCCTCATCATCAATCAATCATTTAGAAAGGAGGAGATTTTCTCTTTCCCCAAAACATTTGGGGCAGGCTAAAACCCCTTATTGGAAGATGTCAGTATTTCGCCCTTTGATGTCTTGTGAACTAAGGCCTTGTCTCACCTTATCAGTATTGTTCTTTGTTGCCCTATTTTCCAGACAAAGAGCCTAAACATTTTGCTATGTTCTGAACTCTGTATCAGAGTTGGCTCAGATTCCCAAGGGGCATCTTAAGAAAAATGCAGGACTTAGGTCACTGGAATGATGCACATTCGCTCTGTCTCAGGAAGAAAGAAAAACTAATCCGACACCTTCCATAAGTGACATGGACACCTAAAATGAAATTATCTTACCATGTCACCTATATGCATACAAAAATACCAGAAATTGCAACTGTGGGGCCAAAAAAGCTAACACTTTTGGGAAATAAGGGCTCACTCAAGAAGGCCAAGGAAAACTCCATCCAGTATAAAAAGAAATCAGCAAAAAACACACACATACAATTTAAAGCTAAACCTGACATACAAATGAAAGATTAAAACCTTAAGAGAAGACATTTGTACAATATTGCAGATTATAACTTAGCCTTTATTCTCCTCAGTACCTGATAATTTTGCTAAAATGTTTTGAAGATATAAATCTAGATATGGAATGCACAGGACAGTACAAGGTGGAATGCCTCTAACTTGATATTCCAAACTACTGCACTGATCTTGGGGCTCTTTCCTTCCAAAGAGGTGGTTTCAGTGGTAGGATTCAGCCGCTTGCACCACTTCGCAGAGCCAAGTTGTTAAAATGGTGCTTGTAACTAACCAGCCGTTAAATTATTTGAATCCACCACTGCCCCTCTCCTGCAAAGAGGCTCAAAGGGCTGACCGTCTCCTTCCTCCCCCCCCCACAACAAGCACTCCTAAGTGGGAGGGGTGGCCTGCAGTTGAACCAATGGAACAGAATGTCAGGGACAAGTGCCACGCAGGCTCAGCTTTTAGGAAAAGCTAAGTGGCCTCCTCCTCCGAAGCCTTGTGGGCTGGAGACAGTTGGAGGAGGAGGAGGTTTTTTCAAAAGGATCAGGAGGTTTTCTTGCCCAAAGGCCTACCCGTAACCCCTCCCCCTGTTTGGGATGGCGGCTCAGCTGGGCAACATGCAAGCAGGGATATTGCTCCTCCTCTATGGCTCCGCCTTCCTCCCTCCCTCCCCACAACCTGAGGATCCGCTTTCCCGCAGACCCGAACTCCCCCCTTGACCATTCTCATTTAGGGGTGAGGTGGGGAATTGGGACGGGGTCCCAATCCTCAGCTTCTCTCTGCTCTCCTCTCCTCTAGCCTTCAACGCCTGCGGGCTCTCTTTGGGCGAAGAAGAGGGAAAGTGACCTTTGCATCTGTGGGAAAAGAGCCCAGGCAGCGGACTGCAGGTGAGGAGCTGCCCCAGGCCCGCCTGGGATGGCCAACAGGGAGGGGCGGGGGAAGAGGCAGAACCACGGAGGACGGCCACACTCCTGATGCTCAGGTGCCCCCACCCCCGAGCCTCTCTGAAGGAGGAGCGCTTGCTTCGGAGACTGGGCTGCCGAGGCTCCAATAGCGAGAGCTTTTCCCAGCTGGACTCCCCACTGGATTTCTCGGTAGCAGCTGTATGCCTACTGCTCCTTTCTCAGAGCGAGGGGTCAAATGCAAAGATGAGGAGGGGGGATTGGCCTGTGGCTGGTGGGCAGGATGTGTGTGTGGAAAGGCTGGACCTTTCGGGGGCTGATTTCAAAGGAGGGGGAAAGGAGGCGCTCCTCTAGAGAAGGGCGTTGTGGGTCCCAACCTAGAACAACAGAAGGGCCAGCTGCAGACACCGCATGCCAAGGAACACCATCAGATGAGCCAGAACAGAGGATTGCCAAACAGCTGTTTCTGGGAGGAGGAGCTTTGAGCAGGAGGCTCCACCCACTCGGCCAGAGCGGGACTCTGACTCCTCCCCCTTTGCAGTGCCACCAGTTCCGGTGCACCTGTGTGGCCCCCCAAGTCACTGGGGTGCTGGGGACCCACGGGGCTGCCGCGACCACAAGCACTGACCTTCTGTGCGGCTCCTGGCGGAGCTCCTCCCTCGGGCCGTCGAGCTGCTGGTGCTGCCCTACAGTGGGCAACCAGAGGCCCAAGGAGATGGGCAGAGAAGAGCAGCCCAGCCGACCTCTGCGTGGAGACCCCCCATCAGGGACGCTAGAGCAGAGGCGGGAGCCTGGAGACCAGCCTGGACAGGCTGAAGGGGAAGCCGCCCTGGAAGGTGGAAGGATACTGGACTCTCCCCCGGCTGTAACTGAGTCTTCTCTCCACAGCTGCCCCATCCAGAAAGACCGTCGCCAACTGCGTTGAAGCCTACTTGCGCGAGAAGAACCAGGTAACCCCTCCGGCTAACGGGGTTCTCCGAGCCCAGGCCAGGCATCTCCAAGGGCCTAGCTCCCACTCCCTCCTGTTTCTGCGGACAGGCTTGGGAGTCTGGGGCTGCATCACACATCCCGCGTATGCAGGACAGCAAAGAGGTTACCCACAATCCCAGTGCTTCAGGCTTTGAAGGCCCTGTCGCTGGCCTCTGGGAAGGACCCTGGCTTCCAGACAGCCTCTGTCGGTCAAGCAGGCACGTCTGGGGGCACGGGGACACTCCGTGGCTCTCCTTCCCCCGCTGACCCCCCCAAACTTGCCTCCTGCAGGACCAGAAGCGCCATCTGGAGTTCCTTGAGGCCGCAAGAACCGCCTGCCAGGGAGGGCGGAGAAGGCTGCCATTCTGCAAAGAGGTGGTGGGGGAGGCCATCAAGGTGAGTGAGGGCCAGCCTGCTGGTGGGGAGGAGCTGGGGGGCAGGCCCCGGGACTGGGCTGTGAGTGGGGGCTTCGCTGTTCCTTCTGACCACTGTTCCTGGCTTGGTCTTCAGGCAGATGCGTGTATCACCTTGGAAGCTGTGAGTGTAAGGCAGGGGAGAAACCCAGACAGCCACCAAGGATTTGCGGCTCGTGGGCGGGGGGTGGAGGAAGGAGCCAGCGGATAATGGGGTCTAAGGAGCCCTGACTGACCTGCCCTCTTTTGCCCTCTCCCAGGACATCATGGTGGGCTCCCTACTGGAGGTGGGCCCGACCTTCCTCTCCGCCATGGCCGCTGTGGAGCGCCTGAGGTACGTCTGTCTGTCGGGGAGGGAACCTTGGGAAGCAGCAAAGACGGGGGCCGCCAGACAATGAGCGGCCCCACCCCAAGGGAGGGACGCTGCTGTGTCCTGGGCAGTGGGGGGCTCTTGGCCTGAGGGCGGAGTGGGAGGCTCAATTAGCACCCCCCTCCCTTGCAGCGCAGAGGCTAATGCGCGCCCTTCCTCCCCGCCAGCAAATTCCCGCCGGCATTCAGCACTCCACTGCGCCAGTCCCTGGAGACCTGGGCGCTGCGCCTGGTGCTGGGCCGCAGCTCAGGCCCCGGAGAGGAGGGAAGCCAGGTATGTCACTGGCCGGTCTCCTGCCGAGAGAGGTGGCAGACATGCCTGCTGGTCCCATGGGCCTGAGGGCCGGCTGTTCTCGATGGACGGGGAGCGGAATTCGTCTGGGAGTGCAGGAAGAGGCCGTGGAGACAGGGATCTAGGGGTCTGCTTCCAGCAGGAGAGGGGCAGGGTGGCTTTGGCGGCCCTCCATGCAGGGGAGGGTGGGGGTGGTTGGCAACCCCTCACGGGCTCCCTCTTCCCTCCAGGCTCCAGGGGATGTGGCTGAGGAGGGTCTCCTCCAAATGCTCAGGGGGCTTCTCCGGGAGGACCCATCTGCTGGGCACCTGGCCTCCATCTTCGAAGTAAGTGGCGGGAGGAAAGACCATGTGGGACGGAGGTCCCCTGGCAGGCTGGGGGCAAATGGGAACCTAGCGAAGGGCAAAGAGGAGCACTTGAGAAGGGCTCTTCCTGGCCCCGCCCTCCTCCCTGCCTGTCTGTTCCTCCCTCCCTCCCTCCCTCCCTCCCTCCCTCCCTCCCGTTCTCCCAAGCGCTCCAGGCAGTTGTGGGATCCAAAAATTTTAGTAACAGGTTCTCATGGTGGTGGGATTCAACCTGTGGCATGGCGCCAATGGGGCTGGGCGGGGTACGACGGGGTGTGGCTGGGCATTCCTGGGCGGGGCTGTGGCGGGGGAACGCACCGGCCAAGCTGGTCCTTGGGTGGGAAACTAATGCACGTGAGAGGCTGAGGATGCCATGCATGCCGTGGTGCATCTCCTGCTAGGGCTGCTTCAAGTTCTGCACGCCACTGCTGAGAGGAGGGCTTAACTTTAGGCAAAATCACGTGGCAAAATCGCCAATTAGTAATCTCCTCTGCACAAACAACAATTAGTAACCTACTCGAACCTTTGAGAACCTGCTGGGATCCCACCTCTGGCCTCCAGGACTGCCCAGAGGGTCTTCTGATGCTCACAGCCTCTGTGAGGCTGCAAAGTGAGGCTGAGGAAGAGCCACTGGCCCCACGCTGCCCTCTCTCTCCCTGTTGCAGCAGCATGCCTTCCTGGGCTCCGAGGACTGTGCCGGACCCTGCACTGGCACGCTTCGGTGGGCGGCCAGGCTGGCAGATCACTGCCCGCCCTCTGCCTGAGGATAGCAGAGGATTGTGCAGGCCGCTGTCCCACGGGGAGAGGGGTGTCAGGGTCTGCTCCCAGGGGTTTCTGCATCTGAGTCCCTGGTGAGCCGGCTGCCAGCAGTCTGGCAAGGAGGCCGTGCTGTGGGCCGGCCCAGAACGCTGAGACTGAGGTGCCGCTTCCTTCCACAGCAACTCGTCTACTGGGGCCAGCCCAGGTGGACTGGGAGGCTTCCAGGTACCGTCCACAACCATCGGTCAAGCAACCTGCTGGGCATCATGAAAGAGCTACCTTCCATCAGTGTAGTCTCCCACCCCCCCCCCCCCTGTAGCTTGGCCCTGTCCTTGTGTGTCTGAGGGGTGCAGAGCAAAGCTGAGGGAGGGGCTGCCCTAACTCTTGAGGGGGCAGCTGAGGACTGGCCTCCTCCGCTTCTCCTAGAAGCCTCCTCTTCCTCCCAGGAAGGAAGACTCTTTTCCCAAATGCTAGTGGAGTCTGACTCCTGGGACATCTCCGGGCCCCTCTCTCTGTGTTGGGTCTCTGGGTGGGGTCAGGGAGGGGACCATTCAGAGGGTTCCGAGTTCCAATGCTACTTGGGGATTTGCAAGAGAGGCCTCTTCGTCTCCTTCCCTGTAGATCCTGGAGGAGGACGTCCTGGGCCATGTCGTGGGTGCAGTTGGGCGGTCTCCCCTGGCTTCGAATCCCGAAGAAGGCATCCAGCAGAAGCTGTGGAAGTGATGCAGCAAGCTACTCACTATGCTTCTCCCACCGGCAAGGGGTGAGTGAGCTGGGCAGGAGGAGACCCCTTTCCACTGGAGCCTTTGGGGGCCCTCCAGCCCACCCACTCTGAGCTCTGCCCGTCACAGCATTGGAGCTGCTTCCCGCACAGCTGATGAGATGCATTTCCGGACGATGCTCTTCCCGCATGTCCCACGGGCTCCAGCCCCTCCACCCACTGGAAAGGTGGAGAAGGACGCAGCTGAGCTCAGATGGTCCCTGTTGGGCCGAGGGTGGGGGGCTTCGAGACCCCTGCCTCCAGAGCAGTTGCTGCCTCCAGGCCAGAAGGGAGTCCAGCTGTCTTCCTCAGCTCCTGCCGTCTCTTTGTCAGGGCTTCGAATGACAGAACCAAGCAACCCTCATACACTGGGGGGCCAAGTGGACTCGCCGGAAGGGCTCCTGGAGAGTGAGCTGCATCCACCTGCTCACCGCCGCTGAGGTAAGGAGCACCTTCCGTGCTGCTGGATGGGCATCTCTGGGGAGGGGGGGCAAAGGGGCTGTTGTTTCTTCAAGGGAGGGACCTGGGGGAACCCTTTGAGGCTGGTGTGAAGCGAGACCACAGACAAGAGTCCCTAGCCGTTGGAATGATGCCGCTTTTGCCCCTTCCTTCCTTCCTGAGTCCCCTGGCCCCATGAGGCACCTGGCCCAGACTGGAAGGGCAGGAGCCAAAGAGACCAGGCCCTGCCGGGGGTGGGGGAGTTGTTTTGAGTCTCTTTCGGGGAGGGAGCTGAGGGAGGGAAGGGGGGCTGGGCCGTCTAGAAGATCGGTGCCCGGGCTTGGCTTTGGGCAGGGCAGGGCAGGGCAGGAGAGGACTGAATGGCTGACTGGTTGGTTTCAGGTGTTCCAGGCCCACCTGAGCAAGGGACAGCAGCTCTGCTTCCAGGAGGTCAGCCTCTGGGCAGCACGCCCTGTTCCAGGGAAGGAGGTGGACCAGGGAGGCCGGCCTTCTGCTCCTCTATGCCTCCATCAATCAGGCCAAGCCACTCCCTAGACGAGAACAGGATGTGAGTGGGATCATCGGGGAAGCACTCTGGGGGGGGGGGGGGCATGGGTGGAAAACACTCCCAGCCCTGGGCTCACACCAATGGGAGGTTTTTTGGACTGTTTCCCCACTTCCCCAGGAGGACTACCTGAAGGGGGACGTGGGTCCGCCTCTCTCTTTGTACAACTCCAACCTTTTCAGACGGGCAGGCAGGTGCCGAAAGAGATCGAGGTGGCCCTCGGCCCAAAGGGACCGGGTAAGGCCTCTTTTCCAGGGACGCAGAGGGGTGACGGGACCGCGTGGGCTCCTCGGGAGTGGGCCACCCTGCTCTTCTTCCATACCGGACTGGTCCCGAATAGGCTGAGGGTTGGTTGCCCTGTTTTCCCTGGAGGGGGTCGCAAGGGCCACGCCACGGGCTGGGCTTTGAAATGCCGACATGACCCCAGGGAGGGCAAAGAGGGGTCTTTTGAGAAAATCCCTTCCGGGTCACCTGCCGCTTTGCGACGCCAACCCAGGAGCAGGTCTGGCCTCTCGTGCCAGTCCAGTCCCAAGTCTGATCCCAGAGAGCTGATGGGAGGGTCTGCCTGCCTTTCTTCTCTTCCATGCAGGTCGCTCTTCTTGAAGTCCCCCTTCTGCCCGGGGCAAGAGGCAAAGCAGGAGGGGCTTTCCTTCACTTCTACAAGCAGGTAATATACAATTGACACTGACTATGGATGGAATTTATAGTATGATGGAATTTATGGAAAAGAATAAGAAAGACCGACTGAAATAGGAGCAAGCAGGATTTCATGGGTAATAGGTCGCCTTATCTCTCTGTTATATTATTTTTTGTTTTGTTTTTGAAGTCTTGCTTTTAATAGAGAAAAAACCCTAAGAAGGAGGGAGAGGAGGGGTGAAAAACTTAGAGGATACACACACAAAACAATTAAAATCAGTATATATATATATATATAGATGATAGAACTGACTACATAAAAGAATACATTAGAATTAAACTGAAAGATTGCTTTGATAACTTTATATATGAATATCTTATCACACTTGCATCTCTCCATGGTTGTGGTTGTCTTGTTCTTGCTTCTTTTATCTATTCTTTTTTTTTCTCCCCACCCCCTCCTTTTCCCGCTAAACATGCCAATGAAAAATGCGATAAAAGGGTAAGTAGGATAAGAACTCAGAAACGAATAGGTAAGTATAGTAAGAGTGGTTAAGGAAATAGGTGAGTATGATAAGAAAGGGACTGATATACTTTCACCTAACTATATGAAAATTTAATTCAACTAAAAAAATGCAATTGAAAAATAATGTCACAATGTAAATGAACAAACTCCCTGCCCCAATGTAATGTAATGAACTCAAAGTGTTTCCATTTTCTACATTCACAACACCTAGATATATGCATACTCGATTCTTTTCCAAGGTTAATTTCTAGACCACAACCCAGTAAGCTGGACAGTAGTTATTAAACACACAATTAATACCACTTGGAAATTAGAAGATTGGTTATTATACAATCCCAATTATAGTTAACAATGTAATGTTAAAAAAAATGGAAGAATATTTTTTACTTCAATGATAATTTGGTACAAGACTTAAACATTATTTGGGATGCACACTACACATGTATTGGGAATGCACAAATATAAAGAAATGCTGGCAAGAGGTACATAAGCTTAACCAACCAAGGAACTTTTTTGAAAATTCCATTGGTTGGGTAACTCCAAAAAAATGTAATGGCTAGGGATTAGGAATTAAAACAATGACCTAATATTAACACAAAACTTTTTTCTATATATCTCAAACTTAACTCCAGAATACAAATACAAAGTTGTGGGAAGAAGGAACTACTCACCCACAGCTATTGAAGACCGGCTCTTACAACTCACACAGTGACTCCTTTCAACTGGACAAGCTGTCAGATAAAAATTCATGACCTGCACCGTGGGCAAAGATTCCAGAAGATTTGGAAAGACTATATCCAGTGTCAAGAAAAAAGGGAAATACTGTAATTCAAATAACTATAATTATGTTATTAATAGGTAAAGAAATAGAAACTAAAAAGAGAAGAAGAGAAGAAAAGCAATAGCTTCCTCTCGCTGCAGCTTTGAGCTAGAATATTGAGATGAGGTTGAAATTCGGTTATTCTGTTGAGGAAGCCAACTAATTTTGTTTCTTTGGAAGAAAAATGGGGTTTGTAATATTAGAATTAAAATAGTAACTAATGTTATGTGTAAATGTTAAGTGTGGAGAGATTGTGTTAAGGTTAAATCACTATGAGGGTATAGAGAGGTTAAAGGGGAGCGGAAAATGATGAGAGGGATATTTTAGCACAGCACTGTTAAGGGGGAATCATGTGGGGTTAAGTCTAGGGTCAGGGTCAGGGAGGAAAATAGTGAGAGGGCTAGTGAGAAGGGTAGAGTAAAGGGGTTAGGGCTCTGTGAAGGGAGTGAAGAAACAATGTGAATAGATTGACTATTGACAACGTGACACACTATCTGTTTTCTATAATCATTTATAATGTGAATGAATAGTTAATTTATAATTTAGTGCACAGCATTATAGACTTATATGTGTTTGTATTGAATAATAATAACCGAAGATAATTCAATAAATGTTTGAATAGCCAGTATAACCTATGTGAATCAATTTATTTCTTCTGGCCATTATGCTCCAGGGACGGAGTCACTTTATGTTATACTGGCTATTCAAGCTGTTATTGGTATATCTTTGATTGTGTATTTCACATTACCATTGCATATTATGCCTAGAAGTGCTTGTGCACTAGATTTTATATTTCATTCACACGTTTATAAATATTGAGCTGCCAAGTGTGTGTCAATGCTGCATTGTCCTCCTAGATTAGGGGGTAGGCTAGAGTAAACAGGTTGGGGAGGAATTCATCATGCTTTATGTGGAATGTTTTTATATACTGGAAATTAATAAAGACTATTTAAAAAGGAATTTTAATTGCAAAGGTGTAATTTGTAGTTCTTGACGATTATATAGTTGCAGGGACCTTACACTAGATGCCATGGACTACACCTCTATCACTCTCGGCAGCATGGCGATTGGCCATGCTGGCAGGGGCTGGTGGGAGTTGTAGTCCATAACATCTGGAGTGCCAAAGGTTCGCCACCACTGATATAGGGTGTAATAGTTTTGAGTGTTTAAAATTATTATTACTACTATTGTTTTTGCTCCTTTGCATGCTTGTAATGCATCTGTTTGTCTTGTCTTCTCTCTTGTTTTAACTAAATAAAGCATTTTAAAAAAAATTGTGCCTGATGTGAATACTTTTTCTGTTGCAGCCAGCACCGTGTGTTAGAAAAGCAGGGCGGCTACATCCTTTCAAATAGCCCTCCGAAAAAATAGCTGAAATTATCTCTGCCCCTCACTTTGTCCAGACCAGGTGGGGGGTGCTTTCACCACCAGATTGCTTCAATCGATCTCAACTTATAGAAACGTAGGGGTAAAAGTTATATAAATAACTCAAGATTTTCAACCTCCATCTGGCCAAGAAAACTTGCTCGAATCCAGATGTCGAAAGTCTGGCTGGGCTTGCTCAGTGGTAAGCCGTTCTGTTTATGCTCAGACACATTGTTAGCCAGTAGAAAATTAGGCAGAAAACAAGATGAGTTGAAAAATTATCCCAGTAACATCAAGGAACATTCACTGAATGTTTAGAAAACTCTGTGATGGGGAGTCCCCAATGCATCGCGCTCCAGCAACACCTTTGTTGGTGCACACCAAGTGTTTTGAAGAAGGTAGGTGGGCTTGGTAGTGCTGTCACCCAGGCCTCCGTTGTGAATGGCTTACTGAAGCATCCGGGTCAGCTTTGGCACATTCAAAGATGTCTTTTCAGAGGCAGCTGCCACTCATGTTTGTTTTATTCTCTCTCTCTCTCTCTCAATCCACTTCCCATTCTTTCCACCCTTCTTCTCCCTTCTGCTTCTGCTTCCTCTGTGTCTTTGGCCTCACCTGAAGGAGCCATTTGGCGGTTTGTCTCCACTCTCCTGCAGGAGCCATTTTGGCTCAAGTGCAGCACACTCAGATCCAAACTCCAAATGGGCCCCAGGCCTAAAAGCAGGGCAGTCTTGCTCTCTAGCTGTTCAGACACAGCAGGGAATACTTGAACTGAGGTGTGGAAGTCTTGGCACGGCTTCCTGTATGCTGTAAAGCCCCCCAAATGCCAACCAACCATTAAAATTTCCAAATGCCAACTGGGCCTAATGTTTTATTGGCAATGGCACGCCGCTTACTATTAATCTTAGGAAAATGAGAACTATTTAGAAATTACAAGTATTAGAAGAAAAATCAAGCACGACAACATTTTCTGTTTCCCCACATTGTGAATGGCCTGATGGGGTGGAGGGGGGCATGAAGCACCTGGCTTCTTAACTTTGCTGTGGGCTATTGTATCCTGGAGAGTTGAGTTTGATTCCCCCACTTTTTCTGCCCCACCTAAGCTGCCCCCCCCACAAGGTGTTTGTTGTGGTAGAGAAAAGAGGGGCGCTGAGCTAGCTGCTCTGGAGACTCCTGTAAGCTTAACTGCACTTTGGGATGCACGCGCTCCCAAGGCCCTTGCCTTGCCCCTAGCCGCCGCGTCTAGGGTAATGTTCCCCCTGCTCCTGGAATGCATGGCCACGCCCCTGGCCATGCCCCCCTGCCCAGCTCCCATTGGGGCTACGCCACTGTTTGAATCCCACCACCATGGGAACCTTGTTACTAAAATTTTGGATCCCACCACTGATAAAAAAGGATTGGCCAGGAAAGGATCAACAACCAAGCTATAAAACAAAACTGGGGCGGCGGGGATTGAGCTGGCAAACATAGACTTCCTGAATTCTGCCTTTGTGTTCTCATAAAACATACCGAAGGCATAATCACAAATGAGGACAAATACTGATTTGTGTCTCTGTCTCTCTTCCACCCCCCCAAAGGCAGAGGGACTCTCCTGCAGGAATAGTCAGAGAAATCCATGAACCTTTTCCTCTAGGAGGACTTTTTTCTACCTGCCATGATGAGCTCTCAAAATAAACAGTATGGAAAGTGTCCTAAACTTTCAGGACCAAATGGCCAGTGGAGGATGACCCAACAGTGGTGTTGTGGGATGCAAGATTGTTTACTGCCATCAAGCTATGGAAACGCTTCCAGTGATTCTCTCTCAGTGTAGCCCCAGGCTAGGGCCTGGATCTCCCTCTGATATCTGGAGTCAAGCAGGGCCAGTCCTGGCTAGTACTTGGATGGACAATGTCCAGTGTGCTAAAGCTGTGCAGTTTCGAGGGGGGAAATGGGTGCAAGCCTCCCAGCCAGCTGACAGTTTTTGGCGCCCCACCCTGGATAGGTTGAAGGAAGGGTTAGGCCCTCTTCCTGGGTGGTCCTTGAGTTCCTGTCTGTAAAGATGCTTTTATGTATCTTATCAGGGGAAAATAAAATGGATGTGGGTGGGACATTGAGGTGGTGAACCTTCAAAGCGACCCCTCGTAGCAACACCTTACAGCTGACAAATAAAGACCTCCTGAATCCCTTGTGCAGTTGGGAGGGCTCTCACCCTTGACCTCCACACTTCACAGAACAGCAGATTTTATTAATGTGGTTCAATTCTCCCCATGATGTGGCAGGAGGGCTTCAGGCTGGAGTCTCTTTGCTACGTTAGTATTATCCATTTGAGGACTCTTCCTCACCTGCCAAGTGATGAGCTCAAATGAACAGCAAGACCTCACAGTCCTAATTCAGGGACTCAAATGGCCAGTGGAGGGATGACCCAACAGAAGCTATTACAGTGGATGCAAGATTGCTTTACTGTCATCGTTATGGTAACGCTTCTACACCTGAATAGCCTCAGGTTAGCCTCCGGATTACCCCCCCCAACCCCTCCCCAACCATACCCAGCCATCTCTGAAGCCAAGCAGGGCTGGTGCTGGCTAGTACTTGGATGAAAGGCTTTCAAGGAATACCAGGGCAGTGCCGGAGAGGCAGGCGCATGGCAAACCACCTCCAAATGTCTCTTCTTACCCTTGAAAACTCAACCAGGGTTTGCCAATATAAGTCAAAATGTAAGCCTCGACAGCTTAAAGAAAAATTTTTAAAAAAAGCTGTGAATAGAAAACATAACTATGGCACAAGCAAGCATGTGGAATTTTTTGCACTAAAATAAAAGTAGAGAAAAGCAAGGTAGATCTAATGCTCTAGAGCCTAGGGGCACATCAGTGGTAGCGGACAAACTAATTTACAGAAGACCAGAAGCCACTGGGAGATATTAGCCCACAACAAGGTCCCACCATAGAGGGAGGAGGTATCTTGAGATTGCAATTCAGCTTCCAAAGGAGGCTCAGATTCCAAAGGGGCACCTTAAGCAAAAATGCAGTGCTTAGACCACTGGTCAGAGAAGTCCATGAACCTTTCCTTGAGGGGATTCTTTCCTACCTGCCATGGATGAGAGCTCAAAATGAACAGAACTGAAGGCAGGATGGGAGATGACAGCTCTGAGGGGAGAGATTATTAACTCAGTAGGAAGCCTATAAAAATTATGTATATGTTAGCATATATTGCTTGAAGAGAAGTAGTCAAAAAACGCTGCTTATGCCCAAAGCCGCTTCCTGTTTATTTTCTTTGGATATGCAAGTACTTTTAAGTGTGCTGCAAAAAATTGATAATGATGGAATAGGAGCATATATACGCTGGTGTATGGATGACTGAAAAAAATAATTTTTGTTCTTATGAATCATTGAATTTGGAAGTATGAAATATGGATTGGATATCAGCCTTTATGGATTAAGTGGATTTTATGTATGTAATATGATGATATATGAAAATGAAATAAAAGAGCTGACAAAACTGGATACACATAATAGTAAAGAACATTTTATTTCACATCAGCTTGAGTGCAACAGTTTGTTGTAGTTTTGAGGTAGTGCATGTTGCACTCAGTTTTTTGTAAGTAAGTGTTCAACAGTGTTGGATAGTGTTGGTGGGTCAAGGGACCCTTTGGGGAGACCAAACGACCCCTTCTTCACAGAGGTTGCTCTAAGACTTTTCTGCATCAGTGTTCTCCATCTGAAAAATGGATAAATGTTAGGGTTGGGGGTCACCTTCACAACATGAGGAACTGTATTAAAGGGTCGCGAAGCATTAGGAAGGTTGAGAACCACTTTCTGGCCTAACCCCCCTCCCTCCAACTCCATTATCTAGGATGGCACAAAAAACTGTCAGCTGGCTTTGGGAGGCTTGCACCCATTCCCCTCCGCAACTGCACAACTTTAGCACACTTGGACATTGTCGATCCAAGTACCTCTGCCAGGACTCGGCCCTAAGCTTGGCTCCAGAGATCAGAGGAGATCAGGCTAGCCCGGGGCTAATAGATACCAGCCCACAGCAAGGTCCCACTGTAGAGGGGGGAGGAGGCATCTGAGATCACACCAGCTCCCAAAAGGAGGCTCCAGATTCCTAAGGGGCACCTTTTTTAAGAAAAAATGCAGCTTAGACCACTGGAATGATGCACATTTGCTCTGTCTCAGGAAGAAAGAAAAATAATCCGGACATCCCCGAAGGGTGACATGGACACCTAAAATGAAATTCTCACGGATTGTCACCTATATGCATGTAAAAAAATACTCAGAAATTGCAACTGTGGAAGCCAAAAAAAGCTAACAGTTTTGAAAAAATAAGATCTCTCACTCCAGAAGGCCAAGGAAAACTCCATCCAGTATAAAAAGGGTTATTGGCCTGGAAGCAGAGGAAAATAACAGAGCAGGCAAAAAAAGGGGCCTTCTTTAATAAGCCTTGCATTCTGCCAAGAAAGCCAAGGCATAATCCCATACAAGGAGGGGAATACTGGATTTCTGTCTCTGAGCACCACACCCTCCCTCCTCCACCCCAATCAAGCCGCAGAGGGACTCTCTGCAGGAAGGGCAGAGAAGTCCATGAACCTTTCCTTGGAGGACTTTCCTACCTGCCAAGTTGAGCTTAAATGAACAGTATGGAAAGTCCTAACCAGACCAAATGGCCAGTGAGGATGACCCAACAGAGGTGTTGTGATGCAAGATTGTTTACTGCCATTGCTATGGAAACACCCAGACTTCAGTAGCCCCAGGCTAGCCTGATCTCCTCTGATCTCTGGAGCCAAGCAGGGCCAGTCCTGGCTAGTACTTGGATGGACAATGTCAAGTGTGCTAAGGGTGTAAAGTTGCGAGGGGGAATGGGTGCAACTCAATGCAAGAGATGAGCAGAGGTGGTTTGCCACTGCCTGCTTCTCTGTCGCAACTCTGAACTTCCTCGGTGGCAGAGGTGGGATCCAGCAGGTTCTCACCAGTTCCTGAGAGTGGGTTACTGATTTTTTGTGTGTGCCGAGAGGGGGTTACTAATTGGGTCCGCTTTTCCATCTCCACGCCCTCGCCTTCCCAAGAGGCATACTGCCTTTGAACGTGAAGGTTCCATATAGCAATTGTGACTAATAATGTAACTCCCTCAACTGGGTTAATCCCTTTCAGGTACTGCAATTCATGGATTCTCAGCCGTTCATACCTTTTATCTCACCAGTCTCTATCAAAGAACCTGTGTGTTTCACCATTGCTGTGTTCAGATTTGTGAGCTGGGGCATTTTCTATAATGTGATGATGATTTAGAAATGACCTGGTGCAAAAAAAAAAATTGGAGTCGTGGTGGGGTGGCTGCCCAAGAGGCATCCTAACTCAGGTGTTTTCCTCTTGCCCAAGGCTCAGAAGTTTGCTCTTAGGGTACACCTTCCTGCCCACTTTAGCATTGAGGGGGGGGGGCTGGCGAGGGAACCTGTTACTAAAATTTTTGGATCCCACCACTGCTCGGTGGTCTCCTGTCCAAATAGTAACCAGGGCTGACCCTGCTTAGTTTCTGAGATCTGATGAGATTGGGGAAGTGTGGGCTAACCTGGTCAAGGGTGTCTTCCAGGTGAGAAATCCACCAGGAACATCCCCAGTGAGTTAAAAGTCCACTCTATCCCAATGACAACAGTGCTGTTTCTCTCGGAACAAAGTGAGTTGAGATACTTTTTCTCTGGGGGCAGGGAATAAGCAGTTCTATATACCTTACTGCCAAAGGCTGCAACAGACTGTGTCTTTCTCTCTCTCTTTTTAAACCAAATTAAATTGTTTTGTTTGGGGGAAGAAATGGGGTACTTCATAATATTCTCGTCATTTGTTTTTATTGCCAAGTGACGACAGGGTGATCTTTGTCACCCGCTGTGTCTCTGCAAAACCTTTCTCGCTGATGGATCTCGGCTGGGTAGAGCAGACTGGTTTATTCCCCAAGCCGGAGCTGATGGAAAGGATGGCTGGGAAGACTGATGGGGGGCTGCAAAGGTGAACAATTCCAAGCGATTGTTCAGTAGGCAGGTAGCCAAGGATGTTAGCGCAGTTATATGATTTAGTCTAGAAGAAGAAGAAGAGTTTGGATTTATATCCCCCCTTTCTCTCCTGTAAGGAGACTCAAGGTGGCCTACAAGCTCCCTTCCCTTCCTCTCCCCACAACAGACACCTTGTGAGGCAGGTGAGGCTGAGAGAGTTCTGAAGAACTGTGACTAGCCCAAGGTCACCCAGCAGGAGTGTAGGAGTGCGGAAACACATCTGGTTCACCAGATAAGCCTCTGCCACACATGTGAAGGAGTGGGGAATCAAACCCTGTTCTCCAGATTAGAATCCACCTGCTCTTAACCACCACAACACGCTGGCTGTCTAGTGCAGAAGGACGCAAAGAAATGATTTGGGGATCTAGGGTGGGTTTTTTTTAAATGCCCAGATTCAAATGCAAAGTTGGTTTGATGTGATCAAGCAAGCAGCATAGTTGCTGGGGCTCACTATTTGTACTATGAGGTTTCCGCGAGAACTGGAGGGGAAAGTCCGAATTCAGATCCCCATCTTATGGGAAGCTCACTAGCTGACCCTGGTCCAGGGACAC